>NW_027555847.1:487475723-488111348 GCF_003287225.1 Phascolarctos cinereus | reverse complement strand
TATGCCACCTAGCTGCCCCTCCCTCTGTTGACTATCTCCAGTTTATCCTGTATTTCCAATGTATCCTGTTTTCCATAGTTGTCTGCATGTTGTCTCCCCCAATAGACTAGGAGCTCTTTTAGTCCAGGAACTGTCTTTTGCCTTTCTTTGTATCATCAGCCCTTAACACAGTCCCAAGCACATATAAATGCTTAATAAATGTTTATTGACTTACTAACCCCAAGATGGTTCCCTAGATTAAAAAACCCTGTTTTAGCTATAAAACAAATCTTTACACTGGCTGCTCTGTTGCATACAGAATAAATTAGAGATAATTAACAGAAGGAAGGTGTTAGCATTAATGAGTATCAAACAAGAAGGGAGCTTAAAGGTCTTCTGATCCCAACTTCATAACCTATGTAAGAGTCCCCTCAACAATATCCTGAACAAGTGTTCACTTAGCCCTAGCATAAACACTTCCACTGGTCCCATTCCATCTTTAGACATCACCAGTTATCTGACATGCCATTGGCCCTAAGAAGAGAGACAAACCCCAGACTCTGGAAGGAATAGGAGTGAAAATGAGAGCTTGAGAGAGAAAGAACACATCCTGTGTTCTTTAACAGGATGCTGTGGAATAACACTAAGGAAGTAAGGAACTTGATCCCTGAAGGAACCTACCACAGTTGGAAAATTTGGTAAATATTTTCTAAAAAATTGGGGTTTTTTTCATGAATTTGATGAATCTCCTTTGATTACATACAGTACATCTGGTGGACATTTGGAATGTCATTGAAGCTCTGAGGGAAAATGCCTTGAACAGCCTAGACCCAAATATAGAACTAAATGTGGCCCGTCTGGAGGCTGTGCTTTCAACCATCTTCTACCAGCTCAACAAAAGGATGCCGACCACCCACCAGATCCACGTGGAACAGTCTATCAGCTTACTGCTCAACTTCCTGCTTGCAGCCTTTGATCCGTAAGTTCCCTCACCAGTGGGTTTTAGTTTTCCCTCACTGTTCAATCTTTTCCCGTGTGTCAGGTTTGTTGCCCAAAGTAACAGATTAAAAGACATGTCTTTCTTTTCTCCTGCCTAAACTGATGCCAATTGTAAAAATAGTAATATCTGACATTTATATCGTGATTACAAAGCAATTGCAACATACTGTTTTATTTAATTCTACCAACCCTGTGAAATGATAGAGGTTTTGTAAATATCATCATCCCCAGTTTTCAAATGAGAAAACTGAGGCTTAGAGAGGTTGAGTGAGGTAAGGTTATAAATTCATTTGACAAAAGGTACTACTAGGTGCAATTCAGAAAACACATAAATGTCAGTGCTCTCTCCATATTCAGTCCTTTTTCCATTATACCACATTGTCAGAGAAGTTTATGGATTTGAGAGCAAGACAAAAACGTCTGTGGAAATATGGAAGTGGAATATCAACTAGGAACAAACACTTGTATTTCATGAGGTAAACTTTAAAAGTTCCTAGCGTTCTACCTAGATGTTTTAGGTGAATGCTCAGAGGAGCTATAATGTCATCAATGGGGGGAATGGATGGTGTGGGAATCCCCCAAAGTCATGTAGATCAGAGGTGTCAAACACACAGCCTGCAAGCATTGTGTCCAGCAACACTCCCCAGTTCAGAAGACCAAACTAGATTAAAATGTAATTGGGAAATATTTCACAAAAATGAAAATATAATAGAACATAGATAATGTTATTTTGTGGTTTTCTAAGTCTATGGGGACACAAGGATCCTTATGTGTGGTTTAATGGCCTCATTTCTATTTGAGTTTGACTTCACTGATGTAAATAAATTACAACTCAACAATGACTTCATTAATAAGTCTTTAGGAATTGTTTGAAATAAATAGAAATTGAATGACTTGTCTAGGGTCACACAATATCAATGATGAAATTTGAACTGAAGCCTTCAAGTCTAGCATTCTATCCACTATACTACCCTACCTCTCTAGACTAAAGGCTGTATAACATGTAAAAATAATATGTGACTGCCTGTTTGGAGTGTGAGTTAAGGAAGCATGGTAAACTTTCCTATCAGCAAATTAACTTTCCTATCTGTAAATTCCCATGTTCATTGATTTTTTTTGTCTAAAATAATGAAACTTACTCAGAAATTCATGGAAGAAAGAGGGAAGGATTCTTGGTGACCTTGGTGATGGTGACCATGACATGTTAAAAGTCTATACGATGATTGGTTTCACACACCATCTGTGAAACTGGCCTCCTTCATTTATATTCATACTTCATAGATTTATAGAATTTGAGAACTGAGAAAAACTCTAGTGATCATCAAGTCAAAACCTCATTTATAGACAAGGGCATCGAAGTCCAGAAGGGTGGTGTACCCCAAGTCACGTAGCTAGACAGTAACAAAGATGGAACTAGAACTCTGTTTTTCTGATATGAATCCAGGACTATTTACAATACTACACACTGCCATGATATTTAATGACAGAAAATGGAACATGGAGTATACCCTAAATCCATATGATGACCCTAAAGTTTTAAGGAGGATCTTTCAAACAACCCCTTACCTTTCCGTATTCTACTTGCTGCCTTGTATGGTAAAATAGAGATCCTTGGAGGCAAAATTTCCACCACCTCATCTTGAGAAACACCTAAGGTTTTGCTTGATTCAGATGTGTACACAGAGCACATAAGGGTATTGTGATCATTGCCAGAGGGAGTGTTCCAGCTTGATTTTTATTCCTTTATCCACTTACAAAAGCAGCCAACTGACTTCCAGCTTCATAATGCAGTAATGAGGTAATTACTGTTCAGTTAGACCAATGTATGCTACCTTCATGAATTCATATTTTGAGGAATACTTAGGTTGAAAATAGCAGTTTCAAAATAAGCATTTCACCCCAGCTTGAGAGTCTCCTTGCTTAGTATTGTGTACCCTTCAGAACAAGATCTACTGGTATAATTTAGTCTCCATGGTAACAGAGTGGTGGGGCAGGGAGAGAAGGTGGTTGGGTTGTTGCACATGACAAGGCAAAAGAATGGAGCCAAGCTATGGTACTGCTATAGCAGCCTTCCACTCCTGTCCTCTTCACAGCAGTAGTCCAGCATCCCTGGGTCACGTCACCGCTGTCTCCAGGGTGCTTATTTTGATTTTGAGTTCTTTATTAATGTGATGCAACAGGGAATGGAAAATGTAAATTTCTGTTAAACCTTGAATTCATGCCATAATGACAGTTGTCAGGAGCCAAAATGGAAATCCCCAACCATACTATGAGTAAGTGGTAACCACTGCACAGATGTGGGCAACAGACAATGAAATGGAGTGTGTGTGTGTGTGTGTGTGTGTGTGTGTGTGTGTGTGTGTGTGTGTGTGTATGCTTAGAAAATAATACCCTGAGAGGTAAGGGATGGGAGATACAGGGACAGAACTGGCTACCTTACTGAATCTTTCAAAAGCTAGGGCATACATTTTTTAAAAACCAAGCATTTATTTATATGTTTTCTGAAAAGTAAGAACTGTACAATCCATTTAAATAATTTTAAAGGTAATAAGGAAAGCTGTATTTCTGGAACATCTCTAGGTGAAAAGGAATTCAAACACACATGCACACAGAAAATTTCATTTCCTTATCTACTTTTTTTATATATAAAATACTAAGTCAGCTTTCCCCTCATATACCTTCCCAGTTTACCACTACATCATGAACCAGATGGACCTAGCAATAGATTGAATTGCTGAGGACAGGAAAGTGTGAAAGGAGGTAGCATGCAAGAATAAAAAAGAGACAAAAAATATGGTAAGCTTTTTAGTTACAGTGACTTGGAAAATGGTGGTGCCATTAACTGGGCAGCTAGCAGATATTCAGTGATACTACTCTAATGGCACAAAGTGAAGAGGAATTAAGAAGTCTCTTGATGAAGGTGAAAGAGGAGAGTGTAAAAGCCGACTTGAAGCTTAATGTAAAAAAATAAAAACAAAAACTAAGATCATCACAACTGGTCCCATCATTTCCTGGAAAATAGAGAAAGAAGAAATGGAAGCAGTGTCAAATTTTATATTCTTGGGTTCAAAGATCACTACAGATGGTGACTGTAGCCATGAAATTAAAAGATGCTTGCTCTTGGAAGGAAAGCTATGGCAAATCCGGACAGCATACTAAAAAGTAGAGACATCACTTTACTGACATATGTCTATATGGTCAAAGCTATAGTTTTTTCCAGTAGTAAATGTATGGTTGTAGGAGTTGGACTATAAGGAGAGCAGAGTGTCATAGAATCAGCACTTTCAAATTGCATCGTTGGAGAAGACTTCTGAGAGTCTCTTACACAGCAAGGAGATCAAATCAGTCAATAAAATTAATTGAGGATGTTCCTTGGAAGGTCAAATATTGAAGCTGAAGCTTAAATACTGTGGCCTCCTAATGAGAAGACGGGACTCTTCAGAAGATTGAAGATTGAGAAGATTGAAGGCAAAAGGAAAAGGGAACAGCAGAGGATGAGACAGGTGGTTAGAGTAATGGAAACAATGAACATGAATTTGGACAGACTTTGAGAGAGAGTGGAGGATTGAAGCGCCTGGGGAGTTATGGTCCATAGGGTCACAAAAAATCACATGTAACTGAACTGAATAACAAAGTGCAATTGACGGAAATAGGATAGTCAAGGAGAAAAACTGATTTTGGGGTTGGGGAGTTGTTTCTGATCTTGGAAATAAATACAAAAACTTGTGGTTAGAGACAGGAATTTCAGTGTTAAAATATCTTGAGGATGAAACCATTCTGAATTATGTCAGACAGAATATGGCTTTACTATTGGGTGGATTAGACATGGATCATAGAATCACAGAATTTAGAGCTGAAAGGGACCTCAGAGATCATTTAGTTCAGCCCTTTCATTTTATAGATGAAGAAACTGTGGTTCAGCGACATTAAGTGACTTCCTGAGGATCTCGCAGGGACTTAAACACACCTGCTCTGACCCCAGAGTTGGTATAGTCTCTACCATACCACAGCCTTGCTTCACTTGTGTTGAGATTTGAGACAGTTAGTTTGAAGGGTTACCAACATATGTTTTAAAATTCTTGGATCTTCTAGTGAAAAATGAAGTGGAGGGGAAGACTGTGAGCTAAGCACTGAAGTCTCTGAGGAAGATGGGAAAACAACATGGAATTCAGCAGTGATGGACATGGCAAGAAAATTAAAGGGAAAATGGAAATCCCTATAGCTTCAAACCACCCCCCCCCAAAAAAAACCCCATGACTTTTTTAGGAAGCTGATCGAGTTCAGGTATATATACATACATACATACATACATACATACATACATACATACATACATACATATATATATACATACATACATACATACATACATACATACATACATACATATATATATCTATATCTATATCTATATCTATATCTATATATATATATATATATATATATATATATATCTCCATGATCTTTGGCTGCTTCTTTTTAAATTAATAATTATTGTAATTCTCTGAGCTATTTTAAATGGAGAAACACCATTGGTTTTATATATATCCCAAATTCTAATCCTTTTCACTTTACTATCTTTAGATATCCTTGGAGAATTGAATTGGAAAGATATATTTGTAGTGAATCAAATGGAGTGGTATTTAATTTGTTGTGTTATACTTAATTTAACAGAGCCTAAAAGTTCAAACACATAAGCCTTATAAATGCTACAGTAGAGAATATAAAATACCTATACAGTTCCCTCTGTTTTAGCTCTTACTTCTTGGGGAAGCATTTAAGCAGACATTCCCCACTATGGAATCCCCAGTTACCATGAAAGATACCTTAGTATTTTTTTCTCTAAATGAGTAAGGGCAGGAGAACCCAGGTACTCTAGCCCAAACCCTTCTGCCTTTCCAATTCTAAAAGGCTCTGATGTATTTTCAGAGCCAAGATGTACTGTAGAGCATATAACGGTTTCTGCGTGTGCCTATGAAAGTGACTACCCTAGCAGTACATTATCTGTATGGAGTTCTCCTGAGAAACCTTTGTCTGCTCACTTTGGTGAATTTGTGTGGATGTCTGAAATCAAAGGAGAAAGAGACAGTATTCTACAAAGGCCAATTCTTTCTTTTTGTTATCGGTACGACTGAACCTATCAAACACCCCATGACTACTTAGCTGATGCCTTTTCAAACTTCTCTCGAATTCTCAATATCCAGGTAGAATTCTTCTTTGGTAACTAAGACTTGGCTGTGATGGATGATGCTTTGTTTGAGAGTCCTTCATGTTCCTGAGATAAAATAATTTCACTGAAGAAGTAACTTTATAGTTACAGTAACAGTTGAAAGGAGTGGATGTTTGCCTTGATCAACCATACCATATAATTTAGGATGTTTGGGGTGGGTGGGTGGAATGTTGGACTTAGAGTTGGAAAGACTTGTGTTTAAGTCCTTCCCCTGGCTCTCTCTGTGTGAACATATCTAAGATACCCTCTCCAGCCTCAGTTTCCTCATCTGTAAAATGGGGATAATAGTAGCACCTACCCCACAGAGTTGTTGCAAGGCTCAAGTGAGATAAGATATGTATGTAAGGTACTTGTATATAATGGATGTACCACATTGTATAAAAGCTTAAAGCATTGTAAAGGTGTAAGCTGCGGTTAGTATTAGGGAAGAATGATACCTTCAAAAGGCTGGTGGATTTTGGAAATGCCATCCAAATTGATTTTACAAAGAAGTTAAATATCCCAGGAATTCTGCTCAAGTTCATGAAACTCCCTGGGAATAATTTAGATACTTTGGGTAGGACTGCAAATTCTTTAGGTAATCACTTGGCAAATGACCACTGTGGGTCATTAAATGGCAGTGGTCTCAGAGGAATTTGAGAGAACGATTGTTGCACCCCCTTCCACAAACTCCTCTGTCATCTTAACATTAACTCTGTCAAGTTAGGCTAAAATTTCTCACTGTGTGTTAGGTATACTGAGAATATTTATTTCACACCTGCCTTTCTGCTTTCAAGGGAACACTTTGGATCAGACACAATCAGAGATTACTTGAGATGGAATGGGGTGGTTTATAGGGTAGTGAGTTTCTTGTCATTGAACTCATTCAAACTAAGGTGAAGCCCTTGTCCTGGTTTTGTAGAAGGGATCCCTGCATGAGATGAAAGATCTGTCACCTCAAAGGCCCATCATGAATTTTGACAGGGATCTTGTTAGATCCAATATTTGACATGCTTGATTCCTGCTTCTAGGCATCTTGTCTCTAGGACAGTGCTTTCCAAAGCCGAGGCCATGCATCTCCTCAGAACTGTAACATGACCCCAAGGACATGTGATCAGCCAGTCAGAGAGCAGAAAAGTAGGTCATATCCTGCCCTTCCCAAGTAGGCAATCATGGACTTGTCTTCAAAACAATTATACCACCCACTACTCACAATACTGCTTGACACTCCCCAACTCATCCACTCCTACCACTGGGCTATTATGGGTACACCCACACATTAAGATAACCAACATAAACATGACATAGACACTTGCATCAATTGCCCAAGTAAAATTTTCTACCTATCTGCACCTCCCCCCAGCATTCCACCCTCCCCCCATGACCTCATTGCTACAGCAGGTGCCAGGCAATGGCCAGTGAGTGAGTATAAGGATTAATCATGCCCTCCACCCCCTGTTGCCCCTTCCATTTTGGTAGGTTTGAGCAGGTTACACAGGAGAAACAGACATGGATGAGTCATGTTCTTTATTTCATTCTCATTCTATTACTTTTTTTTTTTTTACTGCAAATTAATCTTCTTGTCAAGGGCACCATATTATTTGTGTGTCACCCAGACCAACATCTTCAATGCCATTTTCGACTCCTTAACTCTCTCTCATCCCGTACATCCATCAGTTGCCAGATCTTGCCTTTTCTACCTCCATGACACTTTTTGCCATCTATTCAAATAGTCCCCAACTTCAGGCTTTACCTCTTATTTGTACTGTTGCAATGGGCTTCTGACTGGTTTCCCTACTTCAAGTCTCTCCCCTCCCTAACCTATCCTCCACACAGCAGCCAAACTGAATTTCCTAATACATGTCTAACTAGGCCATCCCTTTATTTAATAAACTTTAGTGACTCTCTAGGATCAGATATTATTTCATTATTTGCTCATGAGTTGGATGTATTTTCTTTCCCCCATTCTCAAAAGCAAGGTTTTGCATCATGGCAATAATTCCCTAAAAATACAGTTGATCCCAATGAGGGGAAAAGTTTGTCTTTCTGTTATTGCATAGAATAGCCTCAGACTGAACCAGTAACTCCCTTTTTAATTATGCTGGGTCAAGGTTCGAAATGATGAAAACAATCATAGGATCAGATTTAGTCAGATAGAACGCAAGCTCCTTGAGGATAGGGACAGTTTCATTTTTGCCCTTTTTATCCCTAACACAAAGCACAGTACCTGGCACTGTGTATTATTATCATGTGCACAATGTATCATTATCATCAGTAAACATTTATTAAATGCTTACTATGTATCAGGCACTGTGTGAAATAACTGGGGATACAAAGAAGGGCAAAAACATGGTCCTTGCACTCAAGGAGCTCACATTTTACTGAGCAAAGCTTAAGAAAGAAGAACATTCCAGGCATGAGCTGAGCCAATGAAAAAGGCTCAGATTGGAGAGAGGAGGTATCATCTTAGGAGCAGCAAGAAGACCTGTTTCCCTTGATAGCAAAGTAATAAAAATGATAGCTAACATTTATAGAGTGTTTACTGTGTACCAGGCACTGTGCTAACCAAGTTACAATTATCATCTAATTTGATCCTCACAACAACCCTGGAGGTAGGTGTTATGGTATGATCCCCATTTTACAGATGAGGAAACTGAGGCAAATAGTGGATCAGTGATTTTCCCACAGTCACATAGCTACTATGCATCTGAGGCCAGATTTGAATTCAGATCTTCCTGACTCCAGGTCCAGCGCTTTTGCCATCATGCCACCTAAACTGCCTTGGGTACATGGAGGTGAATACAGTATTTTTTTAAAAAAGAAGAAAAACAGGAAAGATAGGAAGGTCATGAAGAGCTTTAAAATTCATACAGAGGATTTTCTGTTTGATCCTGGTGGTAATAGTGATCCAAAGGAGTTTCATAAGGAGGATAACTTGTTCAGCCCTATGTGTAAGTATGATGACTTTGGCAATTGAGTGAAGGATGGACTGGACCTGGGGAAGAGATTTGAAATTGGGAGACCAATCAGGAGGCTGTTGCAGAAAGTGAGGACTTGCACCAGGGTGGAAGCTGTGTAAAGTGGGGAGGAGAAGATGCATGGGAGGAGGTGTGAAGGTAAAAAAAACAAAACATAGCAACAGACTGGATCTGGGCAGTGAGTGTGAGTGAGGACCGAAGGATAACACCCAGGTTTTAAGCCTGGGTTCATGGGAAGATGGTGGTGCCTTCCATAGTTACAGCAAAGCTCAAGAGAGAGGAGGATTTGGAGAAAAGATAATGAGTTCTGTTTTGAACATGTTGTGTTGAAGATGTCTACAGGACATACAGTTCAAAATGTCCAGTGGGCAGTTGGTGATGTGATACCAGAGGTCATGAGAGAGGTTAGGGCCCGAAATGCGAATCATCATCTAATTGAGTAAGTACTCATTGGATGAATACTTCAAAAGATCCATAAAGTAATTCAAAGATGTAAATGGTTTTTAAAGCAACTATATGGAAAATTTCCAGAATAAGCAGGTAAAGTGTTAAAGTTATATAAAATATTTCAAGAAACTTTTCTTTCAAGATAATTTACACATTTTGGCTGTTTTGAATGTTTTCTTGTAATAGCCTAGTTCTCATAAATACTTGAAGCTTGATGATTCTCATAAAAGAGACAGCTTTAATAATTTAGTTTTTATTTTTTATCTTATAAACTAAAGCAACAAAATGAGGGCTGAACACAGCATAACAACACAGGAACTAGAATAAGCTGAAGTCTCAATATCATTATTCAGCATGCTTTAGGACGTTTAGCTTAGTGATTTTGCTGTTCAGGCATTTTTAGTCATGTCTGACTCTATGTGACTTCATTTGGGGTTTTCTTGGCAGAGATACTGGGGTGGTTTGTCATTTCCTTCTCCAGTTCCTTTTACAGATGAGGAAACTGAGGCAAACAGGGTTGAGTGACTTGCCCTGGGTCACACAGCTATTAAGTATCAGAGGCCAGATTTGAATTCAGGAAGTTGAGTGAGTCTTCTTGACTCCAGGCCTGGCACTATCCACTGCACTACCTAGCTGCCCCAGTGTAATCCTTGTTAATTGATTGATTATTTGAAACCACTGGACATATATAGCCTGGATTAAAAAAAAATACTTGGCATAGATATGACAGTTGTATTCAAATATTTGAAGTATTATCAAGTAGAAAGGGGATTGTTTTTGTTATGTTTTCCCCAAAATCAAAGAACTAGGACCCATGAGTGTCAGTTATTGGAGAACAGAAGGGAAAACCTACTAAAAGTTAAATGGGAATAGGTTGCCTCAATAGAAAGTGAATTTTCTGTTGCTGGAAGTCTTCAAGCAGAGAGTGACTTCCTTGTTAGTAGTGTTGTGGAAGAGGCTATCCTGTAATTTTTGTAGGTGTTGGGATAAGCGATCCCTTAGTTCTTCCTACCGCTAAGAAGCTGCTACTGCTGCTACTGTTGATGATGATGAGGATGATGATGTATGAGGAGGAGGTGGAAGGAGAATGAAAGAATATCCAGATGCCATCCTCAATACATTATTATGAGTGAAATATCTTTGAGCCTAGAAATAGAAGGAACATGATCAGCCTTTCCCACATACTGAACAAAAAAGTATTAATGATAGTCTACTTCTTTAGAAATACTAATCATTCATTCAGTCAATGGATACTTAATGACTTCTTAATTAGATATGAAATCATCTATTTGTATAAGACTTTCTGAGCCTAGAAATTTTGTGATTGCTCAGCCTTTATTGTTTCTTTTCTTTCCTTGTCTTTTTGGTATAACAGAGAGATAAAGAAATAACTAATCTCTTTATCTATTACAGACTAATATTATCTTGGAGATTGTCATAATAAAGTTCTAGGAATTACTGAGAGACCTAAATGGACATAGCCCAGGAATACAAGGTGATAGAGGACTGAGCCATGAAGAATAATGGGGATGATAAGGGAGGAGAGGAGGAGAGAATGCTTTCCAGACCTGGGGGACAGCCAGCACAAAGTTTCAGAGACAGGAAATGTGAGGAACAGTAAGAAGGCTAGTTTGCCTGAACCATCACACAGGTAAAGAGGAGTAATATATAACAAGCCTGGAAAGGTAGGTTGGGGCCAAGTTGTAAAGGAGAATGAGTCTATCTATCTAGCCTGGGTTGGAAGTGCAAAGTCACTCGTAGGCTTGTCCCAGTGTTGATCTTTACAGAAGCTTTTTACCTTCTACATTTTTCTAACCTGGGCAGGTTCACCTAGAAATCTGCTGGTAAATGTTTAACAACCAGCCCTCTGAAGACTATGCACATATGACATACTTTTACGTTTAATCTGCATTATTAACATTTTCTCCATTATTTATTACATCTACACAAGCAACAAAACAATAAATCAATCCCTGATTTGTAGTGTTTGCCAATTTCCAAGGTGTAAATGCTCACACTGAAAATTTAAGTCAGTTCTTGGGAATTGGTTTGAGCTGGCTCCATCACATCCTTGGGTTCACCCCTCCTTAGGCAGCCTTGTAACCCTCTCCTTCTGGAGGTCTTACCATATTAGTATCAGATGTAGTGCAGATACAGCCTACCCTTTAAGCTTACTTGGACCTCAGAATGCTTGAACTCAAGGGATCCACCTGTCTCAGCCTCCTCTACTATGAAAGATTTACAGAAAATGTACAACCATGCCCAGTTCTATTTGCATACTTTAAGGTATTTTGAGTACATTAAACTTCTCTCTTAAGGACAGTGTGGGAATCTGCTGCTCAGGATATGCTGACCATCAGTGGTCTCTGCTTCATAAAGTTTGGCTCCATAGTTATAATGGGATCCCATCGATCCTCTGGCTGAAAGTAGATCCATTGACATCTTTTCCTCGTGCAGGTAAAGTGTGAGCTTTAGTTGTTTTTCAGTCATGTCTGACTCTGTGACGCCATTTGGGGTTTTCTTGGCAAAGGTACTGGAATGGTTTGCTATTTCCTTCTCCAGCAAGTGTGAACTTAGCTACACTCCCCCCCCCCCCATTTAATAGACTCTTTTGTAGGTTTTAATTCTTAATTCTTTATTTTAATTCTTTCTGGATTTTAATTCAATTTTTCCATTTTTCCCAAGTAGTGTGCCCACATTTGGTATATTTCCCTTTCTCTAAAAGCTAGGTGATGCAGTGGATAGAGTGTAGGGCCTGAAGTCAGGAAGACTCATCTTCTTTAGTTCAAATCTGGTCTTACACACTTACTAGCAGTTTGACCCTAGGTAAGTCATTTAACCCTGTTTGCCTCAGTTTCTCATCTTAAAATGAGTTCACAAAGAGTCAGACAGTTTCTCATCTTAAAATTAGCTCACAAACAGTTGAGCATAGCAACAACAACAGAAGTTGAATAAGTTTATCAAGTCTTTTCATACATTTTTGGAGCTAAAAAAGTATAGATCTGAATTTATAAGGAAGTCAGCACCTTTCATTTTTATTATTGATCATTATTTCATTGAAGACAGCATGGTGTAGCAGAAAGAATACAGGATTTGGAGTCATTTGCCTTGGGTTCATATTTTAGCTCCAACACTTACATAGTAATTCTGGGCAAGTCACTTAAGACTCTCTGGCCCACTGTTTCCTCATCTGTAAAATGGAATAATAATAATAATAATAATAATGGACTTGAATTGCCTACTTCACATCACTGTTACAAGGAGAGTTGTTAAAAAACTATGAAGAACAATACAAATTATCCCTCTACAGGCTGCACTACTAGTTGATCTCCATAGGACTTTCCCTACCTTGCCACAGAAATGTTGTTGTTTGTCCTTCGTTCTTGAAGACGACCATGACAACAAGATGATTCCACGACTTGCAGGTGAATTGGATTTAAGTGAGGGAGGCCTGTGCAAAGTCACCAGCCTCACTTTGGGCTCCACAGCCATCTGGACCCAGTGGCAAGATATAAATATAGATCAGGATGAACTGGAGATGGCTCCTGATGCAGTGGGAGGCCTTGGTGTTTTTTGAGCTAACTCTTTCCCAGGTCTCATTTTGACTGAGGCAATCCCCATGCAGTGATTAAGGCTGGTTAAGAAATGAGGCAAAGAATGGCTTCTTTTACTTAGTAAAAAAAAAAAAAAATCAATCTGGGAGGGGAAGACTCACAGGGTTTCTGGTCTAAACAGAAACAATTGCTGTTTACATTCACTCTGAGCCATTAGGGCCCAAACAATGACCAGGTGGGGCTTGGGCTGGAACCTATACTTGGCCAATTCATGAGAGCCAAAGTGATTTGGGTTTAAGGCATGGTCCTTAAGAAATAAATCTAATCCATAAACCCTTGCCAGGTTTCATCGATCAAAATTTACGTTCCTTTCGGCAGAGCACCCACAGGTAAGGGTATTATACCCTATGTGGATTGAAGGAGAAGAAGGAGCAGAGGACAGGACAGGAGAGGAGAAGCTCACTTCAACACCACCACCACCACCACCACCACCACCACCACCTCCCTAACTATTTCTCACATTGGAAGAACTCTGCACCCTTGAGACCTCACCTTCTGATTGTCTGATTCCTCCCAGAAACTCTAATTTAAGGAAGATGCCCAGGCCAAAGATGTCCTCAGCCTTCCCTAGGCTGTACTCCTGACTCATTTCCACTAGACTTTCTCTACCAAGACTCCACCACAACCCCTCCCTTTCCATTTCCCTTTTATGTCTTCTCCCATTAGAATGTAAGCTCTTTGAGGACAAGAACTACCTTTTTTTTTCCTGCTTCTACTTTTATTTCTATTACCTCTATTTCTGCTTCTAAGTGCTAAGTTCAGTGACTGACACATAGTAAGTACTTAATAAATGCTTGTTGACTGGCTGACAAATGTAAGCTGAAAGGTTTCTGAGCCAAAGTAATTTTAAAGGTCATTTAGTCTAACCTCATTTTGCAAATAAGGAAACTGAGGCTGAAGGGTACTGTTTCAGAAATTTTAGCTCATGAAAATGATGACTGAGATGAAACCAGTTATAGAGAACTCCTGAACAAGAAACTCCCTCTCTATTAATGCAGATCAGCACCTGTTCTGCAATTTATAGAGTTGCTTGGGGCACCAAGGGGTTAGTTCACCTTTCCAGGGTCACATAACTAGCATGCATGAGAAATAAGACTCGAATCCCAGATGTCATTACTCTGAAGCCAGCTCTCTGTGTGCTAGGCTGCATTAAAAATACATAGTGTACACAAAATTTAATATTTAAAGCAGACATTTCAATCATTTTCCTTCCTTAAATAGTTCTTTGGATCAGTCTTAGTAGGGCCACCAGGAGAGAAGTGAATCCTTTAGTGTGATGGGGTGTTTTTTCGGTGGCTAGAATATGAGATAAACAGCTTGATCCAGGGGTTAGAGAATTCTTGGACCTATATATTTGATTTTTTTTTATAGTTGTGAGAGGTCTATTATAGCGGGTTGTGTGAAGGACAAAATAGACTAACTTCCAGAATCCATGAAGTTTGGTGCAAGTGTGTTGGTGTGTGTTTTATTTGGGTAGAAGGTGAAGGATCAAATATAGCACTGATTGTTTCCTCCTTAGAAAATGAACTCATTTTTGTCAGATAAATATTTTACAATAACAATGGCTCCTTTGTAGATATAAAAAAATAGTTAGAAAAAGAATATTTGACGGGGAAGAGGCAGAATCCAGAATCTCTCTATTTTCAAAAGCGAGGCATTGTCAGGGTGGAAGGATGCATCTGAAACTTTCTAAATAGAAAGTAACAAAGGGTATGATATGGGGGTGCACAAAAGTTTAAATCTGTGTTATACAATTTCAGTCCATTCTGTGCATATTATGAGCCTAATATTCTAAGCAAGGACGGGTTACAGAGGTTCCAGAAGACCTTCCTCTTTCTTCACAATGGAAACGGTGAATTAGCTCATGGAAACATGCATTAAATTATATATACAACTTTTACAAAAATGTTTCCTCTCAGAACGCATGATGAGCGCTTTCATATTGCTTGCAGGGGACCACGTCCTTTTAATTCTATGTAATGGAATGTATTAAGACTTAACTACAGAGATTACTTCAAATAACATCACTGTTTATTGTTGTTTAATAGGGAAGGCCACGGTAAAATTTCAGTATTTGCTGTCAAAATGGCCTTAGCCACCCTATGTGGAGGAAAGATCATGGACAAATTAAGATGTAAGTCATTTCTTGTATTGCCCTTTCTCTAGCCAAAATACAAACTTACCGTCTATCTCTTTATAAATTTTTCTCCTTTCCCTTCCGTGTAATACCCTAACTTTATCCCAGTCACAATTCTTTCCAGTACCTGTCAAAGTTGTTGCTGTTTTTGAAGAATTTATAACTTTTTTAAAAATTCATAATTTATATTTTAATAAGTTCTTTTTTTCCCCTTAAAGTTCTACAAAGTTCAACCTCCCCAGGTCTTTAGATTCTGGTTTTTGAACTATTCACATTAAGTAATTATATGCAAATATAAAAGCTATACTTCTGTATTGGAATTATTGCTATTGTTTACTATTAGTTAAACACAAATGATCAGTTCTTTTAATATTAAACATGCATTTCTTCAAATCTACTGACTTTTTGAGATTATCTGAACTATCACATAGCCCTGTGCTTCCAGTGATAAGAACTTGAAGACCAAATCGTGATATCCTGCTATTTCAATAAACAATCAGTAGAAGTCACCCAACTATATTGCTTAATTTCCTCACCCCATATTTAATGAAAGCCAAATAGGTAGAACTTGGAGATGCATGTCCTAAAACAGACTTTTCCAAGGTATGGGCACAGGAATTATTTGGGCCATTAATTTTCCACCCCTGGAATAATGGCATGAAGCCTCCTTTTTTAACATAAAAAACACATGATAGCTGTATTATTAGTATTTATTGAAAATAAACATGCATGATGACAAAAAGATAGTATAAATTCAATATGCTTCTGAATAAGTTTCTACATTATTAATCATAACAGCATCTACACAGTTTTTAAAAAAAACATCCCAAAGGCAAGTTATACATATGTGTGCCAGACATACTTATTCAGTTGACAGAAGGTTTCTTTGCTTATTTATTATGCTGAGTTGTACTGAATATTTTGTTGAAGCTAAATAAAATAAAAAAGATGGTATGTGGTATTCTTATGGATTTATGGACCCCTCGTAATAACTTCCTAGTCCCTAGGAGTCTGAAGTCTGCATTTTTGGAGCCACTGGTCTATGCAGTTGTCCTAAGCAAGGTGGAAAATAAACTGAAATGGACAAAAGGTTGAAAAGAAAACTGGCCATTGAAACCTCCTCCTGTGTCCAAATATATTTTTGTCACTCTCATCCCTTGGTATCCATGAAGAAATCTATATTAGCATCAATTCATATTACACACACACACACACACACACACACACACACACACACACACACACACACACACACTTTTTTTTTAAAGATACCTCAGTATTTCACTTTCAGTTGCTTGCCCATCAGCTTCAGATACTAGGTTATTGTGGGTTGTTAATAAACTAATATAAAGGGAAAAGAGATAGAGAACAGAAGAAAACCAGTTTGAGATATGCTTTAAATTAGCCTATTATTAGCCCAGGTGGAGAATAACCAGGACCTGCTCACAGCTTTCTTGTTGTCCAGCAAAGACAGTTGGGAGGAAAAACCAGAGAGGTTAAGGTTGAAATCAGTAGAACCGCCCAGATCAGCCTGTACATCCAGGGTGGCTCATTTTTTCCTCCTTAAGAGTCAGTGTAAATTCATGAAGTACCAAAAAGTCATCTTATACCCTTTTGGGTGTTCAGTTTTGATTTTAGAATTAGACTAGAGAAACTGAGGAAAGTACTCTAATACAATGCCTAAATAAGTTAAAATGGTGGCATTAGAAGTTACAACTATAACTAAGATGGGATGAGTAGGCCTTTGGCCCAAGGTGCTGAAATTTAGAGGGTATTCATAGTACTTGCAGTCTTTTGGTAGCACTGAAACAACTCAACTTAGCACATAGTAAGGGTAATTTATTAAAATGGAAAACTATCAGATGACACCAGTTCCTTAGCCCCTGGCACCCTAGCTGAGTTTCTCATTAGCCTTGCCTTTCTGATCTGATTTTCCAAGAAGTGACCTCATGATATCTCTGCCCACAAGGATCAACCCTTCCCCCATCATTTGAGGATATATATCTTGCCACATACCCTTGGTCCATTTTTGTGATGTTTCCCCAGTGTACAAAAATGGCTAATTACAGTTCTGGCTGCTAGTTATTTAAGGAAGTGCCTCACTATGAAGCTGGAAGAATTTCCTTCAGGTCAAGGCTTGGCAAAATAAATTTAGGAGTATTAAGAATTGTCAGAGGAGGAAACTTTAACTATAGGACTTCTCCCCAAAGCCTGTACCTAAATGTTGTAAGTAGCCCTTTATTCTGTAGATATATTAGAGAAAATCTAGATAGTTTGTTAGTGAAATTTATGAAGGAGCTAATGTATATTTTGCAAATGCTGCTTTAAAACAGATGAGTGTCAATGTTGGTTCATTATGAAATATGGTTCATATTTAGAGATAAAATAGATCTTAAAAGTCAACTAATCCACTTCATTTTACAAATGAAGAAATTGAGGCCCAGAAAGATTAAGTTACTTGTCAAAGGTCACACAACTATTAAATAGCAGAGACAATATTTGAATCTATGCCCTTTGACTCCAGAACCAGTGCTCTTTTTTCACTATACCAGTGCTGCTGCCTAAATGAGAACAGAGTTTGATCTGATTAAGAAAGCAGTGGCCCAACTATTAACACCTCTTTCAGTCCCTTGGGCCAAAGAAGCCCAAGCGATAGCAGCTCACCTGCTTTAAAAAGGCAAGTGATCAGTGAAAACATCATAATATATATAGTGACCATTAGAGCCACTGTTCTTTGACAGAGAGAATGAAGTAAATGACGTGAGTGCCATCTAGTCACCAAACTGAGTAACTGCCCTGATGTATGCACCAAATTATTTATCTCATAGCAGTAGGACAGAATGTAACAGCAGCATGTCACAGTCCTCTCTTCCACATGTGTAGGCTCCAGCTTCTCAAGGTGTAAGGGTAGCCTCAGAACAGTTCTGATTCAAGAAACAAGAGTCATCTGCTCATTTCTAAAGTCATTACTATCTTTTTCTCTCTTTGCCCCCTGCTCCTCTCTGTTGGCACCACTAATAACCCCAGCCCTTATTATTTAGTTTACTTTTATTTCATACAAAACTATTCTTTTAAGAGCTTCAAAAAGAGGATTGGGCTTTGGCAAATGTCTGAGAATATAGAATTCCATTTCTTCCCTCTCATTTCTCCTCATTTTCCAACATTCTCAATTCAGGACATTTCTAGAAGAATTGTTAAGTATTAAGCATTTCTATGTAGCTGATACTTTAATTATTATGGCAGATACAAAAGTTGATGACAAGGACAAGAAAGTCTGCTAGGGGAAGAAAAAATTTACGAAATTTATAGACATAGTGCCAAACTGAATATGATCAAGTGTCTAAATGTAGAGTAGACAGTAATTATTGAGATGATCTTTTTAGAGCTTTTTAACTCATTCTTCAACTTGATCCTTAAATTGAATTAAATATGGAATCTTGGGCCATGTAGCCATTAACAACATCTTTTCTCTATAGGCCCTTGCTTTGCTGTTCCTTGGTTGAACTTGCCCTCATAACAAATGTTACCATTATTTGAGTTTAAATGACTATGGGGTTTTTAATTTATTTTCCATGTTATTTTTAATTAACATTCATTTATTTTCCCTCCTATTCTCCTAATTTAAAAAAAAGAAGAAAAGTATAACCCCTGTAACAAATATGCGTAGTCAAGCAAAACAATTTCCCACCTTATCTGTGTCCACAAATGTACATTTCATTCTGTATATTGAATCCATTACCTCTGTGTCAGGAAATGAGTAGCATCCTTTACTACCAGTATTCTAGAATCATGGTTGATTTATTGCATTAATCAGAGTGGATATACTTTTCTGCATTTAATCTAATCAAGAGTGCCCAAGCTCCTTAAAAATATAGCCCAAAAAAACTAATCCTGTTTTCAAACTAAACATTAGCTCACAAATCCAGAGCCTAAAAGAAATCAGAAGAGAAAGATAGCTAGCATAAGCAAAAGCAATTAGGGACTCCACTGAAATATTTAATAGATATTATAGGTATTGAGATAGATATTTAATAGATATTATAGCTAGGAATTAGCCAATTCCATTGGATTTCATGGGCATTTATGTTAGGGCATACTATATTTGCCACTGGCAGACTCATCTAAGTGATCTGGAAGCAGTAAGAGATGGGAGTAGATAAATAAGAGAAGTGTCATTGATAAAAATAGGGGCCAAAAGGTCAGTTTTATAGATTAAATAGCATTTTTTAACCTAATAATTTTTTTTAATTTGCACCTACATCTAAATTCCACTCTGAGAACTCCTTCACACAAAGATTTTAGTGCCACATGGGTCATGCTCCTCCTCCATGATGTTAGAAATAGGCTTGACACCAAAAATTTAGTATCAAGAAAATTTATTATAAAGAAAGTCCAGAGGATTTAGACATTTCTGGCCAGAAGCGGGCTCCACCCCTCTTCAGGAGGGGTGGGCCCTGAGTGCGAGGGAAAGTGTGGTTTTATGCAGTTGAATTCGGCACGAAACCTCCCAGGCCAGGATTGGTCCAACCCTTCCCAAGTTACACCTTTCCTTACATGTTTCCCCTTGATATGCCAAGTATGTTCCCCCTCCCTGGGTCGTACATTCCATGACTAGTTAATGAGGTTCTAATTTTATGCGGGGTGTGTCAGATAGCAGGCGCACTAACATTTTTCAGGTGTCCTCAGGTTGACCCTAACTGGTCTGAGCTGGCTCGACCCCTATCTTGATTTTGGGATCTTCTTGGAACAATCCACTTAGTTCCTATTGGTCAAGCCCAGCCCACCTACAGTGTACCACCTCCCGGGACCTTTGTTCTTTAAATCTCTGCATTATTCTACCTGTGGAAACTTAAGCCCTTCTAATTCTAACAATGACAAATGTGTAGAATAAAAGATCATATATAACAGGTGTCAGTCTCATGCCCTGATATAAGTGTTATCAAAAGATTCCACTCTATGAGAATGTTCTACTCCTAGTAAGCAGTCATTGAGGTGTATTAATTGTGCAAAGGTTGTAGTACAGTCATGCATTCCCAAGAGCAGTCCTCTCCTGGTGAACTTCTATAGAGTATGGTGATAATATATTGAATAAAAGGGAAAAAAAGTCATTCATTTTCAAGGCACATTTTTACTGGCTGAACCCAGAAGAACTCTTCAACATTATCTCATTAATCTTCATTAAGTATACAGGTGCAGAGGCTGAGATAAAAAAGTTAAACCAGTTGCCTCTGGTTACAATAAAAATGAAGGGTATTGGTGAAAATAAAACCTACAACTCTGATTCCAGTCCAGTGACCGATTACTATACTACTTTTCCTCTAAATTAGATAGGCCTAAAAAACCCTCTCCCAGCTACATGCAGTTAGACTTCTTGCACATGTAACATAGAGGTTCACTGAGTTTGCCACCTCTATCAAATGTTAATCAGTTGCTTTAACTCCTTCTCATCTCTGCCCTTTATTTGCTTTTCTAGATGTCTTAAAAGCACAGAAAAGCTAGTTTTTATAGTAAAAAATGTATAAACATTTTTCAGTAAATCTAGTGAAATATTTCACAAGATCAACAGTGTCATCTACTCAATTTATGTGATGTCAAGGCACAAAGTTGGTGTAACCTGCTGGTTATCAAATTAGTCTAATTTCATTTAAATGCTTTCCTGTCTTGTGTTAGATTACCAGCTTTTAAAATAAAAATTTGCCAAGGAGAATGAATACTTAAGTATTAAAATCAGATATCTTTCCTTATTTTTCCAAAGCATATTTTATTCAGTCATATCCCTTATTATTTTAATGAGATGTGGTTGAATTAAATAGAATGATTTTCTATATGTAAATTAAGCATCTTTTCTCTTATTTCCATTAGATATTTTCTCAATGATTTCTGACTCCAATGGAGTAATGGTTTATGGGCGATATGACCTATTCCTTCGGGAAGTCCTCAAACTTCCCACTGCGGTGTTTGAAGGTCCCTCATTTGGTTATACAGAGCAGTCTGCCCGATCCTGTTTCTCCCAACAGGTAAGAACAGTGTGATTAAAGGAAGGGCATGTCATATGATGGGAGTTATCTCCCTAAATGTTACCCCAAAACACATAAACTCATTCAAAACTTTTCCATCATGTCATTAATCTACAGTGTATTGTTACCAGCTTTTGGTGTGACCCTCCTCCAAAATAACAGTGAAAACCAGTATCCTTGGTTGTACAGACCAAAGTACATGAGAGACTCCTATCTTCTTACTAGCCTCTCGATAGGGGTAGTGTGGTCCAGTGGAAAGAATGCCAGCCAGCATCAGGAGGACCGAGGCTTGGTTCATATCTCAGTTCTGACATTTACTAGATTTGTGACCAGGGGAAATAACTTCACTAAACCTGTTTCCTCATGCATGATAGGAAGAGCTGAGATACCTACCTCACAGACTTATTGTGAAGCCCAAGTGAAAGAATAGATGTATAGAATTCTCTGCTTTACAGCACTATATAAATGTCAACTATTAATAGCACGGGAAACAATCAATTAGATTCAGAGTCTGGGTCCAGACTGGCTTAGGGTAAGAGTTAGAGGAAAGAGAGGTTGGGAAAAAGAGAAGAGACAAAGACAAATGAGGAAGAAAGGAAATTTTCCAAAGAGAAGAAGGAAAGAGAAAGAGATTGAGATACTTTTTCCCCCTTGTAGGGACAGTGGTGCAATGCATAAGGCTGCAGAATCTCAGAACTGGAAAGTCCCTGAGAGGTCATCTAGCCCAACCTATACCTTAAGAACACCTGGTATAGTGTATGGCATATAGTAGGTACTTAACAAATGCTTATTGACTACCTAACTAGAATCTCTTCTGTAAGCTCCCCTCATCTAATCTTTATTAGAACACCTCTGCTTCCTGATGCAGTCCATTCTACTTTTGAAGAGTTCTAAATGTTGGGAAGTTTTTGCTTACACTGATGGAAAAAAATCATACAAACACAAAAGCTTGATGACTTTCAATAGAAAATAATGATAATAACTAACACTGATAAAGCTCTTCAAGATTTGCAAAGTGCTTTATGTATGCATTCTCATTATCTCGCTAGATGAGTTTCCTTACTTAAAAAACCCTAATCCAGAAGCTGGTTGTGTATGAATGATGCTTCAACAGTTTCCCTGTCAATGTGTGATTCATGATAGATGAAAAGCAGTCCATTCTGACTGCTCTCCATCTTTTGAGATAGATGGCCTCAGAACCCACCTGGCCTCTGGACCTGGGACTTATCTATCTTACTATGGATCAGAAGAGTACGGGTTCTGGGGGTGGGGAATCTACGGCCTCAAGGCCACATGTGGCTCTCTAGGTCAAGTGTGGCCCTTTTACTGAATCCAAACTTCACAGAACAAATCTCCTTTATAAAAGGATCTGTTATACACCTGAGCGGCTCAGTATTTTCAGGGAGGCAACATGGTATGTTGGAGTTGGAATCAGAAAAATCTGGGATCAAATTCTACCTCAGACATGTAGCTATCTGGGTGACTCAAATTACCTAGCTTCTCTGTGACTCAGTTTCCTATTCTCTAAAATGAGGAGGTTGCAATAAATAGCCTCCAAGATCCCTTTTGGCCTTTATTCTATGATCCTTGTGTTCTTTCGCACTCTGTGTGCTAGATTTAGAATGAGGGTCAAGATCAGGTCCTAGAAATAACACTCTGTGTAGCCTTGGAAAAGTAACAGCTTCTCAGAGCCTCCACTGAATTGTCATAAATAGGGAATAATCTTTTTACACGACTTGTACTCCACCGTCACCCACAGGGTTGCTGTGAGTATTAAATGAGCTTGTGTCTATAAAGCCTTAAATCAGTGATAGCTGTTATTTGTACTTTTGTACACCTATAGCCACTGTGTCCTCCTGAATTCAGGGTGGGTGCTCTATCCAGTGTCCCAGCTAGCTTCCCCCACATAACAGGTATATTAAGAAAGTTTTCTCTTATTCTTAACCCTGTTTCTTTCTGATACAGAAAAAAGTCACTTTGAATGCTTTCTTGGACACACTCATGTCTGATCCCCCACCTCAGTGTCTGGTCTGGTTACCACTTCTTCATCGATTGGCAAATGTAGAAAATGGTAAGACTGATTCCTGGGCCAGTTTAGTTTAGCGAGATAAGACTATAAAGTCTATGTTCCCTTCAATAGAATGTACGTACCTTGAGGGCTGGAACTGTCTTTTGTGTTTATATCTCTAATCTAGCACAATACCTTGCATGTAGTGGACATTTCATAAGTGCTTGTGAAATTCAATTGAATTGACTATGTGCATCATGGCTATGGATAGGAAACTGGTATTTAGAGGTCATAGCTGTTTTTTTTTTCTTTTGAAATCTTTGTTGGTTTTCAGTCTTGTTATGTTTTGGTATTATTGATCATGCTGCATTTATCTCATCTCTATGATACGAGGAAAGTGTTTTATAAACCTAAAGTAATGTAAATTTTTATTGTCATTTTTCATGGATTAGTGATGTCATTGGTGAGGATACTACCACTATTTCTTCACTGCAATTTGTGTTCCTACCTTTCTTTTTTTTCCACTATTAAATTTTATTTTTAATTTATGGAATAAAACAAGCATTTCTGTAACATAGTACAATAAAAAAGATGATTGCACATGAAACTGCTAATTTACTATGGACAACTTGCTATTCCCTTTTGAATGTACAACAAAATTATCATGTAAATTTCTTTTTTTTTTCTTCCATCCCCCACCCCTGCCCTAGAGATAGCCACACAAATAGGGGTGTGTGTGTGTGTGTGTGTGTGTGTTGTGTGTGTGTGTATGTAAAATTATTATATACATCTATTTATCAGTTCCTTCTATGGATGCAGATAGTATCTTTCTTCATATGTCCTTTATAGTTAATTTAGGTATTTATAAGAAAATAACTTCTTGAAAACTAAAATTGGGCAGATGGAATTATGTCTGTACCTTTCTAATAATTCTCCATAAAGAATCTACCCAACATTCTGGTGGTCTTGTTCTTTTAATATCTCATGAATATATCTTATGCAGTATTTGGGCCTATTGTCTGTAATCTTATTCTTGCTTGTTTTACCAATCCACTGGTTCCAATGATACTTGCCTTTAATTGTATCTCTTACAATACTTCATACGTGAAAGACATTATTGGTAATATGCCCCAAAATACTCATACCCAGCATGAGTCTTTCCATTGTCCTTTAGGATTCATTACAGTTTCATTGTTCTGAAATTCTTCTGTTCCCTGATTCACATCCATATAGAATTTCTGAGAAAATATTGCTGTTAAAAAGATGAGCTTTTGTGACAGCAAGCAGTTCAGGATCATTGAAAGTGCCACACCATTTCTTAAAAATGTGACTTACTTGATCTCTTTTAGATAATTCTGGGCCCTACTTATTGTCTAAAGCGTATATATTGACCTGTGAAAGATATAGTCATTATTATTATTATTCTCCCTGAAAAATGAAGATAACCAGTTAAAAATGCAAAAAAAAATGGCCAAATACATTAACTAGTTCTGCTTCCTTTATGTGTTAGCTAGCACATAATTGTGATACACAAAGATTATAATAAAATTGGGAAGTCATAGATTGAGGTCACAACATGTATTGTTACTTTGGAGATGTAATTTGCAAGGTAGCTATTTGTTTCTTCCTCAATGTTTGGCCCATAATTAAGGTAAGTGGTTACTAGGTGGATGGTCATGGCTTGATGTCTCAAACAGCTTGGCCACCCACAGGAGAGATTAACTGAAAGAAAATGATTAGCATGCTTTTGCACTCAATTATACTTTCCCTATAAAATGCCTTATTAAAACAGGAAAGCATCAACATTAGCTACTAATACAATCATAATATTTAGAATGAAAATTTAAAGCACATTTAAAGAAATATAAATTCCTGGGTGTAAGTAAATCTATCACTCACTAATCTTTAACTGTTCTTAATACCCTAATTTTTCTTTAGGCTTAAGTGAAAACAGTTCACATTGAACAATTTGTTAGCAGTAGTAACAGTCCCAAGCCATGTGCATGGTTTGGGTAAGCTTTTGCATTAAAAGAACTTGGAGACAGCTTTCCTCATCTGCCCACATGGTTTCCCAGGCAGTCACAAGCTGGTAAATGTTTAACAACAGACTTCTGAAAGTACATAACACACTTTTTAAGTTTAATCTGAATTATTAACATTTTTACTATCGTTAGGTCTATACAATCAACAAAACAATACTTTGTAGCATTTTCTGATTTCTGAGGTGTAAATGCTTACCCTGAAAAATTCAGCAATCTTCCAGGGGTGAGGAATCTGTGGCCTCAAGGCCACATGTGGCCCTCTAGGTCCTTGGGTGCGGCCTTTTGACTGATCCCAAGTTTTACAGAACAAATCCTTTTATTAAGGAGATTTGTTCCGTGAAGTTTGAATTCAGTTACAGGGCCACACTTGAGGACCTACAAGGCCACACGTGGCCTCAAGGCCAAAGGTTCCCCATCCCTGAATAAGCTGCCTCTAGCACACCCCTAGACAAGTGGATCTATTCACCACAATTGCTTATAAAACTATTGAAGGAATGGCTTTTCCCTGCTTTCTTCCCTGAACTTTTAGTCATCACATTCTCAAATAATGTGCATGGATTGAATAAGTTTAAGGGCTTAAGGCAATTTGACATCAAACATTTTTTCTTACCTCTTTATACCTGGAGAAGTAAAAAAGTAGAAGTCCTTATCATATGGTATGTGTACACATCAGCATTAACCCTCTAAATTGTTCATTTTCAGTTAAAAATAAAAGTAATTTTCCTTACCTTTTTTTCAGAATAATGGCTTTATCACTTCTCATTTGGTATTGATTTGTGATTTACCTAAAATGCTAACATTTAATTATTAAACATTTCCTGTAGCTAGCTGCAGTACATTTATAGCTCCAACATTTGTAGATTGGCTTTTGATAGAGATTGTTTTCTGAAAGAGATTGGAGTTGGAAAATCCAAACTTCTAAAATCATGCTTAATGAATGCATCAGGCTTTTCTAACAGATGTTTAAAAAGGTTTCTCTGCAGGCAGGAGAAGTATGTAGACTGGTAAGGCTAAAAAACTTGCCTTTAAATTCATTATAGGTATTTCCTCCATATACAGTTGTTCTCATTGTATATTCCTTCCTGGGCAGATCACATGCCAGTATATTAATAGTTAATATCTATTAGCAAATGTTTTCTCGATCTGGAGTTTCTGACTCCTCACAAAAGAGAGAGAGTGTTGTATTCTTGGAGGTTACCAGAGTGGTAGTTTATATCTCTACTGGGTTCTGTTATTTTTTTTGTACTTTTTAAAATACGTATTATTCATGTGGTCTGTTTCTTACATCATCAGAGTTATCCAAAGTATCCTCTTCCCCTCCCAGAGAGCCATTCCTTCTAACAAAGAGTATTTTTTAGAGAGGGAAGAAAATCTTTACAACTGATCAGTACATTGAGACATCTGAAAACATGTGCAATGTCTGACACAGGTAGACTTCCCCGAAGGAGTGGATTGGGGTTGTTCTCTTACATTTCTTCATTTGGGGTCCTACTTGATCATTATAATTTTCTTACATTCACTTTTGATTTTTTTTGATGTGTTGTTCTTTCCATTTACACTGTAGTAGATATATTATGTGTATATATAGATATATAGAGATAGATATAAAGTTATATTGTTTCTTGACTCTGCTTACTTCATTCTCTATCAGTTCATGTAGATCTTTCCAAGCTTCTCTGTATTTATTACATACATCATTTCTTACAGCACAGTAATATTCTATTATATTCATATGCTGTAATTTGTTGTACCATCCTCCAGTTGATGGCATCTACTTTGCTTCCAATTCTTAGCTATAAAAAAAGTGCTGCAATATGTATAAGGACATTCTTCTTATCAGTGGCTTTCTTGGGTTATAATACCAGTCAGGAAGTCTCTATTTCAAAGGGTATGGACATTTTAGTCTCTTTATTTGCATAATTCCAAATTGCTTTCCAAAACGGTTGTACCTTTTCACAGTTCCACCAACAAGGCAATAATGCATTTTCACAACCCCTCCAACACTGACTCTAGCCAGTTTTTTGTTATTTTTGCCAATTTTCAGGTGTGAGGCAAAATCTCAGAGTTGTTTGAATTTGCATTTCTCTTATTTTTAGTGATCTGAATCATTTTTTCATGTGGTTGTAAATGCTTTGAAATTCTTTTGAGAATTATTTGTTCAAATCCTTTGATTGTTTATCTTTTGGGAAATAGCTGTTATGTCATTTGCACTTTATAATTTCTGCTTCTCTTCCTGACCACTCTATTAGAGATAAATTCCTCAAATGCAAAAGCCATGCTTTCTATCTTTTTCTTTTCTTTTTTCTTTTTTTCTCCTTTTTTCTTTTGGCAATTCAACATATTCCCATGACATGGGAATATTTAATGATTTTAAATTAATTATTGACCCCAAATACCATCACCTAACCCCACCCAAATTGAAATGGACATTTCCTGTTGCCAAAGCAAGAAATATATCTTGCTTTGGTTCAATTCAACTTGTTTTCAAAGACTTTAAGCATTTCCATGGAGTCTATCCAGCTATGGCCAGAAAATAAAATCTGTATGGCTCTTAATTGGCTATCCTGTCCAAAATCATGATTCTCAATAGACATTGACAATTGCTTCAGTTTTAGAACAGTAATTCGTTTCTCCTCTTATTCTCTCTTTTTCTTCTTGCCATAAGAGTCTGTGGCACTGGCAAATGGTTGTACACTAGAAATATATTATTTTATCAGTACAAATTACATTAAATAAGATACATTCCTATGTGTTTTGTCGATGCACCCTAAGGAAAGGCACAGAGCCTTTCCATCTAACTTGCAGCTGAAACCCTTTGTGTGCTATGTCCCCTGTTAGAATATCAGAGAGACTGTCTTGCTTTTCTATTTATATACCCAGAATTTAGCACATTTGTATTAGTAAGTGCTTAAAATCTTCTTTCTTTCTTTCCTATACTTCATCCCTTCTTTCCCTCCCTTTCCTTTCCATCCCTCCTTTCCTTCCTTCATTTCTTTCTTCATCTCTTCTTCCCTCCCTTTCCTTCTCATTCGTCCTTTCCTTCTTTCCTTCCTTTCTTCCTTCCTCCCTCCCTTCCCCTTTACTACTTTATTTCCTCTAGCTCATTCCTTTCTGTGTTCATTACATCTATCTCTTATTTTTCTCTTTTCTTTCTGTTTACCTCTCTCACCTCTCCCTAATCTTTGTCCCTCTCACTATGCACACATTCTTAACTGTTTGCTATTTCCTGAACTCTCTAAGAGTTCAATTGTTTCTATTAAATGTGTTTCTTAGTTTTTCAAAGAACTGTATAAACCTCTTAGAGACAGAAAGCAGTCTTTGGTGGGAGTAAACTAGCCTGGGTCATTTATATTCTTGTGGTGTGACATGGAAGAGGAGAGGAACTGGCGTTTCAGAGGTTTTTTGTTTGTTTATTTTCAAAAAAGAATACCCCCATCTGTTTCCCTCCTACTCTACTTGAAAGGGGTACCTCAAGTTTCTGAAATTTGTCTAATGCTATTTTCAACTAGAACTGAATGTCAAACAGAAGGCTAAAAATTAGGGTTGACAGTGGAAGAATTCAGTGGCTTTTAGTAGTTTTATCTTTAACATTATTCATTTTTATTTTCTTTTTATTTTAATTCATCTTCCCCTCAGTCTTCCACCCTGTTGAGTGTTCCTATTGCCACAGTGAGAGCATGATGGGATTTCGCTATCGATGCCAGCAGTGTCACAATTACCAGCTCTGTCAGGACTGCTTCTGGAGGGGACATGCCAGTGGTTCCCATAGCAACCAGCACCAAATGAAAGAGTACACGTCATGGGTAAGGCAAGGTTCAGGCATCGCTAACTGTAGAATGTTTGAGTCTCCCCAGAATGAGAAGGAACATCAAGAATGGTGTTAGCGTTGGGGGTCAGACTTACTTTTTGTTTCAGGGGGTGAAATGTGGTGTGCTTCCTCCTTCTCGTTGGAGGTAAGTAGAGATCCTTTCCTGACTCTACTGTGGGTTTCTGAGAGATGATAAATAAAAAGTTTTGAACAATTTTGCTCCTTGGAGTCTAGATGTGAATTTCCATCATTTTCGTGCTGTGCTTGGATGCCAAGAGAACAGCAGGAGACACTTGGTGAAGAATTCTATTTTTATGGGACATTGAGGGTGTTTAAATTTGATTGTGTTTTAGATTTCTACTGGACTTGCATAAAATGATTGTTAGTTTCCTTTTTGTTATTTTATATAGTTTATACACACACACACCACACACACACACACATATATGAAGAAAAGTAGTGTGGGTATCTGGGTTGAAGAGAAGCATTCCTTTTAATCCATTTATTTTTCTGGGATTTTTTAAAATTTATTTTTGGTTTTTTATTATATTTATGTAAGTAACTAATCTTTTAGTAAAGAGTTAAGTAAACCAGTTTAGCCAAAATGATGAGAAACAAAGTTCCACATGAATAGCTAGCTGCCTAGCTGATATGCTTGTCACAGGAAGCAGGTGGCAGTGAGTCTATGAGAAATGGCACTATCTTGGTTTCTCACTCAAACGATTTGCTGTCTGCTGCTATATCTTATCATCCCCAACAGTTACATTCAAAAAGCAGTCATAATGAGGATGCTCAGTTGTCTCCATCTTCCATTAGAGCAATGCTCTATGGATCATTTTTTTCTTTTTTTTTTCTTTTCGAAAGGCAATCTTATCAGCTCCTCCAGTCATACTTCTCTTCACATGAGAAGAATGCATGGCACTTGCAACCAAGCCCCTCCAAAGCTAAACAAATTTAAGTTCAAATTATGATGACCCAGAGATAAATTAACTGATCCTAAAGAAGAAAACCCATTAGAAACTTACTCAGAATATGAAGCCTAAATAACAATGTACTTACTTATTGGGGGGAAAAAAAGGAGGCAGAGGAATGTTTAACATTAGCTCACTCATTGTTTACCACTTCTGCTGAATTTACATTTTAGTGATTCTTTGGGGTACTGGCAGAACTGTGCCATCCTCTCAGTGTTTCTACTTGGTTTTGGGGTACCACAAAAATGATGAGGAGACTCTACCCAAATTTTTGGATGCAATTTTTTTTCAGAATCTGTGGGAGGGAAAGTTTTCCATTCAATTAAATTACCAAATATTTATTAAGTAGCTACTATCAGGAAGCTAGGTGGCTCATTAAATAGAGCACTGGACCTGGAGTCAGGAAGACCTGAGTTCAAATCTGGCCTCACACACTCACTAGCTTTGTTACTTTGGGCAAGTCACTTAACTTCCATTTGCCTCAATCAACTGGAGAAGGAAACGGCAAACCATTTCAGTATCTTTGCCAAGAAAACCCCATGAACAGTATTGGCATGATATAATCCATGGAGTCATGAAGAGTTGAGATGACTGAACAACAGTCAGAAAAACTCTGAGAAAAAAAGCCCTTAATGCCACTGAGTCTAACTTCTCTTAGTTTATTGTCTTCTTCCCATAAGATACATACACAGATAATATAGATAACACAATAATGTATAAGTTCTTTTGACATATAAATCAAAATGCTCTGTGAGGCTTTTTTTTTCAAGTTTTTTTTTCTGGTTTTGTTTTTAGGCAATTGGGGTTAAGTGACTTGCCCAGGGTCACACAGCTAGTAAGTGTCAAGTGTTTGGTCTGACGCAGAATTTGAACACAGGTCCTCCTGACTTCTGCCTTCACTCTGTGAGGTTTTTAAAAGCATACTATGTACAAGTAACCCAAGGAAAAATCAAACATAGAAAGAGACACAAGTATCTACCCTCAAGGAACTTAGATCTATTGAGAGAGAGCAGAAGGACATAACATGTACCAAGATAAGTGTGATCTATGGCAGAATATAAGGGCAAAGGGGAGATTAACAAAAATTATTTTAAGAAAATTTGAGGAGAAAGAGATCACTGTCTCCTAGGGGATCAAACAAAGTTCCATTAAGGAGGCAGCCTTGAAGGAAATGAGTTTCAATAGGCAGATTTGTGGAAGGAGAGAGTTTTAGGCCTAGGCATGTCATCTGTTTTTAAGAAATAACCACTTTCATATTTTGTATATCCAGTACCCTGGAGGTTTTGTTGTATTGGGAAAATTATTATTTGTATGTAAATTTCCCCTTCAGTAATAACCATATTCTCATTTTGTCTGTCATTTAAAACTGACTTTGGGGAAAAAATTTAGTTCCCAGGAATAGTCTTTATTTTTCTGAAATATTTTGACTATAAAGTTACACTGGATGGCGCTGTCTTTAGATAATATAATCAGACTATCCAAAAAGAAAATTAGACTCAGTGACCTCTGGGATTTAAAGAACATTATTTTAACTTTTTGGACGATGGTAGGGGCAGTAATGATGGGGAATGGGTAACAGAACTATGAGAAGACATCCCAGGAAACTCTTTGTAGTATTTTTTAAAATAGCTATTTATTAAACAAGGTCTATGTATAAGTCATTGAACTAGAAACTGTGTGGTGTACAAACATGAATGAAAAAGAAGCTTACAAAAAGAGATTGTATAAAATGAATTTGTTACAAAATTGAGTTTATGTGGATGAGATGTTTGAAATGCTAAGAGATTTCCAAAGTGTGTGAAATTACTTCCATTTGGAAAAGTCAGAGAAAGATTTATGGAGGAAGAGCCACCTGAACTGAGCTCAAATGATGGAAAAGAAGCAGATGATGGAGAGAGCAGAAGAAGAAGGGAAGGATACAGTTCAAACAAAGAGGATGGCATGTCCAAAGGCACAGAGGCAGGAAAGGGTGAGAGAAGTGCACAGAGCAATAATAGTCACATTGGGCTGAAACATAAGATACAACAGGCAAATAGGATGTGAAAGGGCAAGAAAGGGAGATTGTAGGCAACTGAATTCTAGGTTAAGGATGTTGGACTTTATTTGCTATGTAATAGAGAGCAATAGAAGAATTTTGATCATAGGAATAATGTGATCCAGGTTATACATCATAGGAATTTAGCTAGTTTGCTTTAAGATACAGTTAAAATTCTGGTATCCTAAGTTATATAGACTGCTTTCTCAATATCATGTTTCAGGAAGTATTCAATAACATCTACCCATTTCTTCTTTTACTCCTTTTGTCTCTAAGTAAGTAGAATACCTTTATTATTGTTCTCTGGTGATTAGTATAGCCTAGTTGGTGAAGGGTTACAATGGAGGAGAAGGAGGAGGAAGGGGAGGAGAAGGAAGAAGAAGAGAAGGAGAAGGAAAATAATGAGGGAAGGCTAGGTTTTTATAGTAAAATTTTCACTTTAGGTGTCAATGTATAAAAGAAAACATGAGATACAATGGTAAATGGTTTCTTGCAGAAAAAGACAATTCAAGTTAAGGGTTTCTGATTGCATATTGATAGGTTATTGGTTACTGGTGTAGTGGATTGAGAACTGCTTTCAGAGTCAAAAAGATCTAGGTTCAAGTTCTGCCTCTGTCATATACTGGCTGTGTGGCCCTGGACAAGTTATTTAACTTCTCAGTGACCCCAGGTAATGTCTTAAGACTCTAAGTTGCAGGAGTCCCAGTCTGCATTGGTAGAGGAAACCCCCTCATGGGAGATTCCTATTACCAGGACTAGTCCATCCCACATACCCATACTCATCCCTTCCTCCCCCACACTCCCAGAAGATTGCCTTGGAGGGATATTTCAGGTGATATCAAAATTATTCCTTGTGCCTGTCTACCTTACCTGTGTCTTGCTTGTCCCTCCTAGAAGTCACCTGCTAAGAAGTTAACAAATGCACTAAGCAAGTCTCTGAGTTGTGCTTCCAGCCGTGAACCTTTGCACCCCATGTTTCCTGATCAGCCGGAAAAGCCACTAAACCTGGCTCACATCGTGTAAGTACATGCAGGCCATGGGGCAGCTGATCATGTTCTTGGGTTCTTGGCCATCATGTCATGTATTTATATTGGTTCTAAGGGAAGTATATATGCATTTACCAGAGTTCAGATTTCAAATCTAAAAATTTTAAATGAAAGACCATTTTTAAAAATGCCACAGCAAAGCAAATATTCTCTTTTCCCTTGACCTAACAGTGAATTAATTATAAGCTAGCTCAACCATCTTAAATATAGAAGGCTTTCAGAAATTGACAAGTTAGATGAGACTTCTGATATTGAGGAAATTATACTATTTGATATTTTAACATGCAAATACTAGTAGAATTTACATCAGCTAATAATAAGGAGAAAATGGATTCATTTGTTTGTTTTTTGGTGTTAAGTATATTCACCTCCTAGATGCTACAAACTCAGAAAATGAACTATCTATTCCTCCCCCCAACCTTCTTTTTCATTTCTCTCAAAAGCCAGAAGTTAAATGTAGTAGTGTTGCATAATGAATAGAGGGCTGACCTTCGATTCAGAAAGACCTGAATCTGTACTGACTCTGACATATAGTAACCATGTGACCCTGGGTAAATCATTCAGTTTTTCAGTGTCCCCAGACAATTCTCCAAAATTATTGTATAAATTAACCTGAGAGACTGTGTCAGTGGAGGGAGTTTCTACACCAGGAAATCCTCACTTCAAAAAATAATCGACACTAAACTGTCATCAAATCTGAAAGTTTTTATACCCCTGGCTGTATAACCGAGCCTAAGAGAGGACATCATGACGGTCAGCTAAGAATCCTCCTCCTTTCTCTCTTGTGCCTAAGCACAAGTAGATGACTATATTTCTGCTACAAGGGCTTACTATTTCCTACATTAAAATCTTCCCCCATGTCCCTGAAACTTTTTGCTCTGGTACAGCTGCCCTGCCATATCAAATAACATTATATTCTTCTCTGAAAGCCTCATAATTGGTAATTCACTGTCCCTAAAATACCATCTCTTTTCAGAGCTGACTAATATCGAATGATTGATGATATTTTCATGAGCAAACTCAAAAACAGGGCTATAGAGCTCCCATCCAAAGCTAGCTACATTTTTCAGTCATGTCCAACTCTTTATGACCCCATTTGAGGTTTCCTTGGCAGAGAAACTGGAGTGGCTTGCCATTTCCTTCTCCAGCTCATTTTACAGATAAAGAAACTGAGGCAAAGAGGGTTAAGTGACTTGCCCAGGGTCATATAGCTAGTAAGTGTCTGAGGCCATATTTGAATCAGGAACATAAGTCTTTCTGACTCTAGGCCCAGTACTTTATCTACTGAGCCACCTAGCTAGCTACATTGACAATTGACCATATGCAAACCAAAGAAAATTACTGTGGCAGTCAGTCAAAGAGATGATACTGTAGGCTCTCTCAAAAAATGAACAAACAAAAATATCTTTTTTTCCAAAGAACTTTTCTTATTTGCTCTGATCACCTGTCTAAAACAGCACATAAATGCTTCGTGCAGTATCCTGGTTGTGACCAATTTCTGCTTTCTGCTAAGAGTTGAGAAATAACTGTATTCAATAAGAGATATAATTAGTAGTCCCCATTATTAACATGCTCACAGTTATTTAGCTGCTGGTAAGAATTAGGCATCTGAGAAGCTGACTCATTTAATATCCTTAAAATCCTATACTATAAAATATGGTTATCTTTGCTTTGTCTTATTATAAATTTGTAGATCATTCCCAAGTGCTAATCATAGGCCCATGTTGAGTTGTTTTTCCTCTGCTTGGGGAAAACCACCTCATATATGCTGATTCTCAACTCTAAACTCCCAGAAGTCCCAATGTTATTAAAAAACCTTAGACTCTCCTCATCCAGACCCTAATTAATGAAAATCAGTAAGCTGCTAGAGAATTGTAATGGAGGTTGCCCCATGCTAACTGAGCTCTACTTCTGAATCCAACAGACATTAGTTCTCTTAAGAAGTACTTGTCTCTCCGGTAGAAGTTAACATATTTCAGCAGTCCAGTACCTCATTCAGTTCTGCTAGGCACAATGAAGATAGATAGGAAATGGATAAGAAAGTTCTTGCTCTATCAGCTTTGCATTTGAACTGAATTACTGCCACATCCTAAAAATAATTTGAAGTGAGTAGCTATGAGGAAGACGCTATCTATTTTCCTCCTAGTGAGTCCATGACAGGGTACAGAATGTTGTTTGTGATCCATAATAAAACATCTATTAAATCACAGGGAAAACATGGCCAACTATATTAGTTACTTATATTGACTGAGGAAAACTATGCATGTCCATTGACGATACATTTTGCAGTATTTTTTCTTATGTTTATTTTAAAGTAATACAGATTAAGCAACATCATGAGAAATATATCCATTATTACAGGAATTTAATCATTACTTTGAAGGTTTACAGGGTTTTTTGATTTGTATCAGTATGGAATGCTTTTTTCAGTTTTACACTTCTGTATATTCCTTCCCCCAAATACTGTTACATTGACCAGATAAACCATCATAATTTTTTTGTTGCTCTCATGCATGATTTTCTATTTTAAAATGTATCTTTTTAACTGTAGCAAATTATCATAGACATGTGATAGCCATCTCCTGGAATGGTTTATTAATCTGTTTAATCTCTTAGTTGAGCATATGTGTAGAGCTAGTCAATATTTACATTTATTATAGACATACCTTTTTAGGCAAAAATAAATATAGAAATACAATTCTCAGTTATTTATATAATGTGTATAGGCAAATACATTTATTTATCTCATCTACCTCACTGATTACATACATTTCTAAAGGCAATCAAGTCTATTCCTGCTCCATCTTACAACATTCAGGATATTGTGATACCTGGGAATTTAGAAATAGCCATCAGATATCATCCATTCCCTTTACCTTTTCATCCCAATAATGATTTATGACTTGGATCGAATTTGGTTCTAGTCTTCTTCGAGATCCATTCTCATATTTTTTAAAAATAGAAAATCACTGGAAGGAACAGATGTAAATTTCAGCAATGGATATAGCTTTGGCTTGATCAATATTTAGTAAATTGGTTGGATAGACTTTTTAAACTTCCTAAAAATCTTAGCGCCACTTTTTTATGTGAATTTTGACAAATGAATGTGGCACTGTAGACCCTAGCAATCTGAAATTTTTATAACTGCATGTTAGATCCAAGTAAAGATACCATATCGTTAGAGAATAATATAAAATAATATTTAAATGGAAAATATTATTTTAAATGAGAGAATTATTGTTACTTTTTTCACAGGGACGAGTGACAGATAAGCAAATCAACATAGAAAAAAATCATTTCCCTCTTTTTCCTCCCTTCCTCCTCCTCTTTTCAAGCAGAGGGCATTTAATGGTCTACCCACTTACCACTTATCTGCCCTCACTTAGCAATATTTAAATAGTTTTCAGGAGCCAAACAGCAAAGGAGTTATGATTTTCGCCTAGATACTATATTGTTCTTAAATGTCAGAATAATTAATGTTCTCTATTCTATTTTTGCTGCCAAAGAGATACTTGGTAAGTATTTTGTTAGAATCCAGTATACTTTTTTAAAGGCTTACAATTATAAATATAAATGGCTATGAAACACGTAATTATGAAGTGAAATATTGGCTTTATAGGCGTCCTAACCTATAATTTCCACATCCATAAATAAATCATTGGACTGTGTTAGCACAGACTTCAGGTGGTTGATTCCATCTTTTGACATTGCTTCTCTGGGCATCATGAGATTGGTTTAAAATCCTCAGTGTACCTTACTCAATAGAATGATTGATCTTTTAGTTAACAAGAAAGGACTATATTACTTAAAAAAGCAGTGTGGTGTTGTTCAAAGAAGGCAGGGTATCTAGTCAGGTCCTCCAACACTTACTAGTCATGTGACTTTAATCAAATTATTTAATCTCTCTCAGTTCCCTCTACTATGAAATGTAGGTTCCTCCAAGCTCTGACATGCTATTTGGAGAAAGGTATGGATAATATTTGATTCTGTGGCCAGTCATCCTACTTTGATACTTATGATGAGCTTGTTCTGACTTCTAGACAATGGAAAAAGGCATTAGTGTTCCACTTTATAAATTGATACTTGCCCATGGAAAAACAAAGGGCAATTAGAGAAGTATATGAATTTTTACATTTTAATTTTTCCTAGGATGCTTTTCTCCCAAATTTAGACATTTTAAAAAAAATTTCACTTTTTTAGATGGCTGCAAAGGATGAAAGCATTTCTTTGGTTCCATGCATCTCATTTTGAACTTGACTTTTGACAGTCCACAGTGGAAATTTTCATAATTCAGTTCAACAGCCTTTATTGGTTGCCTCCTAAATGTAAAGGACTATGCTGGATGCTGAAAAGGAGACAGTGATGAGAAAGACACAGCTTCTCTCCTCAGGAGCTCATAGTCTACTAGGGAATTATAAAACATAAATTTAACACAAACCAGAATATGGAAATAGAAGTAAAATATGGAGAGGATGGGAATTTGTAGACTGATTATCTCCTTCTAGCTTATAGATCCTATATTCCCCGGGTAGATCCCAAGTTAGAACTCCTTTTAAACATGACTAGCTAGTGTTACTCACTTTTGAGGGTATATCAAAATTAACAAAACAGAACATAAAGATAATTTTCACACCTTTAAATTATCCTGAAGCAAATGAAATAAAGGATCATTTTTATTGTTTTTAAAGCTAGAAGGGCTACCTTAGTCATATGGTCCATCCTCCTCATTTTTATGCCAAATGAAGGCCAGCTTACTGAGGTCAGAGCTGTGTGCATGTTTTACTGGAGTGGCCACAGAACTGAAGTAGCTCAAAAGAAACACAAGATGTGCAAATTTAGAGAATCTACCCCAGATGTTCACACTGACTATTTGTGCCTGACCTGTGGTAGAGCATTCCAAGATCAAATTAGTCTGATCAGCCACAGTTAGACACACTGTAACTTGACTCTAACATAGTGATACCATTTTGGTCCTCTTCAAGAACGAAGGACGACAAACAACCAATAGATGAGGAAACTGAGATTCAGAAATATTGAACAACTTGCCCAAGTTCATACATGTTGTTAAAAGCAGAGTTGAGATTCAAACCCAGATCTTCTGACCCTAAAGTCTTTCTACTATACCAATTTCTCTCAAAGTCATTAAGACTCTCAAGCTGTTTAGATTGAATTTTGCATCAAATATTGGAAAGAAGTAGCATTTGGTTGCATTTATGTTGATAGTGTGTGCGTATACACACACACACACACACACACACACACACACACACACACACACACCCTTGCAGACTATTGGTTGCATCCACATTCCTTCATTGTGATAGACAAGGTCACCTTTGTGCTACTAGGGCAACTTCTTATCTCAGAAGGACCAGAAAGTGTAGCCAGTAATAATGCTTCCCTAACTTAAAAATTAGAAGACTCATTATAAATTTCACTTTTTGCCAGACTCATACAAATATTTCTTTATTGGTACCTCTAATGGCTGGCAAATTATAGCAGAGTATTCTGCACTGTAAAGTTAAAGTCTGGAATTTCAGTGAAACCACAATTACTCTCTCACGCAGTGGTGTCTTTCTCCTCTTGCCTCTCCATACAAGGAAATACTTTACCTACTTCAGCTGTAACCAAGGATTATCCAATATTCAATACAAAATAAAACCAAAAACTATTCTTAATAATCAAAAATATTCTTAGCAAAACCAAAAACTGCTCTTAATTGAGTGCTTGGACATCAGCTTTTGCACAGAAAAGAGGTGAAAGAGATATAAAAGAGCATTCAGTGAAGTATAATAGTCAGGTGGGGCAAAAACAAGGTGTGAACCCTCTTGATTAATATTTAGTGCCTAGTAAGGCTTTGAGAGGCAGTGTGATATGCTGCATAGAGAGCCAGACCTTAGGTTCAAGTCTTACCTTTGACTTACACTGGAAAAGTCACTTTCTCACTGCCCCAGACAACTTCCCAAGACTGTAAGTTGCAGGACAATTACCAACATTGATGAAATCACAGAACTATCTCAGAAACGTCCTTTAAAAAGCGTTGGATCTCACTGGAGTGTCATTTATGTATTCTCCCTGTGTATTAACTATTTAAATCTGCTATGATGAGTTTTGAGACAAAAATGTGTTTTCAGAAGAAGCGCATATTAAATCCACATATTAAATATGAAAAAAGCATTAGACCCCATTGTTTCCCATCATTATTGGATCCCATCTCCCAGTGATAGAATGTAAGCTCCTTGAGGGTAGGAGCTGTTTCATTTTTGTCTATATACCCCAAGCATCTACCATAGTGACTGGCACATAGTAGTTGATTAATAAATACGTGTGATTACTCATTTGGGAGAAGTCTTAAGTTTTAAGGATGCCTCAAACTCTAGTACGACAAGGTGAGGAAAAGGGGGTGGTGCTCATACAGTGGAATAACAATCTATGGGAGAGGGCTGTCATCATGACCTGGAGAACTAAGGTGAGAATGAAGCCGAAAATCTAAGTTCATAGGATAACAGATAGAACTGGAAGGTCATCCTAGTTCAGACCTTTCATTTTTCAGATGAGAAAACTGAGGCATGACTTGCCCAAGATCACCCAGGCAGTAAGTAGTAGAGATGGGATTCAATCATTTGGTTCCAAATTCCAGGTTCTTTCTATAACAAGACATTGCCTGCTTTAAGGCCTGGGCAGGAATAGTTAACAAAGCTTGCTCAGTTCTCTTAAGTCATGCTTCTCCTTCCAAGTGGAGAAAGATTATAACTATTTATCAGTTAGCAAAACCCTCTCCCGTTTTTCAATAGTCATGATCATAGATAGTTCTATGACAGTATTTTCTCCTCCACTGGGAGAAGTTAAAAGAATGCAGCATACAATGCTCTAAAAGGCAAAAGTGAGAATAGTGTGCATACTGATGAAGGATGTCTTTCATTTTTCTCCTGGGGTCTAATTTGGGATTTTGCATTCATGGGAGTATATTAACCTCTTTCACATAAAAGTACTATAGAAGTCAATTGGAAAATATCAAACTTTGCGTGCAATCAATTTATATTGGGCAGGAGAGAACCATGACCCTTTTTTTTTTCCAGTGGAAGAGATGAAAGGGGGTGGTTATTTTATTAAGGCTTTTCTTTATTGTAGGCCTCCCAGACCTGTAACCAGCATGAATGACACACTGTTCTCCCACTCTGTTCCCTCCTCAGGAAGTCCTTTCATAACCAGAAGGTAAGTTCAAATGCTATCATAAAATGTCACCTCCTTGATAAATGAGTCTTGAGTCTCTGGTGGGAAAAATATTCTACTTTGAACCATTTAGGGTAAATGTGGGTTGAAAGCTAATTTGGAAATGTAACTGATCTTAATTTCATTCATTATACACTTAAGGAAGGCAGCTGACTCATTGATTTAATATTATTTCTGGAAGTCTAAGTTTACATCCTACCCACAGTAAATTTGTTCAAATCCCACTTGTAATATGCACTACTTCTGTTGGAGAGAATATGAAGTGAAAACCCTAGCTAAATTGCACTTTCTGATATCTGGACTGCAGTTCAAGAAGTTCATAAAAGCCAAAGAGTTGCACAGGTTTTTGGAAATACTTTGATTTGTTGTGCATGGTCCAAAAAAGTCTCATCACCAAAACCATCAGCTGACAAAAACATCCTTCTTGGCAAATGTTACTGTATTCAGAGCAAGGGGTCAAATCAATAGCTGGGAGGTGTGGTTTCCATGACAGTTTAATAAGTAAAACAAGAAAAATGTGTGGAAGTTTGTTTCATCTTCCATGTATTAATTTCCCCATGATCTAAGGGCAGGAATAATTAATACCTCTGAGTTGGTTACACATTAGAAATGTCAAGAGGAACCCTATGCTATTTTATCAACAAAAATATCAAATACATCAAATTATGGTATGAAACTTTGTTGTTTTGAGTACAAAGAGCACAGTCTAATAGGAAAGCAAAAGCAGAGATATAGGAGTAAAGAATTTCCCACACAATCCCAAATGACTCTAAAAAAAGTTACAATGGTCACACATACCACAAAATAATCACAAAGCCATTCACTATAGAGCTAACATTGTTTCTGAGCTACTTAGTGTTTCAGTGTTTACTAAGGAGGGCTTGAAGCAGAGAAAAATAGTACTTGCTACTGTTCTTCTTGCTGATCCACTGCTGTCCTCATACATATATCAGGAGTGACCGGCGATAATGGCATTCCTTACGCTTGTAATTAAAGGAGTAAAAAGAATATGGCAGCGTTTCAGTGCTAGACATGAAGAATTCTAACATAGGAATGTTACAGGAATTATACTAGCTCATTCAACAGAGCGACAAAATATTTAACTTGACTACTACCCAAGAACCATCAGCCAATTCAATTGTTTCTTCAAAAATGAAGTTATGAATTGTCAGACCCAGTCAGAGGACAAGGCATTGTTTTTTCATTATAGTCTGGGAAGATTCCAGTTAATGTTCAGAAATATATTAAGGTCTTCATTTGATCTTTGCTATACTTTCTCTAGGAAACAGTGCATTCTGCAAATGCTCAACCAGAGGCTGACTCCATCCTTATTTCAGGTCATTTTATATCATTTCAGCTTGGACGGTGCTTATGGTGAATGCGTCTAGATGGATAACATGACTTCCTCCACCCTAAAATATTCCTAGGATACTCTGAGCTGCTCTGGGTCCTCCAGGGTGCCCGGTGCCCAGTAAATCAAAATGGTGGCAATTGTTTTAATTTGTTTCCTTTTTTCAGGTTCTTTGGAATGTTTCCTTAGAACCCCAGAGTTGTTTTAAATGATTATATCACATCCTGTGGCAGCCTTGGTTTGCCTCTGGTGTCTATTGCCAAGGGTCCTGTCTAATAAAGCTGTGTCCACTGAATGTCTTTCTGCTCTGACTGGGGCTGGGCTGTGTCAATGGACAATTTTAATGAGGTCTTATTGTTTGAATCACTCAGGTTACTTGAGGGTGCGAGTGCAGCCAGTCCTGTGGCTGATGAGCATTCTCTCATAAAGCTGTATGTAAATCAGCTTCACAGCAACTCACGGTCAGTATGTGCGCACTAAATCCCTAACTGCTGTCGTTTACTAGCTAAACCATCATTAGTCATTCTACTCAGTTACTAAAAATGCTTTGGCAGGATGCCTCAGTGGGGATAGAGGACTTCTGTGGTTTTAATGAAATTCCTATTAAACATCCAAGCAGTCCTGAACCTTCAGCACACTTGCTCCCTTCTTTCTTCCTTTAACACAGTTATTTCATATGATTTCCCACCTTTGTACTGATGTGTAGCAGGTCTATTTTTTCCGATTCTGGCAGGTATTCTAGATCCTCTTTTTGGTATCAAGCCTCTGGTTTTACACAGCTTTGCTCAATGTGACCAATAAATGCCTCCTGGTAGACCCAGATGGTGATTTCTGAGACATCCTTAGTGGGAGAGATGCTATGAATGTTCATTTGTAAGAAACAAATGGCTTCAAGTAGCCCGAACCTTTCTTTTTTTGGGAAAGAAAAGAGCTGGGGATTGAAGCTCCTATGCCCCTTTGAGAAGAAACATGCCAGGTCTTTTTCTTTACCGAGGTGACTGAGCAGGTCTGAAATGGTGTCATCACCCCCACATCTATGCCAAGACGTATTTAATGCTGATCATGGTATGATTTCAGTTATTACTGTGAGAGTAGCTCAGTCCATCTCCCCCATTTATCTTATCTTCATTGTTCATCATGGAGAACATGGACACAAACATCTGACATCTTTCTCAGACTCGTGAGTTGTCAGGCTTTCTGAAATGCATTTAGTTTTAACCATACTGTTGTGACTATCTTTGGGGCTCTTCCCCCTACTCTTTCATTCTTCTAGATGACATGCAACCTAACAATTCAAGAAAACTCTAACCAGTGTGTTTGCAAAGGGCATTCGGTAGGTAACTCAATTTGACAGACATCCTTTTCCTCTGCATCCATTGCCTTTACCTGGAATTTTCAGTTACCTTTATGTTGTTAAACAACTCTTTATCAACTTTATCTCTTTAACAACTAGCATTGAAAATAAAGCAGAGAGAATGAAAAATAGAAATCTTCACCCAAGCATTTCTTGCTACAGGTTCTTTGGCAGCTACCAACCTGGGGTTCTTTGCAGTTACAGTTTGATCTTCAAAAGGCACTAGAATATTTGAATTTTTCCAGCAATTTCCCTTATACAGATTTAGAAGCATATCGTTCTTATGTCCATCATTACTCCATCACACTCTTTTTCAAACCAAGTTTTGACAATTTATCTATACCTAAAAGCCAGGAAGTGATCCTCACAGACTTACTCACTCTTGGCTTTTTGTGTGTTTGCTCTAGTTAAAAAAGCAAAGGTCTTTGTGTTTGATCTTCAACTGGAATATTTGGCTCCACTATTTTCCAGGTCCCCTGGACCCAAACTGTAGCCAGCTATTTTGCAAATGCATGGCATTATGCAAGAATGTATATAAATCGACAGAAAGCTATAAGCCTTGCCTCAATATATTCCCCGTGGATAGTGGGTCAGTAACATTACCTTTGGGTACAAAAGGCACCATCTCGTTACAAGATCAAAAGATCATAGATTTATATCTACAAAGGCTTTAGAAGCCATTAAGTCCAAATGCCCTCATCTTAAAAATCAGGAAACTGAGACACAGGGAGTGACTTGCCCAGGGTTATAAAATAAGTGTTTAAAGCAGGATTTGACCCCAGGTCTTCCTGGCTCCAAACTGAGTGCTCTAACCACTACACCATTTTACCTGTTACTCATTATCATCATTTTCGCAGTTATCTTGTGACCGAGCCAGTTTCACAATACCACACACACCCCCTTTGCAATAAGCACCTCAAAGCATCTTTCTTCAAGGCCCAACCACCTTCTAATTTAATTGTCTTGACCTTTGTGTGCTTATATGAACAGCATGGCGTTGGCATGGGCTGAAGCCAATTCCTATTCCCTTCCAATTCTTTGGAGTAAAGAGCATCCTCAGTTGTTTTCAGCTTTCTGCAGTGGCCAGATGTGAAGAATGCATTTAGATACTGAGTTGCTGTTTTGCCTCCAATGTGAAAGGCTTCACTTACAGGCTCGATTTGTGTTCCTTTACCATGCTTGTCACTAAGTAAGAGGTCACTTTTGCAGTTATTCACTGTGAAGCCAAGCCTCGCCACTCTGCCAACTAAATAGTAAATATCTCATGATTCACAAAACTTGAATATGATTAACATGCTAAAGACTTTCTTCTCTGGTACTTCCAGATCCCGGTTAGTGAGCCAGACATTTTTACTTCAACAACAGTGCATCTGTCACTGTGGTACAAACAAGGAAAGTACAAATTTTCCTCGTGTGTAGTTACACATCGCTTACCCGCAAGGACTTCTCTCAATCCGATGTAGCCTTTCGAAATAACTATTCAGTTCTCTGAGTGTTTGCATTTTACATGAGAACTCCCCCTCATCATAACTTGGGCCTTCTGTCTTGACTGTGCTAAATTGGCGACTGTTCATTTCCATTAGGGGACAGTTAGGTGGTGTGGGTGGATAAAGTATTAGGCCCAAAATCAGGAAGACTCATCTTTCTGAATTCTAATCCGGCCTCAGACATTTACTAGCTGTGTGACATAACCCTTTTTGCCACAGTTTCCTCATCTGTAAAATGAGCTGGAGAAGAAAATAGCAAACCACTTCAGCATCTTTGTTAAGAAAATCCCAAATGAGGTCATGAAAAGTCGGATACTACTGAAAAACAACTAAACAACAGCATTCCTATTAAAATCTCAAGTGACCTGTATTTTATGGGAGGTTCTATAAATTCACTTTTTCTCCCTAAAATTGGGCTTTTTCCTCCTGAATGATTTCTTCAAGTTTAAAGCCTGTAACTTTCTTTCAGAAAAAAAGATATGATTTTGAGTCAATATCTAAATCAACTTAAAATTTTCCTACTATCATATTTACTTTACCTATTAATATGAATTGTCTGAGTTAAAACAGTCACTGCAGGTAAATTCTGTTGTAAGATGCACCAGAGCAATGTGAATATGTTAGAATTTTAACTTAAAATGGAGAGAAATCATATTTTAACTCCAGCTATTGACCATATTAAATTTTTAGCACATAATTAAAACCACAAGTCCCCTATCTTCCTTGCATAGCTAACATCCATTTCTTAGCTTCCGATGCTTTAGTTGTAAGCTAGAACTTTCATGTGAAGGGGCAGCTAGGTGGCCCAGTGTCTAGAGTGCTGGGCCTGGAGTCAGGAAGACTCATTTTCCTGAATTCAAATCTGGCCTCAGATACTTACTAGTTGTGTGACCTTGGGCAAGTCACTTACCCTTGTTTGCTTTAGTTTCCTCATCTGTAAAATGAGCTGAAGAAGGAAATGGCAAGCCACTTCAGTATCTTTACCAAGAAAACCCCAAATGGAGTCATGAAGAGTCAGACACAACTGAAAAATAACTGAACAACAATAAGAACATTCATGTACAGAGATAAATTGTTTCTTGGTAATATGACTATTAGTAATAATAATTATTCAATAGATTCTGATGCTAAGCAGTAGGAAATACTCTGGTAAATTTAGTCATCTGAAGAGCGACACAAGTAAATTTTTCATTTCTAGCATGCTATGGAGTCAAGATACCATTGGTGTTAGGCTGAATTAATTTGAGCTGGTTTCCCAGTGTTAACTCCAACAATATTTAATACATAATGATTTGTTTGTGGCAAGCATTTTAAAATTTAAAATCCAAAGGACTAAAGACAGAAAAAAAGTAGAAGGGGGAGGCAAAAACCTTAAGAAGAAGCATTGTTAGAAACCAAAAAAAAAATTTTTTCAATAAAGTTTCTTCTCTGCAGATAAAATACATTGGTATGTTATCATATTGCACAGTCTTAAATTTATTTAAATTAATTTGATAACATCAAGGTCTGAGTATACTTACACATGGTTTATACCTGAGTATAATATATTCATTCTTCTTTGAAAGCTACTTACATATATTAATTTTACCTACCCATATTTTGCTGATATTCAATGATGTTCTATCAGTTAAGGTTATCATATATTTAACAACTAATGAAAAATTCAGTCTATAATTATGTTGAAGCACGTTTTTTCCAATCATTAGGATACTCATCACCCCACACTGCATTATATAGTTTGCTTTTAGAAAGTTCTTCTCCTCAAATACAACAATTTGGACTTTTCATATAACATTTAATAGATAACATTCTCTTTAATTGGAAGATTTTAAAAGAAATGTTCTGCATGTAAGCTAAAAGGTCAGTATGTATGTGTTTGACCTGTTGTCCCTTTGACTTCCCAAAAGAATCCTTCACAATAGCCAAAAAAGACAAATAACAATTGTCATCTTTCATAGCTTGATGGAGTTGGAGAAGGGAATATTAGAGGAAATATATAAAATATTTATATTTCTGTCATTTTAGAGGTCACTACTGCTAATATTTGAAGACATTTCCATTATGCAATATGTCTGTACCTTTTTTCATTGCTCAATACACATGTATATAAAAATTTTTTATGTTATGCCTGATGGGGATGGAATGTGAATGACCCTATGCCTAATGATGAGAAGGCATGTATACACACACACACACACACACACACACACACACACACACACACATAAATGTATATGTGTGTGTGTATATATATATATATATACACATATATACGTGTGTGTGTTTGAATGATTAAGTGTCAGGGTAGTATACATATATATGCCTTCAACATAACTTCACAAGATGGTAGGAAATATCTGTCAACATCTGTAAAGTGTTTGTTAATGGAACTGTATTCAGTTCAATGTAGGCAGTACCCAATTTACAAATAAGTTGTGTATGTTAATTCATTCAACAGATATTTGCACCGTCATTAAATGTCATGAATGAAGCAAAGATACACAAAATAAAGGCCTCGCTTTCAAGTAGCTTATAATATAATTAGAGCATATAAAACATGCACAAGACAAAAAAATATATAAAATGTTACAAGTAATATGGGAGAAGTACAAAGTGCTACAGGAATTCCAAGAAGGAAAAATCACTCTTGACTAGGTAATATCATACTCAGCTTCATGGAGGAATTGATATTTGAGATGGGTCCTGAAAAATGGTGAGGGTTTTGACAGATGAAGACTCGGGAAGGACACAAATTGAAGGAAATACCATGAGCAGATTTATAGAGCCAAGAAAGGACAAGGAATATTTTAGGAACAAAATGCAATGGTCCAGATTGCCTAAATGTAGGATGCCCATGGGCTATAGTGGAAGACAGGGTTCAAAGAGAATGTTGGTATTAGATCAAAGTGGGCCTACAGTATTAGGCTAGTGAGTTTAGACTTTATTCAGAAGACAATGGAGAGTTAATTGTAGCTTTTTGAGTAGAGGAGTAGTATCAGAACTATGCATTAGGAAGCCAAATCTGCCCACAGTGAATAGGATAGGTTGGAGGGACAAGAAACCAGAGATAAGAAGACCAGTTAAAAGACGATTGCAGTAGGCCAAACAGGAGGCAATGAGGACTTGAACTACAGTTGTATGGTGGAAATGGAAATGAAGGAAAGACATAAGAGATTTCTGCTAGAATTGGTAAAACTTCAAAACTAGATAAAAGGGTGAAGGAGAAGACTGGGCCAATGATAATTCTGAGGTTTTATTCTTAGTTGGTTTGTTTGGAATGTAGAATGCATTTTCCTAAATATTCCATGTTATTAATTGTTGTTACATTCCCAGTTCAGACTTCAACAGCTTATTTAACCCATAATATGCCTGAAGCATAGTATTACACTTTAGTAATTCTGTATTATCTAACCAACGTATATAACATATTTATGTGTGAAAAAAATGCATTCATAATTGCATCTTGGGGATTTCAGACAACTGTCTTCACTGCCAAAACCCTAACAATAGACCCAAGCTCTTCCCATTCCTATTTTCCAGTGAAATGAAAATTCTTCTGGCTCCAAGCCCTGGTGGTAGTTCCTATAGCTTGGACATGGGTTCTAGCAGGGTAGGATGTTTGACTGAATCCAAACTTCACAGAACAAATAGGCCCATGTTGGCCCTCTAGGTCCTCAAGTGCGGCCCTTTGACTGAATCCAGTAGGGATCTGTGAAGTTTGGAGTCAGTCAAAGGGCTGTACTTGAGGACCTAGAGGGTAGCATGTGGCCTCAAGGCCATGGGTTCCCTACCCCCTATGAATATCTAAGGTCCCTTCCATCTCTGAAACTATAATCTTAAGAATAGTTCTACAACTTCTCTCCTATTCTTTCCCCATCCCTGAGGCAAGTATATAGTCTTCTTAAACTTTTCTAAAGGTTCTCTTTTTTTTTAAACCAGCAGCAATGGATAAACAATTGAATAAAAATAAGGGCAGCTAAGTGGTGCAGTGGCTAGAGCACTGCGCCTGGAGGCAGGAAAATTTCTCTTTGGGAGTTCAAGTCCAGCCTCACTGTGACCCTGGACAAATCACTTAACTCTGTTTGCCTCGGTTTCTTCATGTGTAAAATGAGCTGGAGAAGGAAATGGCACACAACTCTAGGATCTCTGCCGAGAAAACCCCAAATAGGGTCAACAAGAATCAGACACAGCTGAAATACATGAAATGAACACAGGGATTGCCCATATGTGCAAGAAAAAGCAGGTAGTTTTTTCAGATAAACACCAAATAATGCAATTCCCCAGACTCCCTGTGAAGCATGGGTGGTAGTTGTCATAAACTGCTGACCAGGAATCGGTGCTTCTTAATGACTTTAAGAAAGAAGGCAACAGACAGTGGGAGAAAGGGATTAGGAAGATAGATAAACATGACACAAAATTACAGGGCACTCATGAGGACAGTAAGTAGGAGAAGACCAGAAGCATCTGTTGCTGCAAGATCCACACAGCTATAATTGATAACGGAGGAAAAAGTAGTGGAGGAGTTTCCTGCCCCAAACTCAAAAACCACCTGCGGAATCTAGTGTAAATTCGTTACACCATGAAACCCCAAAATGGATTTGAAATTCATTTCCCAGATAGAGGAAACTGTTTTCCTAGAAAAGCTTCTCTAATCTAGATACTCATTCATTCTATCTGGCATTTAGGTAGGGAAAGGAAAAAAAAAAGAAATATAAGAGCTCACCCATATATACAGTACTTTAAGGTTTGCAAAGTACCTTACCTGTATTATCTCATTTGATCCTCACTACAAACCATTGGGGAAAGTGGGTACTTTTATTATGCCCATTTTAAAGATTTAAACAGAGGCTGAGAAAAAACATTTAATGACTTAGCTGGAGTCATACAGCTAGAATGTGTCTGATAAACATTCAAAGCCCACTCCTCTTAACTGAAAATGAAGCACTCTATCAATTCCAGTCTTAGAAGGGTCACTGTGAACACGATCGAAAAAGAATTCAAGCCACCAAAGTGGGACAGGCAGCACCAGCCTCACCCTCTCCCACAAACACAAATCTAGCCGCATGATTATCGCCAGTCCTCTTGCTATTTTAGTTGCTGTCATTTCATGTCAGTGGCCCCGTGATGGTAGTAAGTTTCCAGTGCATTATTGATCCTCCAATTTTATGGTACTCCTTATTACTTAATACTTCACCAGATGTTAGAAGCAAATATATCTTTCTTTCACAACAGTATTTTTCTTTGGTATTCTCCTTGGAATGGACATGGAAATAAAGTCCAACTCCTGGGAATAAGAGGATAGAAGAAAAAATAGCTAAATTGGTTAGCTAGAAAAGCAATACCTGGCATGGTAAACAGTAATTTGCGTAGTCTTCAGAGATCCTGAAGTAGGTCAGATACAAACACATTTTGGGTAAAAACTATGGTAAAACTCCATGATTTGTGGGCAGAGCTCATAGAGAAAAAGATAGTCATTGAATGAAACTGAGTTCCGCAACATTATCCAGTGCTGGTCAAAAAGCATGTGCTTTGGGCATCATTGTAATACATCTCCAAAAACCCCATGTGTAACTGAGCTTATTACGAACACTTTATGAGCAAAGCTTAAATGTATTCTTTGGCCCTATCCTGGTAGGCTTGATGACCTCAGTTGGGGGAGGGGATGGAGATCAATATACTCATTAGTATAGGTGGCTTCAATCTAATTTAATAGTCAATTATGTTTTCCTGGGGTTGCACGTTCTAAGTAAATGGGTACCACACCCTGTGTAATAGATTTGTTCTTAAACATTGCATGAAATCAAAATTTTAGTAAATTAAAATAGATTTAAAATCTTCTAAGAAACCTTGATATTTGAAGGAATTTGTTATAAATCTCTTTGTAAAGCAATAATTCTGATTGTAAAACAAACTCCCAATGTATATATTTTATAAATTCCAATATTTTAGTGTTTATTTTTCTTAAAGTAAGGTACATTTGTAGTCATTAAGCCAATTAAAATTGGTCATAGTCAGAGTTGAGGAATTCACACTATTTTATGTGGCAAATTCTGGGTGAATATTAATTTGGTTTAAGCATTATAAAAGTTTTTAAAAGGATGTAATTTTAACCTTGGTAATAAAGTATTTAGAACTCAAACAAGATTGGACAAGAGTTTGCTTTTGTTCCATCCATGAAAAAGAATGATTTTCTAATAATAATAATAAATCAAGCAAAAATTACAAGGTTAGTATTTAGCCTACTTATGGGCATGTTGTTTGTAAGTACTTTATCAAAATCATTTACATACTAAGAATTAATTGCTCATTACAAATGAACCTTGTTCATTAAAAACAGATCTGCCAAGACATCTAATTGGCAAAATTTCATTAGTCATTAATTTGCATTACTGTGAGTAGTTTAAAGTAGTAAAACTGCATTTCTTTAAAAGTTTCCTGTAATTTATTCTTTATACTGGTTAAGATTGACCTCCCCTCATAATTAATGCAAATTAATGAGATTTTTATTCCAGTTCATGAAGTTATTTAGATCGTGCTTGCAAGTAGACATAAAGAATGTTTTTTTAATAGCAACTATCTATATTAATAATGTTCAAGGGATTAGTAATAATAAAATGTTCTTTTTATTTCTATAGTCACATTTAATATAAGGACAAATGATATGTTCTCAGATATAAAGAAGCGACTCAAACCTTGGTCTTCGTATTTGCATTCTAAATCATATATCATTCTGTAACTATAGTCATAAGAGATAACAGTCTAAGTAATAGCATCATAGTTAGGGCTCTGTCAGCCCAGGAAATTATAGGCATGCTGTATTAGAGAATTTATGGTACTTGAAGAAGGCATACTTTAAATTTCTAGTGGACCTATTGAATGAATGGGGTGGGTGGGTGGATGGAAAGATCAATGAATGAATGGTTTCTTTTCTGAGTTTGAATGGGTCTATGTTTCTATACCAAGTTGAACTGTGCAGTTATCTGAAATCTTGTCCTTAACATTTAAATCTAATAAAAGTGATTTGTCCGCAGATATGGTCCTATGTCACTCATGTCTATTCTTGAATGCTTATCAATGCTGACACTCTTCTTAGCTTTCCCATCTCATTAACTAGCCCTCCTCACAAGAATACTGAAGTAGAGCAGAGCAAACTGCTGGCTAGGGCCGCTCCAATTTTTCTGAAAGGCAAAGGGTAAGTTAAAGACATGGTGTGTTGGCATCTCTTATTAACACAACTAAAAACAAAGTTTTCTTTTTTTTTTAATACCTTTTTTGATTCTGCTCTTAATACCTTTTTTGAGTCTGAGCAACGGTTTCATTGTAACCCAATTAACCACGTTAAGTAGATGTTTCAAGTAATGTACTTAAACATCTGTGTGTTTTTGAATCTCTGGCGTGATTTTTGTTACTTCAGTACTTGAGCTTAAGCTCTTGATTAGATATTCCAAAAAATAACTAATCTTTGCCTGGAGCCTTTTTCAAAGCTTGCACTGTAGAAAAAAGCTAACTTTAACCTTTGTGTTTTTTTGGACAATGTAAATCAGGTTGTTTTTTTTTAAGTAGTTTAATCCAAACGAAAGTCTTTTATAAATTGGTAAAAGGGAAATGAAAATGTCAGTATTGAGTTTAGTGTTTTTATCCACCCACTCCCACCTGCACCCCTAAGAAAATGACTCACCATTGTGTCCTGATTGCCATAAATTTCTCTCTGCCGCTCCTGACTACGCCGTTTGCTCCCACCCCTGTTTCAGGTTACGCTACAGCCTGGATGTTGCAGACAGGCTAGCTGATGAACATGTTCTCATCGGGTTGTATGTCAACATGCTTCAGAGCAAGCCTTCACGGTTAGTGCAGGTTTGGCCCTTGGGCAGCCAAGCTTAATCTGAAGGAGAAGGACCCTATCCAGTTGGTGACGTTATGTTTCAGTGTGGTATACTGTTGTATATCAAAAGAGCAGTCCCCAAATCAGCTAGATAAGAAAAAAATACACATATGTATATAATATATATTATATATACACACAAACACACACATACACATATAATTAAGAGGTCTATGACTCTATTTACTTGATGTCTTTGAGTATCAGTATTCATATGCCAGAGAATCCAAGTGATTATTTATACCATTGCAAAGACAGGGAGTATGATATACTTGGTTTCTAGCTAGAGAATTACCATACAGATGGACTCATGGTTTTGGGATGGGAACCAGCCACTCAGTGCTTTCCTGAAAGTCATCATAGAATTTAGTTTATTCTAAGGACATTTCTGGCTCTTGTAGATTAAAGGGTAATGTTTCATTTAAGTTGTGATTAAAGTGAAAAGGAAGGAAATAAGATAGTCAACTAGAAAATTGTTTATGCAAGTTTGAGGAAAATATGCTCTATTAAATCACTAAGACTTTATTCTGTCTTCAGGGACTAAGAATTTGTTTATATTTCTTGTGCAATGACTACTTTACAGTAATACAGTTTAATTCAACAACTATTTCTTTTTTTTTAAGACAGTTCAACCAGACTAGAAATGCAGGGGCCAATCACAGGCGCAGTCCTACAATTGATTGGCACAGGAGCTTTGACCTCCTCCATTTCCAACCTGGACTGTTGATCCCTCCGTAGGCAACCTGGTGATCCCTGTTCCCATGGACTCACTATACTGATGTTGAACTTAGTGCACTCAATCAGTTTAAGTCACTGTAGCTTAGAACTCCTGAGCTCAAGAGATTTGCCAGCCTCGACCTCCCTTTTACTTGGTATTACAACTCAACAAGCATTTTATTAAGTGCCTTCTGTGTTTAAGACAGCATGGCATAGTAGTTAATAGTATAGACTAGACCTGGAGTCCCAAAGACTTGAGTCCAAATTCCACCTTTGGCATGTATGACTATATAAGACTATGTAATTTTTCAGAAGTTTAGGCAACTCCCTAAAATGTATCTACTAAAATTAAGTCTTTTGATCTAGAGAGGAAGGGAATTCTCCACAATAACAAAATTATGGTAGTGCTTCTCAAAGTGTGTCCCAGGGAACCCTGGGGTCCCTGAGATCCTTTCAGGGGTCCTTGAGGTGAAAGCTATTTTAATCATAATAATAATGTCACTAATTTCTAACATGCTAAATATCAATAGATCTGACTCACATAAATGAAAGCTCTTTAGGGGGTGGGGTTCCTCAACAATTTTTAAGTATCGGAAAGGATCCTGAATCCAAATGGTTTGAGAACTGCTGGTTTACAGATAAGATTCTTCTACTTCATGAAAGATGCTGGGACACAAAATTTTAAATGACCCAATACTTGTCTGCCCTCAAACAGCTTATGAGTATTACATAAAGAGTTCATATTTTTGTTTTGTCTCAGTTTATATTAATCATAAATATTTATTTGTACAAGTTATATGAGAAAAGTGGTAGTCTTATTCATGTTCCAGTAACATTCTTAAAAATCAAAGTCTATTAGCAAATTCATTAATTAAGCTTATTTACATTTCTGCCATCAAATGTAATAATTTCTTTCTTTGAACTATGGGTTTCTTAATTAATTGTAGTTGTGACTGTGCATTGGCAAGAGGTAATGCACTTGGACTTCATAATGGATTATGAATCTCGCTTTGTGGGTGTGTATATGGGGGGGAACGAAATGAGAGGGGGAATTTGACCTGATTTCACTGGTTTAGGGAACTCCCAGTAAAGAAACTCCTTCCCATAATGGAGGTCAGCATCTGCTCTGCAACTTATCATCTCCGAGAGCTGCTGAGGGCACTGAGAAGTTAAATAACTTCCCTGGCGTGACTCAGCCAGTATGTTGCAGGCAAGACTTAAATCCAGCTCTTTCTGACACCAAGGCCAGCTCTCCATCCTTTCTGTACTGTTTTGCCTCTTCTAAGTTGCCCATAAATTTTATATTTATTTCAACTGGTCTATACCCACTCCTACCATTTTCCTACAATATCCCTTTATCATAACTCCTCTGATTCAACAGTGTCTTCCCCACTGTCACCCACTGGATTCAATTTGGCCTTTAAATAAATAAATAAATATATAAATAAATAAAGTCCAAACACCTCCGTGCCCTCCATAATCTTACCTTAATTATCAAGTGTTAACCTTCCACTTCTCAGTGTACCTCACACAGGACATGTTCATTTCATCTCTATGCCTTTACTCACTCTGTTTTCCCTGCTTTTCTTCCCTCTCCATACCCTGCTTTTCATGGCCAACCATGTCTCACCTCATCTGTGAAACTTACTCTCAACTATTCTGCCTGCTCCTGAGAACTCTCCTAGGATTTACCTATAATTATTTCATGGGTATATGTTTTTTCCCCCAGAAAGGTTATAAGTTCGTTATATACCTCATAGTGCCTAGCACAGTCCTGAAGACATCTCAGATTTGTTGAATTAAACTGAATTTCTTAGTAGAAATCCCAGGCTCACTCACTGTTAATTTTATATAATAATAGTTTTACATATGCAAATATTTTGAGTATTTGATTATAGTTTTACTTAGGCAAATAACAGATTTCTAAGACAGGATAGTATTTATCAATTTGCTAATGGTTGTTACTTGTTTACAGTTATTAGTCCAAGGTCTTCAATTATAATAACATCTTAGAACTGGATTGTTTGATACATCTAAAAGTGCTTTCATATACTTCCACACTAATCAGCCTGTCAAAACTTCTAAAGGAAGGAATGATTGTTTTAATCTAATTTCTGGTGCATTTAGTGATATGTTAATTTACAGAAATGATTTTGATACATAGAAATTTTATCTAGTCTTCAAACATGAATCTTGGCTACAAATGAATTCCTTTGTGAAGACAATGTGATGGTCTCCTTTTATCCACAACTTCCAGTGGCTTCCAACTACTTCAACCATTTCTTGGCCCTTTTCTTAATTAAAATAGCAACATTTTTCTAAATTACTGAAGAAGAAAACTGTCATTCTCAGACATTTTCACTAGCTGCTGCTTAATCACAATGACTTCTTCATTTACATAAGGCCATAAAACTGTCTCTATAGATGTATTACCCACCCACGTGGAGATAACCATATGTTACTTATGGAGAAAACCAAAAGTAGAATTAAAATTATTAAATGAACAGTCCCTGTTCAAAAAAGACATCCTTCAAATTCCCTGAGATTTTATCTTCCCTTTTAATTCTTCCATTCTCTCTTCCCAATATTGTTTTGACTCATCATCCTTTCCACCAACATATTACATTGCTAGGTCTTGCATAGATCCTTAATTTTTTTCATTTTCTCTTGACCCTCTTCCTTTTCACTGTTTTAAAAAATGAACTTTGGAACCTAATAATGTCATATGTGTATCAGAGATTTGAAAGTACTATAATGATCTACTTTCCCTCACCACCATTACTCTTACCAATAATAACTTTCTCTTGCTTTAACACTAATGCATAGTTCTCACCTCTTTGGGAAGGAAAAAAAAACAGTTCAAAACTTATTTTCCAGGAAGCTTCCCTGGTCTTACTTGAACTAACTCTGATCACTGTATTCCTTAGTACCTCAATATTCCTGCACTACTGAGGCAGTTGGGTGGTACAGTGGGTAGAGTGTTTGACCCAGAGTCAGGAAGACCTGAGTTCAAATCCTAATTTTAGTGTGACCTTGGGCAATACAATAACCTCTTGCCTCAGTTTCCTCAACTGTAAAATGGGGATAATTACAGCACCTAACTCTAGGGCTATTGTGAGGATCAAATGAGATAATATTTGAAAAGCATTAAGCATAGTGCCTGGCACACAGTAAGTGGTATATAAATGCTAGCTAATAATATTTATTCATCTTAAATTAGATTCATTTATACTTGTTCGGTGCTGTTATGCAGGTGTTCTTTAGGCATTTTATGCATTAATGTTTCAACTTCTTCCCTCTCTTATCAATCAGATGCTAAACTAAGATCAGGAACTGGGCCTTCTGTTTCTTGTATATTTTACCACAACACCTTATGCCCTGCACACAAGACCTAAGAAGTGTTGTTGATAAAATTTACTAAGGTAGTAATAAGACAGTGTGGCCTAGTGGAAAGAGAGAGCTGGCCACGGGGTCAGGAAGATTGGCTTTGAAGTTCTGCCAGTGACACATATTTGATGCTGACCCTGGAATAGTCCTATAACCATCATCATCATCATCATCATCATCATCATCATCATAGATGTTATAATAATAATGCTTATATTAAACCATCATAAAATCAAAATATAGTAATGATAATAACAATGAGTATAATTATTATATAGGATGTCTCCTATATAATGATCATTAAGAGCTTAAAACTGCACTAAGACTTTTGGGGTACCCTGCATTATGATATATAATGTTATATAATATTATATCATTATAATTATTGCTACAACTAACATTTATGTAGCCTTTTAAGGTTTATATAGCACTTTACATGTGTTATCTCATTTGATGCCCCCAACTATTCTATAAGGTAGAGTAAATTATAAATTATCTCCATTTTATGGTTGAGGTTACTAAGGCAAAGAGAGGTTAAGTGACTTGCCCAGAGACACAGAGCTGGTGTCTGACACAGGATTTCAACTGAGGCCTTCCAAGTCCAGTGCTCTATCCACTACATCACTTAACTTCTGCAAGTTACAGAGAAGATGCTGAACACACTGATAGATGCAGTTCCTCCATGCCTGTATCAATGACATCTCAGATCCACATAGGAGGTATTTCATAAATGCTTTTTATATTTCTAACTCTTGTGTTGTGTTTCGTTTATTTATGTTTTTTGCAAATAATTAGGACTGTTTCTACATAGGCTTGTGATATTTGCAACCAAAATTACTCTTTATGTTGTCAAATTCTTCCATTCCATACTATATAATTGGATAACTGAGCCACAAATACAGCTGGTGCAGCCCATGATTTCTATCAGTTTAATGTCTATTAAGGCTATAAAAATTTTCCCACTTTAAAGAAGATAGTTAGAAGTTCCCATAATTTAAAATGTCTCTTTACTAATGGAATTAAAGTATATATTCTATAATATAAGATGCCAGTCTGGGATATGAGAAGGAATGAAAGCTCTTGATTTTTCAGTCAGTTTCATGTTATACAATGAATAGCATATGACTATGTGGACACTCTTTAATTAGAAACAGCATCAATAATTTGTAGACATCGCAAACTTGACTTTAATTGTTTTTAATTAGCTAAAAGAACTTAATTGCCTTATGTTGCTTTGACATCCTCAGTTTCAGCAGCCAAACCAATAATAAATTTTAAACTCATATGCAGAGTAAAAGTTATCAGACTTCTATAAAGGAAAGAAAAGTACTTCTAAATCACCAGAAAGTATAGAGCATTTTTCATCTCATATATATTACAGATATTAATTATCATAAAAAATCCTAGCCATTTTCTATTTCAAAAGGAAGAATTGCATGAATGTGTATATATATATATGCATGTGTATATATATATGTATATATATATATATATAAGTATATATGTGTGTGTGTTCTGTGTGTGTATATATATGTGTATTTGTGTGCATGTGGGCATCTTTATGTACCTTACGCAGACTGAAATGAAAATGTAGGAGCTGTTTCATAATCTGCTCTACTTAGCTACACACTTTTGGTACTTATTTAAGAGCCCTCCTCTTTTTAATTTAGACATTTAGTCTCCCTATCTTGCCTAGGCTAGGAATCCAGCAGCCTCTCACAGGACCCAATCCCACTTCTGATTGGCATAGGAGCTTTAAGCTGCTCTGTTTCCACCTTGGACTGGTTCACCCCTCTTTTGGCATCCTGGTGGTTCCCTGCTCTTGGAGGCTAACCTTATTGGTGCCAGACAGTGTGGACACCCAATCATCTTTTTTTAACATAACCACAAAATTTTTAACACATTTTTTAAAATTTTGAGTTCCAAATTCTTTCCCTTCTGCCTGCTACTCCTCAACCCATTGAGAAGGCAAGCAATATGATATTGATTATATATGTGAAGTCAAGCAAAACATATTTCTATATTAGCCATGTTGCAAAAGAACACACACACACACACACACACACACACAGAGACATACACACAAACAATAAAAATAAAGAAGGAAAAATATGTGCTTCAATCTGCCCTCAGAGTTCATCAGTTCTCTCTCTGAAGGTGGATAGCATTTTTCATCATCGGTCCTTTGGAAATGTCTTGGATCATTATCTTGGTAAAAGTAGCTAAGTCTTTTACAGTTGATCATCATTACAATATTGCTGTGACTATACGATGATCTTGTGGCTCCGCTCACTTCACTCTGCATTGATTCATATAGGCTTTCCCAGGTTTTTCAGAAACCATCTCCCTCATCATTTCATATAGTACAATAGTATTGATTATAATCATATACCATAACTTGTTCAGCCATTCCCCAATTGATGGGCATCCCCTCAATTTCCAATTATTTGCTACCACAAAAAGCTGCTATAAATATTTTTATACACATAGGTTATTTTCCCTTTTTTTTTTTTAATCTCTTTGGACATCCATTCATCTTTAGCCATATTGTTGCTTAGAACTTCTCAGCTCAAATAATCCACTTGCCTCAACCTTCCCAGTAGCAGGAAATTAGAGGCATGTGCCACCATACCTAACCATGTTTAAGATCCTAAGAAACAATGTGGTTGGAAGAGTTTTAGGATTTAGAGTATCAGAAGACTCAGGTTCTGGCCCTATCTTTACTACTGAGTCTACCTCAGTGACTGTAGATAAGTCAACTAACCTTTCTGAGTCCCAGTATCTTTATTTGTTAAGCAGGTGAGGGAGGGAGGGGGGTGGCCAGAGAGACAGACTTTTATATTGCTGCCTAATAAGATAATGAGAAATAGTTTTGTTAACTTTGTAAACCCTACATAACTGTGATGCAGTATAGTACAATAAATTACTAGATCTGGAATCAGGAGCCCTGAGTTCAGATCCTGCTTCTATCACTTAATATCAATCAAATAAGTATTTATTAAGTATCTTCTGTATGCCAGGAACTCTGGTATATGATGGAGATAGAAGTACAAAGAATAAAACAATCTCTAGGGGCACTAGGTGGCACAGTGGATAGAGCACTGGCTCTGAAGTCAGGAACACCTGAGTTCAAATCCGGCCTCAGACCAAACACTTGACACTTACTAGCTGTGTGACCCTGGGCAAGTCACTTAACCCCAATTGCCTAAAAACAATTTTTTTTTAATAAATAAAGAGAAAAAACAATCTCTACTCATAAGGAGCTTATATTTTAATGTGAGAGACAGTGAGTATGTGTAAAAACATATAGAGAATTAGGGCAGCTAGGTGGCACAGTGGCTAGAATGGCAGGCCTGGATTCAGGAAGACCTGAGTTCAAATCCTGTCTGAAGACACTTACTACACGTGTGACCCTCGGCAAGTCATTTAACAGTTTGCCTCAGTTTCTTCATCTGCAAAAATAAGCTGGAGAAGGAAATGTCAAGCCACTCCAATATCTCTGCCAAGGAAACCTCAAAAGGGGTCACAAAGAGTAAGACACAACTTGAAATGACTGAACAACAACATATACAGGATAACAATAAAGCATATGACTTGTGCAAATCACTTAACCTCTCTAGATATCAGCTTTCTCATCTATAAAACGTGGGGATGAGTCTAATTGGTCTGCAAGGTCTCTTGTAGCTCTAAAACTATTATTTATTACTAAAGTGTTGGGTGATAACATGTTAAGATGTTAGCCTTCCACATTGTGTTTTGGTAGGGACTCCTGAGAAGCAAAAAGGATTTAAGACCCAAATAAATTAATCTCTAATGGTAGAATTTCAAACACCTTTACAAAGTATGGGAGAGCACCAAATGGACAGGTGCCTACTCTATACCTCCTTGTAAGGTAGTACAGAATTGACATTTGTTGGGCACGGATTTGGATCCTGGTTTAGCCGCTTGTAGGTTTTCTGTCCTGGGACAATAGCTTTGGTTCTCTGAACCTCACTTTATTCACCTATAAAATGATGGGGTTGGACTAAGTGACCTCAGGTTTCTTCTGACTCTAATTCTTATGATCTTATGACCCAGGACCCAGATCCTCAACATTAAAAGAGTATTCTGAAAAGGGGTTTTTACATGGCATTAGTATGAAAGAACATGAATGTGTCTTCTGAAATCTTTTTGTTGTTATTCAGTCATTTCACTTGTGTCTGACTCTTTGTGACTCTTTTGGGGGGTGGCTTGGTTCTTAGCAAAGATGCTGGAGTAGTTTGCCATTTCCTTCTCCACCTCATTTTACAGATGAGGAAACTGAGGCAAACAGGGTTAAGTAACTTACCTAGGGCCACACTGCTAGTAAGTGCTTATGGCTGGACTTGAACTCAGGTCTACCTGACTCCAAGCCTGGTGCTTTATTCCATAGCACTACCTAGCTGCCCTCCTGAAATCTTTGCTTCATTATAATTTAGCAGATGGTAGTTTGGTTGAAGCATCTTAAATTTCCTAAAGGTCAATTTTCAATGTTGTAGCAGTATACTGTTGGCCAGGTAGATAAGGGAGAGAATAAGGCACTTTCTCAATGATGAATTCCTGCCCTCCCTCAAACACACACACACACACACACACACACACACACACACACACACACACACATATACAACTAAGCCTGGTAGCCAAGTCTTGCTGATTACAGTCTGCATATAAATAACTAGGGATGGACAAAATGTGGGAACCAGTGTTTGTTTTAGTGATTTAGGGATTATTGGCTATTCATTTCCAACCATTTGTAAGTGAAGCAGTGAAATAATGGAATTTATCAGAGGATGCCTCATTCATCCTTGTACACGTGTAATTTGAACATATTGAGGTAGCAGACATGGGCTCATAAATCCTATGTGTACACAAAGAGGTGATCTGTCACTTCACCCTTGGTTCATTCAGTTGTGGTAGTTGTAGGGAGCAGGAAAATATGAATTACAGCTTTTTAGACATAATTTCATAACTTCAAGTCTTAGATTGATGGATGTGTTTTTTTAATAACCTTCATTTTATTTATACTTGCTAGTCAGTAATGATAGAAGGTCCCTTTGTCTTCAAAACTTGGAAGGTCTTTGATAAAGTTACTTCTGACAGTCACTCACCATGGTTGTTCCAGGATCTTTAAATACCCAAGAGTACTATTCACACAGACTCTATTGTATGAAGCCTATAAGTTCAAATACACTAGAAGAGAATGGCCATAGTTGTTCAGCTTGCAAAATTGTCTGTAGACCTGGTTTTCAGATTAAAGCAAAGACTTCTATGTGCAAAGCCTGCATGAGGAACCACATTTGATTTGAAATATTTTCACAGTGCCGTCAGTACTTTACAAAAGATCTTTTTTTAAAGACTTTAGTGTGCCAAACCGATGACTTCACTCATGTGGTTCTGTACCAATACATTCATACCACCTTCATACCTCTGTGGATAGTTTGATGAGTTGTAGCCAGAATTATCATAATGTTGGCGCCAAGCTTCTGGTGATGAGCCGTTCTGAACTCAGCAAGGCTGATACTTGTACAACAGACCTATAGTCCATTTTCAGGCTGGTGAAGCCTGAGAGAGTTTGTCTTCCACTGGCATAGACTTTGAGAACAGAGGGTCATTTCTGTATTTTGATGAGGACTCAGAGCTGGACTTTAGTTATTCATTTGGTTTTATTACTATAAATTGGGATGTATATATATATATATATATTGATTGTATTTGCTATTGATTGAGCACCTACTGGAGTCCATACTGAACACGCAATCAATCAACAAGCATTAAGTGCTCATTATGGGCCTAGCATTGTGCTAGGTAACACATAGTATATAGTTCCTGTCTACCAGAGGCATAGATCAGAAACATAACTCATATATTATACATATTATATATCATACAAATATATACATTGATAGTTTAATTTTTGTTCATTTTAATATTCCATGTACTCTAGTTTGAGAAATTGGGAAGTATCATCATGAAGGCTAGGTGGTAGATGATTTAGGGGAGATAAGTAATGTAACCCAATGAATAGGATTCTGAACATGCAGGAGTTAATAAAAGTTCTTCCTGAGGACAGAGAAGTGACTTGATGATAATAAGTACAAATATTTCTACACCTTTGGCCTATTAGAAAGTAGGACATTTCCAGGAGCCAAGATGGCAGAGTAAGAAGTAAGTCACTCTCCCCCTTCCTTATTGACCTCTGGAAGGCCAGAAAATATCACCCCAGGAAAAACCCTGGAACAGCTGAGCCAGCAGAAAGACAGGGTACAAAAGTCGTGTAGCCCAGGGAGCTTGGGTAATTAACGGGAAAGGCCCATCTTGCTCTAGGGGAGAGGGAACAGTACAGGACGGGAGGCATCCCAGCAAGCCTGCAGCAAGCCCTACCACAACAAACCAGATCCTGAGCCCCAGGGTGGTGAAGCAGGCAAGCGCCAACACCAGGACTCCCCCCCTCCCCAAGTGCCTCAGCACAGGCAGGGGACCTGGTAAACATCAGCTTGAAAAACCACCATGTGTGCTGGTGTTCTCCAACAGCAAAGTCTCCTAGTGCTTTAGCACAACTCCAGGCTGGCAGACATTCTCCAGCAGCCAAACACTCAAGTGCTTTAAAGAAACCCAGGTGAGCAGGCATCCTCCAGGGGCCAGACTCCCCACCCCCACCCCAAAAGTTCCAGTGCTGCTGACCCCAGCTCAAAACCAGGTAAGCTGCCAGTCTCCTACAGCCCCCAGCTGCCAGCACCTGAGGCCTCAGCGCACAAAGCCAGTGACCTCAGGTTTTCAGTACAAGAAGCTTGGGTCAGTGCCCCCCTGCATTCCAGAGGGAGAGCTCAACTTTAAAAGCCAGGAAATAGGCAAACACCATGAGCAGAAAGCAGAAACAGCCAATGACCATAGATTCTTATTATGGGAACAGGAAAGATCAAGGCACAAATTCAGAAGAAGACAACACTGTCAATATACCCACATCTGAAACCTCAAAGGGGAGTATGAACTGGTCTGAAGCCCCAAAAGCCTTGGTGGAAGAGCTCAAGAAGGATTTCAAAAGTCAAATAAGAGAGATGGAAGAAAAATTGGGAAAGGAAATGAGAGGTATGCAAGAGGGAGTCAATGGCTTGGAAAAGGAAGGACAAAATTTCACTATAGAAAACAAGTCCTTAAAAATACAGTTGTCCAAATGGGGAAAAAGTACACTGAAGAAAACAAGTCCTTAAAAAATACAATTAGCCAAATTGAAAAAAAAAAAGTACAATGAAGAAATCAACTCCTTAAAAAATAGAATTGGCCAAATGGAAAAAGAGGCACAAAAACTCACTGAAGGAAAAACTCCTTAAAAAATAAAATGGGCCAAATGGAAAAAGAGGTACATTGTCTGATAGAAGGAAACAATTTGTTAAAAACTAGAATTAGGCAAGTGGAAGCTAATGACTGTATGAGATATGAAGAATCAACCAAACAGAAACAAAAGAATGAAAAAATAGAAAAAACATAAAATACCTCACTGGTAAAACAACTGACCTGGAAAATGGATCCAGGAGAGACAATTTAAAAATTATTGGTCTACTTGAAAACCATTCTGAAAAGAGCCTGGACAGCATCTTTCAGGGAAATCATCAAGGAAAACTGCCCTGAGGTCTTAGAACCAGAAAATAAACAGTCATTGAAAGAGTACACTAATCACCTCCTGAAAGAGATCCCAAATTGAAAATGTCAAGGAATATTGTAGCCCAGATTCCAAAATTACCAGGTCAAAGAGAAAATATTGCAAGCAGCCAGAAAGAAACAATTTAAGTATTATGGAACCACAGTCAGGATTTCACAGGACCTTGCATTTTCTACATTAAAAGATCAGAGGGCATGGAATACAACATTCCATAAGACAAAGGAGCTTGGGTTACAACCAAGGATCAACTACCCAGCAAAATTGAGCATAATCTTTCAGGGGAGGAGATGGATGTTCAAAGAAATAGAGGACTTCCAAACCTTCCTGATGAAAAGACCAAAATTTGATCTTTAAATACAAGACTCAAGAGAGGCATAAAAAGGAAAGAAAAAAACATGTTATTAATAAAGGCAAACTGTTTACATGCCAACAAGGGAAGATGACACTTGTAACTCTTGAGAACTGTATCGTTATTGTGACATTTAAAAGGAGTATACATATAAAAAGGGTAGACAGAGCATGTGGGTATAAGTTGACTTTAATGTGATGATAAAAAATCTAATTAAGTGATGAAAAGAGATTGTTCTAGGAGAAGAGGAAAGGAGGAGGCAGACAAGGGTAAATTATATCACATGAAAAGGTACAAAAACCTAATGCAGTAGAGGGAAAGAAGGGAGAGAAAAGAGCGTTGTTTGAACCTTATTCTCATCAGATTTGGCTCAAAGAGGGAATAACATAATCAGTTAGGTATAGAAATCTAACTTACCACATAGGAAATAGGAAGGGAAAGGAGAAAGAAAAAGGAGGGGGTAGGTAGAAGACAGGGAAGTAGTAGTAAAAGGGAAGAAAAGGGGGGGGGCTGATAGAAGGGAGAGTAGACTGAGGAAGGCGGTGGTTGAAAACAAAACTCTAGTGAGGAGGGAAAGGGAGAAAGGAGAGAGAAAAGCATAAACGGGGGAAATAGGATGGAGAGAAAGACACAGACAGTAATCATAACTGAATGTGAATGGAATAAATTCTCCCACAAAATGGAAGACAGCAGAGTGGATTAACAACCATAATCCTACAATATGTTGTTTAAAAACCTGGACAGACATAGGAAATGATACTGAGTGAAATGAGCAAAACCAGGAGAACATTGTATACACTAACATATTGTACAGTGACTGACTTTGATAGACTTAGCTCTTCTCAGCAATGCAAGTATCTTAGACAACTCAAAAAAACTCATGATGGAAAATGATATCCACATCCAGAGAAAGAAACATGGAGTTTGAATGCAGATGGAAGCACACTATTTGCTCTCCTTTTCTCTTGTTGTTTTGTTTCTTCTTTCTTGTGGTTCTTCCCATTAATTCTAATCCTTCTTTCCATCATGACTAATGTGAAAATATGTTTGATATGAATGTATAAGTAGAGCTAATATCAGATTGCATGCCATCTTGGGGAGAAGAGAGTAAAAAATTTTAAATTCAAAATCTTATGGAAGTGAATGTTGAAAACTAAAAATAAATAAATTCATTTAAAAAAAGTAAGACATTCTGGGTAGAGGAGGAGGGGGATAAAAATGCGTTTATTTGACAAGAGTGAAGGTGATGGGTGAGCATATGTGATGTTTGTTGTTGTTGTTGTCATATCTGACTCTTCATGATCCCATTTAGGGTTTTCTTGGCAAAGATATTAAAGTGGTTTGCCATTTCCTACTGCAGCTCATTTTACTGATGAGGAAACTGAGGCAAACAAAATTCAGTGATTTTCTCAGTAAGTGTCCGAGGCCAGATTTGAACTCAGGAAGATGAGTCTTCCTGACTTTAGGCCTGGCACTCTATCCACTGGGCCACCTAGCTCCCCTATCATATGTGTGTAGTCAGAAATGAACTGGCAGTGAATTTTAAAGACTAGAAGCATTTGGTGACTGAGAAGATGAAGCATTTGGTGCACAAGGCTTTGAAAAGCCAATGGGAGGATACAAGGATGGAAGTCACACATTCAAAGTGCTTATCTCTTCTAATAGGTCATTTTTAATGTGTATTTACTTCACATGACTCTTCAGCCTTTCCAAAGGTAGAAGGTTTACAATTAGTATTTTAATAGAGCAGACTGTCCTGAGTGGGTGTTGGTTTGTATGAGTATGTGTGATTTTTAAGGGAAAAAATCAAGAATAAAATTTATGTGAGGAGACTACAGTTAGGGACTGGGGATTGCAAGGATTTAAATTTTAATGTGGGTTCTGACACTGATCCATTCAGTGGTAATATAACTTTTTTTTTCTTTTGTTACCCACAACATAAGATTCATAAGACTGATAAATGAGGAAGCTGTGGCAAAGAGTATAGACTGCTATATAGAAAGTCAAGAAAACCTGACTTCACATCTAGCTTCTGAAACATACTGAGTTTTGATCATGGGCAAATCATTCAACTCCTCTGAGCCTCAGTGTCCTCATCTATAAAATGGGGATAGTACTATCTGTTGCAGCTCCTTCAGAAACTTACTAATTGTTTAAGTCACTTAACCTCTATCTGGGCAAGTCACTTAACCTATATCTGTCTTAGTTTCCTCTTCTGTAAAACAGTAATAACAATTGCCCTTACTTCCCTGGAGGATATAAGGATAAAATGAAATAATATTTATAAAATGCTTTCCAAATCTTAAAACTATATAAACACAAGCTATCATCAGGATTATTATTATAGCATTAGATAATATGTGGGTGACAAGAATGCGAATCTGACATCTCTTGAAAAATTCCCATTGTTGTTGAGATCCAGTCCTATAATTCTCAGTCTTGTGAAAGGGAATGTAGAATTAACAAAATGTAACTGATTTCATTCAGTAATAAAATAAGGGAAATTTGACCTTCATCAAGAGGGTTGATCAGAATGGCTACTTTTGCATTCAAGTTCTTAGCAATAGGATGGCATTGACCAAAGGCAAAGATTTTAAGTCCCCTTGGTCCTGACTTTTAGAACATTCTATAGAACCAAGCCCTGGGCTCATTAAGCTAACAATTAATTTAACAAATTAAGTTAATTTGTCTTCTGCAGTGGAAAAAAATGGAGTAGCAAATAACTCTTATAGGAAGATAAATAGATAATGTTTCTTTACTGGCCTGACTATATACTCTGTCTCCCATTCTGAACAGCATGCTTGACAGCCCAAATCGTCTTGACGAGGAACACAGGCTGATTGCCAGATATGCAGCGAGACTGGCAGCAGAGACATCCTCATCTGTAAGTTTTCATTAAGGGTCTTTAATGATTCTTAAGGAAGTTCTATCAGAACTGGGCAGCTACTGGACCTTTTCCTTCTGTTTCAGTTAGTGGTTTTTTCATTGTAATTCTTGCTTTCAATACAGAGTTTTATTTGTTACTAGTTTATTGTTGGCTTTTTAAGGTTTTTATGGTATCTTGGTAAAAATTCCCATTCTATATATGACAAAATCATGACTTAATGCTTACTACCTGTTTCAGCCAGTCCATAAGCATTTATTAAGCACTTTATGTTATAAAATGAAAGGGTTAGATTTCAAGATCCTATTTAGCTCTAAATCTGATTCTGTGATAAACTAGCTAACGAACTAGCTAATGTCACTCGGTGACTAGGCTGCAGATTCCAATTAAAGCCAAAAGCTTATCAGTGTCCTTTCATACGCATCCCTTATATGCTATTTGGACCTGACCAAAACAAAAACAAAACACTTGTAGGAAAGACATTGTTTTCTCTCCTTGTAGGTTCAAGTACAATTGGAAAAACTGTAGTAAAGGTTAGACTGGTTCCACATCTCTCCATCTCTCCAACACAAAGAATTCAAATCAATTTGGCACTTTATTCAGAATGCAGATGTCTGAAATGGAGGATAACCATGGACTTTGGCTTGTTGGGAAGTACAGGGCATCTCCATTTTTTTTCATCACTCTCAGTCACCCCAGCTGTCAGAGCCCTAACTGCAGAGCATTCTCACTAATGATCTTGGACAGGAACACTACGATGACCCAAAGCATTAACCCTGGCATTTTCTCACAGTTCGGTGTATTGACCATGGCACTGTCAGATTCCCATGACTAAGGGGAATTATAAGCTAAAAATGTACTTGATTTTTTTCCCCAAAATAAGACTCAGTGGACTAGAGATAGCATTGAAGTGTGTAAAACATCAAATAGCATGAATAAGGTCAATCTCATTATGGTCTTCCAGCTCAGCACATCTCAGAAGAAAAAGGAGCATGAATGAAAATTAAATCAAAAGGAATTCAGCACTGAATGTCAGGAAGACCATTTCTGCTAAATGACTAATGTACAATGGGGTCAACTGGAAGGACAAATTCATACAAGCTCTTTAGCAAAAAAAAAACACCCTTGTCCAGTTAGTTTTCTAGTTCACATCAATCCATGTGTTGGTTTTGCTGTAACTGGCTTTAATCAAAGGGAGGGGGTGGATGAAAGAATTGGTTCACATCCTTCCAACCCTTACTCTCTGACACCCATTGCCAGCCACCAACACCCCAGCACACTCCAGTTCCCTGACTCCTCAGTGAAGATAATTTGTGGTACTTACTTACATCAGAGTCATAGCAGATCATCTGTAGAGAAGATATCATCCCACCCTCTAGCCCTGCTATGAGTCCAGCTGCTTTGTAAATTCCCCAACAACCCTAGTGGCTGAATAGATGAAAAGACTAATAGAGGCAAATTTTGGCTTGATGACAGGAAAAATACTTCCTAACAATTAGAACTGTCTAAAAATGGAATGGTCTTCCTCAAGAAGTAGTGGGTTCCGTTCTCCTTGGAGCAGAGGCTTGGTAACCACTTGGTGTTTATGTTCTACTTGAATTTCCTTTCAGGTAGAGCTTGAAAAAAATGGCAACTGAAGTGCCTTCCAAGTGTCAAATTCTGTTTTTCTGTAAGAGATCATAGATTAAAAAGAAACCTGGCATTAGAAGTTCACTTACTTGGATATATTTTCTTTCCTTTGGAAGGATCAGATTTAAATCTTCCCAGGTTGTGTTTTTACCTTCCTTCTCCATGATTCTTGCCTGTGATAGAGCCTTAAGGAAAGCCCAAAGATTTTGCCTCAGTAAGAACAGAAAATTATAGCCTAAGTATCCAGCAATAAAATTAGTCATTTCAAGGAAGATTTTTGTTAATATAATTCTTTGGCATTATTTCTTTCAAGAATAGGAAGCTCTATCTCATGAGCCAGAGCTAGCCTTTGAATTCATCTTCATCTAGCCCATAAAACAAGAGGAAAATGTGAAACCACTATTTGTTTATAGTTATAAAAATGCAGTAAGGTTTAAAAGTGCAAAGAAATATTATCCTTGATGTTTCACAAGATAGAGATGTTGCCCTTATCTTTCTCTATATGTATTTCTTACTCTGTTACTCTGTTACTCTGTGTGTGTGTTGTGTGTGTGTGTGTGTGTGTGTGTGTCTTTAATCCTTTGTACACATATATGCAAAAGAAAGAAAGAGGGACAAGGGGGTTTAGGAGGGGAAAAAAAGACAGGCATACAGATAGACTGACTTTCTACATCTCTCTAGGTATAGATTGTCTCTGTGTGTGTTATCTCATTGTGGGTCTGTTTTGCTCTGTTTTTATCTCTCTTTGTGCATTTCTCATTCTTTGTGTTTGTAGCCACCTGTTCTGCTTTCTTTGTCTCTCTCTCTCTCTCTTCATTTTCTCTACTTCAGGGGTGGGGAACCTGCAGTCTCGAGGCCACATGTGGCCTTCTAGGTCCTGGGGTGCAGCCTTTTGACTAAGTCCAAGTTTTACAGAACACATCCTTTTATTAAGGGGATTTGTTCTGTGAAGTTTGGATTCAGTTAAAGGGCCACACTTGAGGACCTAGATAGAGTCTACTCTCTCTTCCATTTCTATCTTTTTAACTTGAATCTAACATAAAACTGGAGTATTTTTATACCATTTATCCCCAAATGCTCTGGGCCAGGGATATCAAACTCCAATAGAAATGGATACCACTAATCCATATATAAGGATCCCTTAGGGCCACATATTGGCTTAGGTTTAAAATGTAATATCTATGTTTTATTATATTTTTTATTTGTTTTATTAAACATTTCCCAATGACATTTTAATCTGATTCAGGCCACACCTGGGAGTGTTGTAGGACACAGGGCTACGTGTTTGACACCTCTGCTCGAAGAAGTCTAAGTTATATTTTTGGAGAAGCCCTTCCCAGACCCCTTTAATGTTAACACAGTCCTTCTGAGATAGCCTACAATTTATACTATACATATCTTATTTGTACATAGTTGCTGATATGAGAGTGTGATCTCCTAGAGCAGGAACCATGTTTTTGCCATTTTTTGTGTCTCCAATGTTTAGCAAGGTGCCTGGCACACTGTAGGTGCATAATAAATGCTTGCTGACTTGATGTAACTGGAGTGGCCTTTATATTGGAAGACAGCAACCACATCAAAGTCTTTTTTCCAGGCTGATCTGTCTTGATAGAGGGTATTTCCTTATCTGGAACTCTCTATACCAATAAAATCACAGGCCCCAGCTCCTGTCCCTATGTCTATTTATTTAATAATCTTCTTTTCCTCATTCTTAAATTGCACATATATATTTTAGATATTTACAAGTATGTACCCACATATTTAAATGTATAGATGCTTTATAGTCATCTCCCTTTTTTAAAGAAAAAGTGAATTAAGTTGTTTTTATTTATGGGGTCATCAATTGATAATGGCTTTTCTGCTTCACAGGGCTCTGAGGGTAACCAAAATTCCTCATATCTGATGTAAAGAAAATAGCTGATTGATTATATTTTTCACTTTTCAATTCTTGTTTTCATATGGGATAACTACTCAGTGAGTTTACCAGGGATGACTTAACCAAATTATCCAGCCAACTCATTTCCCTACCTAATACTAGAGATTATAGATCAGAAGATAAGTATTGAAAACCAAGGTTGGCTCAAATGAGGAAAGCTTCTACTCATCACCTACAAATAAAACCTTCACAGGAAGAATACTAGTATATATTCACTGAAGTAAATGATAATGAAAATAATCAAAAATAACATACTAACATTACAATGTAAGATTTAGAAAGTTCTTTCCTCACAATGTTCTTCCCTTTTTTTTTTAACATTTTTGTTTAAAGTTTTGTGCGATTTTTTTGTTTGTTTGTTTGTTTTTGTGGTTAGGCAATGGGGTTAAGTGACTTGCCCAGGGTCACACAGCTAGTAAGTATTATGTGTCTGAGACCACATTTGAACTCAGATCCTCCTGATTGAATCCTGTTTGGTAGGTGGCATAAGTATTATAAACTCACTTTATGGATGACAAAAGTGAGGCTTAAAAAGAGAAAATGACTTGTCCACGGTCACACAGCTACTATTAGAAGTGTCTGTTACTTAAACCCAAGTCTAGCGCTTGAATACAGCTAAATATACCACTACTACTACTACTACTACTACTACTACTACTACTACTACTATAATAATAATAATAATAATAATAATAATAATAATAATAGTTAGCATTTATATTGGACTTTAAGGTTTATAAAGTCTTTGTTACTATTATTTAAGTACTATGTGGTAAGTACTATTATTACCCTCATTTTACAAATGAGGAAACTGAGGCTGGAAGAAGTTGTGACTTGCTTAGAATCATACATGTAGTAAGTGTCTAAGGCAGGATTCTGACTTCTGTTTCTGACTCTAAGTCTGATATTCCATCAACTCTGACATCCAGCTGCCAATTCATATCTACTACTTGACTCCAAGTCCAGTGCTCGCCGAACTATGCCAGCCTTTTTTTGGGGGGAGATGGTACACAAAGAGGTAGGGGGAGGCAATAAATTATATTTAATTCTGTTGATTTATCTTTTTGTTTTCATAAAAAGTTCATCTTTTCCGCACTTTTCAGCATACCTTGACAAATATATTTTATTGAGACTCCTCGGGGAAGAGTCACTGTGATGGACATGGTTTTGTACTCCCCAGTATTAAATATTTTATGTCATCTCTTTCACAGCAGCCTAGTCAGCAGAGGGGTGCTTCTGATATCTCTTTCACCATTGATGCAAATAAGCAACAAAGGCAGCTGATTGCAGAACTTGAAAACAAGAACAGGTAAGAGCTTTTAAGCCAGATCGGCAGTTTGTTCATAGTGTATCATCATTCATTTGCATTGTACTTTATTTAAAACCTTTACCTGTCTTCTCCTGTGAGTTATCACTTTAAGGGAAGAGGAAATGTTCCTCGTTGTCAATGAAGATTGTTTGCTGAATTGTGAAAAGCTAGTCTTAGGAAGTTATGGGATGAAGTTTTGCTTTTATATGAATTTTCCAAACATTTTATTATTAATATTTAATGAATATTTTTAGTGACTAGTCAAATCATAATCTTTAGTCACTCAGTTTTGCCCTGTTCTCTCAATCCATCAAATTTTTCCTGGCCTGAGTCCTAACTTTCTTTCCAACCTAGTTTCAACTCAGTGCCATTTCTGTTTTGTTTAGTTGTTTGGTTTTTGTTTTTTTTTTTTAATGAAAAAATAAAACCAGCACTATCGTCTCTCTCTCCCACTTCCTTTTGCCCATTAAAAAAAAGAAAAGAAATACAAAACCCTTATTTACAAATTTGTATGATCAAAGAAAAGGCAGCTAAGTGGCTCGGTGGATAGAGTGCTGGGCCTGAAGTATCTTCCTGAGTTCAAATCTGGCCTCAGACACTTATTAGCTTTGTGACCTTGGGCAAGTCACTTAACCTTCCTAGGTTACAATTTCTTTAACTATAAAATGAAAGAGTTGTACTAGATGAGTTCTTGTCTCTTCCAATTTTAGATCAATGATCCTATAATATAATTGATATCATATTGCTTGCCTTCTCAATGAGGGAAGGGCTAGAGAAAGAGAGAATTCAGAACTCAAAATTTTTAAAAATAAATGTTAAAAATAAATAATTGTTAGAATAAATAATCTTATAATTGCTTTTTGTCATTTTTCCGTTCTTAAATGTGAGGATTTATAAAGGTGATTGGCCCTTTTCTCTTTTCTTTCTATATTCTCTCCCTTGATTTTATCCTTTCCCAAAGTTCCACAACAGAACTCTATCAACAACATTGTAGGCACTCACTAAGAGACTGATTGATTGGTTGATTAAACTTGGCTAACTTTTATGTCATATCTTAGCAATAGCTTTCTTGGTGAAGTCACCACAGACTGAATCAGAGAGAAAGGAGTTCAGTATTCAATTTCTGGAACTGAAAGATAAGAAGGCCACCATGTAGTGTTAATATCCTGATGAAAATCATTATCACCAGTAGTTTGACAGTTTTACATTCATTTGGTTAATTTCATAGAGATGGTAATGCAAACTATTAGAAATGCTTAAATTGTATTTGATATACTATTTGATTCATATTCTCTGTAAATATTTCTAAACTATTGAGTGTTACCAGCTTCATCTAAGATCTTTAGCCATACCCTGTTCCTTCCATATTTTATCTTAATGTTATTTTTTTTAATAATTTTTCTCCTTAATTCCTTCAGTGTGTTTACTATCCATTTTGTTGTGACTTGAATAAATGTTAGTATTACCTCTGGTTCTGTTCATGATGTGTTACAAGTATTTTTTCCTTCTGGTATTTTGGCTTTAGCTCATTTTTTAGTCCATTGTTATATGAACAGAAACACACACACACACACACACACACACACACAGAGTTTTCTTTTCAGATTTTTTAATAGTTTTATTTCTTTGGGTCATTTCTATTTTTGAAAGCGATAATAAACATTTGCTATTTCTTGTAACCTCTCACTTTTGTTTTACTGCAAGTGATGAAAGTTTCATGTTATAGGAGATCTATTTTGACCTCAATTTTAAGAGTTTATAAAATATCAAAATCCAGGCCTTACTCAATTCTTTAGCAATGATTTTTAATACTACACATATAAGTTATTGTAACTCATTTAATGTTTTGCTAGAACAGTACTAAAATCCCTTAGCTGAATGGACCTCATGTTTTTGCTATTGCATCAAAGCAAAAGTACACTCACACACACTTTGGTTCTCTTACTCATTTGTCTTGGCCTAAAGTGAGACTGGTGAGGGTTTCTGAAGATCTCTTCTTGCCTACAGGTTTTGAATTACAAATTTTGAGTAGATAATAGGATCATGGGATAATAAATTTAAAGCTGGAAGAGACCTTGGAGGCCTTCTGGTCTAATTCTCTCATTTTACAGATAAGTAATGTGAGCCCCAGAAAAGTGACTTTCCTGAGGTTACAAAAGTACTATGAATCAAAACCAGGAATTCAATCTGGGTCCAAATTAAAATCTCTGCATATTTCTCATAATCAGTCAGTCAACAAGCATTTATTAAGTGCCCACTATGTTTCAGGCACTGTGCTAAGCTAAACAAATTTAACTATTTTAATGATTTTTTAGAAAACATTTTCCTGAAAGAATGCATTTCATTCCTTAGATATAGAATCTCATCATTAAATATTCTTTGGTGAGTGTGGGGTTAGCTTCATAATGTGAGAATATGACTGTATTACCACAGGAATTTTTCTTGCTTCTGGAGAGATGTAGCCACATCAAAAAGGGAATATAAGAGCAATTTAGTTATACATGGTAACCCTCAATTTACATAGCATTGGGGACAAGAATTTTACAAGGGAGAAGAAGGGCTGTGAGGAATTTAGTAGTAAATAGCTGACCAAATACAATTTTCCTATTTTTTGTTGATGGCACCACAATCATCTCAGTCACTCACCTCAAACCTCAAACTCATCTTTTCCTTCTCACTCACTCCTCCCAACAGCCAGTCATTTGCCAAGGTGTCTTCATTTTCTATCCAAAAGTTTATCTCCTGTATGTCCCCCTTCTTCAATAATAACTGATTTTTATATAGCCCTTTAAAGTTTGAAAAATGCTTGACAATACATGAACTCATTCAGGCTTCAAAACAATACCATGAGATAGGGATTTACAGAATTCGAGAAGTGGAAGGGCTTTCAGTAGCTATCTGATCCATCCCATACATGAAAGGAATCCTCACTTAATATACCTGATAAGGCAGAAACTACTTGAAGATCTCCAACAAGGGGAACCCACCACCTCTTGAGATAGACCATTCTACTTTGGTTTTTTTTCCCCATGATTCAATTTTATTTTATTTTCAGTTCCAAATTCACCTCTTCTCTCACCCATTAAGAAGGCAAGGAATAAAAAGTCCATTACAAATATGAATGTGGAAAACAAATTTCTACATTAGCCCTGTTCTGAAAAAAAAAAAAAAGAGAAAAAATATGCTTCAATCTGTATACAGAGTCCATCAATTCTCTATCTGGATGTAGATAACATTTTTCACTATGGGTCCTTTGGAATTGTGTTGGGTCATTGTGTTTATCAATTATTAAGTCTTTAACAGTTGATTGTAATTATGATATTGATGTTACTGACTAAATTGTTCCCCTGGTTGCGCTCACTTCACATCAGCTCATATAAGTCTTCCCAGGTTTCTCTGAAACCATCCCCTTCATCATTTCTTTTTTTTTTTGGGGGGGGGGAGGCAACTGGGGTTAAGTGACTTGCCCAGGGTCACACAGCTAGTAAGTGCTATGTGTCTGAGGCCGGATTTGAACTCAGGTCCTCCTGACTCTAGGGCCAGTACTCTACCCACTAAGCCACCTAGCTGTCTCTTCCTTCATCATTTCTTACAGCACAATAGTATTCCATCACAATCATTTATCATTTAGCCATTCCCTAGTTGATGAGCATCTCCTCAATTTCCAATTCTTTGCATCACAAAAAGCTGCCATAAATATTTTTGTACATGTGGATCTTTCTCCTCATTCTTTGATCTCTTTGGGCTGTAGTAATAGAATTGCTGGATCAAATGGTATGCCCAGTCCAATAGCTTTTTACCTCATTCCACTTTAAGACAAGGCAGCTAGGTTACTAAGTGGATAGAGTGTAAGGCTCACCTTCCTGAGTTCAGATCTGGCCTCAGACACTTACTAGCTGCATGACCTGAGGCAAGTCACTTAACCCTGTTTGCCTCAGTTTCCTCATCTGTAAAATGATCTGGAGGAGGAAATGGCAAGCCAATAATTCTGCCAAGAAAACCCCAAACGAGGTCATGAAGAGTTGGACAGCTGAAAAATGACTGAACAACAACAATAACACAACCGTAAGACAGTTTTTATTGTGAGGAAGTTTTTCCTGACATCAAGTCTAAATTGGCCTCTTCTTAACTTGTACCTATTGCTCCTGGTTTTGCTCTCTGGGGTCCAATCAAATGAGTCTCATCCACATGAGAGCCTCACACATCCTTTAAAACAGCTATGATATTCCAACTGAGCCTTCTCTTCTACAAGTTCAATATCCTCAGCATGGACTGCAGTTGATTTTTTTTTTGTCACTAAATACAAGACTTTACATTTATCTGTAATAAATTTGATTTTATTAGATTTAGCTCAGTGCTCTAGCCTGTCAAGATTATATTGAATCTTGACTTCGTCATCCAGTATCTTCATTAGCCCTCCTGGCTTTGTCTTATATGCGGATGTGATGAGCCTGCCATCCATGCAAACATTATCCAAGTCATTGTTACAAATATTCAACAGTGCATGGCCAAGCATAGATCTTTGGGGTTCTCTGCTGGAGTCTTCCTGCCATATAAAGTATGGCCAAGGCACGGCAGGAAATGAGGTTACTCTATCATTACCTGTTCTCAGTGAATCATGTTGGCTTTTTTTTATCACCACTTCTCATTCTGGTTGTTCATCAGCTATCTCTTTAATGATCAGTTCTAGACTTTTTCCAGGAATCAGAGTCAAGTTCATTGGCCTATAGTTGGCATATGCCAAAAAAAAAAAAAGGGACAGTATTTGTCCTTCCTCTTGTGACCTCTTTTCTATTTTCCATGATCTTTTTAATCTTACTTACAGTGGCTCAGCAATTACCTTTGCCCGCTCTTTCAGGACCTGAGGACATTGTGCATTGGCCCAGATGACATGTTTAATTCTAAAGATAATTAAATCAGAGTCCAGCAAGGTTAAGTGAGTCTTCCATGTTCACAAAGCTAGTAAATGTGAGAGGTGGGATTTGAACCCAAGTACAGCATTCTATTCACTGTGCTTTGTTGGTTCAGGCTCTCATCACCTCTCTCCTATACTGTTGTGTAAATATGCTGCATAATTTCTCTTTTTCCTCAGGAGTCTGTCTTTCACAAAGCTGCCAATCAACAATCACTTAATCCACAAGCATTTTTTAAGCATTTACTACTAAAAACAGTAGAGCAATTATGTAGAAAGGTGGATACTGAATTGTGGTGAGAGTAGATAGGTCCTAGAGTCAGGAGGACCCGAGTTCAAATTCAGTATCAGACACTTACTGTGTGACCCTGGGTAAGACCTGTTTGCCTCAATTTCCTCAATTTAAAAAATGGGGGTTTTAATAGCACCTACCTCCCCCAGAGTTGTTGTAAGGATCAAATGAAGTGTTTGTAAAGTGCTTAGCATAGGGGCAGCTAGGTAGCACAGTGGATAGAGAGGCAGGCCTATAGTCAGGAAGACCTGAGTTCAGATCCTGCATCAGACACCTACTAACTGTGTGTCCCTGGGCAAGTCACTTAACCATGTTTACCTCAGTTTCCTCATCTGTAAAATGAACTGGAGGAGGAAATAGCAAACTACTCCAGTATCTGCCAAGAAAACTCCAAATAGGGTCACAAAGAGTCAGACGTGACTGAAAATGACTAAACAAAAATACACTGTCTCCACATCTCCTCCTGTTCAAATCTCTCTTACTGGATCAAATTTTCCATGCCTAGAGTGCCCCACTAAGCTGACAAAATTACTGATTCTTTAATATTCTAATATAAAATAGTGTTAAAAATTGGGGGGGAGGATCTTTCTCTTCCTCCACAGGTACCACCATTTTTTTCCATAAATCCTTCTCTCATACCTCCAGCAGAAAGTCCTCTCTCTTTCCTATCCCATGTTGTCTACATTTCTCCCTTTCTTTATCACAGTGCTGTGTACATAGCTTATCCCCTTAGATTTTAGATCATAAGCTTCACAGGGGCATATTTGCAGGCACTACACTAGGTCCGAGAGGGCACAAAGACAAATATTTCTGACCCTCAAAGAATTTACATCCTACTGGGGAGAATAACATATATGCATCATTTCTGCCCCCTACCATTCTATAAGTTTTTCTGTGAGGTTTTTAATGTAAATATTTTTCTGTTTTTCCCTCTTATTATTATTCTTACTGTATTTGGCACCACTGCTGACAGTTTGAAGGGATAAGGGGAAACTGGGCTTGGTCATGACTGCCCACTCACCCATCCAGGGGTTGGACATAACTCTCTGGGTAGACAATAAGGTGGAGGGCTTTTGAAATAAGTAGGTAGTGTGCCTCAACTCACATCTTTGTGACTATGTGTAGCATGTATGCCTAAGGACGGTTTTGTTAAAGCTTACATTGAAACTTAAGTCCCCACTGTTTCTCTCCTTAGGGTCTAAGGCTTTATGGGATGATCCTTAGTTATATAATTATAGCTGTGGAGTCCTAGGAGCATGGGATGGTAGGAAGAGAATGAGACTTGGTGACTAGAGAACTGGATTTGAATCTGAAAATGTTTATGACCATGGGCAAGTAACCTGATCTCTCCAAACTTCAGTGACCTCATCTGTAAAATGTGAATAACAATAACACATGGGCTACCTACTTCACAAGGATGTTCTGGGGAAAGTACATTGTAGGTCAAAAAGCATCCGACAATTTTGACTCTTACCAGTAAAGTTCCATAGGTGGAAAAGAACTGGGAGATCTAACCCCTTTATTTCACAGAATAGGAAACAGGCACAGAGAGTGGAGGTCGCTTAGTGAAAATGAATCTTCTAATTATACTGTATATTCTAGAGGCAGCCTTTCCAACTGACTTACACTTAACTGGTTCTTGCAATTCATCTTTATTCATTGTGATTTGTTTCCTCTGAGTGACTTTATCTTCTTCATTTGACCAGATGGGGAGTTGACCAAGAGCAGGTGCCTTTCCTAGAGGATGTGATATCTTGTGACCCCATTTAATGGCTCTTGACAGGCTGTGGGAACCATTTGCTTTCCCCAGTTCATGTCTCCTTTATGGTCTGTCTAATGTCCACCTAAATGTAATAATAGCCAGGCACCAACGTCAATAATGGGCTGTGTTGCCTCAGCCCCTGACAAAGGTCACACCAATAGCACTTTTGTGTCATCCATCGATTCAATTTTAGCTCATTCTTTTAAAACCACTTTCCTGAAAAAGGCTGCCCCATTCAGCTCCATTGTTAGGCTGAAAATCTGTAGAATAAAAAATGGGACTTGGCCTAATTGAAGATTTAAAGGACCTCTGATCTTTTGGCTCGCAGATAAATTCAGGGCAAAGAATTTCATTTGGGGTTAGAGTAAGAGGTTATCTAATTCTGCAAAATGCACAACATTTATCTTTATTTTCCCTCAAAGAACCTCTTCGGTTTGGATCTTTGTTCATGCTGCCTGGTTCCCAAGTGTGGTGCTAAGTAACCAAGAGACACATTTTTGTCTCTTAGGAAAAATATCTCTTCAGCAATCCACTTTTTAAAACTAAGCCCAGCACCTTAGTCTAAGACCTTCCTTGCTCAAGCATTTAAGCCCTAATAGTAGCAACAGGCCTAGTGATTTATAATACCCAAAACAGAATATCATGAAGATTTAGACATATTTCAAATAGAGTTATATCTATCTCCTCATTTCTCCAGAAACACGTCAACTACATGTAGCAAAAAGTCTGATATAACATGATTAATATGTGAAGGAAGAAGGCTGTGGTCCCAAGTTTCAATGTTCAGAATGAGAATGAGGGAAAGAAAAGATAAGCAATCTCCAAGGGCACAACCTACATGGGAAGACAAGGAAGTACACTTAAGATTCTATATTTTTTCTCATCCATGCACGTATTCTAAATGCCAGAGGACTCCATTCTTCATATCAAGTAGGTATTTATGTTAGGTCAAGTCAAATTACAGTGTGTGTGTTATGACATCAGTATCACAGATGTGGACAGATTTTCAAAAGGGAGGAAAAAACAGTTTTCAGACTTTGCCTAGGGTGTGCCTTGGCCTGTCCCAGACAACACTTTCAGTATATAAGCCTTCCTTTCTTCTGTTAGTTTGACTTGTCCTGACCTTAGCTGTCAAAGAAAGCTAACCCATGGTTTCTGACTTTATCTTTCTCTCCTAAGAGAAATCTTACAGGAGATCCAGAGGCTACGGCTGGAGCATGAACAGGCTTCTCAGCCCACCCCAGAGAAGGCCCAGCAGAATCCTACTCTCCTGGCAGAACTCCGTCTTCTCAGGTAAATGGGGCACTTCACCAATGTGAGGGAAAATGTTTTCCTGGTTTCTTTAATTGAGGTAGGTACCCTATGTACCTACAGAGTGAAAATAAATTAGTCTTAGCTCACAACTGGCTACTCCAGTGTATTTGTTTTATTGTTTTAATTTACTCTGTCATTAGAAGCCTCACACACCTGGGTTGCGAAATTGTTTTTCATATTCTTTCACTTATGGGTAACATTAAGAAAATGAAAAAGGATGTTCCTTCTATGCTCCCCTACTAAAAAATATCTAATTCTCTAGTTGTTCCCCCAGCTGGGCTACTACATTTTCTTTCATTCATAGTTTTTGTAGTGCAAAATAGGATTATGAAACCAAAAATTATTTCCCGAAAAAAATATATTCATGAAATGGTATTGACCATCCCCCACCCCTACAAGAGTAGGGAGGTGACCAGCCTGTGTTGGATATAATCTGATGATTAATAAGTGAGAAAATACAAGTAAATCTACAAAAATAGAGGTTACTCCAAACACAATGCCCCAATCCAGAAACTGTTGCTAAGTCCATTCAAAGAACAAAACCAGAAATTTAGGAGATGTCATATAGGGAGTGGGAAGGAAAGTTGCATAGTATTTAGCTAGAAAATGTGTCCTGAATTTGGGATCAACAGACATCATAAAGAGCAGAGTTAAAAAACAACAACAACAACAACATAGACGAAACATTATGTCATTCCCTGCCTCAAGAAGCTTCCATGGCTCCCTGTTACCTCTAGAATTAAATTCAAATTCCTCTGTTTGGCATTTAAAGGTTTTCATAATCTGCTTCCAGCCTCTTTCTATGTTGTTTACCCACTCTTCTTTCCATGTCTTCTAAGTTTGGCCAGACTGGCCTACTTATTTCCATTTTCCCCTTTCCCCCCCAACCCCATTCCTTTATCAGGCTATCCCCCGCGTGCCTGAAATGTTCTCTCTTCTCGCCTTTGCCACTTGGAAGCCTTAGCCCCCTTCAATTCAGTGCAAATACTAACCCCCTGCTTTAAAAGGCCCCGGTTGTCAATGTCTCATCTCAAGTAATTTTGTATTTATGTAAACATCCTGGGCCTACATGTCTGTGAACATTTTGCAGTCTGCACCTTCACCTCCACCAGTAGAACATAAGTCCCTTCAGCACAGGAAGAACTTTATTTTTTTATTTGTACCACCAGTACCTAACAGGGTACCTGGAACATAGTAAATGCTTAATAAATGCTTCCTCACTATCTGATCGATTAAGGTGCTTCCACCGTGGCCCTTAACCTTCACACAGAACATCAACCCAAAGAATCCTCATTATATGGCAAGAGGTTGATAGACACACTCTCCCTCTCTCTTCCCCCTCCATACACACATGGTACATCTATGAACTCTAACAATTGTAGTTCACTGGCAAAAAACATTTTTAAATCTCAAAATGTACATGTGACCCCAAAGCCTTTGCTTTATTAGTATAAAACACAATGTTCTAGTATTTGTAATTCTGTCCCTAGCCTCTTCCCGTTTCCCACTCCAGATAGTAGGAACTCTCCCTTTAAGCCCTTACTCTTGAGAAGGAAAGCAATGAGTTTATCACAGTAATTGAAGATGAGAGCCCTATTTCTATTTCTCTTGAGAGAAATGAGGTCAGAAATCCCAATGCTGATGAATTCAATTCAACATGCATATATTAAGTGCCTACTGTTTACAGTGCAGTACACTATAGGAGGTAGCATGGCTGTAGTAGATAGAAAGCTGGCCTGGGAGTGAGGAAGATCCTGGTTCACGTCCTAGTCTGACCCATGCTGGCTGTGTGGCCCTGGCCAAGTCACTTAACCTCTCAGTGGCCCAGTCATATCCCAGGAATTATAAATTTTAGAGCAGGTGCCAAACTACATTAGTAGGAGGAGTTTTCTATACTGATAAAATCAACAGTTTCGATTTTCCCCCAGCTCTGTCCTCCAGAATTTGCAGTATACTCTGCCAAGCACTGGGAATACAGAGAAGAAAAAGTACATAGTCCCTGTCCTGAAGAAGCTTAAATAACGGAAAGACATGTAGGAAGTAACCAGCTAGGTGGCACAATGAATAGAACATTGAGCCTGGAGTCAGGAAGAACTGAGTTCAAATTTGCCCTTGGAAACTTACTAGCTACATGACCCTGAGTAAGTCACGTTACCGCTGTCTGCCTCAGTCTCCTCATCTGTAAAATGGGAAGAATAATAGCACCTACCTCCAAGGGTTGTTGTGAGGAGAAAATGCAAATATTTGCAAAGCCCTTTACAAACCTTGAAATTCTCTATAAGTGCTAGCTATTATTACATAAAAATAGGTCAAACAGGGTAGCCTGAGGTATTCAGGGAAAACATTCAAGGAAAGTAGCATCATTTATGTTGAGGGAAGGGGAGAAATCATGGACTAAAGGGCACTGTATTCTCCAAGGCTGTGCTTGGTTGGGGCAAGTACTCATCCCACCAAGCTAGAGAGACTTTGACTCTGGAGCCAGCAATAGACTGTGGTACAAGGACCAGTCAGCTAAGTTAATAGTCATTCCTCACCAGAAAGTGGGTGAGGTGATAATTTTCTGATTTTTGGCCTAAGAAAGTCATTAAAACCTTAACTAAAGCAGAGAAAGGTTTTGAGCTGTATCCATAAGCATAGTGCCTACAAGAATGAAATCACAGATCATTTGAAGTATTGAAGAAAGAATAAAAGGTATTTATTGAAGTCACCATTACACCCACATTTCAAATGGTATGAGTATGATTAACAGGAATTAAAATTCTGAGCCTCTTCAGTTTGTGCAAAAAGATGCCCCTTCAGAGTTCACCTCATTTAGATTTACAGGCTTCTCTCAGACCTTTGCAGAAATCGCAGAGCAATCCTATCTTTCACTGGTCATTTAAAGGACACTGGTCAGGTTCTAAAAGCCCTCTTCCTAACTTATAAACCCTCCATTTGTGAGATTAATACCAATCATCTGTCTCTCAATTGGTTCCTGCCAATGTTTGACATGATTGCATTTCTATAATCTACATCTGATTGCTTACCAGGATGGAATTTGGAACTCAAAACTTTATAATAAAAAAAGTTTAAAAATTGTTTTAACATGTAATTGGGGGGAAAATACATTAAATTTAAAAAAATTAATTGGTTCCTGCTCCCTCCTAATTTTTTTATACCTTAAATATTGCTGCATTAAGAGCACACATTGAATAACTATGCCCTAAATTCCCAGCTTTGAGACCAAGGGCCTCTCCTTAGTGTACTCAAGCTAGTGAAATGCAATCTGTCATCAATCAACCTTTATTAAATGCTTACTATGTGCCCAAGAACTGTTCTAAACACCAGGGGTACAAATATGAAAAAGAAAAACAATCCTGTCCTCGAAGAACTTATAATCTAATGGGGAAACAACATACAAAAAGGAATATGAAAAGAGGGTAGTGGGATGGTACCTGGCATTTGCAATTCTCAGGGACATGATAGGCAAATCTGAAGGAGTGCAGCTGAGCGAGAAATGAAGAGATGGCTGGCCTGAGTGCACTCCTTAAATGGAGGTTTGAGGAAAAGTTCATCACCCCACCCTCCACACAATTGCAGCAAAGACCCAGCCTGTAGGAATCAGATCTGAACAACTGAATCTTGGAATCGGTGCCTGATTCTCAGAAATTTCTGAATGCTGTCTAGGAGATTTCTGTTCCAGATTATGTCTAGAAAATTCATACATGTTTTTCTATTACCTCCCCTAGATGAGATTAATATGGTCAGATAAAATGTCAATAACATCTTATTATGAAAATAATTTATTAAATGCCTACATATGTCAGTGTCTTTGCAACAAGCACAAATGTCCTTAGTCTCTGGGTTTATGAGCTAAGATAGATGATACTGACATAATCAGGGACATAAATCAATAAATCAATTTTGACAATCAAGTTGCGATTGATATATATGTCTTGATGACCCTGCAAAGGTGATAGTAAATAGATAGTGGATAGAAGGTTGGCCTTGGTTTCTAGTTCTGCCTCTGACATATACTAGGTTTATGACATGGGTAAGCTTAACCAAGCAGTGCCCAAGACAAGTTTTACAAAACATGAATTACAGATGAGTTACTGACTTCTTTTAGTGGAAGCAATTTCTACACTGTATAATTCCTATACCAATGGTTCTCAAACTTTTTAGTCTCAGAACCCCTTTTATACTCTTAAAAATCATTGTGGACACCAAAGAGCTTTTGTTTATATGGGTTATATCTATTGATATTAACCATATTAGAAATTAAAACATCTTAGTGTTATTATGAAGATAGTTTTGATCTCAAGGCCTTCTGAAATAGTCTCTAGGAAAAACCCTTTGAGAACTTCTGCCTTCTCTATGAATTCATAAGTCTATAAGATTTTTAAGGTTCTTGGGAATTTATTATAAGTATTTTCAGGTATTAAAGCATCTGCCTTAGAAGATTTTCAGTATAATTCAAATCACCAAAATTTACGAAGTGCTTAGGGTGTAAAGAGTCTTATGCTGAGCCCTAGAAGAGATCTAGATTTTAGGTAAGACACAGTCCTTCCCTTCAGAAGTGGCAAGTAGACATGTAAATATAATTTTAAAAAATAATGCAAGATAAGTACAACCTAAGAAGTTCTCTGAAGGTCCTTCATTTGATAATATCGTTGGCCACCTAAAGCCTCTTCTTTTCTTTATTTCATGACATTAGACTAGATATACAAGTCTGCTTCCTGACACTCTGTGAGCATGAAGCATTTTGAAACATTTACATCAGCTTGAAGTGAAAAGATACCCTTGATTTTATTGTTGTCATTGTGTGAGACTCCTAAATTTTTAGGACTTGTCATTAACTCAGTGGCTCAAGGCAACTCTGACATTAGGAGAGCTAAATAATTTACAACCGAGCTGTAGGAAAGCACAGTCCACCTTCATAGCATCCACCAAGAACATTTGGAGAACTTTCTGCCTGCAAGAATAAATTATGTCTTTACCTTGGTTTGTCTTATGAACAAGGACTAATGTGAGATGCTGTAAGTGATACCTACCGCACAAGCTGTCAATGTTAGAGCTAGAAATTTAGAAAGACAGAAGACGCCCAAACTTGACCTCTCTCTGATAGAACAGGTAGGCTATTGCTCAGACTATTACAATAGCCTGCTGGTAAGTCTCCCTGCCTCAAATCTCTCCCTATTCCATTCCTCCTCCACTCAGCTGTCAAAGTGATCTTCCTAAAGCACAAGTCTGACCGTGTCAGTGAGATCTAAGAGCTCCCTATCACCTCTAGTATCAAAAAAGGAAGCAGCTAAATGGTGCAATGGGTAGTGTTGGACCTAGAATCCCAAACTCCTCATCTTCTGGAGTTCAAATCCCATCTCAGACACTTACAAGCTATGCGACACTGGGCAATTCATTTTCACCTCTGTCGGCCTCAGTTTCCTCAGATAATAATAAACCTCCCAGGGTTGTTGTAGGAATCAAATGAGGTAATATTTGTAAAGCACTCTGCACAGTACCTGACTCATAGTGTTGTTGTTTCAGTCGAGTCTAACTCTTTGTGACCTCATTTGAGGTTTTCTTGGCAAAAATACTGGATTTGTTTGCCAGTTGGATTAAATGATTTGCCCAGATTCACACGGCTAGCAAGTGCCTGAGGGCAGATTTGAACTCCAGAAGATGAGTCTTTTCCAGGCCTGGCACTCTATGAACTATGGTGCTACCTAGCTGCATCACATCTTTACCAGATGGGCCACAAAGTAGTAGTGGAAGCAGCAGCAACAACAAAACTAAAACTCCCTGTGGATGTTTCGGAATCCCCCTATTCCCTACTTTACTTTGCCTGCAGAAACAGTGTAATGGATGATTCCTCCTCTACCAAGATCCAGTCGTTGATTGTTTTCCATTTGAATTTTATGGTAAATTAAGTCCTAAATATCTGAAGAATTGGACACCAAAGACTCTTAATTGTTTCTTGCTCACTGCCATCCCTGATACAACAGTACTAACCATAATAAAATATTAGTAATAGCGAAGTCAGTAATGGTAGGAGGCAAACTAGATTGGGAGCTCCTCCCTTAGACTGTGAGTTCTACAAGGGCAGGGAATGTCTCTGGCCTCTTTTTGAATCCCCAGTGCTCAGCACAGTACCTGGCACATAGTAGGTGCTTAATAAATATTTATTGATTAACTAAATGAGCATTCTCTCCTTCCTCTCAGAATAGAAATCTTAAGTATATCTATCGCTGCTTCATCATTCTGGTCAATTGCCATACTTGCCTGTGCCGTATTATCCCAAACTGATAAATTGAAAAACACATGCTATAGACAGAGGGCAGCTAGGTGACACAGTGGATAGAGCGCCAGGCCTGGAGGCAGAAAGACTCATCTTCCTGAGTTCAAATCTGACCTCTTGATACTTACTAGCTGTGTGACCCTGGGCAAGTCATTTAACTTTGCCTCAGTTTCCTCATCTGTGAAATGAGCTAGAGAAGGAAATGGCAACCCACTCCAGTATCTTTGCCAAGAAAACCCCAAATGGGGTCATGAAGTGTCAGAAACCACTAAACAACAGCATGCTATATACATTTCTTTGTGCTAGATGGTAAAGAAGTATTAAGATAAAAGAGGCCAGTACTCCTTATTACCCACCCGCTAAGTTAGTGTCTTAAGCTAGTGACCATTTGCAAATATATATCTTTTCATTATCTGCTCTATTTGTAACAATCTCCAAGTAATTCCTGTAGTAAGAGACTTAATGTAGTGTCTTACCTTGAGTGGATTCCAGGCCAGGTAAATAGCCAGATGGTTTTGAATGTGTTCCAAGAGAGGTAATCTCAATTTGTCCTCCTTACAAAACATAAATAAATAAAAATTTATGTTTTTTCTTTAAGACTGATGTGATAAATGTTACTGAATGTGTATTTGTATTGCTTATATGGGCTGATTTGGACTAGATGTTCAAATTTAGGTTCAAATTCCTACTCTGCTATTTCCTCCCACATGGCCTTGAAGAACTTTTGGCTCCTCTTAGCATCTTTGCAAAGTTCCCTCCTTTGCTTAAAAAATAACATATATGGGGTTGAAGTAAATGATTACTTCAGATCTCAATCCTATGCTCCTATAAAAAGGAGGAAATTTAGTGAAAAGTCTAGATTATTAAATATTCTTAAAGAAATCCAGTTTAGGGGCAGCTAGGTGGCACAGTGGATAGAGTACTGGCCCTGGATTCAGGAGGACCTGAGTTCAAATCCAGCCTCAGACACATAACACTTACTAGCTGTGTGACCCTGGGCAAGTCACTTAACCCCACTGCCTAACTAAAAAAAAAAAAATCCAGTTTAGACTATGAGCTCTTTGAAGGGAATGATTGTTTATTTGCTTTTGCCTTGCATTATATTCCCCTGTGCTTAGCACAGTGCCTGTCACATAGTAGGCTAGCACCTAAAATGGAAAGCCAAGTAAGTATCTGCTAGCATAAAAATGAAATCACTGAAAGGTGACCTACTATGTACGATAAATTTGAAGAAACATACTTTTATGACATTACCATATCTATTTCTTGGAAGAAAACAATACTTCCAGACATTATTCTATGCAATAAAAAACTTTTATTTGTAAATATGCAAAATTATATAGTAAAAAAGCATAACAACATAAAATATATTTTAACCATTTTAGAATGAAATTGCAACTTGTAGGTAGGAGCACCTATAGATTAGATTGAATCAAGTCATCGTAAAATATTTGGAAAAGTGTGTTCTGTGATTGAAGTTCTGCAATTATAGGCTGAGCTTTAACAGAGGAGAAGAAAAGGTCTTTGGAAAATGATAAATCAATGCTTTTTCATAATTCTTCAGCTAGCTTTTAAAAGCCTCTCTGGAGATTGCTTCAGTAACCTTAGCATGGTTCAGTTTCACTGCCTCTGCCTTCCTCTTGATGCTCAAAAGGCTAACAAAATGTTGAGCATCATAAATTAAAAACTGCTGGAAATAAAACAGATATCATTATGCTCCTCTTGTACAAAGCCCTGGAACATTCTGTGCAGTTTGGGATACTGCACCTTTAGGAAGATAGTATGAGCTCGCAAAGGTCTGGAAAAGGGCAGATAAATTATTGTTAAATTCTTCAGCCGAGCAAGGCAAAGGCTGTGAGGAAATATGATTAACATCTATAAAACATCCAGGCTGGGGTTTAATTTTGGCTTATTTATCAAATTCTAGAATATTAAAATTAATGGCATCCCCTGAAGCAAAAGAGGTCATTTTAGGAGAGTGAAATAAATAATAGCTCACATTTACAAAATGCCTTCCTTACAGCCACCCTAGAGATAGGTAGTATAAACATTGTTATCCCCATTTCACAGATTAGAAAATAGACACTGAGGCAAGTAACTTGCTCAAGGTCAAATAGCTAGGGACTCTAGCTAGGACTTAAACACACAGTTGATCACGTCCTATCCAAGTCACTAAGCACATGAAAAGTACTGTGCTAGGCGTATGACCACTTCTATTCTGGGGCTCATTATTCTGGAACACCTCCACTAGGGACTGAGAGGAGGTGTTCATCAAGGAAGTAGTAAAGGCTTGACCTGTCTGGTACATGCCACTTTTTGTCTGCTGAGATAACTTCCCTGTGTTAAAACCCGTCTTCCAATGTAGATCTTACACGTACATGCATGATGTATAGGATTAGGATGTGATAGCAGCAAAAGAATGGTCCAGAAGAAATGCTCTAGGGAAATCTGAGAACAGAGAGATCACTTTTTTTTCCCCCAGGTGGATTCAGAATAGCTAACATTTTATATAGAGCTTACTATGCTAGCGTTCCACGCATTATGCTAAGTACTTTACAGTTCTGTCATTTGAGCCTCACAACAACCCTGAAAAGTGAGTGCTATCATTATCTTCATTTTACAGATAAGGAAACTGAGGCAAACAAGGGTTAAGTGACTTGCCCAGGATCACACAGCTAAGTGTCTGAGCTCAGATTTAAACTCAGTTCCTCCTGACTCCAGGCCCAATGCTCTGTTGCACCAAGAGAAATTTCCATGAAAGAAGTGCTACCTCTAATGGACCTTGAAGGAAAAGAAGCATTTCAAGAGGAACAAATGAGAAGAAAGATCATTCCAGGATGGGGAACATCCTGGGCAAATGGAAATAGTATGAAATAAGGCTATAAAGTCGAGTTACAGCCATATTGCATTAGATGCCAATGAAAAAAATTTGTAGAGGCAGTAGGAAGCCATTGAAAATTTCTGAGCAAGGAAATTACACGAAATAACATACAAATATATACGTATAATATATATACAAATATAATATACAATTGTATACATGAGCACACAAATGTATGAATCCTCTATATGTTTTTAAGTTGTATTTTCATATTTTGGGGTCATCATTCAGATTCTTTGGGGGGAAATTTTATGTAACATGCATGCAGTAATGGTAAGGAGGAATTTGAATTTTCTGAATGAATGTAAAAGAGTTCCACACAAAGGTATTGTAATTCTGTTCCATTATTGTTTTTCTCCTCCACTCTTGAATATATGTTGCTACCTCTTATTGTCACTATGAATGACACAGTAATACAACCCTGAAACAGGTTTTCAGTTTCACCTCAGTTCTCAAAGGATACTTGGAGTTCAAGGAACAAAAAGAAAAAAATGTTTTCTAGTTCAAAATTTAGATTATTTGCATAAAAATATTTTTTAAGTGATTTCTTCTTTTCTTTCTTGACCTCTGAAACCAATATTTAAAAAAATAAAACTGCCAGTATAAATAGCATGTTGTCATATTTCCACCTTTGGGAGACAAGGTTTTGTTAATAATACTATGTGAATGAAGTGGGCTCTAAGATCTAATTCTGGTTCAGATATCCAGATGCTACTATGAGGCGAAGTTTTGTCCACATTCATAATAGATCACTTGACTTGTTGAGCTTTGAGACTGATCTGGTTTGGCTCTGCATTTGGGGAAAAAAATTAAACTTTAAGGGGCAGCTAGGTGGCACAGCGGATAGAGCACAGGCCCCTGAAGTCAGGAGGACCTGAGTTCAAATTTGACCTCAAACCAAACACTTGACATTTACAAGCTGTGTGACCCTGGGCAAGTCACTTAACCCCAATTGCCTAAAAACTTTAAAAAAAAATTAAGCTTTACTTAATTTTGCTTTTGCTTTCTTAAAACAAATTTTTCCATCTATACTTACACATTCACTTGGAATTTGATCTCTGCCCTCCCTAAGCCTTCTTTTTTATGACAAGTGACTAGCTGTAGTATGCAGGCAACAAGCTAACTATTTCTCTGGTAGTCATTATCTCAATAGTAGAAGAAGATATGGATAATTGAATGGGGTAAGCATTGCTTCTGATCACAATTGCTTCTTTCTCAGACAACGCAAGGATGAGCTAGAACAGAGGATGTCTGCTCTTCAGGAGAGCCGGAGAGAGCTGATGGTCCAGTTGGAAGGTCTCATGAAGCTACTAAAGGTAAACCATTTTGAATAAAATATCCCACGATTCTGGGATTAATTTTTAATTGGTTAATTTTTAAATAAATTTTAAAAATAAATCATTTAGGTTTTTTCTAATTTTTATATTAGTGACCCCTAAATTTTGTTCCTAGCTCAATCAGCTCCTAGCCTCAGGTTAAATCAGGCAGCCAGTCAATAACACTAACAGAAAGCTCACTTTGTACCAATCTTTCTCATCAATTTATCTTAACCCAGCAGGCTACTGAAAATCCAATTAGGCAGTGGTCCAAAGTTCCAATTGTTTTACGTCCTTGAAAATAATAAAATTTTAATACTTTATAAATACCTTAAAATTTGTCCTTTGAACTAATTTACATTAGTTATCTCTCAAACTATTCTTACATGCTGAGCTTAAGTGACATCTGTCATGATTAAAAATTCACCAGGCCTTTATGTATATAGTTGAGAAACGCATAAAATTCCATGAAATAGAATCTAGAGATCTCAGCATTGCAAAAAAGCTCAGATATGACATAGACTCACTCATACCCCACCAGGAATCCCCCTACAATATCCATAATAAGTAATCATTTGTCAGGCTTCCACTGGTGGAAGACTCAGTATCTTTCAGGGTGGCCCATTCCACTTTTAGATAGCTTCAATTGTCTCCTGTGTTTGATGTGTTACATCAATTCAAAATCTTAGTCTCTCTCTCTCTCTCTCTCTCTCTCTCTCTCTCTCTCTCTCTCTCTCTCTGTCTCTGTCTCTGTCTCCCTCTCTCTCTCTGTCTCTCTCTGTCTCTGTGTCGCACTGTCTCTGTATCTCTCTGTCTCTCTCAATTCTTCCTTTGCCTTTTAAGGAAAAGCAGAATCCACATATTCCTTTTTCCACATAACATCCCTCCAAATTTTGAGACTATTATGCCCTCCTGTCTCCTTTCCCCCACTCCCCTTATTAAGACTAAGCAAAATTTCTACAACTGAACCTTCTTTCAAATCCCCTCACTATCCTGTTTTCTTTTCTCAGACATTTTCCAGCTTTCAGTGTCTTTCCTGAAATAATAAGGCATGTGAAAATGAAAACTGAGTAAATACTCTATATGCATGAGATTGTAAGTTCCTTGAAGGCAGGGACTGTCTTTTGCCTCTTTTTGTATACCCAGTGCTTAGCACAGTACAGGCACTTAATAGACATTTACTGATTGATAGATTGACATCCAGTCCAGCCAGGTCAAAAAGAATGGAACCGTCACCTCCTCTAGCCATTTCAGCATTTGTAATTTCTTTTCTGTGAGTATTCTTTTCAGTGATGGAGCTTGCTCAGTAACTTAGTATATGGTCTCCCTTGAGTTGCTGTGTGCCAACAATCATCCCCCTGGTTTTTTGATTCTTCAGACTTCACCTGGGCTGGCCCTCAGACAACAGACTGCGTCCATCACCAAGCCCACACCCAAAGTTTTTCCACATTGGTAGGAACTCCCAGAGCCTATATTTTGCTCAGTTATCTCCCTTCTGAGATCACTTCCTGGGATCACTTGCAGGCCATGATGGGGCTTTGTGAAGCATTACATCAGTGAAGAGTTCTGGACACAGTGTTTATGTTAATGCAGCCTAATAGCCATTTGTCGCCTTTTTCCTTTTCTTGTCTCATAGTTAGCTGATAATCACCTCCTGGTCTTTCTCCTAGAATCTTTCATCTAGCCATTTTCTAGTCATCTACTCATTTCCCCTATCCTGCACTTACGCAGTTGATATTTTTAGCCCTGCTGTGGGGTTGGGGGGTGTTTGTTTTGTTCTGCTTTATCTCTGCAAAGCTTTATTTTATTGTATCAGGCCCAATGATTCTAGCCAGTTGAGACCTTTTTGGATCCTTATCCCAGCATTCAGCATCTTGGCTGTCCCTCCCAGCTTCATGTCATGTGCACATTGGATAAACATCTCCTCTCTGCTTCATTCACGTCATTAATAAAATCATCAAACAGAACAGGGCTAAGGATGGACCCCCTGTGCCACTCCTCTTATTTTGTTTGTGGTTCTCTCATGAAGAATAATTCTTTTCTAACTGAGGTAAAACCTCACCTTTTGGCCACGTGACCTTGGGCAAATCACAAATCTTTTTGAGCTTCCCTTGTCAATCTGTAAAATGAATATAATATTCAAATTGCCTACATGCAGGATTCTTCACCAACCTACCTCTAGAAGTCCCTTTTTGCCTTTCTTTTGTGGACAGTGAAGTTCCCACTCTTCCTATAATAAAGAATTAGCTTCTCATTCAAGAAAAACTGAGTACAGGGCAGATTTAACCTGACTTTTCCTATACAGGATGGCCAGAGAGTAGTGGAAATCGGGGTTCAGATTTATGATGCTCAGTCTGCCCTCTCTAAAGTGTGGTATGCTGTAGGGTAAATAAAAACTTCTGTTGGCTTGCCAGCAAAGGGAACAGACCCTTCTGAGAAGATACCATTGACTGAGAGGCAGTGTGACATAGTGGATAGAATACTGGTCTTGCAATCTGGGTAAACCTGGGCAAAAATCCTGCTTCTGACACTAACTAGCTGTGTGAGCCTGAGCAAGTCACTTAACTTCTGTGCCTCAGTTTCTTCATCTGTAAGATGAAAAGGTTGGACTCAGTGCCCTCTAAATCTATGATACTTATAAAATTAAATCTATGATACTTATAAAATTAAATTCCCAAAGGAGATTTCCCTGTGAGATACACGGTGATGCAATGTTTCCTGAACCTCACCTCTGACAGGAGAAGGGGGGCAGACTCATTTTTACAGTGTGTTTTTTATCCTTACTGTATTCTCATCTTCCTATCAACTTCTCTTGTGTCTTCTGCCACCTAGGATGTAAGGAAAACTGTACTGACTTCCTTTCATTAGTTCAAAGATATATGGTCTTGTCTGTGTGGGTACTCCCTGCACTAGTATACTTCACTTCCCTCTTCCAGCCCACTCCTCCTAGGCCATATCATCTATTAGATGCCCATCAGGAATTCCTATGACCAAAGGCATTCACCACCTGCTGCCCAAACTTATAGTGATGAACCTTTTGAAAACACACTGGTCCTGAGATGATGTACTTAGCACTCTATCACCAAGTCCTTCTAGCTCAGTAGAAACTGTCAGAACATGAAGTCCACTGACATAGAAGTCAGGGTCCACCTTCATGCCAGAGAGCAGAACTTTGTTAGGTAAACTTGCATTTTGAGAGCATTAAACAAATTGAGTGGTTTTTTTTCTTCTCCTGCCTCCAAAGATAGTATCCAGATTCATTTCTGTCCATTCTGTTCATTGTGTCTGTGTGTGTGCTGACTCCATCACTACCTTGATGACCCAAAGCAGTTCTCTCTGCTTATTTTCCTAATAAATAGATTGAGAGGGCCTATTTCCATAAGCCTGGCATTATACTTTTTAGAGGATGACCCCCTAATCCAGAACACTCTGTGCCTATAGCTTTTGTCACCACAATGATTTGACATATTTGATGACCAAATAGTCCATCCTTCCCTTAAACATCATTCTGCAGAGAGGCTGCCATGTCAAAGTTATAATTTCAGGTTATAATATATATTATTGGTAACCAAAAAGTTTTGGTGATTCCTGTTGGGAAAGAAACTTCTGTCAAGCATAAACAGGTGTGGTGTTATTGGGTTTGGTTTTTTGAGGGTTTGGTTGGGTTTTTTTAAATCTATTTGCATAAAGAAAGCTAGGTCCTCAAAAGAGGAAAATGTTATGAGTTCCCAAAATAAGAATGTTTGTTGAAATAGAAAAGATTTGATTTTTACTAAAGGTTTGCTGATATTTGTCTTGCTTAACATTCATTCACATAGGGTATGCTGTTATTGAACTCCTGAGTAATCTAACTATTATTGATTGAATTTTTCCATAGGAAGAAGAACTGAAACAGGGAGTAAGTTATTTTTCCTAATGTAGGTCTTGACTGACAATGGCGTGTAAACAGGCATCTTGTGGCTTTTCCTACTGTTCTTGCCTCTAACATGTGTGTGTTCATGCTTCATTTTGAAAGGAAAATATCCTCCTAATTTGCCTCCATTTTTGTGTGTTTGCTTGTGTTGAGATTTAGAAGTGGTATTTTTCATGCCTGTTATTACTGTCAGCATCAAACAGTTACAAAAGAGAACAGAGCGTACTTCTCTTAAAGCCTTTTCACATCTACAGGGATTTAAGTTTCTAACCAATTTCATGCCTTTCTCAGTTGTTCAGACTAAACAAAATACTCTCTTTTTTTATTGATTTAAAGATACACACTAACTAAAGCCACACTGGAGCTAAATATTGTCTTGAAGATTTCACAGTTTTCAATACATAATTTCTACATCCTTCATAAAAAATACAAGCTGTAGATATTGCATTTCCAACTGGATACATAAATGTGAAGCCGCCTTTTGTAAAAAACAGCCCATTAAAGTTCGTAACCATCTCATAAGTACTCTGCCCTGTTTCATGCTGCTCACTCAAATGAACTCATTCTTATCAAAAAAGATTGCAAAGAGATTATCACAGGGAGCAGCCTTTTGGCTTTTCACATCCAGACCCAAGCAAAAATCCTTTTATTGGTCTAAATTACTCATTAATGAGTGAGTAACTTTCAGTTGTTATTCTGCCACTGAGAGCTTTTTCTCTCATATAAGAGGCCATGAGATCATTAAATCCGTCTCCTGGTGCAGTTTTGGCCACATTATTATGTGGTAATCATAGTATATTGTGTGAGAAAATTCTCAGCTTCATGGTCAGGTTCAGAATCCAGCAGAGGGAGCAGTGTACTTAAAAACACAAATAAAGTGAAATACAGCAGCTTTTAGTTCAAGTGCATGTATCAAGCTGGGTGTCTGTAACATACCCACTAATTCAAAGTTACAAAGAAGTTTAAAGTCAGGTTCATAGATCAATTGGAATAATACTCTTGCAAAAACCAAGCAATTCTTTAATGTCTTTAAATTTCCTTTGCCTCTGTCTTGCCTTTTATTCATTGTGTGTGTGTGTGTGTGTGTGTGTGTGTGTGTGTGTGTGCATTGCTAACAAAACAAATTAGTCTATCAGCAAAGTGTTTTGTTTCTCATCCCCACTGCATGAGAGGAAAGTGATATAATCTTGAAGTCCTAATCAGTGCCAGGACAAAAATTTTGCATTAAATATTTGGTATTGTGTGAAAACCTTAGCTCAGCAAATTCAAATCAAAATTTGGTGAGAAATAGAGTGGTAAGAGTATTGAATTTTGGAGTCAAAGAACTGGATTCAAATCCCAGCTCTGCAACCTACTCTCTGTATGACATTGAACAAATCATTTAGCCTTTCTGGGCCTCAGTTTCCTCATTTGTAAAATGAGAAGATTAGACTAGATTGTCTCCAAGTTCCCTTCTAGCTCTAAATTCTATAATCATCTAATACTATCTGACAATCTATCTGAGATGTCATTAAATTTCCAGCAGTAATATTCTAATATTCCAGTAAGGGAAAATGAATTTCTTAGGGGACATATGTTTAAGGAGTCTTCCTTTCCCTGCTTCTTTTCACACATTAGGGTCTATTCTCCTCCCCTGATCCCAGCAGGGAAGAGAAATAGAACTTTCCTAACCTTAGAGGAAAGAAAGACAAGCCTCCCTGAAGCTTTCCTGAATCCAACTTCCTCCTAGATGGAGGGAGAACTAAGCCATCAGTCAACTTTGTATCATTTCCATTCCCATGGGGAAGACCCCCCAATCACTGAATGGACCCTTAGGCAACCAGCCCAAGAAGTTCATAGATGTATAGAACCTGCAATGGATATGCTCTTTCCATTTACAGAAAAGGCATCATTCCAGACTTCTCCTCCTTCACCCCGGATTGGTGGCCTCACCAGTCTTCCCTTCCAATAGAATCGGGCTCATTAGTAAATATTACTACTGTATGCCAATCTCTGAGCCAATATCCCATCTTTTTTTGTGCATTCCATCAGGGATCTTGGCTAAATGATAAGAGATTTTACCATTTTTTCTACTTCTCTATTCTGCAATTGTTTCTGTCCCATTTGTATCCTTGTTCTCTTTGGAGCCTTTCTTTTCGTGGAACACTCTATGTATATAATACCTACTTTCTCTTATGAAAAATATTGTATGTCGGGAAGGGGATGGGAATAAGCCACAGTGCCTGCAATCCAATGTGATTATTATGGCGTCCCACACAATGCATTTTAGGCATTATTTGGACTAAAGTTCCCTGACTTTCTCTTCATGTTATTCTTTGTGTATTTCTAAAAATTTGTTGGAGGAATTCTTAAACATTACAAACAAGCCTAATGATAAAAACTTGTAATTATACTCATGTGAATTGATGATTCATACTTCTCATACCCTAATTCGAAATATTATTATTACCTAGCAGTGACTGAGTCACAGAAAACTAAACTTTGATTTCAGCTACCTCCCCATTTTTTTTTACTTATTCTTGACTCAATTCAACAAAAAAAAATAATACAGATCACAAAAACAGTTCTATGATTTTAGCCTCTCAGTCCACTGCTATTTCCAAACTTATTACAGAAAATTGGAATCACAGAATAATCCCCAAACTCCATTTTGGCAATGGCCCAATTTCCACCCCCTCTGTTCCTGACAATTTGTTGGACATGCTGTGAGAAGTAGCAAAATTGATAAGTCAGGAGCTCTACTCCTTTTATTTCCCTTATACATCCTCTCTGGTGGACATACCAATACGGAGCAAGAATCATATTGGTCCCCAGTCAGGCAGTCAGAGAACTTGGGAAAGGCAGTTATTTTGTTCCTTCCCACAAGGAATATAAAAGCACTGAATGATAAATCAATTACCATCCAGCAGTTCAAAAATTTAGACATCTCCAATTCTACTCATAGATTTGACTTTTAAAAGGAGTTGACTCTAGAGAGGGTCAGCTGCCTGCTAGGGGAATAGGCTAGACATTGCCCTGTCCATACCTGCCTTCTGTTGTCAAGAGCTAGGTAGGTGTGGCTCTTTGAAGGGCTTTCTAAATGAGAGCCAGGATGTTGCTGTCCAAGGCACAGACAATGCTGCTGGTACCATCCCCCCTTCCTCACTCTGAGCAGTTGACATTATCACATACTTTACTTAAACTGAGTCCTGCCAGCTTGCCTTCTCACAGCAGCCTATCCCTCCATCAGAAAATTTCTTACCCTTCATCCACTCTCTCTTCTGTCCTGCCTGTCTCAGATGAATAGGTGTTCCCCCATTTATTAAAGCTAACCTCTCCACCTGAATCCTTGCCCTTATCTATTCCCATCTCCTCCTGGACCTTACCCCATCACTCCTACCCGGCACCATCATCACTGGATCCATCCCAATTGCTTACAGATAAAGGAGGAACAGTGTGGTATGGGGAAAGAGTAATGGTTTTGGAGTCAGAAGACCAAAGACTTCTGTTCAAATCATGACTCTGTTACTTACTTACTAGCTATGTGACCTTGGGCTGGTTACTTAATCAAGTCCTAGTTCATGAAATGGAAAATGATGGGGCTGAACTAGATGGCCCTTAAAGTCACTTCCAGCTCTAAATCTATGATCCTATGATTCCCATTTCTCCCATTTCTTAAAAACATCTTTCCTCAACACTACTACTCCCCTCAACTTACCATATAATTAATTTTTTTCCTCTTCATTAATTGGCTCCTAGAATTATCTACACCTGCTGTCCCCACTTCTCACTATTCTCCCTCCAAGTTTACCTAATCAGTAAATCTATTGGTGTTTCCTCCATACTTTCACCTCTTTCACCTGTTGTAACGCTTGGCACTGGTAAGCACTCCATCTTAATCACGCCCACTCTTCTCTTTTGTCATGGAGTGCTACCAAGCCCATCCATCCTTCAGTACTCCCTATTCCCATCTCCTCTTGGACCTTACTCCATCACTCCTACCTGGGACCAATATCACTGGCTCCATCCCAATTGCTTACAAATAAAGGTAGAATCTTAGTAGGGCTCTAGATTTCTAAAGCAAGTTTTATCCTCTGCCACCTGTGGTACTTAGCATCATTAATGATATAATCAGAAAAGGTGAGTTACATGGCTAACAGTACAAGAAGGCAAGTGGCATATCACAAGGAAACTCCTCTTCTGGGGGGATAAAGACAGAGCAACCCTAAGGAAGCTAAGCCCCTACTCCTAGAAAAGCTATTCTCCCAGGAATGAGGGTTGGTGGGAGCACCCCACATTTTCTGTAAGAGAGAAAGTCAAGTAGACAGAGTAAGAATGCAGAATGCAAGCCCTGCATTATCATCGTCATTATTATTATTTATTGCACATATGATTTCTTAACTAGATAGCTCCCAATGAGGAAACACCTCCAGCAGTGTACACCAGCAACAATTCTGCAGTTAGTATTTCAATGAGTTGCATTGAGAGCTTAAGAAATTGCCCATGGTCACACAGCCAGTATGGGTTAGGGCCAGGTCTTCCTGATTCTGAAGCCAACTCTCTACCCACTACACCACACTGACTTTCAGTTCACAATTAATGGGGATAGACAGGTAGAGTGAAGCAATCTAGGACCAAAGATCTAGAACTGAAAGGGACCTTAGGGGTCATCCAGTGCACTCCCTTGATTTTACAAATGAGGAAACTGAGACCAAGAACTGAAGTGACTTGCCCAAGGTCACACAGGTAGTAAGTAACAGAGCCTGGGTTTGAATCCTGGTTCTCCAACTTCTGATCCAATGCTCTTTCTACTACAACTCTGTTTCTTCAACCCAAGTATCATAGAGGCAGTAACCCAGGGGGAGGTTAATAGCCAGCGGCAAGGTAATCACGCCACTGATGATTTGTAGTGCTCACTTGTAGAAAGGGCATTTAGAATACTAACACCTTGGATACCATGACACTGTACCCCCCTGGTTATCTTCCGACCTCTCTGACCACTCCTTCTCTGTCTCCTTCACAGGCTCCTCTTCCTCCTCCAGCCCCCTAATTGTAGGTGTTCCCCAAGGCTCTGTCCTTGGCCTTCTTCTCTGCTCTCTCTACATTTTCTCCCTTGGCAATCTCATCCACTACCACGGTTTCAACTATCACCTCTATGCAGATGACTCCCAAATATCTATCTCCATCTCAGACCTCTCTCCTGAGCTCCAGATCTGCATTTCCAACTGCCTACTGAACATCTCCTCCTGGATGTCTCGCCGACACCTCAAAGTCAACATATCAATACAACTCATCATCTTCCCCCTCCCCCAAACCTGCTCTTCCTGTCCTTAGTTCTATTCATGATATCATCGTCCTTCCAGTAACCCATAATCAAAACCTCTTGGTCATCTTTGACTTACCCTCACCAACATACACTCAGTCACCAAACCCTATTAACCCTGTCACTTTAATTTCTTTCTCATTCACTCCTTACCTTCCTTCCCACTGTCACTACCCTAGTTTAGATACCCTTGACTTCCCCTCTATTAATTGGCCTCCCTTCCTCTTTCCTCTTTATTCCTTTAGTCCACCCTACACATTGCTATGAGATTAATCTTTCTAATAATAGTGGGGAACAGCACAGAATAATGGATAGAGAACTGACCTTCAAGTCAGAAAAACCTGGGTTCAAATCCTGCCTCTGACACATATTGGCTGTGTGACCCTGGGCATCTCCCTTAACTCCTAAGTGTTCCAGGGAACCACTAAAGCTAGAGATGATTGCTGAGTCTGCTCTGCCTCAAGGAAAGAGGTTGGGAGTTTTCATATAGATGAAATCACAGGTCTGGACCAAAACAAAAACACATTTATTTAACATTTTAAGGTCTACTAAGTGTTTTCCTCATAAGACACAGTGGTTAAGTGATTTAGCTGTAGTCGATGTTTGCAAAGTACAACATGCTTCACATATGTTATCTCTTTTAGTCCTCAAAATAGCTCTGTGAAGTAGGTACTGTTAACACCATATTAAAAATGAGGAAACTATAACTCAGGTAAATAAAGTGATATACCTGTGATCAAACAGCTAGTAAGTATTGCAGGGGAAATTTGAGCTGTGGTCTTCTTGACTTCAGGTTCAGGGCTCTTTCCTGATATATCATACTGCCTTAGGTTCCACAGCTAGTTAGTAAGTATTGGAGCTGGGATGCAAAATTAGACCTTCTGACTTGCAGGCCACTCTACTCTCCACTACACCATGCTACCTCCCCTCTTATGTAGCTCTGAGCATGTCATTACCCTGCTCATGAAGCTTCACTGACTTCCATTGTCTACTACATAAAGTTCAAACTCCATGCCCAACTTGTTGCAAAGTTTGGCTCACTCACCTGCGTTTTTCAACTATTTTCATACAATTCTCCCTTGTGTTCCCTATGTTCCCAGCAGACTGTCCTTCTTACTACTTCCTGAACATACCTTGTACCTTCCCACCCTTGTAACCTTGCCTATAGTCTTCCCTACACCTGGAATATTTTCCTCTCCTAATTCCACCTGTTAAAATGGTACACCCCCTTCAAGAGCCAGCTCAAATGCCAATTCCTTCATGAAGTCTTTTTTCTGAAACCCTCTTCTGAACTTTGTTTATATCTCTTTTATGTACTTAGCATATTTCTACTTTGTATTCTAATTCATTGTGTTCATGGTTTATCCCCCCTGCTATACTGTAAGCTCCTTGAGGGCAGGAACTATGTCTATACATCTTTGTATCCCCCTCATTTCCTAGCATAGCATCTTGCATGTAGTAGCTGCTCAATAAATACATGTTGAGTGAGTGAATGAATGGATGAATGTTGAGTGAATTTAGTTATTCCTCTTAAAGCCATACTGTATCTTTGGTATTAAGTAAAAATCAAAATACTTCTTGAAAAGTTCCAGAAAAATCACAAGTGTGCAAAAGTTTTTTAAAGTAATATAAGTATGGATTGAATGGATCCAAGAGGACTGAGCATAGAAATTAATTTTTCATTCATGCTTTATGAAGATAACTATTTTTAAACTTCCTAAACATGATACATGGTTTCCGCCTTCCATAAGTCAATTTTGTTCTCAGCTCTGTTGTCAGAAATGTTAGATCTATGTTATTGATCTACGTGGACTGTTGTTCCTTAATAAAAAAAAAATTTTCCTACATTAATCATGTAATCTTTTCTAGAGGAAAAATGCATGTATAGTGCCTTGCAAATTGTAATCTATCTAATTTCTTTGGTCAGTTGGTTGATAAACATATTAAATGCCTACAATGTGCTGGGCACTGTACTAAGTGCTAGGGATACAAAGAAAGATAAAAGATAGTCCCTGCTCTCAAGGAGCTTACAATCCAATAGAGGAGACAACATGAAAACAACTATGTACAAATAAGCTACATACAGGATAAATTGGAAATAATCAGTAGAGGGAAGGCTCTAATTAAGAAGGAAAAGGTACCTGTAGAAGGTGGGATTTTAGCTGGAACTTGAAGAAAGTCAGGAAGGCCAGTGGCTATGATGAGGCAGGAGGGGATTCCATGCATGGAAGAACAGGCAGTGAAAATGCCCAGAGTTGGGAGACAGAGTGTCATGTTTGAGGAAGAATGAGGAGGTCATTGTCACCAGATCACACAGTATATAAGGGGAAGGGTGGCCTAAGATATAAGAAGACTGAAAGGTAGGGGATAGGGAAGTATGTGAAGGGCTTTGAGCCAAACAGAGGATTCTATATTTGATTCTGAAGGTAATAGGCAGGTAATGGTCTATTGAGTAGTGGGGTGATGTAGTCAGACTTGCATTTTGGGAAGATCATTTTGACAGCTAAGTAGAAGATGCACTAGAATGGGAAGAGATTTGTGACAGGGAGCTGGTTATTACAGTGGCCCAAGATGTGAGGTGTGCCCATACCAGGGTGGTAACAGTGTCAAAGAAGAGAAGGGGGTATATGAGAGAGATATTATAAAAGTAAAAATGATAAGCCTTTGCAATTGTTTGGATATAGGAGGAAATACTGAAGAGTTGAGGATGACACCTCAGCATGATTTTGTAATTTTCTCCAGCTGGCTTAAGGGGAATGTGAATAAGAAATAAGAGAATGGGGAGACAGAGAATGAGTTTTGAATGATGATAGACGATAAGAATCACTGAGGTGGGGGGAGGGGATTTTGTTAATCATTAAGGAATTAGTTTGGGTAGGGATTTGTCTGGGAAGTTTAGTCTCAGCATTTTGTTCTATCAAGGCCTTAGGCAGTTCAGACGAGGGGACAGGTCCTGGTAGGTGAAACAATGGTATTATTCCCTTTACGCCAAAGGAAAGAGACCAGGCTTAATGGAATGGCAGTTCTCCTATTCCCAAGAAAGGAGACTTTGGATCACGGTGACCATGTTCTGGGGGGAAACCTGAATACTACATAAGCAAATTTAGTTAGTGGCTGGAAATGGAGCAGGGTAGGCTCAGGAGGTGGGCTCCAGAGACTATTTGGATGGCCCAGGTACTAAGAAATAAAACCCTTGGTCAAGGGATGGTCACCTAATAGGGCCAGTGATGACTATCCTAGGCTCAGATTCCATGGAAGAGTCTACAGCTGCTCATTTGTATCTATATCTGGGAAAGCAGAAATTTGAATCCAAAGTCACAATTCAGCCCCCAAAAGAATAAGGAAATAAGGAAGGGATTAGACCTAGAGAGGGCATAAAGGATGCCTCATGGAATGGGTTCAGAAGGTATTCCTGGAAGCAGCTGGTAAAAGATAGAGTGAGGAAGATCTGAGCTCCATTCTTGCCATATATACTTAATAGCTATGTCACCCTGGGCAAGTCACTTAACATCTCTCAGCCTGAGTTTCCTCTCTATGAAATGGGGACAATAATAACAACTCTCACAGAATTGTTGTGGGAATCAAATGAGAATACGTGATTTGCAAATCTCAAAGTGCTACATAAATGTTAGCTATCATTATTATTATTTTAAGGACAATAAGGATAGGAAACAGGACAGAGCAGTCCAGCCCTTCTTTCTTGTGTGTCCCCCTGCCCTCCCCCCAAAAAAATCCTAGATCTTCTATAATCCAGAAGGAACTATGTGGTTTAGCCATCTTGCTCTTCTATCAGGGTGCTGTGAAGACCTTAAGAAAGAAAATAAAAAATCCTCTCCCCAATAGATCAATTAATTGGTCATTAAGCCTCCTCTTTAAAAAATCTAAATATTCCTTGGATAGGTAAGGGAGGTAAGGGATCAGTCATTTATACTTAAGTGTGCAGTCATTCGATCAGATCGTTTTCCTGTTAGCCCCTATTTGAGATATTAATTGAAAGAATGGGAGTTTTGATTGAGAGGAAGGAAAAGATAGAAAGAATTAATTTGGGGTATGGGATATGAAGAATGAAACCAAAGCCTTATTGATCTAGAGCAGTGGGGCCTTTGAGTAGGCAGAAGTCAGTATATGGTGGGCATTAGGAATGTGCTAGAAAATAGAAGGGAGGGATGGGAAGAAAGGGAAAGGTACTTCAGGGCCTCCCCTAGAGTGAAAGGAACCCCATGGTCCCCCCTCGACCTATCACTTGCTCTGGAGAATTTGGGGATAGCAGAGGGATCCGTCTCCCTCCTATTATTCTGAAAAAAGGTCTTCCACCCACTGATGGATCCTTCTTCCCAAGACTGGTAGATAATCCTACTCTCTGGAGTGGACAACAAATTGACCTATTTACCCTCCATACACTCTACCAGGCCTGCTGCCTGCTCTTATTATCCAAGAAGTTCCTTCCCTTCAGTTCCTCACCTACCACAATGAATTGGCTTCATGACAAAGTGAATGGAATCCAAGGATAGACTCCAGGTTAGCTGTTGTTCATGGGGCTATTCTCAGTCATATATGGCCAAGTGTAAAGAAAACATTGTTTGCTGACAGACTGTGCATTCTTCAGAAGCAGTTGCCACCTTCACAATTTCTTATAGGTGCACAAGTTCATGGTGCTTAGACGCTTAAGAATTTGAAGATACATTTGGTTGGATTAGTGTTATTGTTCGGTCCTTTCCAACTCTTCATGACCCCATTTGGGGTTTTATTGGTGAAGATACTCCACTTCCTCATCCCAGCTCATTTCACAGATGAGGAAACTGAGCCAAAAAGAGTTAAGTGACTTGCCCAGGGTCACACAGCTAGTAAGTGTCTGAAGCCAGATTTGAACTCAGGAACATGAGTCTTCCAGCCTCCAGGCCCCACACTCTATCCATTGTGTAACTGCCCAGTTAGATTAGTAGCTTCAGCTAAAATGTATATGGAGTGGACAGAGTTACATGCCAGTGAATATTCGCCTGTCCGTAACACATCTTCCTTTAACTCCCCAGTCATTATTAAGCATTGACTAATGCCCAAAGTTGGGGCATCAAAATGGCGCAGTAGAGAGAGACCTGGGCCTACAGTCAGGAAGACCTAAGGTCAAATCTGACCTCAGACACTTACTAGCTGTAGGACCCTGGGCAAGTCACTTAACCCTGTTTGCCTCAGTTTCCTCTTCTGTAAAATAAGGTAAAGAAGGAAATGGCAAAGCACTCCAATATCTCTGCCAAGAAAATCCCAAATGGTGTCACAAAGAGTCAGACATTACTGAAGAACATCAGCAGTACCCAAGGTTGATCACTTTATTTCTGTACCTCTGTTTTCCCATTAGAAAAGGAGGAGAAGCAGATTCGGACGAAATGAAACTGCACACAACAGAACTCTGTCCCTTCTCCCAGTAGTTCCTCTACTAGGGGTACTATGGTGTAGCCTTAATGGCAGAAAGCCTGGTCACCGGCAGTGGCTCATGCCTCTGATGAAATAATAATAACATAACTGAGCCCCATTTGCACCCAGGTCCCCCTATTGTGGGCCAGGGAAAGCCAAGATAAGCCCTTTGAACTATACAAAATATCCTTTCTTCTGCACAGGCAAAAATTTAAAAAGTCGTCTGAAGTAATTGGAAACCCTGTGTAGTCCCCATCGGCTGATTGCCTTGCTCTGTGTTACTTTTGGGATTTCTTGTTTCATTTATACTGGATTTTCTGAATGTATAGATTATATTTTTAGATATGTTGCTGAACTCTAAGGAACTGATAGCATGGCATCTTACAAGACTGGTATTAACACATTGTGTCTGCATCATGCAGCTGAACCCATAACAAAAAAGTGAAATTGAATGTACCCAAGCAAGATAATACCTACCTACCTACCTACCTAGTGAACTTCTAATACTGGTAGATAATGAATACTTGAATGTTGGCATAAATGACTCTCAGGATAGAAAGTGTCCACATTGCTCTTTGCTGGAAATGTATCTCAACAACCTAATCTATTGTTTTTGTATATGGGGGACCCTGTTGTATCTTCTTTATTCAGGTATGACTGACTGGCTTTGTTTACTAGTCACTTAAAATAAGCAAAATGTTCCCCAAAGTCCTCATTATCCAGATTAAGCATTGTCATTATGTTTCAACCATTTTCCATTCAAAATATGACCACCTCAGAATTCTTTGAGTTATTTTCTTATTCTCCTCCTTACTTCAGTCTTTCAAGCATCTTACTCATTCTACTCATGGAACTCACAGCCCAGATCTTAACAGAGGATTTCATATTTTGTTGGGAAAGGGAAAAAAAATCATTATCCTCTGGGGAGAACCCTCTTCTTGGCTAGCTAGAATTTATTAAACCCAAGGAAAGCCAGATCCTTCTACTTTTAAATCTATTATTGGCATTTTGGAATATGCCTTTTGGGGGGAGGGGGGAGATTTCTTCCAAGGAGCCAGTGTCCAATAATTAGATCAGAACCAAGATTCTTGATTTCATTTCATGACTTGAACCCAGAATCCTAGAGTAGTCATGGGATCATAGAGTCAAAGCTGAAAAAAACCTCAAAGGCCATCTAGTCCGATGTCCTTGTTTTACAGGGAAAGAAACTGAGGCCCAGAGAAAGTAAGTGACTTGCCCAAAGTCACACAGGCAATGTCAGAGACAGGATGTGGATCCATGTCCTTTGACTTCAGGGCTGCTGCTTTTTTCCACTATACCAGGCTATCTCTGAATATTGTAGAAGGCAATTTCCATGGCACTAAGTTTTAACAGACTCTTAAATAAGGATCAAGCAGGTGACCTATTTCACTTAGCACATACAATATTTAGTGCCTACCACAAAGGATGTAAAATGTTTTATCTTCTTATGATGACTTCGGATTAGGTAGATTAAGCATTTATCATGTCATAAGATTATAGATTCAGAGCTGGAAGGGACTTTAGAGGCCATCAAATACAATAATTTCATTTTTCAGTTGAATAAAAGGAGAAGTAACATGACTTGCCCAGCAGCAGAGAGATAGTAAGTGTCTGTACTAGGATTTGAATCTAAGTCTTCCTGACCCAAGTCCAGTGCCCAGACTACTATACCTAATCTGTATAGTATCTACTATACCTGTCTTTCTGCCTAATAATTTTTGTTATTTGCAGGAAATTACAGAGGAATCACAGATGTCGCATGGCCTTTTAATGTAAAAATAAATTAACAATTTGTATTGTCCTTCCAGACTCAAGGGGCAGGTTCTCCACGTTCTTCTCCCAGTCACACGATAAGCAGGCCTATTCCTATGCCCATCAGATCAGCCTCTGCCTGCTCTACCCCAACTCATACACCTCAGGACTCTCTGACAGGGGTAGGAGGAGATGTACAAGAAGCCTTTGCACAAAGTAAGTGACCTTATTTTGGTTCTTGCTTGGACCTGTGAAGGTCTGTTCACTTAAATGCTGCTATATGGTCTAACCCAGAGGTTCTTAATTTCTTTATGTCATTGATCCCTTTGCAAGTCAGGTGAAGCACATGGACCCGCTCTCAGAATGACGTTTTTAAATGCATAAAATAAAACCATAGGATTACCAAGGAAACTGATTACATTGAAATAGTTATTAAAATATTTTTAAAACCAAGTTCATGAAACCCAGATTAAGAACCATTGATCTAAACTTATAAGAGCTTTGCAATGTACTGTGACATATTCTACTTTCTTGCCCTAAATCAACTGTAGATACTCCTTCCTCCTTTCTGCTTCATCCTCCATAAACAGACATCATTTAGGAGTATAGTGGATATCTTTGATTTCTCAGGAACTTTGATAAAATACAATATGTCAAGTCAGTAGCATTTAGTCAATCAATTAACATGCCTTTATTCAGTATTTACTATGTGCCAGGCACTGTGCTAAGCTCTGGAGAGACAAAGAAAAGCAAAAACACAGACCTTGCCCTTAAGGAGTTCACAATCTAATGGGAGGGATAATGTGCAAAAAAATTATATTTATAAGATATATACAATGGAAGGTAATCTAAAAGGGAAGGCACTAGCAGTGAGGGGTGAAAGAAGAGGTCCAAATGCCTTCAAGGAAATAAGAACAGTGTCCTGCTTATTTACTTCACTGTATGACCATTCTTAGGGCAGCTAGGTGGCACAGTGTATAGAGTGCTGAGCCTGAAATCACAAAGATCTGAGTTCGAAGGTGTCCTCAGACACTTACTTATTGTGTGACCTACGTGGCAAGTCTGTTTGCCTCAGTTCCCTCATCCGTAAAATGAGCTGGAGAAAGAAATGGCCAACCATTCCAGTATCTTTGCCAAGAAAATTCCAAATGGGTCATGAAGAGTTGGACACAACTGAACAACAATATAACCATTCTTATTCAAAGCTATTCACAGTGAACTTAGTGATTTTTAAAAAAAATTTAATTAACTTTTCTATCCATCTGCCCCAGAGTAAACTTTCTGGGGATGAGAACAATCTATTAAGTTCCTCATTTCTTACTACTTTCCCATCCTCTGTTAGCTTATAACCAACTAAAGACTGAGATAATTCAATTTGCAGATAGCACAACAGTTTAATTATTTTATGCACAGGAGAGTAGGAGGTTAGCACTCCTGAGATGGACAAGTAGAGGCTTATTGTGATGTGTAGATGCCTGAGGGATTCCCTCTTGTCACAGAACTTTCTTGAAGATGAAGTCATGATATCAGTGAACTTCAGAAACAGCCTTGCCTCCTTTCCCAATAACTGATTGGAGGATGACCATCATAGAAGCTTCCTGTTGAATCCACACCTTTCTTAGCACTTATTTAGAGGGCTAAAAGTATGAAAGCAATATCTAGGAAACAAAGTGCAGAGCCCTAACATAATTGTGTGCCTTTTAACACAAAAATAAGTGTAAATATTTTGTGATAAAGATTTCATGTAATTGTGTTTTGAATTAGAAGAAAATTACCTTTTCTCCCTCTTCTCCAGAGTGATATTTTTACAGAAATTTAAATTATTACTCATCCAGCTTTAGCCTGTTAGCTGTGCCTATTAATTGTTGTATTTCAATTAATAACCATTAGACCACCAGTAGTGTGATAGAAAGAGCCATATTTTATATTAAGTTCAAGTCCCAACTTACTAAAAGGGTGTAGTTCAAAATTTCATTCATATGTCCTGTGAGTGTATTTTTCCCATAGAATTCACATTTAAATCATGAGGTTCTAAGATTATGTAATAGTGGATAGCCAGCATTTATAGAGTGCTTTAAAGTACTTTACTAATATTATTTCATTGATTCTCACAATAACCCTGGGAGGTGGGTGCTATTATTATCCCCATTTTACGGATGAGGAAAGCGAGGCTGAGAGAGGTTAAATAACTTAATTTTTATTAAGTTCTTTTTTTATTATTATACTAATTTATATTATTTTATTTATTATTTATATCATATTAATCCTTTTATTACAAGGATTTGTTCTGTAAAATTTTGATTCAGGTAAAAAGCTGAAGGCTTAAGGATCTAGAAAGCCACATGTGGCCTCAAGTCCACAGGTTCCCCACCCCTGGAAATGAATTGCCCAGAATCAGTCTGCTAATAATCTACGGCTAGATTTGAATTCAGGTCTTCCTGACTGCAAGTCCAGTGTTCTATCCACTGCACCACTTAGCTTCCTCCCACAATTGCCTTTTTTAATTTTTAACGTACTTGAAATACAACAGTAATAGTAATCTACAGTGTTAATAGCACCATACAGCATTAATGGTACCATAGAGCATAGTCTCTATGGAGATTTTTTTTTTAATGAGAAAATGCATTCAGAGTTCCAACTGGAATTCTTTTCACTGGAAAGAGATATTTAGCAGGGCCAGAAGCAGAAAATAATCTGAGTAAAGTACCGACAAACAAAACACAGAAAGAGTCTTTCACCATGCTAGGTGCCACAAAGCCATCTGATTGCATTAGTGCTTCTGCCCTGGTCTCCTTTAGCCAGGATATTTACTGGGTGTAGCTATGGGGAGCAAGCCTGGTGTTTGGAAACCTGGCCATGGCATTCTACAGCTTGTTGGGAAGTCGTGGTCTTCAGATAGTACAAGAAAGGAGCTAGGCGAGACTTATTATGTCTCTGAGCATCAGGAATCTAGCAGCCAAGGTCCTCGTCCTCAGTTTCCCAGGTCCGTCTCTCCCTTACAACCATTGTCTGTGTACACACGAGTTCTGATTGCCCTCCTTTGGGCTGCGGTGTTGGGGGCGTTTTAATATTACCCCAGATACAGTGTTTTTGTTTCCAAGCTTTGCTTTCTGCTTCCTTGGAGCCAGCATACTTACATAAAGAGGAAGGAACTGTGATGAAAAGTTGTACCCAGCAGGGTCAGTGTATACTTTGTCCTGAGAACACTCTTTCTCAGCCACTCTCATGCCTTAAGAATATGATCATGCTAATGTGGAAATACATTTAACAGGATTGTACATGTATAATCTATATCAGATTGCTTCCTGACTTGGGGAGGGAGAAAAATTTGGAACTCAAAATATTATGGAAATGAATGTTGAAAACTATCTTTACATGTAATTGGGGGGAAAATAAAATACTAAGGGAAAAACCTCTCTTTTTTTTTTGATGACTATTAAAAAAAAAAAAGAATATGGTCCTACCAGTGGCTGGGAAACCTCTAGGTCATGAGGACTCTGATAATCTGCTCTAAGAGCAACAGGGAGCACGGAAAGAAGAGGGAGAGAGAAAATAGAAACAACAGATACGACAACTATTTGTGTGGATGATTTGTTTAAAAGTTCTGTAGACAAAAGTCAGGATTTTTTTCATGTTACTACTGTACATAGTATTTGGGAAAATGAAGCTCTTTGTCCTAAGTAACCCAGGCTTTTTTTCCCCCCATAATATCTATTCCTTCAGGATGTTGAAGGAGTCTGTTCCTTTTACTAGCTCTGTGGGGGTGGAGGGTTGTTTGTTTAAAAAAAACATAATTTGGGAATAGATAAGAATCATGTGCTTTGTATTATGTTTTTCTACTTAAGGTACAAGGAGAAATTTAAGGAATGACTTGCTTGTAGCTGCAGACTCCATCACTAATACCATGTCCTCTCTGGTGAAAGAGCTAAACTCAGGTGAGACTCTCAATCATTAAAACAACTGCTGTGCATTACGTAAGGATCTATAAGCTTTAGTTTGCAAAGTATAGAGTAAAGATGGAGCTGCTTAGGAGCCAAAGTTTTAAATTTAGTAATTTGTCCATACATTTTATAGTTGTTTAAATGACCATTTGTCTCCAAAAAAAAAATGTCTATTTATGGGAGGCAGAGTCCAATAGTGGCCTTGGACTTCGGAAGACCTGTGTTCAAGAATTGCATTTCACATATTGGAGAAATGATCCGAGGCAAGTCACTTATCTTCTCAGGGTCCCAGACAAATTCTTTAAGATTGTAATTGCAGAACTGTTGCTGACACCATTAAAAAAAATCACTTATCGTGAGTATTTATAGTGGTTTAAAAAAAAAAGACAATACTTTTGCTGCTCTTAGTAATATAGCCCAGTGTCTCATATCCATCTGATCAATCTCATTATTTTGTTTTTCAAAATGCCTATAATTTAATAACATTTTGAGTTGGCCCATGGTTTTTCACTCTAACGTTTTCATGCCAGGAATTCTTTGGAATGTGTTTGAGGAGGCTGGAGCTAGACCAAGAACCTTTGACTATCTACATTAGTCTGCTCCACAGCTTTCATTTATGTGGATGAAAATAATGCCTCACACTTGTGTGCCATTTTACATGTATTTTCTTTATTTAGTACATCTTTTTGTTGATATCTATGTTTTTTGCATTACCTAGACTTCCCTCTGTAATTCTCCTCCTCCCAGAGAGCCATCCCTTAAAACAAAGAATTCTTTACATGCCTTTTCAAAGTGTTTTCATTCATTCAGGAAACACTGAGTGAATATCAACCTGCAAGGCACTGTTAAATGAAGTGAAGGGATACAGAGATAATAAAATATGATCCTTTCCTTCCTCTCAGAGATCAGTTCATCTGAAACAAAGTTGTGATATTTTTCAAAAAAAAAGAGAGCTTTATCACATAACTGAAAGGAAATAATAGTAGTTCAGCATTTGTGTTGTACTTTAAGGTTTGCTTTACAAATATTCTCTCATTAGATGAAAAGTAGGTACTATTATTAGATTGTTATTATTATTACTAGATTGGATGTAGATACTATTATTATCCTCATTTTACAGATGAGGAACAAGAGGCTGAGAGAAGTTAAATGACTTGCCCTGGAGGATATAACTAAGAAGTGTTTGAGATAGGATGTAAACTTCAACAAGATGTCCTGTAATGGTCAGATACTAGAGCAGGTCAGTCAAAGGGTCTCTCTTGAGGACCTAGAGGGCCACATGTGGCCTCAAGGCTGCAGGTTCCCCACCCCTATTAGATACCACCAGCTAGAAGACCATTGTCCATTTTAGAAATAATGAAGGCTTGAACTAATATGGCAGGGATAGAAAAGACATGAATTCAAAAGATATCATAGAATAAAAATTGATAGGACTTGGTAATTAATGGAATAGAAGAGTGTATAAGTAAAGAAATATATAAGTGAAAAAGTCAGTTATGACAGCAAGATTTTGAGCCTAGGTGACAAAGAAGATGGCAATTCCATTAACAAAACTAGAGAAGTCAGGAAGGAGATAGTGGAGACAGTGGGTTTAGTGTTCAATGTTAAGATGCCAGTGGACTATCTAGCAGAGGTTTCTAACAACCAGTTGGAAATAGAGTACTTCAGCTCAGTAGAAGGAATGTAGCTGGAAATATAGATTTGACAGTCATCTTACCTTGAGCTGATAGCTGAAGCTTTGGGAGTGGTTGAGGTCACCAAAGGAGACCGTATGGAGAGAAGAAAGAGAAGTGAAAATGGAACTATGATTATGAGCCGTCTGAGCAAACTTCTGTTGCATCAGAATCATAGAATCTCTAAGTTATAAGGGAATTTGGATACCAACCTATAAAAGGATCAAAATTCCATCTTCAGAATACTAGTATTCATCCAGCCTTTCCTTGGAGACCTCCAGTGACAGAGAATCCATTGCTCCTAAGGTTGCCCATCCCGCTCTCATTACTAGGAAGCTTTTCCTTTTCTTAAGCCTCAATCTAACCCTCTGCAGCATCCCAGTTCTATCTTGTAGGGCCATGCAGACCCCTTCCCCCCAGTATTATATTTAACTAGTGTTAATCACATTATGGAATGTTAGATTGGAAGGGATTTAATAGGGACCATCTAGTGACTAGTCCAATGGACTAGTTTCTAGTCCAATCGATCCATGTTTTTTGTTTCATTTTTACTGAATTGAATTTGGTTTGCAAATGTAGATACTAAAACTTATTCAAGTACACATTATAATTTACAGATCCCATTTTATCCTCTCAGCAACCTTATGAATAAAGGAATATAAGTGTTATCCCTATTTTACAGAGAGGAAACTGAGGAACCTTAAATGATTCACCTACAGCCCCTTGCTAGTTCCTAGTTGAGCTAGGATTAGAGCTTGTTATATAGTGTACTGCTAAGAGACAAAGTAGTCTCGATTCAAGGCCAACTACTACTGAAATCTTAGCAACTTAAATAATAAAGAAACTTCATGTTAAATAATAAAAGGAGAAAATGTATACTTTTTCTTGATTCATGTGGTCATTGCAATTTTGTTTTGTTTTGTTTTGTTTTGTTTTTAGGCGATTGGGGTTAAGTGATTTACCCAGGGTCACATAGCTAGTAAGTGTCAAGTGTTTGGTCTGAGGCTGAATTTGAACTCAGGTCCTCCTAACTTCAGGGCCGGAGTCATTGCAAATGTAATGACAAACTTGAATTTTTTAAATTTATGTGTCATTCAAGACAAATTCTCTAGAGCTAGACTCTGTCACAGGATCATATATTTAGAGTTGGGAGAGACCTCACAGGCCATCAATTCTAACCCTTTCACTTTAAAAATAAGGAAACTGAGTCACAGAGGACTTAAGTGCCTTGCCCAAGGTCATATAGGCCATGAGGAGTAGAGTCAGGATTCAAACTCAGGTCCTCTGTCTCCAAATTCAGCTCCCTTTCCACGTTAACACACTACTTCTTTCATTTTCTTTTTCTTCCTTACTCATCTAACATGAAATGTTTTCAGTTATGGCAAGAATATCAACTTCTTACACAATTTTAGTTTGGCATTTCTAATTTTTCCTACTTGTTCTAGACACATTAGTGATAGCTCTGGATTCTTCAATAAGTTGCTTTTGTTGTCCTCTTTGCTGAAACATTAATTTATAAAGGAAGAGTTCATTGATATTCTGATACCTGTATTATAATGTAAATTTAAATACCAAAGTTTGGAGGTGGGAAGGACACTATCAGAAACTTTATTTTTATCATTATAAATTTAGCATTAAGATCCACATTTTATTCATTAAATAACATTAGAACTTCTAGTGATCCTAGTCCTCTGTGTCTTTCCCATCTGTTATTCTTATTAAGAAGCTTGTCCAGAAATAAACTGGCTTCATGTTTTGATGCCTAATTTAAAAACACAGACACACAAAATTATATTGAAAGCCCTAATATAAAATGGGGATGGGAACTGGATTGAAGTCAACTTTCTTTTTCTAACTTGTTATCTCGTGCACTGACAGAAACAAATAGGTGAAGGATCTATGATTTTATCAATGTAGGGACCTCCCTTTACCAATATGGTTATCAACTAATCTTATCAAAGAAAGAAGAAAACAAGGAGTTATTATCTGCCTACTATGTGTCAGGTACTCTGCTAAGTAATCACTTTACAAATATTATCTCATTTGATCCTCACAACAATCCTGTAAATTAGGTGTTATTTTTATCCCCATTTTTGCAGTTGAGGAACTAAGGCAGAGGTTAAGTGACTTGCCTGGAGTCACACAGCTAGAAGGTATCTGAGCCTAGAACTGAACTCAGGTCTTCCTGACTCCAGGCTCAGCACTTTATCTACTGTTTGATTTATATTGTTATTCAGCCCTGTCTTACTCTTTGTGACCCCTTTTGGGGTTTTCTTGACAAAGATACTGGAATGGTTTGCCATTTCTTTCTCCGGCTCATTTCACAGATAAGGAAACTGAGGCAAACAGGGTGAAGTGACTTGCTCAGGATCACACAGGTAGTAAGTGTCTGAAGCCAGATTTGAACTCAGGAAGATGAGTCTTCCTGACTCCAGGTCCAGTACTCTATCCACTGTGTCACCTAGCTGTCCAATCTCTCAATAGGAAGAAGGTATATAATTAAAGACTTCTTCTATGCTATCATGGATGATAACATGGAACTGCTGCCCAGATAAATTGTTAAGAATTGACCATTTTGCTGTCTCCAGAGAGGTAATAAAACACCTCTCCAGATAAATATTATCGGTTTACACAATTATAATAACTTGTCATAAAAGATATGACTTCATTGGCAAATGGCATTTTTAGCATCATATACGTTACAGTTCCAAAATGTTAAGAATTACAGGATTATAACATTATATCAGGGAAAAGTTTTTTAAAGAATACATTCAATGGGATATTTTTGGCAAGGGAAAAAATTTCTAAGATTCATATCAATTATAGCAGACAAAAAGCTCCCACTTTTTTTCAGTGTGTCGAATAAAATTCTATATGCAACCTGTGCTTTTTAAATTGATTTAGTAATTTGGATAAAAATAAAACTGTTTGCAATGCTAGTAATAAAAGGAATTTCCTAGAAACCAAAGCTAACAATTCTGTTGTGTTATCTCTGGTTATACCTGATAGAGGTGGGGAGTGAGACCGAGAGTAATGTGGATTCTGAATTTGGGCGGACCCAATTTGATGACCTAGTTCCATCACCCACTTCTGAAAAGGCTTTCCTTGCACAAATCCATGCTAGAAAACCTGGGTACCTTCACAGTGGAGCTGCTACTGGAACCATGCACAGTGATATGTAAGTATCTCCCCTTTTATGTATGTGTTCCTCTAAACCTCAAAACAAAATAAAATAAAAGACTGTGAGTAGCTGGAGAAAATGTAAGGTGTAAGGAGGTAGAAGAGGTGTTCCTTCATTCTGGAAAAGATATGGCACCAATGGCCTGACCCTCATAGAGAAAAAGAACTGAGCGGCATTTAAATGCAGCAGAATTGGGAGGCAAGACCTACTAGAAGGAGTAGCTATGAATATAAAAGGCTTGGGCAGAGTCTGCTATCATTCTCTATAGAGAATTTCTAAGAAGGAGAACAAACAGAAAAGGTATTGTAGATTTCCAAAGAAGAAGCTTAGCTGCTTTGAAGAACCAAACGAGAAAGGGACCAGATGCCTTCTTGAAATCATTGGCACTATCAAGATTGATGCATAAAAAACCATCTGTAAAGGATCTGTCCTGGGGAACTAACAACATGAAATGCTTTCCACCAATACAGAGCATGACCACCTATGACAGAGTTGATAAATCGTTGGAAGTTGCTGGAAGTACAGAGTGCTTAAGTGACTTCCCCAGGGGAAGCCAGTCAGAGATGGAATTTGAACCCAGGGCAAGTCTTTCTGAATCAAAGGCCAGCCATCTCTATCCACTGTTTATATCACCTCTGTAAAAGAACAACATTAACCTAAAATTATCATTACCCTTTGTTTAAAATTCAAATGGTAGTAAGCAGAATATAAAATAGAAGGTCAAAATATAATGATTATAGAAGTTTTTCTCCTTTGTAATTCATTATTTCATGTGTTTATTTTTTGGAATAAGTTAATCTATGTTGTGAAACATTCATTTTATTTTGCATAATGAAACATTGGTATATTACTAATTACCTAGGGTTTTCTCTAAGATTTTAGCCTAAGGTTTAAACTACCAAGTCTACTGGATGTCCTCAATTATGTGTTTCTCTGTATAATAGAAACTGTCCTTCAGGATCTTGAACACAAGAAAATAGTATTTTGGAGGATGTTTTTTATTAGTTATTAGAAATGAATATAAAACCCCAAGGAACATAGGGATGGAAGTGGATAGAACTATGGAAAAAATACTGCTAAAAATAATAATGCTAGAAGTTTATAGAGCCATTAACGTGTTATTTCACTGGATCCTTACAACATAGTATTAATATTATAGTTATCCGTTCCACATCACAACTTTTCCCCATCACCCTTTTAATATATCACGGGGCAGCATAATGCATTAAATGGGAATTTGGGGGGAGTTTTGCAGAAGCTGCAAATGACACACAAAGGCCAGCAGACAACACAGAAAAAATTTAGAAACTCAGAAATGCATAAAATATGTGTATGGTATTGTACAATATCAACATATTTTGTATTTTAATACCATAATAATTCAGACTTCTTCTCTGGTATGAAGGAAGGGCCAAAAAATTTTACACAGATTTTCCAGATCATGGGGTCACAGTGCTCCTCATCCTTGCAATGTGGAAGGGATGACTGTATTGTCTTCATTTTACAGATGCAAAAACTGATGCTCAAAAAGTTTAAGTGATCTCCTCAAATCACAAAGCTTAAGTTTCAGAGTTAAGGTATGAAGTCAGGTTTCTTTTGACTCCAAACCAAATGCTCTTCTCATTAAACCATGCTGCCTCTCAAAACACACATCTGCTATGAATTTTTTATCCATGTTTTCCCTTAGTTCCAGACAATTTCTCTTTGTGCCCAAGACCCATTTGCTCCAATTAATTTTGTTTTTGTATTCTCAGGGTTACAGAAGATGGAGACCCCTATGTGAGGACTGAGGATGAAAATTATGAAAATGACTCTGTCCGTCAATTGGAAAATGAGCTCAAGATGGAAGAATACCTGAAACAGAAACTGCAGGATGAAGCCTACCAGGTATATGAGTCAGATGCCTGCTGCTCCTTAGACCTCCCTAAATTAGTTTGCATTACATCTATTTTAATAGCTGGGATCCTTTGATGAACTAAGAAAATTTATTCATTCCCACTTTCTTAGGGATTAGATAGACTGCTTTGCTCAGAGTATTTTAGACTACAAATCAGATTATTATAATATATATAATGTATTTATATTATTATAATATATTATTTATAGTATTATAGTATTATACATATATATATATATATAAATCACCAGTCAGGTACTAAAGTACTAATAACACTAATTGTGCAAATTAATTCTACTCATTACTCAAAAATATTTTATTTGAAACTCTATCTAGATTGTCAGAAAAAGCCTTACTTGGGTTGGGAGAAACATGTTGCCTTTATTGTACCCAAACTGAACTTTGGCAGAAATTTCGTCTCTCTCTCTCTGGGTCTTATAGCATTATGATGGGATTATTATTTCATAATATTTATTAGAAACAGATTTTTAGAAGAAATAAAAGATATGTTATTTCCTGAAATACTTTAAAACTGATGCAGTTATCTAAATAATTATATTTGAATAGCTATATTAGTTATCATATGAGAATAAGCAATAAAAGTAAATTAAAACTATTTGTACCTCCTCTTATAAGGAAAATGGAGACAATCTACTCATGGATTCCTCTTAAAGGTAGATGACAGGGCCAGCTAGGTGGGGTGGTGGATACAGCACTGGTCTTAGAGTCAGCAGGACCTGAGTTCAAATCAGCCTCAGACACTTACTAGCTGTATGACCCAGGGCAAGTCACTTAACCTTGATTTCCTCCCAGAGAGAGAGAGAGAGATAACAGAGTAGGATATTCCACTGAGAAGTTCTGGGAAAATTCTAAGACCCAGATATATAAAAGCAGATAGATAGGCCAACCCTTCAGAAATACTAGAAATGCATTTGCCCTCTTAATGCCTCTTATAAAGCATCAGGTGGGGAAAAGGGCAGAGGACAGCAAAGTTTCTAAAAATCTGATTTTACTGATTACTTGAAGGAACTAAGAACATTGAGCTTGGCAAAGAGAAGACTGGCTGGGATCTTGGGATCCCAGCTTTTGGGAGGGTTTTCACATGGGACAAGGATTGTGTGTATTATTCTGCTTAGCCCCAGAAGGAAAACTCAGAACTAATGGGTGGTAGAATCAGGGATTTGGGTTCAGTATATGAAAGAACTAAGGGGCAGTATGGCCTAATGGATAGAGAACTGGCCTCAAAGTGAGGAAGCAGTAGGTTCAAGGTCCCACCTCTGGCACATACCGGCTTTGTGACCCTGGGGGAGTCCTTTAACTTCTCAGTTATCCAAGCAAATCTCTAAGACTTGAAATTGCGCAATGGTTACCAGTCAACATTGTTAGAGGGAGCTGGCTCATCAGGAATTCTCTGTAGCAACAAAATCACAGGTGTAATTTTTTTTAATTGAAAAGAAAAAGACCAAATGACTAAAAAAAATGACTGAAAATGAAAAAATGGGGAAAAAAATTAGCTGTCCAGAGCCAGAATGGGCTGCCTCAGGAGAGAATGAATTACAAGTCTACAACTTCAGTTCGGATAACCACATATCAGGAATGTTATTTGGGGGATTCATATTTTAGGAAAAGTTTCAACCCAGTGCCCTTTAACCCTCTAAGATCCCTTCTAACTCTAAATCCCAATTCACAGAAAATAATATGTAAATTTTTGACAATGATGGCTTTCCCTAATTCCTTAGCTCTCTTCCCATGTTTTCTTTCCCTTTCTGTTTTTTCTTTTCTCAGACCAGACATTTCATGCTTTTTTAGTGAGGTTCAAGGCCTCTGGTGCATATAGTGTGTCTGTGCCTCTTTGTAGACTCCATCAGATTATGCTACCTATCTGCATTACCTCCTGAGTGCCCAGGCTAGCTTTCTCTGCATTTTGGTGTCTGCTATACTCTTTCCTTTCTTTCTTTTCTTTCTTCTTTCTTTCTTTCTTTCTTTCTTTCTTTCTTTCTTTCTTTCTTTCTTTCTTTCTTTCTTTCTTTCTTTCTTCCTTCCTTTCTTTCAAAGTACACTAGAGAAGAAAAAAATGACCTTTTATTTGACTCTCTCACATGACATGTTAAAATTTGAAACATTCTCCCTGGAGGACTACAGGGCAAAGGGAAATACTTCCCTTCCCCCCAACCAAAGAAAAGAAAGCATGGCTTCTTAACCTCTATAATTCTTCTGGACAATGATTTGATAAAAGAAAATGCAATTAAAATCATCCTATTGTACTTTTACAAGAAGAGAATACCAAAATCATAGATCTTGGCCCCATCTTTGCTGCCATCTCTGTATCTTTTTACCTTAGGGCTTTAAGTCCTGTCATTTCATTAGGCTTTATCAATTTGGTCTCAAAAGCACCTTGAGAAAGATCCGCTTTCAAAGACAACTAACATGTTGACCCAGTTGTTTAAAAAAATGTGAATCAATCTCTCTTTCTCTCTCACTCTCTCTCTCTCTCTTTATATAGATACTTGTCTATAGATCAAATGGAGCGATAAATATATAAAATATATTTATACATGAATTTTCATATGTGAACATAAAACATATTTATATGAATATTTATATAAATACACTATATGTTTGATATAAACATATTTATTTATAAATATACAAACATATTTATTCATAAATATATAAGCATATTTATAAATACATAAAATGCTACAGAAACCTGCATAAAGCTGCTAAAATCCAGATCAATGAAGATTTCTTTTTCCTTAGGATGTTCACTGCATTCCACAGCAGGGAAGAGATATGTCACTTTGCTTGGAATCAAGCCATTAGAAAGTCACAGGGAATTTTGACTGATGATATCCCCACATGTTTCTCATTTGGCTCTATTTCATGTACACAGAGAGATATAGTAAAATTGTCAATGCCTGGGTTCATGTTTTTCTGGGCTCCTCAGCTTGGCCTCCCTCTTGGAGCTCAGTTATTTCTGGCTTTGGGTAACACCAGGAACTGTGACTACAGGCATTCCATGAGTTAGGCGGAGGTCAGCCTTCTGCTACAGAACATTGAATCTGATTTTTTTTTAAGCATATCAGAAATTATGCAGATGGGTAAAACTTGTTGAGGAAATACTCGGAGTTTTACAGTCTTCTTTCTGAGATGAAGAAACTTCTTTTGAGCCATAAGCTGTTTTCACATTGCTTTCTCCTCTATGACCAAATACCACAATGGCAGACAGAAATAAAATGTCGGAACCACAGAAAAAATGTGTCTGGAAGAATTTTAAGATGATTTTCTGTGAATGTACAGATGTTTGATTATGTGAATGCTCCAGCCACCATTTCCTCTTCTCCTCCCCTTCCCCAGCCCCCCACTGCAACGCTTTGTGTGCTTGGCTTTCATCCAAATAATTCACCAGCTTCGCTGCCTCCCTGACTTGGTGTGTCACCTCTCTTGTTTTATATCCTTTTTCATCCACAGGTCAGCTTGCAAGGTTGAGTGCATATCCTTCTATCACTTTCCTCTCAAGTAAGTATCCTCTTTGTTTAGGAAAAAATATGGCTACTTACCAGTGAATTCTAATCACTTGGAACTCAGATTCACAATCACTTTCTGGTTTTTATTTGTTTGTTTTTTAAGTCTGCATGTGATGAGATACCTTCCTTCTGGCATCAAGCAATCATAGCTGTTTATGGAGTATTTCATAGTAATGCTATGGAGTGCTGGCCGGCATCTCCAGAACCTGAATTTTTGACTCTGATTCATTAGGATACTTGGCAGGATTCTTTCTATATGCTAACGATGCTCCAAGGATCAGCTCTTGGCACTCACTCACCAGTTCATGTAGCAATAACATCTTGCTCACTTGACATTTTTCTAATGGATTCCAACCTTTATGAAACTATGGATCAGAGGGGTTCTTAAGCTTTTTTGGTGTCATGGACCCCTTTGGTAGTGTCATAGTGAAGCTTATGGACCCCTTCTCAGAATCATGTTTTTTAATATGTAAAATATATAATATTACAAAGGAAAGCAATAATATTGAAACACAGTCATCAAAAATGAAAGCTCATGGACACTAGGTTTAGAAGCCATACTATAGAGAGATAAAATAGAGAAGAGCAAGTCTTCGTCAACTTTGTGATCTAGTCAAAGAATTAAACATGCTTCCCTCTCTACTAGCTCTACTAGGTTGGGGAAGGCTGTGCAGGTGAAGCCCTTGGTTTTGCAGGTACTAACTGGAGGCACCTAGGTGGCTCAGTGGATAGAACACTGGACCTGGAATGAAGAAGACTTGAGTTCAGCTGTGGCCTCAGATACTTACTAGCTGTGTGACCCTGGGCAAGTCATTTAATCTTTATTTGCCTTTATCCACTGGAGAAGGAAATGGCAAATCACTCCAGTATCTTTGCCAAGAAAACCCCATGGACAGTGCTGACATGCTATGTAGTCCACAGCAACAGCAGCCTAGCAGGAAAAACTTCATATCCAGTCCCAAGGATGGATTCTGTGTTTCCATTGTCAGAGAACCAGCCTAATTTTAGAAATTCTTAGCAGGAGAAGTTTGGCCCCAAAGTAATCATCCATTTTTTTCTGTCACCATAACTGAGAGGAAAGCCCCCAACTAAGGCTCACAGGGGTTTTGTTCAGCATCAGTGGAAGTCCTCTACACAACAAAGAAATCTGAAGCATTTTTTAAAAGTCTCATGAAGGATGTCATGGCACAGTACAAAGATCTTTTGATTTCACATCACAGGACCTGGGTAAAAAGGTAAACCGTATCCCTTAAAGCCTGTGTGACTTTCAGCAAGTCACTTTTACCTCTGTGGACCTCAGTTCCCTCATAACAGCTAGTATTTACATAATTTACACTTTACAGCTTGCAGAAGGCTCTACACATGTTAACTCACTTGATCCTCACAACAACCCAGTGAGATAGCTGCAGTTTACAGATGGGGAAACTGAGGCTGAGAGAGATCAAATAATAATAATGATAATGAGGATAATATCATTTATGTATTACTTCAAGGTTTTTAAAGTGCTTTTTTAAAATCTCATTTCATCTTCATAACAACTCTGGGAGATAGGTGCTGTTATTGTCCTTGTTTTGCAGATGAGAAAACTGAGGCAGATAGAGGTTTAGTGACTTGCCCAGGATCACACAGCTAGTAAATGTCTGAAGCCAGATTTGAACTCGGGTCTTCCTGATTCTAAGTGCTTTATCCACTATATCACCTAGCTAAGAGGTTAAGTGACTTGCAAAGGGTTAACACAGCCAGGAAGTATCTGAGGCACATTTTGAACTCAGATCTTCCTGACTCCGATTCCTGTGCTCTATCCCATGCACCAACTCATCTGTAAAATGAGGGGTTTGAATACAGTGACTTCAGAGATCCCTTTTATCTTTAAATCTATGACCTATACTCTCATGTGAGCATAGAAATACTCTGATGGAACTGGAAGTAAAACTATATTATATTAAAGAAATCAAAAGGATAAAAGTTTGTAAAGAGAAATTCTTCAGCTTATACATTTGACCTTGATCTTACACTTATCTTAGCCTTTCCTGGCTATTGCTAGAGACCCCATGGTTGTCAAGGAAGAAGCAGAAGGAGAATCATTGTACCAGGAGCCTCCCCCCACTGCACCTGCCCCTGTCCTTTTATGTACCGGTTACCCAACATGTTCTTCATGTCACCAGTGGCCCCTAAGGCTCGGAATCAGCCCAGAGCCAGTCTTATGTGTTAGCTGCCATGAAACATGCAGCTGATTAGATATACCAAGGGCTACCCTGCACCCCTAGGGCCCTGCACCTCTCCACATCTGGCCATGCTAACTGACTCCGTGTGCCGGAACCGTTCAGTGCTGCCCATCCAGTTTAGAACCGCTTCTCTTTGTTTGCCTGGCTGCATTGATTCAAGCACCTTGTTCAGCTTTCAGCCAGCTCTGCCAGGGTCTGCAAAATTAGCAAGGCTGATCATTGCAGCCTCTGGTGATAAAGTGGAAAAAAAAATCAAGATGTAGTTCTAAAAGCCATATAAATTAGCCAATAATATATTCCTCCTTAGATACCTCTGGCTCATTTTCCCAAGGCCCAAGGTTAGGATTATGAGCCTGAGAACCAGAGTAAAGCAGAGTTCCTAAGGTTGTGCTGTAAAATGTACTTTATAAGAGATAAGGGGTTTCTGGAGGGAGAGAATACTGCCTTGTTTTCCAGTCTCTTCACCTTTCTGGGGTTTGAGACTCTATACTCGACAGCTAAGTGGTGCAGTGCTTAGAGTATAGGGCTTGGAGTCAAGAAGACATCTTCCTGAGTTCAAATCTGGTTTCACTCACCTACTAGCTCTATGACCCTGGGCAAGTTACTTCACCTTATTTGCCTCAGTTTTCCTCATCTGTAAAATGAGCTGGAAGAGGAAACAGCAAACCGTGGGGTCACAAAGAGTCAGATATGACTGAAACAACAGAACGACACCATACTCTCTATAAATTCATTATCATCATAGGCAGAAAAACTCTGGAGTTGACTGAAAACATCTGTTAAAGATGTAGTGGGTCTAGTCCTGAAAGAGCAAGTATAATGTGGTTTGATCATGTTTGCTCTGTGTTGTGTCATTTTTTTGACAGCTGAGGGCTGGCAGAAAAGGTCAACCTAAGAAATGCCACACAGGAGAAAGAAGGGACAAAAGGATTTTTGACATGGCCATGGAAGAGCAGAGGCTTAAAGTTAACTGGATCTAAAAATGAAACTGCCAGCCCCAAAACTTGATTTTAAAATGCAATTTTTAAAAAAGCTTTTGATATAAACTCAGCAATAGAAAACTTAACAACTGTGGTCTCGATGACTTTGCATGTTCTCTGCATCCTATATCCAGCCAATAACCATCCCCTCCTCCCCACAATATATGTGTGTGTATGTATATACACGTATATACATATACTCACATATGTATGTGTATATACATACACATATATAAGCATGAACCAGTATGTTTTTAATTCAGTCACTTAAGCACTTAAAAGGCAATTGTAGGAAAAGCTAAAGAAGGAACTGATAGCTTTTCAACTTTCCGTAGAGATATAGATATAGTCAAAATGTTAGGGCAGTTTTCTATTATTAAAAGCTACACTAACACTTTTGAGATACCCTACAGACCTCTTCTATGTAGCAGAAATGGAAATTAATTCACAAAAGACCATGATCTTTTATAGAAAGGATCATGAAATTTACCTTTCAATTCCCGTGTAAACATCGATTGTCAATTGAATCAAAATAGAATCCCAGGAGCTATGGTGGACATGCCAAATAGAGACAGACAGAGAAACAAGGAAAGAAAAAGAGAGCCCTTGGGGCAGCTAGGTGGCACAGTAGATAGAGCACCAGCCCTGAAGTCAGGAGGACCTGAGTTCAAAGCCAGCCTCAAACCAAACATTTGACACTTACTGGCTGTGTGACCCTGGGCAAGTCACTTAACCCCAATTGCCTAAAAAAAAAAAAGGAAAATAAAAAAAAAAGAAAAAGACAGCCCCTTTGCCATAAGGGAGCTTCCAATCTAAGTATACACAGAAATACCTGAAGTATATTTATGCATCAACAAGCATGAGGCATGATGTAGTAGGGAAAGAGTTGGTTTGGTCTTCAAATTAAGGGGGGAAAAAAACAGATTCAGATTCTATGGTGTATTTGAATCAGCTCCAACCAGCTCTCAGGAGCCAACTGTTAAATATGTGTGTATATACACATATACACATGCATGTGTATATATACAACACGTGTATATATACATGCACACGTCTATGTACATATATGTATATGCATGTGTGTATGTATATGTATGTATATATAATCACAGGATCCTTAAAACAATGCTATGAGATGGGAAAGGCTGATATTTCTTGGTGATTTGTCCAAAGTCATTCAGTAAGTGGTAGAGTTGGAATTAAAATGTATTGGGGGGAGGATGGTATAAATGTTTAACAACCAGGTCTCCAAGAGGAAACCTATATGCAAGACACACTTTTAAATTTTATATGCATTATTAATATTTTATCTGTCATTTTAAGTCTAGACAATCAATAAAATAAATAAATAAAGCCTTGATTTGTAACATTTGCTGATTTTTGAGGTGTAAATGCACACACTGAAAATTTAACAATTGGCTCTTGAGAGCTAGGTTGAGCTGACTCAGACACTATGAATCTGTTTTTTGGTGGGTTTTTTTTTAAGACTAGCCAACTTTTTACCTACTACATCATATTACCTCACGCTTTTGATGCATAAGCATACTTCAGTATCTGGTGCTCTTATCACATAATACTATATAATTATTGTGTTTATAACACATCTTCTTCTAAGGCTGTAAGATCCTTGAGAACAGAGACTATATTTTATCTAAACTTAACCCCCCACCCACTCACTCCCACTTAGCACAGTTCTCTGTGCATAGTAGATGCTTAATTGGTTTAATTGAATTTGTTAAATTATTTTATTTTTGTCCAGAGCTATGATTTCACGGTGTGGCAGTTCCTACCATCCTTGCCAATTGACAACTTATTCCAGGATACTGAAAGTTTAAATGACCTGTCCATTGCCATTTAGCTAGTGTTAGCCACCACATTGTACTGCTTCTTGAATTATTCCTTTCAATATAGTTCTGTTATGTAATAGTCAATAGATATTTATTAAGCACCTACTATGTGCCAGGCATTGTGGTAAGCACTAGAGATAAATGCAAAAGACAGTCCCTGCCTGTAAGGAGCTTACATTTTATAGATGAAAGACAAGACATAAGAGAACACTGAAAGGAGGGGAGGAGAGGGCAGTGACCACAGAGGGCATGATGAAGTCCAGAGGAGCATAGCCTGGTGAAAAATGAAGAGACTTTTGTTTTAATTTATTAATTGGAGAGTGGTTCTTATTTTTATAAATTTGGCTCAGTTTCCTATATATTTGAGTAATGAAGCCTTTATCAGAGAAACTTCCTGTAAAATTTTATTATCCCAGTTTCATGCTTTCCTTCTAATTTTGGCTGCATTGGTTTTATTTGTAAAAAAAAAAACCTTTTTAATTTCATGTAATCAAAATAATCCATTTTTCTTCCTGTGATCCTCTTTATCTCTTGTTTGGTCATAAACTCTTCCTGTATCTGTGGATCTGACAGGTACATTTTTCCATGCTCCCCTAATTTACTTGTGATATCACCCTTTATGTATAAATCATATACCCATTTTGACCCTGGTATGTAGTATGAGATATTGGTCTGTGTATAGTTTCTGCCAAACTGCTTTCCAGTTTTTCCCAGTAATTTCTGTCAAATAGTGAGTTCTTGCCCTCAACACTTGGGTTTATCAAACACTAGATTACTATAATCATTTACCACTGTGTATTTTGTATCTAATCTATTCCACTGATTAACCCTCCTATTTCTTAGCCAGTTCCAGATGGTTTTCATGATTACCACTTTGTAATGTAGTTTGAATTCTGGTACTGCTAGGCCACCTTCCTTCACACTTTTTTATTTATTCCCTTAATAACCTTGATCTTTTGTTCTTCCAGATTAATTTTGTGATTATTTTTTCTAGCTATGTCAAGTAATGCTTTGTTAGTTTGATTGGTATGGCACTGAATAAGTAAATTAATTTAGGCAGAATCATCACTTTTATTATATTGGCTCAGCCTACCCATGGATGATTAATATTTTTCCAATTGTTTAGATCTGTTTTTATCTGTGTGAAAAGTGTTTTGATTTTATGTTCATATAGTCCCTGGGTTTGTCTTGGCAGGTAGACTTCCAAGTATTTTATATCATTTGCAGTTATTTTAAATGGAATTTCTCTTTCTATCTCTTCCTGCTGAGTTTTGTTGGCAATATATAGAAATGTTGACGATTTATGTGAGTTTATTTTATATCCTGCAATTGTGCTGAAGTTGTTAATTGTTTCAACTAGTTTTTTTAGTTGATTCCCTAGGGTTCTCTAAGTATTCCATGATATCATCTGCAAAGAATAATAGTTTTGTTTTCTCATTGCCTATTCTAATTCTTCCAATTTCTTTTTTTTCTTATTGCCATAGCTAGCATTTCTAATACGATATTGAATTATAGTGGTGGTAACAGATATCCTTGATTTACTCCTGATCTTATTGGAAAAGCTTCTAGATTATCCCTATTACACATAAAACTTGCTCTTCATTTTAGATGGATACTATTTATCATTTTAAGAAAGGCACCATTTATTCCTATGCTTTCTAGTGTTTTTAGTAGGGGATGTTGTATTTTGTCAAAAGCTTTTTCTACATCTATTAAGACAGTCATTTGATTTTTTATATTTTTGTTATTGATATGGCCAATTATGCTGATAGTTTTCCTAATAGAACCAGTCTTGTATTCCTGGTATAAATCCCACCTGCTCAGGTATGATCTTTGTGATATATTGTTGTAATCTCTTTGCTAGGATTTTATTTAAAATGTTTGCATCAATATTCATTAGGAAAGTTGGCCTATGGTTTTCTTTCTCTGTGTTTGTTCTTCCTGATTTAGGTATGAAAACTATATTTGGGTCATAAAAGGAATTTGGTAGAACTTTTTCTTTATCTATTTCTTCAAAAAATGTATATAGAATTAGAATCAATTGTTCCTTCAATGTTTAGTAGAATTCACTTCTACATCCATCTGGTCCTGGAGATTTTTTTCATATGGAGCTCGTTTATGACTTGTTCAATTTCTTTTTCTAACAGAGGATTATTTAAGCAATCTATTTCTTCTTCTGTTAACCTGGGCTATTTATATTCTTGTAACTATCCATATATTTCACTTAGATTGTCAGTTTTACTGGCATATTTTGGGCAAAATAGCTCCTAATAATTGCTATACTTAATTTCCTCTTCATTGCTTTAATTTCATCTTCATTCAAGGCATTGACCCTTATCATTTTTTGATACTGGCAATTTAGTTTTTCTCCTTAAATGGAGGTTCTACAAGCATCTCATCATCTTCCATTCAGAGGGAGGGGTCCTAAGAGCAGAGGGTCATGATGAAGTAATCTTGCCGGATGAAAAAATTCCTGGGACATAATGAAGTCTAGAGAAACAGAGGCCAGTGTTGGCAGAATGGGAGAGGGCAGGGGGAGAATGGAAAATAAGGGAAAACAAGAGAAGGGGTAAACAATGGCTTGGATATTGGTAAAATGTCCCCCAAGCTTCTGAGGGGCACATGGCATGGAGAAACCACAAAACCTATCATTAGTCGTGGTAGCATCAAACACAAGGGAAATCCAGAGTTGGAAATGATATATGATCTTGATTTAATATGTTTCCAGCTACATATTTGTACTTTCCAAAATGTAATTCTAGTTTAGGGAAAACAATACAACGTAGCTTATGTCCACACACTTGAGCCATAAAAGAAAGCTGACCAAGCCCTAAAGAAATCAGTCAGCAGGCCTCAAAGAACCGCCTTTAATTCTCTTTCTTCTTTCTATTTCATTTTTTTTTAAGATTTTCAGTAGAAGCTATATTTGCTGTTACTATGGTCAGTTAACTCAGTTGGTTTGAGTGCCTAGTTAATGAGGCCCAGGTTTTCAATTTATGTCTGTGGTGTTTAGTTACAACTTCCACTACTGTCACTGCCTGCCATGTCCTAAAATAACAAGAGGGACTAGGGCAAGAAAGTACAATTAGAGGAGTCACCATAACTGAGAAAACAAGTGAAAACTAAGCCTTAGTGATACAAGCCAAATCAACTTTCTAAGTGAAAGACAACATTAATGTTGCCTGTGTTCTAGCTTTTTTTTTTTAACATATTTTCCACTTTGCCTTTAGGGACTTATAAAGATAAAACTTTAATCACTAAGATTCTTAGGATTTTCTTTCAATATAGAAAGGGCTAGAAAATAGTCTATTGTCTTGCAATGAAGAAAAGGAGAATCGGAGCTATAGGATTGTTTTTGCAGGAAAGAAGAAAAATATTAATCCTAATTCAGGAAAAAAAATGTTCCATTAAAAAAAAAATTGTATGTATCTTTTCGTTAGGCAAGCTACAGTCAGACAGATGATGAAAGTTATGTGAAAACAGAGGACGATGAGAGCTACATCCAGACAGAGGAAGAAGACGACACCCTGGCAACCAATGTCACTGAAGAATGGAACCAACGTGTAGGGCAGCTCCTGACAAGAAACCCCAACCCCTGACATTGTCTGCCTGCTGAATGTAGCACTGCTAATCTTTGTTCTAAGAATCGTAGTTTGTAGGTGTGTGTTTTGAGACAAAAAAAAAAGACTTTTGTTTAAAGTTAACTTAATCAGCTGCATCTTCTGTCACATGGCTCATCCCTGATGACGAACCCAGGCTAAAAAATAGCGCTGCTGTTACAGCAATGGCAGTATTAACAAAACATTTTAAACCTTTGCACATGATGTTGAACCTGTTCAGTTTACAATGATGATATTAATACTGTTTAAAGCTAGGAGTTTGATTTCTGAATACTTTGAGATTTTAGTAGAACAATTTACTATATACTGTACATTTTTTTTCCACAAGCAATTGTAAAAAGCAACCTCTTGGAGTTATTCATTAGCCGTAAAGGATTCTGTTCCTGGCTGCAGCACCTGCTTGGAATCCAGAAGCCAAGAAGTCTGTAACTTGATTGCAAGTCTCTGTTGGGAAAAAAAAAGAAAAGAAAAAAAAGTGACCTGTACCAAATGCAGCAGCATAGCCCTATTCTCTAGGCTAATGTGTAACTTGGGGTTGTTTTCTTTCAAGATACTCTAATAAATCAGCCATAGAATTTAGTGTAAATATTTTTTCCAAATAGATATCATATACAAAAAAAGGCAACATTCGAATTATATAGAATCTAGTTTTTAAATCAGCACAGATCTTCTTAAAACTGTGAACTATGTTTTGAAATACTCGTTACTAAAGCTGTTTATAAACCACAGGTGCCATAAGATTCCCCAAACCAACTAAAGTCCCCTGTGCTCTTCCATGCTCTCATTTCGTTGTTGTTTGGGCTTTCAGAAGCATGTCTTCAACACCTCTCCCTGCTCAGTCTCATCTGTTCCCTTTCAGGTTGTTTGGAGGCCTTCAGCTTTAAATGTACAGGCTTAAAGTGCGCTTGTTAGTAATGCCTCTCCTTTTCCTTTTCTTTTTTTCTGAATGATTGTTGGGGGGGGTTGGGGGTTGTTTTGTTTTTTGTGGTTTTTTTTTCCTTGGTAGGCCACCAGGTATGCTCAATACAGGCTATGGCAATGCGAAAGGAGACTGGCCCATTCAGAGGGCAACAGAAGGGGAATTTAGGATGCAGTGGGGATTGTGAGAAGGAGAAGGAAAGAAGCTGGGGTCAGCTCTTTGTGGCACTCCATTGGGTAGATGGAAGGGAGAAATGTTCTTTGGGTCTTTCAGAGTTATTATTATTTTTTAAATGAACATTTTGGATTTGTTGCCCTAAAAGTAGGAGGCATTCTGGTCATTCCCTTTCTTCCCTGAAACTTTAGAAAAGAAATGATGAAACAGCGTAAGTAAAATTGTCTTTTGGGAGAATCAATTTGGAGACATCTTAAGAATGCTGAAAAGATTTCTCAGTTCCTCACTTGCTCTTGGATTACTGAGGCCCAGGTTCAGTGACTATATGTTGCATCTTAGGCTCCCAGAGCCTTGGGCCCTGCCCACGTATGACCACAGGGAAAGGCTGTCCAACAGAGAGCACATGTCTGGTCAGATGTTTTTTCAGCTCAGTTTCCAGAGGGCTAGAAGACATTCATCCCTGTGCAATTGGTCTGAAGTAGCCTGCCTCAGGGTTATCCTTTTGTAATTAAAAAGAAATCAGAAGCCACGCTTGTCTGAAGTTGTTCACAGGGAACCCTGTGCTAGGGTGAGCATAGACCAAATATCACCGGCACCCCAGTCAGCATTGGAACAGTGCTTGAGTTTCTTCCTCATTGGGTGTGTTCTTCTTTTCTTTTCCCCTCCACAAATCATTTTTATGACCCTTAGAATATCAGATCTTTGAGAGGAGGGATTATTATTCTTGGTCTTGATAGCCCCACAGCACAGTGCCTGGCACATAGTAGGCACTTAATAAATGCTTGCTGTTCGGGCGGCATCTGCCAGCCTCCCCTAAAGGCAGGCCATACCCAGTGACAGCATAGCCCTCCCTGCCCCCGCCAGCCAGGAAGAGCGACCACTGGTGCCTCACGCTGAAGCCGAAATCACTCTCAGCTTTGAGCTGCAGCCAAGTAGTTTCTGAATACAGAGTCCCACACGGCCAATCTTGCATATCCCTAGGGACCTTCAGCAGCTGACAGAGCTGCCAAGACATGTCATCATTTTTTTTTTCCACATTGAAAAGCTAGTTTACAGTTTAAGGCATTATAAGAACATACCATCAGGCTCTCCCTTGGGCAGAGGAATTGGGGTACACCACCCTTCATCAGGCAGATGCGATAGAATCAAGGCACTGCAATGCCTTCCTTGGGGGTCATTTTCAGTGATCTATTTCAGACTAGCCAGCCACCTGACATTTCTCTCAGCTCCATATCAGTGCAGATCGTACCGAGGCACCCAAATCCTACAGTTGAAAAGAGGTGGCCATTTTTGTTTTGTTTTGTTTTCTGGCACTCCAGGTTTACATTTTTAAGTATTTTCTTAATGCAAAGCCCAGCAGGTCTTCGTCTGTCCATTTGACACAATTATATCTTGTGGCTGGTTGTCTCTTGTGCATTCGACAAAGAATTACACATTCATGGCCCATAGCAATGATAGCATTTTAGTGCACAGTGAATACACATGGCCAAACCCCCAAGACATGGCACTTAGGTCACGAGAGGAATAGGCTGATCAGGATCCAGAGTACTGTCGCAGTTGGTCAGGGTGGGGGTTGGAGGAAACTGGTGCAGATGGTCCGAAGGGATGTTCAAAGAGAAAGGTGAAGAGGAGTCTTTTGAATGATCTCCCGCAAGGCGGTGAAGGTTCATCTGTAAGTAGCCTGTGAACTGAATGGCATTGAAGGAGTGTGGCCTTTGTTGTGATATGTATTTTCTTATATGCATGAGCCAAACTGTTGCATCTTAATTTAGCACAAGTGTCTGCCTTTATTTTGATCATCTTTATCCACCCCTTGTGAGTTCTTGGCTGTTAACTGTAGATAGATCTTGTAAATAATGCAACCTCAGGTTGCTAGGATCACCTTGGTTCAATTCAGCGCAAGGAGCCACAAACAGCAACTCCACTGTGTCCTCAGCAGAAAGGGCATTTTTACTTTTGAACCAAAAAATAAATTATACATAAATATAAATATACATATATATATATATACATATACATATATATACATATATATGTATATATAAAGAGTTACATCTTGAGGCTACTTACTGTAAGACTTTTTAATTATGACTACTGTAATTTGACGCCATTTGAAACAAAGGATACAGAGACACTAAAGATTTCACGATATTCATTGGTATTGTAACAAAACTACTATTGTATGGATTTTTTTGTATTGCTGTTAAGTATTGTTTTGTGTGTGTGTTGGAACCTACTGGGGACATGTTATATTTTGAAGTGATTAAACTATTTAATTGTGTGTCTATATTTTGGAATGGAATTATTTCTTCATTAAAAAAAGGTTTTTAAAAATACTACCTTGTGTGGTCTTTTTCTTCATTTGCCTTGATGGATTTTTTTTCCCCTAAAGTCACTATAAAGTTAGTCTAAATATAAAGGGAAGGGATGTCCTAATGGTTAGAGCCCAGAATCCAAGATCATAGATCTAGAGTTAAAAGGGACCTTAAGAGGCATACAGTACAATTCTCTCATTTTGAAGATGAAGAAACGATCCCAGGGAGCTTTGAGATACCTAAGATAACACAGGTAGTGAGCATCAGAGTGATTTGAACTCAGGGCCTCTAACTCGAGACTTTGGTGGCCTAAATTCCATTATTTAATAGTAAATGTGGACAAGCTACCTTTCTCTTTTGCTACCTCAGAGATCTCCAACTTTTGGGGTTGAAAAGATGCTTTACTTATCTCAAGTCTCATGGTCAACAAGAGGTCAAGAGAATGCTGGAGAAAAGGGACATGGTATATGGGGAGTGACGGAAATTGAGTGGAGAGAAAGGAAAGTTCTGACAATGAAATACTACTGGTAAAAAATGAAGGGGAAAGGTGATTACAGACTGATCAGCATGATTCTTTTTTTTTTCAGAATTATTCATTTTTAACATTCTTTTTTTTAAATTTTGAGTTCCAAGTTCTCTCCCTGTCTATAGCCCCTCCCCCACCCTTTGAGAAGACAAGCAATATGATAGCAGTTAATCATGTGAAATCACGCAAAATATATTTCCATATTAGCCATGTTGCAAAAAAAAAAATTTTAAAGCAAGAAAAAAACTGGAAAAAATATACTTCAATTTGCGCTCAGTTCATCAGTTTTGTCTCTGGAGGTGGATACCACTTTTCACCATGAATCCTTCAGAATTGTCTTGGATCATTGTCTAATCAGTATAGCTAAGTCTTTCACAGTTGATCATTATTACGATATTGCTATTTCTATGCATAATGTTCTCTTGATTCTGCTCACTTAATTTTGCATTAATTCACACAGGTCTTCCCAGGTTTTTCTGAAACCATCCTCTCATCATTTTTAATAACACAATAGCATTCCATCACAATCATATACTGTAACTTATTCAACCATTCCCTAATGGATAGGCATCCCTTCAATTTCCAGAAAGGAGCTGCCTCAGAAAGGACCTACTATAAATATTTTTGTATATAAAGGTCATTTTCCTTTGAAATCATGATTATTTTCAATCCTTGTAGTTCACAGCTATGCTTCTTTCCTAACATAAATGCCTTCAAGATGAGGTGAGGGAACATAGTAGCAACCTCTGACCATAACTGCTACCTCTATCCCATGGACAGTTGGCCCAGGGATACTTCAAGCTCATATTTCAAATTACCATAGGCCACAAGGGAGATGGGGCTGTCCTCAGGCTGCAGCCTCATGACTAGTCTGTTGGAAACCCCAGTTCTACCTCATTATTAGAACCCTCAGAATCCCCGGGGGCCTTTTAATACTGTTCGGAGGGGATGGGGTGCAATTTGTCCAAAACAAAGTTAATCATGACTAATAGCTTAGCAGGGCTGAGTCATGGGCCAAGAATAGGCAAGATGAGCTAGACTTGGGGAAGTCAAGAAAGGGAGTCCAGAGAGATCCACAGGATCAGGCAGGAATATGAACTCAAAGTCAGATGTTGGCTGCTCAAGGAATGTTAGTCTGAAGGAAGGTTCAGAATAAAGAGCTCAGTCTACTGAAAGGAAAGACAGGGTGCAAGACCATGAATCAAAGATGCAATACAAAGCCATGATCTGTCCAACTACAGGCTAATAAAAAGGCAGTTCCATTGGCAGAAGTACAAGAAGGCAGATGAATGGCACCAAGAAGTTCTGGCAGCAGATAACATGATCTGCTCACAGAAAGAATGAGGTTCAGGGTCAGGTCGTCTAGGACCTTCAGGGTACTTGGTTATCAAGACAAGGACTTCACTATAAGGGAAAAAGAGAGAAACCTAGTTACTTGGGTGCTAGGGTCAAAGCAGGCCTGTCAGTAAAATTGGTAAAGCTGATTCAAGAAGAAATAAGAAAGAGTCCTAGGGCTATACATTTGTTCCACCTAGGCACAGGACAGACCTAAGAGTCTAGAGCAAGCTGAAATTACAGTGTAGCATTAAAGCCCTAGCTCAAAATATTAGTGGACTGTAGAAGGAGGGAGCTAGGCAGACACTGTACCCTGATTGCACCAATCAGGGATTTTCCAGTAGTGTTTATTCAAGGAACAGGACTTTGGGGGCAGAGCAATAACCTAAAAATTTCAGAGCCATATTGTATCACAAAATGTCACACTGAGGCAGGTGTGAGGCAGGAAAGAGCTCACTGAAGTGTAACCACCAGGAATGAGGGAAAAGAGGAAGCTTCTAGAGCTTCCTATTTTAACTAATTATTTTTGTTCACTAGGTGCTAAGCTCAGTTATGTCTATTTGTGGAAGGAATGCACATTCTAAACTTCAGCATCCTGGCACAAAGCACCAGTCATTCCATTCCATTCCATTCATTCATACCATTCTGCTAGGGAGTATCTCTGTCTTTATCATCTTTTTATTGTCATCCTTTCCACCATTTGAATTCCATCCATTGTATATCACCCCTACTGTACCCTGAATTCTCCATTAAGAACAGCAGGGCCTAAAACTCAGCCCAAGGCTAAGCTCCAGAAGATTCCCCAAAGCCTAAATCAGCATCAACAAACGTAGATACTTGGACCCCAGATCCGAGGTATAGTGAACCAGGGATTTCTCTCACGGAGCCAAACCCTACTGAGAGTCAAGAGTGCACTGGTGCTAAAGGAAGCTTCTTCTTATTGGTTTCCAGTCTAGACATAGTTTACTAGTCTTGCTTCCCACACACTTGTTTTATTAGCTCTGATAGAGACACAGCAGAGTTAACGGAAGTTTCCATGGTATTCTTATCCTTGGATACTGGTAGTGTGTTTCTCAGTTCTCACAGATGTCTTCTTTGAATTCTGAAGCTGATTAGGAGATTGAGGTAGTAGGTAGGCCTATGGCTAAGGGTTAATCTTTTTATAGCCACCAAAACACGAAGGAAAGTTCTTTCATGGAACTATTGGCTACATCAAAGCATCCCCAAAGTTCCTTTTCCTACTTTTATCTAAACCTGCCTTTGTAGGTTTAGTTGGGGGGGGGGCGGTTCTCAACAGGTGGGCTAATTATTCAGGAAGGATCAGCGCCAAGAAGGGCTAACTCATGGTTGATGACTTTGATCCACCCATGTCTAACCATTCCCTCAGCTCAGGGTACCCCCTCATCATCCCTCACTTTTCAGGGAAGTATGACTTTTTAATAGGCTTATTTCCTCCACATCAGTAGGGTTTATGACATAAACTCCCTCAGGACTTTGTCCTTGATCAGGAGTAGGTAGGGCAACTTTTTCCTCTTTTCATTTGCCTATCCTCTGTGGAGCAAATGACATTTACCAGGACCTGCCTGATGCACCTGAGTCAGAAAGGACTCAGCAACCAATTTACCAATGGGGATTGTGAAAGTGGGAGGGAGAGGAGCAGATACTAGGAATAGTATGAACTTAGCAAATGAAATCTCTTTTGCGGTAATACTGTCTATGACATGACTAGATATGGTTTCTATCATTGGTTTCTAACACTTTAGAAGTCCAAGTTGCAGATCTGAGCTGCAAAAGAGTGGAGTGGATAGAGGGCTGGCCCTGGGATCTGGAAGCTCTGAGTGTGAGTCCTGACATTGGCACATACTGAGCCACATACCTCTCACTACCACAGGAGACTCTTTAAGACCAGAAGGGATGCTTTTTTGTAGTTGTAGTTTCTATGCCAATTAAATCACAGACCCGGTACAAATGTTTTTGTACTCCAAATGTTTTTTAACAATCTGAGTATATGGCACTTCATGGACTGCAGGGAATCACTAAGGACATTAACATTGAGCAGAGGGGTATGATATACACTCTGATGCTTCTCTTTATGTATTTGAGGCCCAATGCATTCACCAGTCTCAGTGGGGTTTGGCCTCATGGAAGAAGATTCCTGCTTCACCACAACTGGATCTGGGGCCTGATAGCAAGATTTATTAATGCTGTATCAGGCTTTGGGGCATCCTCCGGAGCCCCGGCTTAGGCTGAGGTTCACGGCTCCTCAGGGAGGATTCTGGAGAAGCTACCACGTATTTCTAAGGAAGGTTTGGAGGACCTCATAGAGAATACTCCAGACTTTATGGTGTGAACATCCTCAAAAACTCTGGCTCAGAGCTGAGGTCAGGAATGATGACCCCAGACTTGGGGATAGATTTTGAAAGCATGAAGAAGCTCACTCCAGAGGCCCTGGAGAAGGTACTAGGACGTGCATTGGAATTTGGGCAGTTCTGAAACCACAACTAGTTTTTACAAGATGGACAGAGGGAGTACTAGGCATTCCTGATTCTGTCTAGGTAGCCTTTTCTTCCATTTTTAAAAATTAATTTATTTTGATTTATCAACAATCACTTCCATAAGCTTTTGAGTTTTACATTTTTCTCCCTCTCCCTCCCTGTTTCCCTTCCCAAGACGGCATGCAGTCTGATATAAGCTATACATATACATACCTATTAAACATATTTTCACATTAGTGATGTTGTAAGCACCAGGTAGTTTTAAATGATAGCTCCACTAAGCTCTCAGAATAAAGCTGTCTCCTCAGAAGCTACTGCATGGCAAACTACAACTTTGTATTACCAAAAAGCTTCAACTCTACATTACTGGGAACACTTGGCCCTCTGCCACAAAGTAATTCATAACACCTGCTCTCAAAGAGAGAGCCACTTCCAGTTGTCCTTGGCAGGCCTTGAACATCTCTAAGCTGTTTCCTTTCCTAACCTCTTTTCTATAAGGATCATAGATTTAGAGCTACAAGGGGCCTGAGAGGCCAACCTCCTTGTTTTACAAATTAGGAACCTGAGGCCAAGAGACATTTCAATGACTTGCCCATGTTAGAATAGCTATGATGTATCAGAGGTAGGACCTAAACCCAAGTCTTCTTAATGCCAAGCCTAGCTTTCTATTTAATACTTTGTTATGCCCCCAGCACATCTGGAATGGGTTTCCCTGGCTTAAGGAGACCTACTGGACCAGGCTTCTCAAGCACAGGTTACAACAGTTGAGTCTAATACTAAAGGGCCTGGGGAAAAAAATCTAAAGTTGTATTCAGTGGTCCTTTTATATGAGAGCCGAGGGCTCACATAGTCAAGTCCGGCTATTCTAGGGAATGTAATAAATATGTCCCAACTGGGTCCACCATGGATTTTTGTTATTTAATCTCATCTTAGCCAGCAAGATAAAATTTCCTTAATTACCTATCACCATCCCCACATTAGCTATTTCAAACCTTTTCTCCTCTCCTCAAGTTTCCCAGGCCACCACTTCCCCTACTTCACCTCAGCGTGAGACCTTGTCTCATACTTTGCTGAAAGCAAGACCTGGGTAACCATTAGCTTCTTCTTCTCCCCTATACTACATTTCAAAGCCCCTTTAAGTCATTGCTCAACCTCTCTCTCTTCAGTCCATTCTCTAGTGAAGAGGTAGCCCTTTCCATCAAGATGTTTCCCTTCTTCTGTACTAGATCTCATTCCCTCCTATCTCCTCCTGCAGCTTCACCCCACCCTAATCAACCTCTTGTTCACTGTAATCTCTGTCTTCTTATTGGCTCCTTCCTTTTAGCCTGCAAACAGGGTAGGGTCTCCTCCATTGTTAAAAACCCTTTATTGCCTCAAGCATTCATATATCTCCTCTCTACCAGAGCAAAACACCTAGTAAAAGCGGTTAGCACAAACTAAAGCAATTAACATCCATCAGATATACAAAGTAGACAAAAAAGGAAAATGACAGATGTTGGAAGGTCTGTGGGAAAACAGGTACATTTTAATAGACCTATAAATTAGTCCAGCCATTCTGGAAAGCATTGGAACTATGCTCCCAAATTACTAATTTTTGTATACCTAGTAATACCACTAGTAGGTCTATACCCCAAAAAGATCAAAGAGAGAGAAAAAAAGCCTTATATATACAAAAATATTCATAGCAGCTCATTGTGTGATGCCAAAGAGATAAAAACTAAGGGAGAATGCAGTATGAAGTGAGGAGAATCAAGAAAAGAACATATGTAATAACAACATTGTAAAGACAAAGACTTAAGAATTCTGATCAATGCAGGGACCAAACATGATTGTGATGTGGATACAAATGGTGCCCTAAGGGTTCAAAAGAATATTAAGGGTTGATTTTCCTTAAGATCTCCTCCCCCAAATTTCCCATGCTAGCAGTCTCCTAGCAGACCGACCCAGCACAAGGGCATCCCCTTATATGAGAGTCAATGGTCTGACTGACCAGAAGTCAGTGAAGCTTCAGATGCTGCTGGCAGTGTCTGGGGGCTCCAGGGGTCTCACAGCCAGGGAGCCAATAGGAGCAGTAAGATCTCGGGAAAAGAACACAGAAAAGGGCATTTACCTTTCATCCCAGTTGGCTAGGTGAAGGTCTGCAGAGTTCAATTAATATTTGGACTCCTGGGTTTGGAACCATAAATGTTGAGGTCAGGTTTAGGAGAGCAGTTCACGTGTGAAAGAATTCACTTAGACTTTCTCTGTAACCATTCATTGGAAGCTTTATTTAATGTGTGAGAAACATGGGTCTCCTTAGCAAGAAAGCTAATTGAGACCCCAATATTTGGGGGAGTTATACTTGTATAGAGGTTTCAGAATGATGATGTAGTTTTAGAGGTTTTTATGGAGGTTAAAGATTAAAGACAGGACAGAATGAGGGAGACAAAAGGAATTCTTTGTGGTTTAAAGATTTAAGCACAGGGCAGAGGGGACATAGGTTAAACATTAGAGACAAGGGGAACACAGGATGAGGGAGCTTAGAAGATAAAGAGAAGTTTTGTGGTATTTCAAGATAAAAGGAAGAGACTTTAGGATGCCCTCAAGTTACAGGATTTCCAAAGTACTGGAAAAGCAACCTTTAATATTCTTTTTAACCTTTAGGGCACCATTTGTATCCACATCAATTGCAGAAAGTCCAGGATGAAATTTACTACTTACCTCCAACAGAAAGGTAATGGATTGAGAGTGTAGATTCAGACATATATTTTGGTCCCTTTGGGACCCTTTGATTAACTATACATATTTGTTACAAAATTTTGCTTTTCTTTTTCTTTTTCCCCTAATGAGAAGAGGAAGTGGGAGGGAGAAAAAAAATAGATTTTTGTAACTGAAAAAATGAAATATAATTTTTGAAGCATTGAATGTTTGCTGCCTCTACTTCCTCTCCACCTCTTAGAATTCCTACTTTTCTAGGCAGCTAAATAGGACAGTAGATAGAGCTCTGGGGCTTAGATTCAGATATTTGCTACCTGTATGACCCTGTTATTTAACCTCTGTCTACCTCAGTTTCCTCATCTGAAAGATGGAGACAATAATTTATCCCCAAGGTTGTTGTGAATTTTGTTTTTATTATCTCAGCAAATGAGATAATATTCCTAAATTGTTTAGCACCATGCCTAGAACATAAGAGGTGCTTAATAAATGCTTATTCTTTTCCCTCATCAAAGTTCAGCTCAAATGCTATCTCCCATAAGATCCCATCCCAGATCTCCCCAATTGTTAGTGCCTCCCCAAACATTACCTTGCATTTATTTTGCACGTATATACATGTATATATGGTAAACTTGTCACCCCTATAGATTATAAGCTCCATAACGGTTTATAAGGCCTCTAGAAGGCCTGGAGCTGTTCCATCTTTGCCTTTTCAAAGGGCTTACTTAGCACAGTGCCTGGTACGTAATGGACACCATAAATGCTTGTTGCTTAATTGATTACACATACCCATGCATCTCCTGTGCAGGAGTTTGAAATACAATCTATTATCTGTTGTATTTGTAATATGATAGAAGTCTGGGTAAAACAATAAACATTAAATCTATGGTGACTCAGTTAAGTGTTGGGTTCCTCTTTCAGAAAAATGAAAGGGAAGTCTTTGGTGCAATGGACAGAGTGCTGGATTCCAAGTTCAAATCCTGGCTATGTTTCTGCATGACTTGGAGCAGGTCAAAATTTTTCTGGGGCTCAGTTTCTTCACCAGTAAAATGAGAGAGTTAGACCAGAAGACTTCTAAATTTCCTTCCAACTCTAAATATCTGGTCCTTTTGTAATGGTCATTTCCAGGGTCTTAGTTCCCTATTTCCAAACAGCAAGGTTTCTATTCCATTGGTTAGCATTGGCCCAACTCATTGCTGTTTGTGGCTTTCCCCAGGACCACAGTCCAAGAGATTTAATTGACAAGGAAATCTAGAGGACTCCTAAATGAGAAGTTTTACTTACAGTTGCTTGCAATGCTGAGTTGTGAGTCAGTCAGCAAGAGTGGAAGTTTACCTCACTTTACCCCAGAGATGTGTTCCTGAAATGTGTAAATTGGGTCATGCTATAAATACCCTGAGGAGGGGTTGGGGGTGGGAAGGAAAGAGCTCACTATATAAAGAAAGCCTGTAATGAGTAATTTTGTAAAATGAAGCATCCTTTTGTAACATAATTGAATAATCACTTCCTAAGTTGCCTGTCGGAGAGGTTTGGATGTTTGCCTACATCATTGAGTTTTCTTTATGAACTTCCAGTCTCAAGGTGCTTGGGAGGAAATGATGCATTACAAGAGGTTTACCTGTGACCAGCCTCCTCCAAATGGGTATTTGAGAAATACCGAGTGATTAGGTTACAATCACACTGTACTAATCAATCTGTCAGCAGCATTGACTGACAGGCCATCTCTCCTGGTGACCACCTCCCTGCTCTATGAGCTTCTGTGACTCCAGGACCAAATACAAATTCCTCTGTTTGACACTTAAAACTCTTCTTCACCTGGGTCTTTCCTGCTTTCCTGCTCTTACTCTTTGTTTACTTCCATGTACCTTATGATCCAGTTATGCTGGCCCATTTGCAGTTTTCTACACATGATACTTCATCTCTCACCTCCATGCTTTTGTATTCACTATTCCCCATGCCTAGAATGCTCTATCTCCTCACCTCTGTCTCTTAGTTTTCCTGACTTTCTTTAAGATTCAGCTCAAATCCAATAAAATAACAATAGTAATAATTTACATAACACTATGTACCAGGTTCTCTGCTAAGGACTTTACAATGATCTCATTTAGTCTTCACAACAACCCCTGGAAGGCAGGTGTTATTATTATCCCCATTTATGGGTGAAGAAACTGAGGCAAGCAGAAGTTAAATGACTTCACCAAGGCCACACAGCTAATAAGTATCTAAGGCTAGATTTGAATTCAGGTCTTCCTGATTCCAGGTCCAATGCTCTATCCACTGTGCTATCTATACCTTCCGTAGGAAGTTCTTTCTCCATATCCATAGTACCTTTCTCTCTGAAATAACCTTCCATTGACTCTATAGGTATCTTGTATATATTTTGTATGTATTAATTCCCAGGTTAGAATGTAAAGTCATTAAGTGCAGGGCCTATCATAGCTTTTCTTTGTATCCTCATCACTTAGCCTAGTGACTGGAATATCTAAGTAAATGCTTAAATAAATGTTTGCTGACTGACTGGTGATGGGAAAACAGAGAGAATTTCTTTCTAGATTCCAGCAATCTCCCCTTCCTTGAATTATCTTATAGTAGTGGTTTAGAAAAAACTTGTGATTTTTTTTAGGCTCAGTTTTTTGGGGTTTTTTTGGTGAGGCAATTGGGGTTAAATGACTTGCCCAGAATCACACGGCTAGTATCATGTGTCTGAGGCCAGATTTGAACTCAGGTTCTCCTGACTTCAGGGCCGGTGCTCTATCCACTGCACCACCTAGATGCCTTTGGGTACTGTCTTTCTCAAGAAAAGTATTTACTCTAAGTCCTAATCATATCCCAGGGATGGGAAACTAACCAGACTGGCAAGGCAGGACTCCTCTCCTCCTTATCAAACAGCTGCAGCATCCCTGTTCCCTAAGCTGACCTGCTATGGGAACTCCCTGGGGTGTAATGAAGCATGGATGGACCCAGGAATCCAGGGCAAGTCTTGGGAATAGCAACTGACAAGGCCATTGTGGACTCCCTCCTCCTTCCATGGCCTGAGGACCACTTGGCAACATCCCTGCTGGCATCCTATTCCTGCAACACTTTGGAAATGCTAGTCCCTAGCCCAGTGTTGGAGTATAGGCAGGCTGCCCTCACTTGGTGGCATCAGGCTTGGCCCCAGTGTGGAGGGGTCGCAGGATGCTTTGGAACTCACCTCTTGTTGTCCCTCCCACTCTCTGCATCCTTGGGCAGCTAGGTGGTACATTAGATAAAACACTGGACCTGGAGTTAGGAAGACTTCAGTTCAAATCAAAACCTCAGATATTTACTAGCTATGAGACCCTGTGCAAGTCACTTAATCCTGTTTGCCTCAGTGTCCTCATCTGTAAAATGAGCTGGGAAAGGAAATGGCAAACCATTCCAATATCTTTGCCAAGAAACCCCAAATGGGGTCATGATAAGTTGGACACAACTGAACAACAGAAAATTCAAAAGGAAGGATAGGAATTAAACCTGTGATTTCTCCGGTATAGAAAACTCCTAGATGAAGAAAAGCCTTCTGTCAATACAAGTTAGCATTTTCTCTGCAAATTATAGTCTTAGAGAGTTGTGCACTCAATGCAGACTCTGAGGTAAAGATGCAACAGAATATGGATCATTTCTTTGTTGCTTGGACTAATTTTGGCCTGACAATTAACACCAAGAAAACAGTGGTTTTCCACCACTCAGCACTCACTGTACCATCTATACATGGAACTACCACTTACAGCAAACTGAGAATATAGAATGTTGTAGATAAGTTCACTTACCTTGGCAGTATACTTCACGGAGATGTGCACACTGATTATGAGGTTGACACTTGAATTGCCAGAGTAGCTCACTGTTTGGGAGGCTCCGAAGGAGTGTGGGAGAGAAGATGTATTAGACTGACCAGCAAACTGAAGGTCTACAGAGCCATTGTGCTTACCTCATTACTGTATGCCTGTAAAACCTGGATAGTAAACCAGCACCATGCCAGGGAACTGAATCCCGTCCATTTGAAATGTCTTAGGAAGATTCTGAAGATCACCTGGCAAGATAAGGTACCAGCCACTGAGGCCCTTCTCAGCTGAACTGCCCCTGATGGGCTGGCCAAGTCATTAAAATGCCAAACATAAGTTTGCGTAAGAGATTATTTTATGAAGAACTCACACAAGGCAAGTGCCCATATGGTGGTCAGAAGAAGTCATACAAGGACACTCTCAAGATCTCTCTGACGAACTTTGTTATTGATTGTGAGATAGGGGAGACACTGGCACAGGAGCGCCCAGCATGGTGAGCCCACATCAAAGAAGACATGGTGCTGTGTGAGCAAAGTAGAATTGCAGTAGTTCAAAAGAAATGTGAGATGAGCAAATTTAAAGACATCTCCACTCCAAATGCTGTAGTAGAGCCTTCTGAGCTTGTATTGGTCTGATTGGCCAGTCAGACACACTGTACCTTGACCCTGACATACAGACATCATTTTGGTCCTCTTTGATTACAAAGGAGAGCAATGAACAAGGAATAATCGAGAGGTTAAGGCGCTAGCCATATAGTCAATAAGGGATGGAGATTTGAACCCTGGTCTTTCCAGCTCCAAGACTAACGTTCTATCCATTTCATCAAGCTGCCTCTCATGAGAAAACTGTTAAAGTATTTTATGAATTTAAATCAATTTAAATGTAAATAGGTACCAAGCAAGTGTAATCAGCTCTGTTGAGGTTCAATATGAAATTTCTAATAAATCACTTAATTAAAATGCTATGCAAATGTGAGCTATTATTAATGTTGTTATTACCTCCCAAGGGTATTATGAGGATCAAATTAGAGAAAATTCGGAAAGGACTTTGTAACTACTAAGCACTAGCTAGGTCTGTGCAAGCCAGGATGACGATGAGCTCTCTGGACTCTGCCTCAGCATGTTTTACAAGAAACCTAGATAAGACAAACTTTCAGAAGTTCTGCAGCCCAGCCCCCAACTAGAGGCAAAATGGCACATAAATCTTTCCAGACAAATGAGAAACTCTCTAGGAATTCTGGTTCAACTCTTCTCCTAGGACCTACTCTGCAGACCTGCTCATAACAAATTGGCAGCTAAATCACTTAGGGAATTCTGGTTAAAATGTGTTCATCATAGCCTCATATTAATGCATATTAGTCATCCAGGGCAGAAAAAAAAAAGAAAGCAGATAGAAATCGCTTTAGAAGGGGACAAGGCCTTGTTTGAATTTGGCTTAGCTTGAGAAGGCTCACCATGAAAGCTCTGAAGGCCTGCCTAAGGTGGATTTACTTTAGATTCCAGAAACAAAAGTCTTTCTTGTTGCCTAGCCAATGGGAGATAACACTGTTATTTGACTCCATGAATTGTAATTGATTTAATTCTGTGGCAGCTTATTCTTTTCAGGTTTTAAAGACAACAAATGCCGCAAGCATTTTTAGGGCACATTGGTGGCTACCTATCTGGTCCATCTCTCATTTTGAAGATAAGGAAACTGAGGCCCAGAGAGAGTTACACAAGTATATGAATCTGTATTTATATATTACATATTATGCAATTCTACTTTGCTTATACAGCACAGTGTCTTCTTTGATGTGGGCATGTCATGCTGGGAGGTTCTGTGCCAGTGTCTCCCATATCTCACAATCAATGGGCACAACCCATTGAGATAAGGCTTACATCATGTTACTCTGTGTCGTCAGGGAAGCTGCTTTATCTGGTTGAGGACAGCTGAATATACGCACAGTCCTTTCCTCAAGGACTTCTTTGATTTCTGGGACTACAGTTAAGGAGCCTGTTTTGTGTCCTGGACCCTTTTGGCAATCTAGTCTTGGCTTAGTGTTGTTAAATGCATAAAATAAAATACTTAGGATTACAGTGAAAATCAATTATATTGAAACATAATTATCAAAATATTATGATAACAAGTTCAAGGATCCCTAATTAAGAAACCCAGAAACAGAGTTGAGCGTTACAGCAAACTACTAAGTTTTTGTTGTCATTGTATTCCACATTCAGTGCCTAATAGTAATAACAGTAAGGAGAAAGACCTGGATTCAAATCCTGACTCTGACACTTGTTTCTTGTGTGACTTTGGCGAGTCATTTAACTTTTCCACCCTTAGTTTCTCTATCTGTAAAACGAGAGGGTTAGAAGATAGCCTGAGGTCCCAGCTTTAGACTGATGTCTCTAATCTAACATTTATATAACACATTCAGGTATGCAAAGCACTTTATATTATATACATACATATTATGTTATATTTCATTATATATTATGTAATATACAAATACATAAATACAGATTCATATACTTGAGTGACCTCAGGCAAGTCATTTAATTTCTCTGAGCCTCAGTTTCCTTATCTTCAAAATGAGGAGAGATGGACCAGAGAGATAAACACCAAGGTCCCTTCCAGTTCTAAATCTATGATTCTGTGATACCTTGAAATCCTACTGTCTGGAACACTTCGCCCACCGAATTGTTTAAATGGTGATTTACTTCATCTTCCTTTCTAAAGACTCCACATATATACACACATATAACATATATGTACATAGGTACAAATATATCTACATATACTTGAATGTGTACATATAGGTACATAATCTCTTTGGATCCTCACAATGCTATTACTGTTCACATTTTATAGATGAATGAACTGAGTCTGAGAGATTAAGTAACTTGCCCAGGGTCATACAATTACTGTGTCTTTGACAGTATTTAAACCCAGGTCTATCTGATTACAAAGCTAGGGTTCCATCTACCTTGTCAGGCTACCTCCCTTGCCAAATGGATAAGAATGGAGGGATGGTGACTGTGTCCTGGAGGGCTCAGGGAACATTTGTTCTCCACTTTTCTTTCTTTTTCTGTTTCACATTCAAGAATGGTCACAGACTTCATCACCTGCCTCTTTTCTTTCCTCCACTACTCCTCTACCTTTCCCACTCTTATTCCCACCCCTGTATTTAGAGTTTTTGTTGAACTAGATTCACAAGTTCCTACTTTTATTAATCAGAAAATGGAGTCCCATGTCCCTCAGTCAATAGGTAAGCTAAAGGAGTGACCTGATGAGACATCTTCATTCCAGACTGAAATCCTGTGCTCCATCCTTCTGAAGGCTCAAGAAGACTTTGGCCCTGCTTGTGTCACTAGCTCTATTCACTAGCTTTTATTTGCTCTATTGAGTCCCATTCAATAGATGTTTAAAAAAACCTACTATTTATGAGGCCTTGTACTATCAATTAGTCAGTCAATATTTATTAGGTACCTACTATGTGCCAGGCACTATGCTAAGTACTACGGCTACAAAAAGAGGCAAATGTCAGTCCCTGCCCTAAGAGAAATTATTATTAGTAACCTATATCTTGGAGAGATTCAAAGGTCTCCCCATTTTGCTCATTTTAAAAAGTTCAGTTTTCTTGAAGGACATTACTGATAATGAGATTGCATGAACTCTCCAGATCCTGGTAAGGCCCCACCCAGTTTTACAAGGAACTTAATGTAAGGTGGGGAAGCCCATTGTGTTCTACTCCAGCTTGGTTGGAGAAAGATCCTTTTGTCTATATAGCCCAAGGCCAGGAGTGATCTGGTATAGCTGGGGATGGTTTGAGTAGAGATAATTTCTCTGTCCAAGGGTGACATGATGTCACTAGCAGCCCCTCATTGCTTCAAAGAGTATATAAACAATGAGCTTGTCACCATGTCTTTAGCCTAAGAGAGATGGCCAAATGACCATCCTTTTATTAATAACCTGCTAGTCTTATTAATAAAATGATTAAATTACCCAGAAACTATGTCTCTCAAACCTTTTTAAAATCATAGCCCTACTAGTGCTATATGGGATATATACCTTCCTACCCCAGAAAATGATAATTGTTGGTTAGTCCTAAACCTGTTCATTAATTCAGCCTTCTTACCACTCATTTACTCCATTAAATTCCCTCATTCACCTGTTCAGAGAACCAGTGTAGTACAGTAGATAGAAGAACCAACCTCAAAGCCAGGAAAACCCAGAGTCAAATTCTGCCCCTGACACATGCTGGAGGTGTGACCTTGGGAAGATCACTTGGCATCTCAGTGCTCTACACTCAGCAGGCTGGCTGCATGACCCAAACTAGATTCAAATGTAATTGGGAATTATTTTTTAAAATAATAAAAATACAATACAGCATAGATGATATTTCAAAACTTAAGTTAATATGCAGCCACAGTGATCCTTATGTATGGTTTGTTCAGTCCTGTCTGACTCTTCCTGACCCCATGAAACATACCATCCATGTGTTTTCTTGGCACAGATAGTGGACTGGTTTGCCATGTCAAGTCCTGAAATAAATCAAAGTCATGAGTTGAGAAATAAAATCTTTAACTGGGATAACATGGTAGCAAATCTGGGGGATGAGTGCAGAGCACAATGGATTTCCCAACCTGAAGACCCATGAAAAAGGTTCTTATACTCTTAGGAGGAGAGGGGGAGGAAGTAGTACAAGATAGCAAGGTCTGGTCATGAGATGCCAGCAATCTGAGCAAGGAAAACCACTTCATTCTGACAGTTTTGCCCTTTATGCCATGAATCCCAATGGAAAGACATCAGGGGCTACTGTCTGGCTCAAGTTGGCTTTGTTTACAAGGAAAGGTTCTGGGATGGGGTCTTAAGGTGTGGTTCAGCTCAACCTAGTCAACACTATCTTAAGGGTAGGAACGCAAGGATATTATGGAAATTCTAACATTGCTAGGATGATTAGAAGATAGTGACAGTTAATATTATATTTGGTATTAACAATTTTCTGTCAGCCTTCCTTCCTCCAGTGGATTAAGGCAAACAGAAGTCATGTGACTTGTCCAGAGTCACACAACTAGTACGCATCTAAGGCCGGATTTGAACACAGGTCTTCCTGACTCCAGACCCAGCACTCTATCCACTATGCTACCCAACCACCCTATGGTTTAGTATCCACCATTTCTATTTGAGTTTGACACCACTGCTCCAGGCAACTTTCTAAGGCTATAAATCAAAGAGTTTCCCCCACCAGGGAGTTCCCTATACCAATCACATCACATGTCCAATCCTTATGTCCTGTAAACCTCTCTAATTATGTGTGACCATCCTGCATGAGTCTGCTTTCAATCAACTCTTCTGACCAATGCATTGTATAGTGAAAAGAGCAGTAGATTTGGAGTCAGAAGACTACATTTTGAATCCTGGCTTGGCTACCTGTGTGACCTTAGGTAAAACATTTGCTTCTCTGAGCCTCTGCTTCCTCATACATAAAAGGAGGAAGTTGAACTATTCCATTCTCTAAGGTCCTTTCAGTTCTGAAACTTTTAAAACCCACTGATTTTCTCCCTCCAAGTCCTTGTAGATATTATGGGAGGCAGTGTGGTATTGTAGAAAAAAGAATTTGGAGTCAGAAGACCTAGGTTCAAATCTCAGTTCTACCAATTTCCTACCTGGGGGATTCTGACAAGTTGTTTAATTTCTATGGGCCTCAGTTTCCTTATCTGAAAAATGAAGAGAGATGGTCTGGACAGATGGCCACCAAGGTCTCTTTCAGGTCTAAATCTTTGATTCTATGATACATCAAAGTCCTTCTGTGTCTAACATTCCATTTACCAAACTGCTAAATGATGATTTACTTCATCCTCCTTCCTAAAGACTCCACTCTTTTGCTCATTATTGCTGCTTTTCTTCCAAGTCACCTCAGATTTTCCATCTGTGCATGGCTCTGAAACAAGAGATATTCTCTGATATGGTGGGTTTTCATAAGCACATTGGCATGGTTCTATTTCAGAAAGATGCCAAGCTGTGCTGGATTCCAAATTGTATTTTTGATTCTGTGATGCTATAATCCCCAAGATATTGAACTAAATTAAATTAAGTTAAATTCAATGAAATTAATTTAGATAAAATCACAGGTCCAGTCCCTTCTAAAAATTAATGCAAACAACTGTTTTCAAAATCAATATTAAAGACATGCATGCAGGGGTGTGGTTGAAGCTGGTCAGATAGGTTCCCAAGAGCCAATTGTTAAATTTTCATTGTGAGCATTTGCACCTCAGAAATCTGCACTCACTGCCAATCAGGGTTTGATTTGTTTTGTTGAGTATTTAGACTTCAGAGTGTTAATAATGCAGATTAAATTTAAAAGTATATGCATAGATGGCTATTAGGTTTTTGTTTTTGTTTTTTTCCCAGAGAGGCAAGTTCTTAAACATCTACCAGCATCCTTCTGTGTTGCTTTATAAATATTGCTTGTGTTCAGCAGGAGTTCTGTAGAAGGCTCAGGGAATTAAGTTATCACCAGACAGAAAACCTGGTGATTGTAGCCTAATAATAATAATAATAATAATTGGCATTTATATCACTTTAAGTATTAGAAAGTGTTTACATCAATTATCTCATTTGAGCCTCACAATACTCGAAGATAAGGTATGCATTTCAGGGATGCTGGATTCTAAAGTTATCCCAACCACATTCTGTGTTAGGGCACACAATAAACAAAACCTATCATCTGCTTTCAACAAACTGTCACCTGATCTGGTCTACAGGCTCCTGGACAGCCTGGATTATTACTTGGGGGAGCTAGATAAAGAAGTTCCTAAATCTGACTTTGTGCTTAGAGATCTAGAGTAGATCCTGATCCATTTGGTTGGGTATATGCTGCCCGCATGCTGAGTTGACTCCAGGCTGCCTTCTTACTTTCTTGTCACCTAGCTTATCACAATAGCCCGCCTGGGCATCTTCACCTTTCGGGATTCTCTGGCTATCCTGTAAAATATGAAGGAATTGATGAACTTAGCTGACCTAATCAATACAACAATCTAAGACAATTCCAAAAGACTCATGAGGAAAAATGCTATCTATCTCCGGAGAAAACTGGTGAACTCTGATTGAAGCATACTTTTTTCACTTTTTTTGTTTTTGCTTTTTTTTTTAACATAGCTAATATGGGAATATATTTTGTGTGACTCCATGTGTATAATTCATATCATATTGCTTATCTTCTCAATGGATGGGGAAGGGGCTGGAAAGAAGGAGAGAATCTGGAACACAATTTTTAAAAATGTTAAAAAGACATAATATAGGGACAGCTAGGTGGCCCAGTGGATAAAGCACGGGCCCTGAACTCAGGAGGACCTGAGTCCAAATCTGACCTCAGAATAAATACTTAACACTTACTAGCTGTGTCACTTAACCCCAATTGCCTAAAAATTTTAAAAAAAGAATGTATGTGTGTACATGAACATATATTCATACATATGTGTACACATGCACACATACACACATACACACACATATATATGGGTGTGTGTGTGTATTTGTTGAAGCCAGAGAAGGCTAAGTTGCTGTTCTTTATCCAGTACTTTGGGGGCAAGGGTCTGACCTGATCTGGAAATCATAACGTGTCCTGGGAGGATTAAAGGAAACAAGGGACAAAGTGTCCCTGGGAGATGTATGCTCCACACTCTCTCTCTCCTCTATCACCAGCATTTATCTCTGTGACTAGTATAATAATGTGACGTTCAGTGATTGGCCCTGGTCCAGCCCTGACTGCAGGGTTAAGGAGAGCCAACTAGAGGGGCAGCTAGGTGATGCAGTGGATAGAGCACTGGCCCTGAAGTCAGGAGGACCTGAATTCAAATCTGGCCTCAGACCAAACACTTGACAATTACTAGCTGTGTGACCCTGGGCAAGTCACTTAACCCCAATTGTCTTTAAAAAAAAATAGATGAACAAATGAATGAAGAAAGAAAGAAAGAAAGAAAGAAAGAAGAAGAAGGAAGGAAGGAAGGAAGGAAGAAAGAAGAAGAAAGAAAGAAAGAAAGAAAGAAAGAAAGAAAGAAAGAAAGAAAGAAAGAAAGAAAGAAAGAAAGAAAGAAAGAAAGAATGAATGAAAGAACGAATGAAAGAAAGGAGAGCCAACTAGATTGAGTTTAGAAAAGGCCTCTGGGTGTCTGAGTCAATACCTATAAAATGAGAGACCTAGAGGCTCTCTGAGGTCTGGTCTCCCTCTCAATGTGTTATTATGCTCTTGTCTCATATTGACAACAACATCTGATTTTTATTGAAGTGTCATTTTCTTCTTTTTTTTCTTTTTTTAGGCAATTGAGGTTAAGTGACTTGCCCAGGGTCACACAGATAGTAAGTGTCAAGTATTTGGTCTGAGGCCAGATTTGAACTCAGATCCTCCTGACTTCAGGGCCAGTGCTCTATCCACTATGCCACCTAGTGCTCCTACAGTGTCATTTTCTAAGAAGGTCCATCCTTAGACAAAATTATGAACCTTTGCTTTCTCCTATTTCTTTTCCTTCCTACATGTTTTGCCTTGAAAATTAGCTTATGCTTATCTGGAGGGCAAGGGTCAAGTCTCCCATGTATTGATTAAAGATGCATAGAAGAAAGTCCAATTCTGTGGAGAACAGGAAGTCAGTAAATGCAAATTGAATAACAGATGGCTCACTTGAGTTCCCAGCATATAGACCTGAGGTAGGCCTGGAATTCAGGTAACAGACTTCCAGTTCAATCCAGACTATTATTTCCAGAACCAAAAATAAAATTCTCTGTTTGGCATTCAAAGCCCTTCATAACACACCCTCCCCCCGAATCTTTCCAGTCTTCTTACACCTGGCACCCCCTCCCCACATACTCTGCAATGCAGGGATACTGGCCTCCTTGCTATTCCTTGTACAAGACATTCCAATCCTCAACTCTGGGCATTTTCATTGTTGTCCCCCATGCCTGGAATTCTTTCCCTCCTCATCTACATTTCCTAGATTCCCTAGTTTCCTTCAAGTACCTGTAGGGATGGTGGGCCTGTCATTTTATGGCTAGAAGGGAGACAGAATAGACATCTCTAACCTCTGCTTTCCCCCCAATTCCTCACTCTTCTCTTCATTCTTTCCAGGAGGGGAAGCAAGAGGTGGGGGCCCAGAAAACACTACTCTGCACCCTCAGAGAGAAGGGATACCCAACTAGAAGTATAGAAGATCTGTTCTCTTAAATATTGTTAGTCTAGAGGGATATGATTGGGTTCTATCTAACTTTTGGTCACTTTGTCATCCAAGGCTTGACCCCTTTCCCACCAAATACCAGTTCCACAATGAACTCCACCCTGCCTCTCATATAGAGCAGGGCCCTTCAATCTCCACCAGAAAAGAGAGAGTCTCATACCAACATGACATAAAAAGTTCAAGAGACATAATTTCTGGGTAATTAATCATTTTATTAATTATGACTAGCAAATAATTAATAAAAGGATGGTCATTTGGCTTTCATAAACCAAAGACTCCTCATGGAGACCTCTTGATACTTATATACCCTTGGAAGAGTGGGTATTCCCAACAGGCAGGAAACAACTCTGATTGCTTTACAATTAATGAGAGAATGAATGTTATAATGAGAGGTAGACCTATTCTAATAAGAGGTTGGGCAACATGACTCCCTCTACCCAGACCACCCCCAGCCTCAGGAAATCTAGATAAAGGGATCTACCCCACCCATCCAAGCCTATCTGGGTAGAACACAATGGGCTGGAATTCACCTAGATTAGATGCTCTTTGTAAGGTTTTCTAGTGGAGAGGGGTAACAACTCCACCTACAGAAAATGGTCTCAGTGGGGTAAATTTTGGGGCAAGGTCAGTTATGTTCTTAAAAGACTGACTGTGTAACCTACAGGAGTTTATTTCTGAATGAGAAAACAGAAAGAAAAAAATCTTAATATCAATTAATAATTAATATGAGAGAAACAATCATTTATCTCACTAAAGGGTTCAGGGATTACATGCCTACTAAAATCCCACTTTCTACAGGAAGCATTCCTGATTCGCCTTTGATTCTAGTGCCTTCCCTCTCTTGACTATTTCCTTGTTTCTACAGCCCTCTCTTACTTAAATCCAACTCACTTGCAAGTCATGACATCACCTTTCTGATGTTAAGGTCCTCTTCCAGAATGAAGAACAAACAACCTGTGAATAGTAGTAGTAGCTGCCCCACTGGGGACACAGCTCCTCCCTCCCTTCCTTCCTTTCTTCTTTTTTCCCTCCCTTCCCTCCCTCCCTTCCTCCTTCTCTCCCTCTGTTCACATAGGATGTCCTACCCTTACCTGCGGGAGCTCTACCCAAAGGAATATAAATTTTGATCGCTGAAACTTGACAAGATATCTTGGGGTTTACGGGCTAGATTTCTTTCTTAAAGACCATGCTTTAAACCCAAATCACTCTGGCTCTCATTGATTGGCCAGCAATAGGTCCCAGCCCAAACCCGGTTTGGTCCTTGTTTGGGCCCTGATGGCTCAGAATCAGTGTAAATAGCAATTGTTTTGGTTTGGCCAGAAACCCAGAGGGTCTTCACCTCCCTTCGCCTTTGCTTTTTGACTAGGTAAAAGAGGCCATTTTTTCGCCTCATTTCTTACCTAGCCTTAATTACTGAAATGGGCATTTCCTCAGTCAAACTGAGACCTGGGAAAGACCTTAGCTTCAAAAGGTCATGGTCTTCCATTGCATCTGGGGCCATCTTCAGTCACCCTGATCTATATCTTGCCACTGGAGCCAGATGGCTCCTGAGGAGAGAGTGAGGCTGGTGACTTTGCAAGCCCTCCTTCACTCAAATCCAGTTCACTTGCAAGCCACAACATATCCTTCCTGATGTCATGGTCCTCTGAGAACAAGACGAAACAACAATTCCCTAGTCATATGGCAGATAGCTTGTTTGTACATAGCTGTTTGCGTGTTGTCTCCACCACTGGAGGTCCTTGAGAGCTGGGGCTATCTTGTTCCATTCTTTGTATCTCCAGTATTAGCACAGTTCTTAGGACATAAACGTGCTTCATAAATGTTTATTGACTATGATATTCTTATTTACTTGCTATGTCAGACATTACTTACCTGAATGAGTAACCTATAGATTTTTCTGCTTTGCAGTGAGTAAATGATACATCAGAAACACTAAAGACACCTTCTAAACTAAAATTCACTCTTTTTATAGGAGAAAGGCAGAGATAAATGAAAGAATAAATGAAAAAGATTTATTAAGCATTTATTATACATCAAACTCTGCTAAGCAATGTGGATACAAATAATAACAATTATAGTTCCTGCCCTCAAGAAGGTTATTTTCGAATAAGGTGAGATAACAGATATTGGAGAGTAGTTACCAGGGAAGTATTTTGGTCTGGAATAAGATAAAGCCAGAAAGGAAAAACACAGGAAAAGGATATGCTGTAACTCTGAAAGCAGCTTTAAAAACAGGTGTCAGCTGGTCCAACACCAAGCTACAATTCATCTCTCCCCCACTAGGTGTGGGCATCAGCCAAGATTGCTATTCACCCAGTTGCTTCATTCAGTTACTTAGCTTGAGTTTAGCATTGTAGTGTTACCTAAGCAACCCAAATTAAACTTCAAACATTTGGGTCTTGAAAAATCATTTGCATCTGAACAAAAGGAGGAAAGAGGAAGGGAAGAAGAAAGTGAGGAAAAGCCAAGTTTATCCAAACATGAGGAATTTCAGTATCGTATATTCTAAGAGGGGCAGTGTGGTCAGGAATTAATAAAAATTATGTAGCACCTACTATGTGCTAGGCACTATACTAAGCGCTTTATGATATTATCTCATTTGATCCTCACAACACCTCTCAGTGGTAGGTGCTATTATTATCACCATACTACAGTTGATGAAACTGAGGCAAATTGAGGTAAACTGACTTGTCCAGGGCCACACAGATGGTAAGTGTCTGAGGCTGAGTTTGAACTCAGGTCTTCCTGACTCCAGACCCTGCATTCCATTCAGGTGCCTAGGAATACCTGGGTTCAAGTCTTCCTTTTGAAACATATTAGCTGTGTGACCCTGGGCAAGCATTTAACAGGCCAGTGCCCCAGGGACCAATCTAAGACTATCACATTCTGAGCTGGCAGGCTGAATCTTCAAAATTTAGGAGTTCCCTAAACCAATAAAATCACAAATCTTATCCAAAATGCAATACACAGTGCATATAATATATGCATACATATATATATGGATATATATATATATATATAAGTACATATACATATATATCCTAAACTCTAAGAGCCTTCTGATGTATTACGAAAGCAAGATTATGGAGCCTCCCAAGCGTCACCCATACAAAGCTTTCTCCTTAAGGATAAGCATGAGACCCTAGGACAGATGTGGCTACCTATCACCAAAAAAAACTAATAGTGAAGATTTTGATATTCTGTTGTCCAGCTTTCATTTTGGGGGGATGGGTCTAGGCAATAGGGTTAAGTGACTTGCCCAGGGTCACACAGCCAGTAAGTGTTATGTGTCTGAGGCTGAATTTGAACTCAGGTCCTCCTCAGTCCAGGGCTGGTGCTCTATCTACTGTGCCACCTAGCTGCCCCTTGATATTCTATTGTCAGGAAATTCCATAATAAAAATTTTTTTTTACCCTTTTCCACCCAAACACAAACTATGAATCCTTTATAGCCTAATAAACATGTTAATCTTTGCTAAACTATTTACATCATTTACATTACTACAAACATAGGCTCTGCAATGTTCATTTAATAGATCAACTACTCCCCTTGCTGCTGCTGCTGCTGCTGCTGCTGCTGTTCAGTCATTTTTTCAGTTCTGTCCAACTCTTCATAACCCCTTTTTGGGATTTCCTTGGCAAAGATACTGGTGTGGCTTGCCATTTCCTTCTCTAGCTCATTTTACAGATGTAGAAACTGAGGTAAACTGGATTAAGTGACTTGCCCAGGGTCACCCAGCCATCCATCTGTATCTGAAGTATCTAAGGCCAGATTTGATTGAACTCAGGAAGAAAATTCTTGACGCCAGGCCTGGCACTATTCACTGTGCCACCTAGCTGCCCCTTGCTGCTGATACAATGAAGCCTCGCATTCTCAGATTGTACTATAGACACACTCTACATATAGTCTGTAGTAGGAATCATTTCATCAGGACGTGCTTTAACCATTCCACTCCCTGCCCTCACTTCCTAAGCATCTGGTTCCTCACCATACATCATTTTACTTAAACGTAGCATGTCTTAAAATCTGCTCGGCTAGTTGCCAGTCCCTGCCATGCAGATGAGAATGGGTATTAAATTTTGTTTGTGGGAAAATGATATTTAACCAACACTGAGATCCCGGGTTTGAACCATGCTTGCATTAGACTCCAGGCCACACTCTGTATTCACCTCTACATAGAACAGAGTTTCTCAGACCCTAACAAGGAAAAAAAATTTGGAATTTCAAGAATGCCACTAACCTGTCATTTCCCGAAGTTTGTTCTCAAGCCAATAATGCTTTAATGTTGTGTTTAGAAAAATTTAACTCTCTCTAGGACAGGCGTTCTAAGCCATTTTTGCATGTTATGAATGAAGGAATAAAGCATTTATTAAGTGCTTACTGTGTGCAAAGCGCTCTGAAAAACACTGGGGATACAAAGAAAAAAGCAAAACAGACTTTGCTCTCAAGGAGTTCCCATTCTAAAGGGGAGACAACACTTATGGTCATTTGCAGCTGCAAGTCAGATGGAAAAGTCCGATGGTCCTTGGAGCATAATAGCAAAACAAATTATAATTTTTCTTCTTTAATGACATTTCCACTGATAATGTCATATCAGTTTCTGATGCTGAACCATTTGACAATACCCTTTGACCTCAAGATTCTAATGCTAGACATAAACCCCAAGAAGGTCAAAGACAAAAAGATAGATCCCATATATACCAAAGAAGTTCATAAAAACACTTTTTGAGGCATCAGAGAACAGGAAACAAAATGAGTCCCCAATGAGTATAGAAAAGCTCAACAAATTATGGCATATGAAGGTAATAGAATATTACTGAGACAGAAGGAACAGTAAATAAGAAGTCAGAAAAGCATGAGGAGAATCACATGAACTGATATAGTGAAGTAATGTTATATAACTATAGTGACCAAGTCTAGCCCTGGACGAAGTGGAGAAAATGCACCTCCCTCCGTAGAATACTACACGTACTGTTAGACACAGTCAATGTATCGGCTTTTCTGAGTGGCTTTTCTTCTCGCTTTTTAATCTTTGTTACAAGCTGTAGTTTGTGGATGTGAAAAAGGGATAGATGTTGGATATAACTAGACATGTATATGATATAAAAGCAAAAGGCACCAATAAAATAAAATTTAAAAAGTAATTTTGCCCTTTTTTTTTTAGGCAATTGGGATTAAGTGACTTGCCCAGGATCACACAGCTAATAAGTGTTGAGTGTTTGGTCTGAGGCCAGATCTGAATTCAGGTCCTCCTGACTTCAGGGCCAGTGTTGAAAAGTAATTTTGAAGAAAACAAAAATGGGTCTCAACATAAAAGAAGTAGGTTAAAGTCAAAAACAATTCTTCTTACTATCTAAGTCTATTTGTAATTCAGCTAATTATTCCTGTAAATGATAGGACATTAAGTGTTTATATATCATTATCAGAAACAAGCATTTATTAAGTGCTTACTATGTACCAGGCACTATGCTAAGCAATGAGAATAGGAAGAAAAGCTAAAACATGGTTCTTTGTACTTAAGGCATTCACACCGTTATGGGAGAGACAACATGCAAACAACTATGTGCATGCAAGATTCATACAATGTAAATAAGAAGTAATCTTTCAGAGAAGGCACTATTTGGGGAGCAGGGGATTGGCAAAGGCCTCTTGCAGAAGGTGGGATCGGGGCTGAGTTTTGAAGGAAGACAAGAGACACTGGTGAGAACACAGAACATTCCAGGCTTGAGGGACAGCCAGTGAAAAGGGATGAAATGGAGTGTTGTTTGCAAGGAATGGAAGGAACATGCTGTGAAGGAATTTAAATGCTAAGTAGAGGGTGTTATGGAGTTTACTGAGCAGGGGAATGAAATGGTCAGACCTACAATTCAGGAAGATTATTGTGGCAGCCAAATAGAGGGTGGACTGGAGTGGCTAGGGAGCTGAGGTAGGGAGACAGTAGTCCAGGTGCGTGAGGGCCTGTACCATGCTGATGGCTTTTTGAGGGGTGAGAAGATGTATACAAGAAAAGTTGTGAAACAACATGACTACTCTGGAAGTGTTTTGCATACTGCATATGTATAACCTGCATTGAGTTGCTTGCCTTTTCATTAAAGGTGGGTAGGGAGGGAGGAAGGGAGAAAATTTGGAACCCAAAGTTTCAAAAACTTATGTTTAAAAAAAAATGTTTTCGTATGCAACTGGGAAATAAGAAATACAGGAAATGGGGTACAGAAATCTATCCTGCTCTACAGGAAAATAGAAGGGGAAGGGGATAAGAGAAGTGGGGGGAGAGACAGAAGGGAGGGCAGACTAGGGGAAAGGGTATTCAGAATGCATGCCGTCTTGGGGTGGGGGGAGGGGCAAGATGGGGTGAAAATTTGGAACTCAAAATCTTGTGGAAGTAAATGTTGAAAACTAAAAATCAATAAATTTTAAAAAAAATAAAATCATAAAAGCTGGGAAAAAGTGTTGTGAAAGTAGAAATGGCAAGACTTGACAACAGATTGGATATGTAGGGTGAGTGTTTTTCCATTATGATTACAATTACTCCCACTTTATGAGAGGTCTCCTGTGACTAGGTAAAATAATAAGGTAAATTAATAATATAGTAACCTTACTTGAAAATTCTTGCAATATTCCATGTCTGTAGCAATTCCCACTTGTGTATTTTTTTAAATTAATATAAATCTCTATTCTCTTTCTCTAATCCTTACCTCCATTAACAATAAGGGAGGGAAAACAAATTTCTTATAAAAAATATGCATAATTATGCAAAACAAATTCCCTTAATGGATGTATACAAATAATACACCCCTATATATTTTATAGATATCTATATGTACATGTCTCATATGGTACCTTAAATCCATCACCTCTCAATGTCACAGATAGTATGTTTTATCATTGGCTCTCTCTCTGGAATCATGAATGGTCATTATGTGAGCAATGATTTTATATCTTTTAAAGTTGTTTGTTTTTACACCGTCATTGCCATATAAACTATTCTCCTAGTTCCACTTATTTCATTCTTCGTCAGTTTCTAAAAATCCTCAAAATTGTTCATTTTTATGATATGCGATTTGCTATAAATTTGTCTTTCGGTTTTGCTCACTTCACTCTGCATCTGTTCATATATGTCTTTCCAAGTCTTTTTGAAATCATGTTTCCTCATTTCTTATAGCACAATAGTACTCCATAATACTCATATACCAGATATGAATAGTCAGCACTCAGGAGAAGAAATTCAGGCTCCCTATAGCCATATGAAAAAAGGAATGCTTCAAATCATTAGAGAATTGCAATTAAAGAAGGGCAAACTAACTCAATTCTGGACTTAACCCTATGTGCTGCCAATCCTAGATAGGCAGTGCAGATGGACATTGGGTTAGGCCTCAGGCAAGTAGAAAGAAGGGATGGGGCTGGATCACAATTAGAATATCACTTGGTGTTTTCAAAGATCCTAAGTTTCTACCTTTGGTAAAAGCCTCTCCAACACACCAGTTCTTTCAATGATGATGATGATGATGATGATGATGATGATGATGATGATGATGATGATGATGATGATGATATAACAATGGCAATTAACATCACCATCATCATCATTATCAAGGTGAATACAAAAAGAATTCACCAGGCAAACCACGGTAGGAAATGAATATTCCTCCAATTATCCTCTCTCTTACTGCAAACCTAGGAGTGAATGGGAAACCCTAAACAGAAAAATGACAACCATTAGGCAGAGAAAGTGTTCTAGAATGAGCAAATTCCATCTCACAGAAGGGGGTGTCCTTCTTGAATAGTTCTTTGTCATAATTGGAGCCTTTGTATCTTCTGTAACTCAACATTCATGGAACAAATGTAGGGGGGGAAAGAAGACAGACCCATTCCTGCTTTAGGAGCATCTGTTTCTGGGGGAATGTTGGCAGAGTTCACAAGTGATGTCAGACACCCAGCAATAAAGATAACAATCTAGTCAATTCTTATCCTAGCATTCTTTCTTCCTCCAGTGAAGCTCCAAGTTGACTGGAGCCATAGGGGCCAGGAGTCTGAAACTGGTAACCGTCCACATTAAGCTAAAACAAGCAGTGGATTAGAAGTAGGAAATACTTGCAGCTAACATTTTGCTGAATGTTTAAAATATCTGCATTCAAAATTCCTCTGAAAGACCCAGATGTAATGTTGGTTGAGACACTAATATAAGAAGGCCTCCAGAGGGAGGTAGCATTTGCTAATATCGAAACCATCAACATGGCATTGATTGTGCCCCTACTATGAGGAGGGCTCAGTTTGAAGCTTCTAGATAACATCACGAGCTTCACAGGATCATAGATTTAGAACTTTAAGGGACCTTGCTGCTTAGAGGCCTTTGAGGCCAACCCCTTCTTTTTATAGATGAGGAAAGTGAAACTGGGTCACACAGGCCATAAGCATCTGAGGCAGGATTTGGGTTCTGATTTTCCTGAGTCTAAGTCCAGTGCTCCATCCAATATACCACCTAGTTTCATCAACTTGAGATTAACAGTAAAAATAATGAGGTAATTTACTTCAACAATTAAATTAATCAATATTGCTATTAGTGAATGGATGGACACCTACTTTCATTTGATTCACTCTCATTAAGACTCCAGGAGTTTAGTCAAAGAAAGGAATTAAGGAATTCCCCCTACCCCTAACCTCACAGTAGCTTGCCTAGTTCAGAGTACACTAATGGATATCCCATAAATATCACTGAGTTGATTTTTCACAGTTTTTTACAAGCAAGGGAAATGGTGTTTTGGCTTCAGTGTATCCTTGCAATGAATTCCTGATAAGTTATCTCATGGTTTAAGAAGAGGCAGTTGGTTTTCCATTGGGTCAGGAAGAGAAAATTACTTTAAGAAAGTAGATTTATGATGGATTTCAATGAAGTATAAAGAGATTTGTTGTTAACAGCAAAATATGGAAGGGAAAGAGAGAGACAGCATGAGCTAGTGGGTAGAGATTTAGTCTCTGAGTCAGGAAGACATGAATTCAGTTCTTGCTGTGACACGTATTGGCTACAGATGCTGGTCAAATCACTTGACCAGGGCACAACTTGATGAAACTTTCTAAGACTATAAATTTCAGAGTAATTGTGAATTTGCATTGGTACAGGGAGTTTCTTCCCTGTTTCCTATGCCAATGAAATCACATGTAGGGATCCCCAAATGCATAGAAGGGGACAAGGATCAAAACTGAAACATGAGAAGCTAAGCGTAGTGGAAGGAGTACTGGTCTGGGAGTCAAATCCCAGGAAAACCTGCTTTTGACTCTGCCACTTACTAGGTAACCTTGAGCAAGTCAATTCACTCATAGAGATTTGATTTTTTCCATGTGTAAAACAAGGGCATTGCAGTAGCTAACCTCTAAATTCTCTCTTAACTCTGACATTCTATAAATCTATGATTCTTCCAAATGTAGAGAAAGTCTTCCTCTTCCATCTCTTCTCCTGGCCCAACTGCTGGTTAGAGAATGTCTAACTTATGGCAACATGGCCTTGGACATGATCACTGTGTGGGCTTGTTTTCTTTCAAATATTTCTTTTCGCCTTTCTGTCCCTAGGTTTTTAATTCATTAGGGGTTTGGAGGGTTAAAAATAGTGTTGCCACCCAAAGAGGGTCATTTTCAAATGTGCATAGAAATGAACAGATGGAAATTCAGAAGGAAGCACAGACACACAACAGTTTTGAAAGCAACAAGTATATGTACATCATATATTTACCCCCCAAAAAAGTGATATAAAATTGAAATTCACAATTTCATACAAAATACTCATGATCCACTGAGAGTATGAAAACATTCCTTTTTCAGTGTTTAAGTTCAGAAAAAAAATTTTGCTTAAAGGCTGTGAAATGATCCTCAATTATCTTAGGGGACTAAGTCTCAGGCCCACTGACACAACTCTCTTTGGGCCTAAGTACAAAAGCCAACCCATAAGAAGCTATGGCTCTGCTTTGGGCTAAATTGGTGTACCAGCATGGCCAACATAGAGGTAAGAAAGCTACTCTCAATTTATGCTTATTTTTGTTGAGTATCCTTTTCATTCTATAGCTAAATAAATTCTCTTATTTGCTGGTGTTCAGTCCTTTTTCAGTCATGTCCAACTCTTCATGACACCATTTGGGGTTTTCTTGGTAAAGATAGTGTAGTGATTTGCCATTTCTCCAGTTCATTTTACAGATAAGGAAACTGAGGCAAACAGTGTTAAGTGACTTGCCCAGATCACACAGCTAGTAAGCGTCTGGGTTTAGTTTTTAACTCAGGAAGATGAATCTTTTTGACTTCAAGACCGGTGTTCTATCCACTACACCACCTACCTGTCCCATATTCCCTCAATTAACTGTTTATAAAAAAAAAAAAAAAAGATTATTGGTTGGAGAATTGGGACGGGCCTTAAAGATTGTTCAATGGATAACTTGTTTTCATGTTATGCCATTACAACCATTGCCAGATTAGTTGTATTTTGTAATATTGTTGTACTTTGGCAGCTAGATAGCCCAGTGGAGAGAGTGTTGGGCCTGAAGTCAATAAGTCCTAAGTTCAAAACCAGCTTCTGACACTTACTATTTGTATGAGCCTGGACAAGTCACTTAACCTCTGTCTGTCTCAGTTTTCTCAACTATAAAATGGGGATAATAACAGCCCCTACCTCCTAGGATTGTTGTGAGGATCAAATGAAAAAATAATTGTAAAGCACTTAGCACGGTACCTGGCACAAAGTAAGCATTATATACATTTTAGTTATTACTAAGCATTTAGCATTATTACAAGCATTTAGCACAGTGCTTGGCAATAGTAGGTACTTAATAAATGCTTGTTCCCTTTTATTTTCATTCCACAGGACCACAAGATACAGAGGAAAGAGAAGGGCATTAGGAACCAGAAGATATAGAGTCTAGTTATAGCAGTATCTGACCTTGGAAAAGTCATTGAAATTCTTTACATCTCCCAGCTCTAGCTTCTTCATCTGCTAAATGGCAATAATTTCACCTTTTATTACAGCAGCATCATTGAGAGGTTCAAGTGAGGATAAAGAAGTATACAGATGGAGTCACCACCAACTGGCCCATTATTATTGGTGTTTATCACAAAGTCAGTACGTCTGTGAGGGTATGTCTAGATTGAAATGGAATAAATTGTGGCCAAATGTCATCTCAGTAATGTGCCTGATTGGAGGGATATTAGAGGTGAGTAATGGGATAGTTTTGAATTTCATAATCCTATATACGAATGCCTGAGAGACAGTTGGTCGACTTAAAATCAGGAAGGGTTCAAATCTTGTGTTGGCCACTTATAAGCTGTGGGATCTCCAGTGAATCACTGAACCTCTCTGGATCTTGGGGAGCTCACAAAGATTGCTCTGTTAAGTTATAGATGTGTTCACATTAGTTGGCATGGTAGCATGGAAAGAACAAAAGATTTAGAGTCAGAGAACCTTGAATTACATCCTGGCTATGCCACTCACTACCTATGTAACCCGGGACAATCTAGCCTCTCTGGGCCTCAGTTTCCTCATCTGTAAAATGTAGGGTGATGACCCTTAAAGTCCCTTCCTACTCTAAATCTTTGAAATGTTGTTGTTGGAATCCTTGACATGATTTTGACCATAATGTATACAAACATGAAGTAGTGTTATCACGGCACAATAAGCTCCAAAAGTTTAATCTTACTTCACTAATCACTAAGCCCGTACAGCCTATTCTTAGTAATTAGCTAGTATCTCTCCAAGAAAGTTAGTTCAATTAATGAAATGGTATAAATGGCTAAATGCAGATTGGTGGTGCAGTGGATAGTGCCAGGCTTGAAGTCAGGAAGACTCATCTTCCAGAGTTCAAATCTGGCCTCAGATACTAGCTGTGTGACCCTGGGCAAGTCACTTAACCTTGTTTGCCTCAGTTTCCTCATCTGTAAAATGAGCTGGAGAGGGAAACAGCAAACTACTCCAAGAAAACCCCAAATGGGGTCATGAAGAGTTGGACACGACTGAAATGAATGAACAAAATAAATGGCTAAAATACGTTTCCCCTGAAGACAGAAATAACAACCATCACCAAAAAAAGAGCAAAAACTGGGACAATTTACTTTTGTAAAATATTTAGAGATTTAGAAGATCATAGGATATTAGAGACCAATCCAGCTAACCCCCTTATCTTACAGGCTATGACACAGGCTGAGAGAGAGTGACTTCCTTTCCCAAGGTCATACAGTTAGTAAAAGGAAGAAGTCACAAGTCCACATTCTCTATTGCCACATTCAGTATTCTTTCTACTACATATACCATATTACCCTCTCATATACTCTATGAGGCAAGTAGTGTATTACTTCTACCATTTTAAAGTTGGCAAAATACTGGCTCAGATAGTTGAAGTGTGTGACCTTACAGAAGGTCACACAGCTGGTAGGAGACAGAGCTCTTAGAACTCAATCTCACTGGCCTTAGGTCCAGTTTCCTTTCCAAATCACCATGCTACCTCTTCATTTGGCATTACAGTCATAAATTAACATGGAAGGTCCAATGTAGTAAGCCCTAACATTTACTACCAGCACACACTCCCACTAATTTTCCATAAGCAAGGATTTTAGGATGATGGAGTGAGTGAAACACCCCACTAAAGCTCACATTTAGGTTCAGTGTGTGAACATGGCATCTGAATTTAACCCTAAAGATGAAATATGCCCAGCAAGGACTGAATTGCCCTCATCTTGTTGGGAGTTGACAGTGAACTTCCAAATTGCAACCCTTCAAAACTTAGGAGGCAACAGGAAAATCTGACCCAAAGGTAAAGGAATGCTAACCCCCAAAGTAAATAACAAATGTCCCTTGGATATGGAACAACTTTCCGGGACAACTGCAGTGCTGTGAAAAGGGAAGCCTTTCTTTCATTCCTCACCTCCTAACTGAGTTCCCAGAACTCCAACAAACAAGTTAGGGGATGTGGGGGTTGGAAGCAGGGCGAGAGAGAGAGAGAGAGAGAGAGAGAGAGAGAGAGAGAGAGAGAGAGAGAGAGAGAGAGAGAGAATGAGAGAAAGAGAATGAGAGACAAAGACACAGAGAGAGAGAGAATGAGAGAGAGAAAGACAGAGAAAGAGAGAGAGAAAGAAATGAATGATAACTTTTTAGTTTTTGGAGTGAAAGTTTGAAAGCTGGCTCCCATTTTCCTGCATGTGGGCCTTCCTTTAAATATAAACAACTGCTGAGCCTGAGAATGAGTTCCCTATGTAGATGCCAAATAAACACAAAATGACAAGTACAGATTTTTGGCTTTAGACAAAGATCTGGTTTTTCAACAATCCTCTTTGTTGCCGCTAAAGACAATGGTCCCAGTGTTTCTGAGCCAGGTCACTAGGACTTTGTACAGTGTCTTCCTCACCCTGTCCCAGCCCCATTCACCAGGCAGGCAAAACCAAAGACCTCTTTGGGTTTGGAAGCTTAACTATCCCCTCCTTCTGCCCCATTTCTTTAGAAGTGCTTGTTTACTGAAACTAAAGAGCCATGGTACATGAGATGGGGACTCTGGACCAAACCACAGGATTAATTTGATGAGGGATATGCTCCATGGCTAGGAAATCTTAGCATAATCCCAGACTGTATAGCCACAGTAATAAACCCCACTTAGGGGTAGGAGGAGTGGGGGTGGGGAAGGGAGGTTGGAGGGGAAGAAGACTGGAGTATGTCATTGCTCAAGATTCTCCCTTTTCCCCCTTCTTTTAGCTTCCATTTTCTATCAGACACTTCATTTTATCCTCATAAAAATCTTATGATTTTAAGAGCAAATCTTAAGATTTTCAAGAACAAATAACCCATCTTATGGATGAGGAAACAGAGGCCTAAAGAAGTGAAACATTTGCCCAAAGTCACATAACTAATAATCGGCAGTACCAGGACTCAAATCTGGGTCCCCTGCCTCTAAATCCAGTGTCTTGTCACTTGAATATTCAAAGCTAATTCTTGTCAATATTCTCTTTAATGTTCCATTCAATATATTACTATATATATATATATATATATATATATATATATATATTATATATATTTACATAATATATTTTTTATATATATATATAATGTATTCTATATACGTGGCATCACTACATGCCTGAACCATTTGTAAGCAGCAGGGAAGGAACCAATAGATAGGGAGAGACTGAAGAATAGAGAACGGGATAATAGTGGGAGGGCAGTCTGATGGGGAAAAAAGCAGAAAAAGATGAGATTAAGAATACATAGAGAGGGTGAGGAGAAGGGCCACCTTCTCACCCTTAACAAGAATGAAGAAGATGGTGGATAAAGATGTCTGAATGATGTGGTATGAAGGAAGAGAGAGAGAGAGAGAGAGAGAGAGAGAGAGGAGAGAGAGAGAGAGAGAGAGAGAGAGAGAGAGAGCGCTATTGGTAAATGACCTTACTTTTTTAATCAAGTAAGATTCCAAACTGAAAAGGTGGCAGGGGGGGAGGAATAGTGGCCTGGAAGACATGAGGAAAGACTAGACAATTTGGAACAACCCCTGTGCAGAAGGGGATAGCAAACCCATTGTCTTGCTGTAGTAAGAAACTGATAAGGTTAGATTACATAAACTTTTTAGGAGACCCAATCATCATTGTTTCATGATTTCTTCCAACTTTGTTCAGCAGAATGCAAATAGAAATAAAGAAGAATGGTGGGAGTCCTCCAGGGTGGGAGTTTGGGAAGACATGATCGGTAATAGGACAAGAGGATGGTATGAATTGCTCTGCATCACCAAGGGTTGAGACAGGGAAAGAAAGAGATTGTAGCTTTACAGGCAATGTTTTAGGAAAGAACTGAGAGGTGGAGGGAATGGAGGTTACTGTGAGATTTAGGAACAACGTTAGGCATAGAAGAGCATATAATTATAAAATATTTTGGTCAGATAAAGGACCTTCAGAGTTCAAAAACATGGAAGTCAAACACATGGGTGATAGCAAGATCAAGGATATGACCATTTCTGTGCATGGCTGACGTAGAATTGGGGAGCAGGACACGGAAATTGAGCACATTAAGGAATGAGACGTTAGCATATTTAAGGAATATGCACGTTGAAGTCACTTAGTATGAGAGCAGAAGCTGGGACACAGAAAAATACCATGAGACAAACACTGAATTCCTTGAAGAAGAAAGGAGAATGTCCTCAGAGTCAATAAATCATAACTGCCAGGATCCAAATTGGGTCATAAATTTGGATAAATATGAACCTCAAAGGACGAGAGGTTGCTGAGTGGTGGTAATAGTGAGGGAGGGCTGCATATGCCAATGGTAAGCAAGGAGTAATTTATCTTTGCCATGTCAACCATGTCTGCAGTGAATTGGAGGCATTAGAGACAGAGTGAAGCTATAACATGAAAGGGTGGTGAGGGAGATAGTGTCATCATGAAGGAATCAGATCTCAGTGAATTTCAGAAGATAGAAGGAATGAGAAAACAAGGATTTTCTTTGTCCAAGATTAGAGATATTTCTTTAGTCAGAAAAACTGAGCTGAGTTTCAGAGCCACAGAAGGCTAAAGACATCAAGCTGTGAAGAGGCAAATAATGACCAGTGCAATATTCTATAGAGCCCTGCAGACTTCCCAAATATCAATTTTTGTGAGCATTAGATGATCAATGTATTTAAAGAGTTTGGGAAACCTCAAAGAAATAGATAAATGTGTGCCATTACAACCATAGTATGCCCAAGGGCTATTCTCTTAATTTTGTTTTGCACTTGCAGGTTGGCTGATGTAGTATCTGCTACATCAGGTTCAAGAGAATAGTCTGTAAGCCTAGACCTACAACTCTAGCTCACAAGCACCCTCCACTGGGCTTACTCTTCATAGTCACCCAATAGGCACAACTATATCAAAGCACTGGCATTTACAAAAATGGTATGTTGAAAATAGTAGCTATAAAACACTCCCCCATAAAGCTTGGACAAACTCTTCCATTAATACCCACAATGTCTATGGGAGGAATGGGCATAAACTTATAATATTATGGTCAATATCATGTTGGCTCCAAATTCAACATTGTTGTCATTGTTCGTCCTTCATTCTTGAAGAGGACCAATGACATCAGAAAAGTGATGTCTGCACTTGCAAGTGAATTGGATTTCAGTGAGGCAGAGCTGTGCAAAGATAACAGCCTCACTCTCTTCTCTGGAGACATCTGAGTCTAGTGGCAAGATATAGATCAGAAAGACTGAAAATGGCCCCAGATGCAGTGGGAGACCTTGACCTTTTTAAGCTAAGGGCTTTCCCAGTTCTCAGTTGGTCTGAGGAAGCATACATTCAGTGATTAAGGCTAGGTAAGAAATGAGGCAAAGAATGGCCTCTTTAACCTAGTCAGAAAAAAAAAATTAAACTGGGAGGGGAAGACCCTCTGGGTTTCTGACCAAAACAGAAACAATTGCTATTTACACTTACTCTGAGCCATCAAAACCCAAACAATGACCAAATGAGGCTTGGGCTAGGACCTGCTGTTGGCCAATCAGTGAGAACCAGAATGATTTGGGTTTAAGGCATGCAAGGAGGGCCGTTTGAATTCCAATGGGCTTTATCAAAGCCTGGTTTTCCAATGCTATATTTCAAGAAATCATAATTGAAACTACATGGAGTAAAAGAGTTAACAACTTTTCTACTGAACCACCATTGCTTCAGGAGAAATTCTGCAGAACTACTATGCTAGGATTTCAGCAATGTATTTGACAAGATCTCTCAATCTATCCTTGTGGACAAGATAGAGAGCTATGGGATCAATGATAGAGGTATATTAAAAATTGGTTGAACAACTAAACCTAAAGATTTATGAATTATGCATCAATGTTAACTTGGAGGGAAGACTCTAGTTCAGTGACAGAGTTCTGTTCTTGGTATTATTTTGCTCTACATTCTTATGAACATTCAGGTGAAGACATAGATGGCATTGTTATCAAATTTTCAGTTCAATCAATAATCAATTAATCACTATTTAAGTGCCTACTGTGTGCCAGGTGCTGTGCTAAATGCCAGGAATATTAAAAAAAAAAAGGCAAAAGACAGTCCTTGTCCCTAAGAAGTTTACAATCGGGGCATCTAGGTGGTACAGGGGATAGAGCACCAGCCCTGAATTCAGGAGGACCTGAGTTCAAATCCAGCCTCAGACACATAACACTAGCTGTGTGACCCTGGGCAAGCCACTTAACCCCATTGCCTAGCTAATAGAAAAGAAGCTTACAATCTAATTAGAGAGATAAGCCAACAAATATATACAGAGCATGTGGCAAGTTATATACAGGATAAATAGGAAATAATTAACAGAGGGAAGGCACTGGAATTAAGAGGAGTGGGGAAGTCTTCCTGTAAAAAGGGAGATTTTGGTTGGGACTTAAAGGAAGCCAGGGAGGTCAGTAATCAGAGCAGAGGAGTGCTCTAGGCACAAAGGACAGCTACAGAGAATGTCCAGAGTCAAGTGATGGAGTGTCTTTTTTGTGGAGTAGCCAGGAGGCCAGTGTCACAGGATCAAAAAGTATATGTGAGGGAATAAGGTATAAGAAGGCTGGAAAAGTAGGAGAGGGCTAGGTTATGAAAGGCTTTGAATGCCAGACAAAGCATTTTGCATTTGCTCTGAGACACAATAGAAAGCCACTGGGATTCATCAAGTAGAGAAGTAACATGATCACACCAAAATTTTAGGAAAATCACTTTAGTGGGTGAATGGAGAATGGGTTTGAGTGGGGAGAAACTTAAGGCAGGCAAATCCATCAGCAGATTATTGAAATAATCCAGGCATGAGGTGATAAGAGGCAGTGTCAGAAGAGAAAAGGGGGCATATTCTGGAGATGTTGCAAAGATAAACTTGACAGGCCTTGGTAACAGCTTGGATATGGGGAGTGAGAGATACTGAGGAATCCAGGATGACTCCTAGGTTGTAAGTCTAAGGGTCTGGGAGGATGATGTTGCCTTCTACAAAAATAGGGAAGGTAGGAGGGAGGAATGGTTTATTTGGATATGTATATTTCGGATGACTATTGGATGTCCAGTTACAAATGTCTGAAAGGTAGTTAGAATTGTGAGATTGAGGTCAGCAGAGAGATTAGTGCAGGAAAGGTAGATTTGAGAAAAGGTAATTAAATTCATGGGAACTAATGAGATCATCAAGGGAAATAGTATAGAAAAAGAAGAGGGCCTAGGACAGAAGCCTGAGAGACACCTACAGTTAGAGGGTGTTATGTAGAGGAAGATTCAGCAAAGGAAACAGAGAAGGAGCAATCAGATAGATAGGAGGAAAACCAGAAGAGAGTGATGTGTCAAAAAACCTAGAGAGAAAAAAGAATCAAGGAGGAGAGACTCATCAACAATATCAAAGGCCGCAGAGAGGTCAAAGAAAATTAGGATTGAGAAAAAGTCCATTGGATTTGGCAACTAAGAGATCATTAGGAACTTTGGAGAGAGCAATTTTGGTGGGATGATAAGGTCAGAAGCCAGATTGTAAGGGGTTAAGAAGAAACTGAGAGGAGAAAAAGAAGAGGCACCTATTGTAGAGGCCTTTTCAATGAGTTTAGCTACAAATGGCAGAAGACATATAGGATGATAGTTAGCAGGGTGATCAAATGAAGGATTTTATTAAGATAGAGGAAACATGGCCATGCTTGGAGGTAGTAGGAAATGAGCCAGTAGGGAGGGGGAGTTCGAAAATAAGTGAAAGAGTGGAGATGATAGATGTGGCAATCAGTTAGAGGAGATAGGATAGAATAGGATCCCTTGAACAAGTACAGGGGTTAGCCTTGGTAAGAAGTAAGGATATTTCATTATGTAAGACAGAGGTGAAGGAGGAGAAAGCATCTGAGTAACAGGAGATGAGGAGGATGGGAGAAGAGGAAGTTCGTGGTGAATGGCCTCAAATTTTTTTCTATAAAATATGAGACAAGATTCTCAGCTGAGAGTGATTCTCCGGGTATTCAAGGGAAGTTTGAAGAGGGATGAAAAATTTTGGAAGGGGCACTTTGCAGAGTCGGATAGTGACTTGACAAAGGAAGTACAGTAGGATTACCTAGCAGCAGCGAGGACCCAGTTGAGGTTATGTAACATAAATTTGTAGTGGACCCAGTTAGAACAGTTGCATGTGTATAGGAGTAAAGGAGACAAATGGTGGGAGTGATCCAAGGCTGAGGTTTGGCTGGGCATAACCAATGATATGATAAGGGGATTAGGGATTCAAGAGAGAAGGACAGTGTAGAGTTGAACTGGTTCACCAAGGAGACAAGATAGAAGATGAGTGAGTGGCTAGTGCAAGGGAGGTGGCCCAGGAGAGAATTGAGGGATGAAGGGATTGGAGGTAACAGTGAAGATGAAGAATACAGTTATGTAAGGGGAGGTAGGAGAGATAAAAAGCCAATAAATTATGGTTGGACAAGGGCATTTCTGAGTTTTTGAACATAGAGGTAAGTGATGGCTAGATCAAGAATATGACTGATCATCTTTGTGTGTGGCTAAAGGTGGATGGAGGAATTACTTATGGGAGGTGAAGAGGTTGAGAAACTCAGTAATTAGGGTATTTGAGGGATAATCAGTATGTTTGTTGAAGTCCCCTAGCATGGAGAAGAGAGAAAAATTGTAAGCTAGGGATCAAATTCATTGAGAAAAGAAGGGAGTGATGTGGGGGTTGGTAGATAATATCTACCAAAATTTTGACTGGGTAGTAGATATGAATAGCATGAACCTCAGAGGAAGAGAGATTACTGAATGATGATGGAAGAGAGAGAATCTGGAAGTAGCAATGGGGAAAAAGGAGTATCCCAACTTCCCTGCCTTGACCAATATGCTGATACCATCATCAAGAGTAATCCAGGTTTCAGTAAGAACTAGTAGATGGAAGGAGTGGAAAAGGAAAAGATTTCAGATGAAGGGAAGTTTGTTGCTTGGAAAAAGGCATTCCAGAAGGCACAGGGGAAGGACTGGGTGGAGTTAGGAAGAAACTTTGGTGAGAGTGATAGGAATAATGACTCAGGGGATATGGGGAATGGAATCAGGTTTAGAAGATGATCTACAGGAATTGAGAGTTCAATCTAATAGACATTTATTAAGTATATGCTATATTCCAGGAGCTGAGCTAGGTGCTAAGGATAAAAAAAAAAAAAAGGAAACTGTCCCTAGAGACATTCTGCGGCAGGGAATCAACATGTATGCTGTAATTTACATACATGCATGCATACACATGCATAACATATATATACATGTATGTTTGTATATATTTTTATACCTGTGTGTGTGTGTATAGTCATTTTGTGGAGTAGAAAGGGAAATGCTAACGGCTAGAAGAATTAGGAAAGACTTCATGTAGATGATATGGCACTTGAGCTGGGCCTTGAAGTCCAGGGATTCTAAGAAGCAGAGGTGAATAGGGAGAGCAATCCTGATATAAGAGACAACCTGTGCAAAAGTCCATGCATTTGGCATGGGAGATGGAATGTCATTGATAGGTAAGGGCAAGTAGGCCAGTTTGACCTAGATAATAAAGTGTGTGAAGGGGGAGTAATGAGAAAAATCTGGAAAACAGAATGGAGCTAGATTATAAAGGCCTTTAAATTTTAAGTAAATACAATAGATATATATTTTTTTTAAATCAGGAAACAAAAAGTTCTTACCAGTCTGGAACTATATGTCAAACATATCAAGATAAAATGTAATAAGGATCAGTGTAAAATCCTGTACCAGAATTCAAAAAAATCAATTTCACAAGCACAGAATAGATTTGACATGACATGATAACAATTCATATGAAAAAGAGTGTGTGAGTGGCTTGGAAATTAAATATTTTTCACTGAGGTGATATGGCAGCCAAAAAACAAATGCCATTTTAGAATATGGAAAGAAAAATATTGTGTCCAGAGAGAGGAATCTGATAGTCCCACTGTCATCTGTTCTGGTCAGTCAGACAGCATGTGGTATAACGTATTGAATTGTGGGGGCTACATTTTAGAAGGGACATTTGCAACCTTAAACATATCCAGAGGTGGGTGACCAGGATGGCAAAGAAGCTACCTCCAAAATAGTCCCCAGCCCAGCTTTGGACGGTCTCCTACTTTTCTGTCTCCCACAGACAGATCTATAAACGCAATACCCAGAACTAACTCTAAACAGAGGACCACCCAGCTTACGTCCCAAGCCCTGTCCATGGTACTGTCATTGCCAAGGCTGGACTGTGAGAAAAGAAGTAGGAGAAACTCCCGCTAGCTGAATCTTAATCTTTGTTAAATGATCCTTAAGCTAGAATCTTCTCTAATTATTTCTGCGCTTATCAGCCTTGGGTATATGCAAAGCTAAATAGAAAAAAGTCTAATAATCCAAGCACAAGTTATAATGAAGCAGCCACTTCACTACTTAGCAACCATGAAATGCTCAATGGTAATAAAACCTTCCAGCCTGGCTAAGTACTTCAAGGGAATATGTTTATCTCTTTCATATTAATCTATTCCCAACTCTAATAATACTTACCACTCTTTTTGTCACTTAATACTTGAACTGGGCACTCTCAATAAGGGAAAACTTTTCCTTAAAGCCTCATCAAATGTTCTACACAATATCAAAAGTGGATTCAATTTTTTAATCAATAAGTCAACAAGCTTTTATGAATTGCTGATTACATTGCAGGCTCTGTGAAAAGGGCCAAGGATACAAAGTGAAAGGAAAGAGTCATTGTCCTCATGGACTTTACTTTCTGTAAGGGAATAATATAAACACACAGTAAATATAAGGCAATTGTAGGGAAGTCAATAGCTGCTGGGGGCATCTGGAAAGACCTCATATAGGAAGTGGTAAACTAGCTAACCACTGAAGGAAGTTAGGAATTCTAGGAGGAAAGATGAGAGGTGAGTACATTCCTAAAAAGAAGAAGTAAAAATATGGAGATGGGGGATGGGGTATCATATATGAAGAATGCCAAGTCCAATTTGTCTGGAACATGACATAAGTAAATGGGAATTATAGGTAATAAACTTCGGAAGGTAGGCTGGTGCAGATGGTGAATGGCTTTGAATGCCAAATAAAAGTTTGCATTTGATCTTAGGGGCAGCTAGGTGGTGCAGTAGATAGAGTGCTGGTCCTGGGGTCAGGAAGACTCATCATCCTGAGCTCAAATCTGGCCTCAGACACTTACTAGCTTTGTGACCCTGGGCAAGTCACTTAACAGTTTGCTCATCTGCGAAATGAATGGGAGAAGGAAATGCAAACCACTCCAGTATCTTTGCCAAGAAAACCCCAAATGGGGTAACAAAGAGTCAGACTTGACTGAAAACAACCAAACAACAACAATAAATTGATCCTAGAGTCAATAGGGACCCACTGAAATTTCTTAGGCAAGGAAATGATAAGATTTGAGCTGTGCTTTAGGAACATTTTGGGCCAGTAATCAGAGAAGGTAAAGATTTGAGACAAACAGAATAATTAGGAGGCTACTGCAATAGTCCAAATGAAAGCTAATTAGAAGGCCTAGTTTAGTATGATTACCATGTGAGAGGGGAGAGTCAATCAATCAATCAATCAATCAGTAAGTGTTTAGTTAATATCGACTACGTACCAGACACTACACCAGGTACTAGGGATACAAATACAAAGAATGAAACAATCTCCATACCAAAGAGCTTACACTCCAATGGGGAAGACAAGTAGCACAAATATAGATGTATATAGAATAAATATAAAGAGAATAAATCAAATAAATGCAAAGTAGTGAAATACAAATTTTTTTTTTGAGGAAGGGGACTAGAAGTTGGGGAGATCAGAAGAGGCCATGCAGAAGACAATGCTTGAGCTGCATTTTCAAAGAAGAAAGATTCTATGTGAGGTGGAGGTGAGGAGGGTGTGTATTCTACGCATGGGGGAGAGTAAGTACAAAGGCATGGAGACTGTAAAAGGAATGTCACATGTGAGGAACATAGAGAAGGCAAGTTTGAATGGACAGTAGAGTGCAGAGGAAAGAATAATGTATAATAAGGTTGAAAAGATGCATTGAGGCCAAGTTGTAAAGGGCTTTTAAAGGTAAACAGAAGAGTTTGCTTTTTATCCTAGAGGTAATAGGAAACCACTGAGATTGAGTGGAAAACTGACATGATTAGATTTGTGCTTATGTAAAAATCATTTGCACAATAGTATATAGGATAGATTGGAGTGGTGCAAGGTTTGAGGCAAAGGAAACAATTAGGAAGTTGTTTTAATCATCTAGGAGAGTGGTGATAAGGGGCTAAACTAAGGTGGTAGCTCTGTAAATAGAGAGAAGGGGTCAGAGGTGAGATGTTATAGAATAGAAATTATGAGATTTTGCAACTGATTAGATATGTGGGGTAAGGGAGTATGAGGAGTCAATGATGAAGACAAGGTTATCATCCAAAGAAACTGGATAGATGGAAGTGCCTTGGATAAAACCAGGGAAGTCTGGAAGAGGAGAGGGTTGGGAAGAAAGGTAATGAGTTCAGTTTTAGTCATGTTGTAGGAGTATGAGATGTCTCTGGGACATCCAGTTTAAAATGTCCAATAGGTAACTGGTCATGCATGACCAAAGTTTAAGGGAAAGACTGAGGCTCAATATATAGGTCTATGAGTTATTTGCCTAGAGATTAAAATTAGACCCATAAGACCTGATGAGTTTACCAAGATAAAGAGCATAGTTGGAGAGAAGACAGTCTAGGATAGAATTTTGGTGAATAACCACTTTAAGTGGGTGTGATATGGATGATAAAACAGTCAAGGGGACAGAGAAGGAGACAGGAAGGAGAACCAAGATAGAGTAGTGTGACCAAAACCCAGAGAGGAAAGCATATCCAGAAGGACAGGATGTTCAACAGGGTAGAATATAACGGAAGGATGAGGACTGAGAAAAGGCTATCAGTTTTGGCAATTAAAATATTGCTGGTAACAGTTTCATTTAAGTGATGAAATTAGAATCCAAGTTACAAAAGGTTGAGCAGTGAAAGGACAGAAAGTGGAGGCCACGAGTATAGACAACTATTTTTTTCTAGGAGTTTGGCTATGGAACAGATGAAATATATAGGATGATAACTTGTCAGGATGGCAGTGTCTAGTGAAGATTTTTAAAAGATGGACATGTCTGCAGGAGTGGGAAAGAAACAGATAATGTGAGTATGAAAGTAGAGAGAGTGAAAGGGAACTAAGGTTACAAAATGTTGGAGAAACAAGATTGAGATCAAGCATATACATGGAAAGGTCAAAAACAAGGCCCATTACTTTGTCAAAGGCCAAGTGAAAACTGGAAAGCAGGGTGGGGTAGTGTTACAGGGTTTTGAAATGAAGAGAATAAGAGAAGAGGGCTCATGTGGAATGACCTCAGTTCTCTCAGTACAGTAAGGAGGCCAGATATTTAGCTGAGAGACAGATAAGAGGAGGAATGGGAGGACTGAAAATGGAAGATAAAGTTTGTAATTGTTTTTATGAGAAGTTATTAATTAGAGAGGAATAAAAAGAATGACCTAATGTAGTGAAGGCCCAGTTAAAGTTGAAGAACAGACATTTATAATACATTCAGGTAGAACAGTTGCAAGACTTCCTCCATCTCCATTCAGTAACTTATGAGTAGGAGTGGAAGAGGTAGGTGGTTGGGAGTAATCCAGGGTTGAGGTTTGGCAAGAGCTAAGTAGAAATAAGACAAGCAAATGAATGGCTAAAGAGCAGAGAGCAATATAGAGCTAAAAATGTCTAACAATAGAAGGGAAATTGGGGAAAAATGAAAGAATAATGAGAATAGGAGTAATGACCTGAATATCAAGGAACTGGATAGATTGGAGGTCTCAATATAAGGGGGAAATAGGTTTAGGATGGGGTAAGGGATAGGAAGAAGTAGAATGATGGAAAGTTATGATCAAATGAAGAGTGTCAGAATTAATTAAAGAAGTTAATAGTAAGGCTCAATTTATGAGCATCCCTGTGCATAACTGAATTGGATTGAGGTAGTAGGGCACTGAATTAAGAAGACTTAGAAACTGGGAGGTTAAAGAATTGGGGCCACATCTACATAAGTATTAAAGTCAGGTGAGTCGGGTGCTGAACTTCTTTTGTAAAAATTTATTATTTTTAGTTTTCAACATTCACTTTCATAAGCTTTGAGTTTCCAATTTTCTCAACTTCCTTCCTCTCCTCCCCTCCCCAAGATGGTGTGCAATCTGATATAGGCTCTACATATATATTCACATTAAACATATTTTCACATTAGTCATATTCTAAAGAAGTATTAGAACCAATGGGAGGAACTACGAGAAAGAAGAAACAAAACAAAACAACAAAAGAAAAAAAAGGTCAAATAATATGCTTTGATCTGCATTCAGACTCCATAGTTCTCTGGATGTGGATAGCATTTTCCCTCGTGAGTCTTTTGGAGTTGTCTTAGATCCTTGCATTGCTGAGAAGAGCCAAGTCTATGAAAGTTAGTCATCATACAATGTGGTTATTACTGCATACAGTGTTCTTCAAGTGCTGAACTTCTTCAGAAATAAAGGAGAATGACGAGTGTATGACATGATTTAGATTGGGTAGAACAGGTTAACTGAGTGGAATTCAAAGGAAAAGGGGGTGGATATGAGATGTTGTGGTGGTAGAATCAATAAACCCAACCACTAATTAGATATGGAAGATAAAGGAGAGTGAATAAATGAGAACATAAACTTGAGTTATCAGTACCAATGGTGGTACCCTAAACTGGTATAGGCAAGTTAGGGGGGAAATATGTTAAAGGGAAAAAATGTTTCTTTTTGGACATGTTGAATCAAGGTATCTTATGGTATATTCAGCGTTATAAAAAAAATATGTTTATATGTACATAAAGGGAAACTTCAATAAAGGTATGAGAAGGGCACAGATTTTTTGTTGAATATAAGAGAGAAAAAAAACATTTTGCTAGAAAGAGCAAAACACTGCCTCAAAAACTCACCTCTGATAAGGTCTCTTTTCTCATGTATACAGGGTATCCCAAAGGTCTTAGTACAGTTATAAACTATTAAGATTTTAAATTGTACTATGGCTTTTGGGACACTTTTTATGTCACCATTACAGAAGATTCCTTGAAATCTGTACCAGGGATAACTTCATCAATTCTCAGGTTATTAATACCAAGTAAGATCTAAAACCAGATAAAGAATACTTGTTAAAGGAGTGTGCCAACTCCATGAGGAACATGATTAGGTACCTACTGTGTGACAGGCTTGAGTACATTACAAATATTAGCTCATTTGATCCTCTGAACAACTTTGGGAGGTAGATGCTATTATGGGCTCCATTTAACAGTTGAGAAACTGAGGCAGACAAAGGTTAAGTGGCTTACCCAGAGTCACATAGCTAGGAAGAATCTGAGGCCAAATTTGAACTCTAATCTTCCTGACCCCAGGCACAGTGTTCCATCCCCTGTGCCTCCTACCCCAGCTACCCTCTTCAAGATGTCCAGTATATATTTCAATATAGTCTAGTAGAAATCCAGATTTGTTTGTGGATGATGTGCTGATTACATCAAGATCCATGATAATGCAGGACCCGTTAAATTATATCCATTATCATTTGAAAGGGCTGGACCTGCTAGGTGGTATGGTGCATAGAGTATTGGGCCTGAAGTAAGGATGACACATTTTCCTCAGCTCGAATCTGGCTTCAGACACTTACTGGATGTATGACTCTGGGCAAGTCACTTCACTCTGTTTGCCTCAGTTTCCTCATCTGTAAAATGAACTGGAGAAGGAAATGACAAACCACTCCAATATCTTTGCCAAGAAAACCCCAAATGGGGTCATGGAGAGTGGCACATGACTGAAACAACAACAAAATCCATTTAAGAGAAATGAAATGGAAAGGAAGGACTGTTTTCCAGTATTCCAGCCTATGGTATGCTAGTTAGATGGACAGCCCACAGAGCAGGTTCATACACATACACACACATGTATATGTGTATATATGCGTGTACATGTATATATACATGCACATATACACACATACACATGTATATATGTATTGTATACTATGTATGTGTATACGCATACATGCATGTATATATGTGCGTATACACATTTGTGAGTGTGTATATACATACACATATACATATATACATATATACATATATACACACACACATATACCTTGAATAGGTATGATGAATTAGGCTCAGAACTGAAAAAGGGGAAGGAGACAGGCTGACTTGCCTTTGGTAAACTGTAGCACTTTGAATGATCCCAAATTCCTCCTTCAACTAAAAACCCATTTTTTTAAACACCAGTATTCTTCCAGGGATGCTATTTGGTTCCAAATCATGAAATATCACCATCTCTGAGGAAACAAAGCTGGGGGTCACACAAAGGCCAACAAGAGACATATAGAGTACACAGATTAGGCTACAGCACATTACTAACAACAAATTGGGATGCAATGATAAAAGACATCATCAGAGGGATGTACAGCTGGAAGACAAGGTGGGCTAGTTATGTAGCAAGAGCGAGAGATACACATGGACAGTCCACATGCTACAGTGGCACTGTGTAACGTCAAGAGATTTCAAGGAAGGTTCTTAGCATGTTTGATGGATGCTGTGCTGTGGAGTAACTAGAGGACATGGGCAAGAATTACCTCCAGATGAGAAGGTACAGATGGACTGTGATCTGCATGGGTGTAGAGAGTACTTGCATCAATGAGATCACAGAGCCACTAAAATACACGAGACTAGGCTTTGAATCTAGTTCCTGCAAACTCTTTATATTTCCTGTAGATTTCAGAATCATTTGTAATCTGGATCCAGGTTACTGGGATCTCTTCATTATGGGCCATGTTGCTTTCCTGCTTCTTATAATTCAGTCTTCCCTGCATATAGATAAATTAAAAGAAATATTTTTTTTCATATAAACCCAATATGCTATACAACAGAAGATCCGGGCCCCAGGTGACATCCACTGATCCAGTTTTTGCAAAAAGACACCTTGTTCCCAAAATTCTGCTTGTTTTCCATTATATTTCATGAAAATCTATGACCAAGTAGACCATTCATGGGCCCAAGATGCTTTAGAAGTTCGCAAGGACTCAAATAGTCCAAGGAGCAAAGCTGGGGACATTGGACTGAAGATAAATTGGACTCCACATTCACAAATAAATTTCAAAATAAATTTAGAGGGAATGTGGGAGGGGATCTAGATTTAGGGAGTAACACTGAATAAATAGGCTCAAAAATATTTGCCAGTTAACAAAAATTTCACTAGTCAGGACTAATCCACAATTAGCAGTGCCAGAGTGATCAGGCATTCAATGGCAGCCCATCTCAGCCACTTGAAGAAATGCAGGACAATGTTACAGGAATCATTTCCATTTCTATTTAAATTTTTCTTCCTCTCCAGGAAATTTTTTTTCTGTCAACCAGACCAATTAAATTTGGTTTCTGGGGTTATGGGCTTGCCTCCTTTGTTAAGGATGGCGTAAACCTATCTTTATGGAAAACCTTTGAGAGAAGATCTTTCCTCTTATAAGATGTTGAGTAACATCTAAAGGTTCATTTGGGGACCCAAATGTGTCAGTATATCTTGCCCATCCCCCTAACCTTGTAAATATGAATCAGATTTCCAATCTACTTGCTTCCTTCATAGAATAACAGAATTGGAATTAGAAGGGATCTCGGAGACAATCTTATACAAATGCTCTCATTTTACAGATGAGAAAACTGCAATCCAAGAGAGGTTAGGTAACTTTCTCAAGGTCACACAGGTAGCAAGCATTAGAGGCAAGATTTAAACCCAGGTGCTTGATCCCAGAGACGTTTTTATCACTCTGCCGCACTGTCCTCTACTACTCTTGGGAGCCTATGCTGCTTGGTGAGGTTAATTATCCTAGTAATTTAACAAAAACAAATTTAGAGTCATCCTACATTTAACCTTTTCCATAAGAATCTTTATGGAGACAAAATGGAGCTAAAGTAGCCCTCAACAGTTTATTTCCTCAAAAAATGGCTAGTAGACTGTAACTTCAAAACATTCCCCTATTCAGAGCTTAATGTTGACCACTTAGATCCCTTGTTTCTGGAAGGTTCCTATTATTTTATTCCTTTGTCCATTCTTATCAATCATATCTCCCTCTCCCTGTCTCTCTTCCTCTCTCTCTTCCTCTCTCTCCCCATCTCTCCCCTCATCTCTCTCTCCTTCTCCCTCTCTCTCCCTTTCTGTGTCTCTCTCTTTCTCTGTCTCCCTCTCTCTCCCCTCCCTTCCCCCTCTCTCCCTCCCCATCTCCCTCTCTCTCTCTTCCTCTCTCTCTCCCTCTCCCTCCCTCTCTTGTTCTTTCTCTCCCTCTCCCTCTCTCTCTTCCTCTCTCTCTCCCTCCCCCCTCTTATTCTTTCTCTTTCCCTCTCTCTCTTCCTCTCTCTCCCTCTCTCTCTCCTGTCTCTCCCCTCGTCTCTCTCTCTCTCCCTCTCTCTCTCTCTCTCTCTCTCTCTCTCTCTGTCTCTGTCTCTCTCTCTCTCTGTCTCCCTCTCTCTCCCCTCCCTTCCCCCTCTCTCCCTCCCCATCTCCCTCTCTCTCTCTTCCTCTCTCTCTCCCTCTCCCTCCCTCTCTTGTTCTTTCTCTCCCTCTCCCTCTCTCTCTTCCTCTCTCTCTCTCTACCTACCCCCCTCTCTCTTCTCCCCCTGTCTCCCTCTCTCTCTTCCTCTCTCTCTTTCCCCCTCTCTCTCTGTCTCTCTAATTCTGTCTCTGTCTCTCTCTCTCTCTCTCTCTCTGTCTCTCTCTCTCTCTCTCTCTCTCACACGCACTCACACTCACACACACACACACACACACACACACACACACACACCCTACTCCCCACCCCCACCAAAGGAATCATCCTGATCTGAATCTCTGCTTTGTAGGAGGCTCCCTGCTTCGCAGGGCTTCTTTCCCCTCAGCTTGCTCTGGCTCCTTCAATCGGGAAAGCATTCTTTTGAACATAATATAGCTCCTGGCCCAACAACCAGATAACTGTGCCTTCCAGTCTTGCTTTAACCGCTGCTGCAGATACTTTTGCTGTAAAGATTGGCAGTACCCAGAGAGCTCTCTTCTAAGCTGCTGCTGTCTCAGCATTGTATCCATGAGCTCTGCGAGGCTCCATGCAGAAACAGGAGCTTTTGTTGTTGCTGCTGTTCAGTCGTTTTCAGTCGTGTCTGACTCTTCATGACCCCATTTGTGGTTTTCTTGGCAAAGATACTGGAGTGGTTCGCTATTTCTCTCTATATCTCATTTTACAAATGAGGAAACTGAGGCAAACAGGGTGAAAGGACTCGCCCAGGGTCATATAGCTAGTGTCTGAGGCTGGAATTGAACTCAGGAAGATGAGTCTTCCTGACTTCAGGCCCAGCTCTCTATCCACTGCATCATCTGGCTGCCCAGAAATAGAAGCTACTCATCATCAATTCAGGTTTCCTGAACATCTACAATTTAGCCCAATTCAACAGGTGTTTTTCCCCTGGCTGCTCACTGCACTCCCTGCAGCATGCCTACTGAACACCGAACAATTCTATACGTTGTTCCCACCACCCCCATCCCTGTAGAATGTCAACTACTCTGAGGGCTGGTACCTTTCCTTCTAAAGCTGCCTTCCATCTATTTATCTCTTAGGTGCGTGCTTTCTCTCCCACTGGAAGAGGGCAGTAAGCTTTTAGGGGTGGGAAGCTGGAAGTCCTTTTTGCTTTGTGTGTGGCACTTGTAAGTATTTAATAAAAATATTTGTTGATCAATTGACAGGAGTGTCTGTTATACTGCTGTCTTTGTATCATCAGCACCTAATACATAGTAGGTGCTTGATAAATGCTTGTTGAATTGAATCACTTAAAAGTTACTGTATTGGAAAAAAATTACTGTATTGTACTGATTGTTTTGAATAACTTTCCCATGCTTCATTTGTACCACACCCCATTGCCCTATCATTTCTTCCTTCCCACAAACACACATGTAGGAGGAAAGCAGAATATAATGCTATGCATATGGTTACCCAGTGGGTAGCAGTGGCAGCATCTAAGACTTTTTGGCATGACTTTTACAACTAGAGCTGGTCCTAGCTACCCCGCAGCAGCCAGAGTAGCCAAGGGATAGGAGAAGGGATGACAGAAGGAAGAAGCAGAAAATACATGCTGGGCAGATCCTGTTACCCACATTCACTCTGGGGCACTTCCAAGAAAAGCAGACCAACCTTAAGTGTGGAAATAGAAACCCTCTTATCAGCATCCACCACAACCATCCTCACCAGTCTGCCTACGAATGGGCAGCCAAGGACACCTTCCATGGGAATATAGAGACTTTTTTTTCCTTTCATGTCTAAAAAACACATGTTAAAGAGAGCTGAAAATGGATTAAGTCAGAGTGCTAATCTCCCAGAGGGAAAGGGGGGAAAATATGTGGATAATTTTGAAATTATAGTTTTGATCTATTAAACTTCCTTTTCATGATGCCAAGAGATTTCTGGATTTCCATTCAGATCCAGATCTTGCAAATGCAAACAAATTCTGCAAGTGAATTTCATGCGTAAAATGCGTGCAAACACAGTAGCTAGCTGGGTTGCTTAGTGGACAGAATGCCAGAGTTGGAGCCAGGAAGACCTGAGTTCAAATCTTGTCTTAAATACTTATTAGCTCTGGGCAAGTCTTTTAACTTCTCTCAGCTTCAATTTCCTCATCTGTAAAATGGATGTAATAATAACATCTACCTTATGGGGTTGTTGTGAGAATTAAGTGAGATAATATTTATAAGTCACTTTGGAAACCTTAAAGTGTTATATAAATACTAGCTATTATTATTAGTCCTATAGCACAATATTGTATAGTGCTAAGGTAGCTAGATGATGCAGTGGAAAGAGCATTGGACTTAGAGGCAAGACCTCAATTTGAATCCTGCCTCAGATGGTTTAGTAGCTGTATGACCTGGGCAAGTCATTTACCCTCTCTCAGCCTCAGTTTACTTATTTGTAAAATGGGGATAATAATAGCACCTACTTACAAAGTTGTTGTGAGGATAAAATGAATTAACATATGCGAAGCATTCTGCAAACCTTAAAGCACCATATAAATGCTAGCTATTGTTAATACAAAGAATAGCTAACTTCAAGAACTGATCATATATAATATATACATGTGCATATGCATAGGCCTTATTATTTGAGTACATTCTCTATAGAAGATTTATAGAAAGACATGGACAATAATTACAGAAATCAAGAAGGCATGGGGGATGTATATGTATAACTATTGATAGCAAATATACATTACTAAGACAACAGCTTTATAGTGTAGACAGTAACTAACTTCAAAGACTAATCACATATTTAGATCTAATATATATGTAAAATGTGTGTGCTACCCATGTTGGTTAGGCATATGTCCACATGGGTTGTCTAAATGTGTCTTAAAAAGCAGTATTGATAGGTATTTTTGGAATTCTCCAAGGGAGACTTTTATTCCTGCCTGGATGAGAATAAGAGAAGGGATCATAAAGGTGGCCATTCTCTTCTGTTCTGAGATATGGATTGCCAGATTAGAATTATATCTCTTTGCTCCTGTAAATACTGTTAATCCAGGGAAATGACTGTTTTTAGGTTCAAGGCACTTTCCTGGTCAGTATCCTTTAAAGAGGAAAAGGATAAATTTAAGTTTAAACCCACAGGTTAACTCTTTCCCACCAAATGTTAATTATACAAAAAAACTCATTAAATAGTAATATAATAGTGAGTAAACTCGGCTATCCAAACAGAGAGCAAAAAGAAGTTATATAAATTAGAATATACCAGAAAATACATAGAAAATGATCTCAGCTCAACTAACGGGGCAGCTCAACCTCCCCCAAGAGGAAATCCACAAAGTCTCTAGGGATATAAGCTAGAAATCAGGGACAAGTTGAGGCACCAGATTGTCTACAATTCTGCCCCTTCTCAAAGGTTGGGTTTTTTTTTTAAATCTCTCTACATGGGTCTCTCCCTGAAAAGATTCTGGAATCATCTGTATTTTTCTCTAAAGTAAGAGTGAAGAATATCTCTCAAAAAAAGTGGGAAGAGAAATGAGAGTGATGCAAGAAAATAATGAAAAACAAGTCAACAGCTTGCTAAAGGAGACTCAAAACAATGTTGAAGAAAATAACACCTTAAAAAATAGACTAGACCAAATGGCAAAAGAGGTCCAAAAAAAGCCAGTGAGGAAAAGAATGCCTTAAAAAGCAGAATTGGCCAAATGGAAAAGGAAGTACAAAAGCTCACTACAGAAAATAACTCCTTAAAAATTAAAATGGAGCAAATGGAAGCTAATGACTCTATGAGAAATCAAGACATTATAAAACAAAGCCAAAAGAATGAAAAAAATAGAAGACAATGTGAAATATCTCATTGGAAAAACAACTGACTTGGAAAATAGATCCAGGAGAGATTACTTAAAAGTCATTGGACTACCTGAAAGCCATGATCAAAAAAAGAGTTTAGACATCATCTTTCAAGAAATTATCAAGGAAAACTGCCCTGATATTCTCAAACCAGAGGGTAAAATAGAAATTGAAAGAATCCACTAAACACCTCCTGAAAGAGATGCCAAAAGGAAAGCTCCTAGGAATACTATAGCCAAATTCTAAAGTTCCCAGGTCAAGGAGAAAATATTGCAAGCAGCCAGAAAGAAACAATTCAAGTATTGTGGAAACACAATCAGGATAACACAAGATTTAGCAGCTTCTACATTGAGGGATTGGAGGGCTTGGAATATGATATTCTGGAGGTCAAAGGAGCTAGGATTAAAATCAAAGATCACCTACCCAGCAAAACTGAGTGTAATCAATGAGGGGGAAAAAATTGATATTTAGTGACGTAGAGGAATTTAAGGTATTCTTGAGAAGCCAGAGCTAAATGGAAAAATTGACTTTCAAATACCAGACTCAAGAGAAGCATGAAAAGGTAAACAGCAAAGAGAGGTCATAAAGGACTTATTAAAGTTGAATTGTTTACATTCCTACATGGAAATTTGATATTTGTAACTCCTGAGACCTTTCTCATTATTAGGATAGTTGGAGGAAATATATATATAGACAGAGGGCATAGGGTGTGTTAAATATGAAGGTATGATATCTAAAAAGGAAAATTAAGGGGCAAGAGAAGAATGTACTGGGAGAAGGAAAAAGGGAGAGGTAGACTGGGGTAAATTGTCTCACATAAAGGAGGCAAGAAAAAGCTTTTACATTAGAGGGAAACAGGGGGCAGGTGAGAAGGAATGAGTAAACTTTACTCTCATTGGATTTGGCTTAAGGAGGGAACATACATACCCAATTGGGCATGGAAATCTATCTTACCCTATAAGAGAGGGAGGGGTGATAGCAGGGAAGGCAGATTGGGGGAGGAGGTAATCAGAAGCAAATACTTTTGAGGAGGGACAGAGACAAAGGAGAGAATAGAATAAATGGGGGCCAAGATAGGATGTAGGGAAATATAGTTAGTCTTTCACAACATGACTATTATGGAAGTGTTTTGCATGACTGCACATATATAGCCTACGTTGAATTGCTTGCCTTCTCAATGAGGATGGGTGGTGAGTGAGGAGGGGAGAGAATTTAGAACTCAAAGTTTAGAAACAAATGTTAAAAATTGTTTCTGCCTGCAAATGGGAAATAAAATACACAGGAAAAGGGGTATGGAAATCTATCTTACCCTACAGGAAAAGAGAAGGGGAAAGGGATAAGAGAAGGGGGGTGGGGTAATAGAATGAAGAACAGATTAGGTGAAGGGGGAATCAGTATGCAGACCATCATAGGGTAGGAAGGGGGGAGGGATGAGGAGAAAATTTGGAGCTCAAAATCTTGTGGAAGTAAATGTTGAAAACTAAAAACAAATAAATTGGAAAAAATATACTCTATGTCATCAAAGCCCAAGTGAGATGCTACTTTCTCCATAAAATCTTGTTTAATCTACCAGATAAAAGGGAAATTTTCCCTCAAAAAATTTAGAGCACTTTGCTTGGACTTCTTCTTTGACTTTACCACATTCTACCTTATTTTATACTTACCAAGTATAGGTACAATACCACCACTGTTTTTTATTTTTATTTTTTATTTCCAGCACCTTATTCATATTAGGCACTTACTATTTATTGAGTTGAATTGAATTTCTGAGACCCTATTTACATGACCCTCATATGAGAAAGAAAAATATCCCTTCCTTCCCTGTTGCCTTTGCTTAATGAGTTTCTCTTCTCTCTTCTTTCTTTCTTTCTTCCTCACTGCTGCAGACTCCATAATTACTGAAAAAGTCCCAAGCCTCACTATAATCTAGCCCCAACACTGGACCAAGGTTAGTCTTGGGCAAACATCTACAATACTGGACAAATAGTGTTCAAGGAAGAGAAGAAAATGAACCACTGAGATAACTTCTTTCTCATCAATTCAGTTCAAACATTTTCTCAAATACAGCTTTATTAAATTAGATACAGTATTCAGGATATTGTGTGAAGCCTGTGGATACAATGATAAATATATATTATAGTCCCCACCCTTGAGGAATTTATCATCTAACAGGGTGATGAGACATGTGCACAATGACTTTAACACAAATTGTATTATTTAGTGTACAGAAAAGGTTAAACAATCAAACAAGTTGAGAAATTTAAGGAACAAAGGATTACTTCTGTCTGGTAGCATCACAGAAGACTCCATGGAAGAGATGGCAACTGAGCTCTACCTTTATTTTTGTTTTGTTTTGTTTTTAATCTTATTTAATATTTTTCCCAATTACATGCAAAAACAATTTTAACATTCTTTTTTTCAAATTTTGAGTTCCAAATATTCCTCCCCTCTCCCCCATTTAGAAGGCAAGCAATTTGACATGGGTTCTACATGTTTAGTTATACACATCAAATACATTTCCATGTAAGTCATTCTGTGAAAGGAAACAGACAAAAAAACAACAAGAAAAATAAAGAAAGAAAAGAAAAAGTAGCTTTGATCTGCACTCAGATTCTACTAGCTCTTTCTCTGGAGATTGATAGTACCTTTCGTAATAAGTCCTATAGAATTGTCTTGGATCATTGCATTGCTGTGAATAGCCAAAATATTCATAGTAGATCATCATATAGTATTGATGTTACTGTGTACCATATTCTCCTTGTTTTGCTCATTTCACTTTGCATTAATTCATGTAAGTCCATTTTTTCTGAGAACATTCTTGAACTCTGTCTTTAACAAAAGAAAAATTTATATAAAGAACTTTGTCAAATCTATAAGAATACAAGTCATTTCCCAATTGATAAAGAGTCAAAGGATATGAATAGGCAGTTTTCCAATGAAGAAATCAAAACAATTTATAGTCATATAAAAAAATGCTCTAAATCACTACTGATTAGAGAAATGCAAATTAAAACAACCTTGAGATACCATTTTATAACTACAGATTGGATAAAATGATAGATGAGGAAAGCAACAGATGTTGGAGGGCATGTGGAAAAATTGGGACACATTTATTGTTGGTGGAATTGTGAGCTGATCCAACCATTTGGGAGAACAATCTGGAATTGTGCCCAAAGACTTATTAAACTACCTATACCTTTAGCCCAGCAATACCACTACTTGGTCTATTTCCAAAAATGATTAGGGAAAAAGGAAAAGAACTTATATGTTCTAAAATGTTATAGCAGTTCCCTTTGTGGAGGCAAAGAACTGGAAATTGCAGGGATACCCATCAACTGGGGAATGGTTGTGGTATATGATTGTGATGGAATACTACTATGCTATAAGAAATGATGAGCTCAATGATCTGATTTTATTTTCCACTAAGTATGGTGACTTTATTGATGGTACACAATGTAGGACAGTAGGCTTCTCCTCCATACTATAGGTGTGCTTTGGGGCAAGGATGCAAATGGGGCATGAGATGCCCAGTAGAGGAATATAGGTCAGGGACATGGGCTATCCAGTGGTAGAACTCCTTTTTTGGCTGGGGATGATGATCCAGGCTTTCTACTTTACTCCTTGGAGGCCATGTAGACCATGAAGTCTGCTATGTGGTTGGTATAACCCTATTTGTCATACAAGGAGATGAGCTTGACAAAATGGACATTAAGGGTAATACCAGTTCTGGCATCAAAGGTAGAAGATCAGATGTCGCTGTTAAAGTCACAGGATACAATCTGGTCCTCTGTGTAACCCAAAATGCCCTTCAGGGGTCTCTCTGATGCTTGCTTCATCACTTTCTTGATATCATCATATTTGGCAGGTTTCTCCAGGTGGCAGATCAGACCCACAAAAGATGCACTAGGTGTAGGAATATGGAAGGCCATGCCCTTGAGCTTCCCATTCAGCTCAGGTATGACTTTGCCTATAATCTTAGCAGCATCAGTGGAGGTAGTGATGATGTTTTGGGCAGCACCACACCTGTCATGCCACAGCTTGCTAGAGGGGCCACCTACTATCTTCTGGGTAGCAGTAATGGCATGGATTGTAGTCAGCGGAAGGGGTAGAGATAATGACCCACTTTGCTCTATCTTTCAAGTGAGCCGAGCCTTTTCCATTATGGTAAGGACACCAATAGACCCTATAACATATTTGGCTCCAGCATCTCTCCATTTAATATTGGTGGGATCCCAGCCCTGGAAGTTGGTAATGGTTTTTCCATTGATCACCAACTATCCATTCTCAGTCTTGACAGGGCCCTTGAACTTGCCATGGATGGAATCATATTGAAACATATAAACCATGTAGTTGAGGTCAGTGAAGGAGTCATTGATGGCCATGATGTCTAATCCACCCAAGTTGAATGCAGCCCTGGTCACCAGGCACTCAGTAAGGCCAAATCTGTTGACTCTGACCTTCACCATCTTGTTTCAGGGATGCAGCTGAAGCAAGGGATCCTGGCACCAAGCTTGGGAAGCTCAATGACTTTAGAAAAGCATGGAATGATGAAGAGCGAAATGAGCAGAACCAAAAGACCATTGTATATAGTAACAGCAATATTGTTTTAAGAACTTTGAATAAATAAGTTATTTTGACTATCATAAATACCCAAATTAACTATAAAGCACATATGAAAAAAGATGTTATCTGCATCCAGAGAAAGAACTGATAAACAGAAGTATGTACAGAATTTTACATGTGTGTGTGTTTGTGTGTATACACACATACATACACCTATTTGTGTCTAATGCAAGGGTGGGGAAAAGGAAAAAATGTACATGATAATTTTGTTGTATATTTGAAAGGAATAGGAAGTTGTACACAGGAGATTTACAGTTTCATGTGCAATCATCTTTTTAAAATTGTACTATGTTACGGAAATGCTTGTTTTATTCCATAAATTAAAAATAAAATAAATTTTAAAAAATAAAGTAAAAATAAAATGTCAAAAAAAGAGAAAGAAAAATTTCAACAGGCAGAGATATGGAAAGATCCTATTCCATGCATAGTGAAGGGGCAGTGACAGAAAATTAAATGTAAATGCAAGGAGCACAAGAAGGCAGACAAGATCCAGAGCAATAAACAAGTAAACCTGTTTAGATAGAACACAGAACACATGAAAGGAAGTAATGCGAAATAAAGCTGGAAAGGGAGGTTAGAACCAAATTATGCAGGGCCTTGAGTGCCAGGCTAAGGGTCATGTAAGGTAAAGAAGGTAACAAGGAGGCTGCAAGAACTTTCAGGTGGTTGGCCAAAAACATTCCTTAAAGTTATAGTCATAACTAGGAATTCTAACACTTGGGGAATAGCACCACATGGAAAATTACTCTCAAAGACTGTGAAAATCAAATTCAGTAGGTGGGTAGAAACCTCAGGACACCTTTCTGTGGGAGCAAGAAAGATACTGGAGTGTTCCTCCATGGATGAGAACCCACATGGTGCTTTCTAATTTTAATTAATCATTCCTAGTAATGGGGTACTATGTTCAGTTATTTCTCTGGTGCTGAAGGGCTATAAGTGCTATGAGAGCCTTCTGAATTGTGGCACCATAGGACAAAGCCCTACCTGCCCCAACTTAGTTGTGGCTCTGCTAAAAGTCATACCAGAGCTTGGGGGCACGCTCACATGCAAATATTTTGTACTTTTAAAGCCCCAGAAATAATTAAAGGGCACATAAAATATCTCACCTTGTAAATAATTTTGAAAGTGAAAAGAACTTCCAGCTAAAACCAATACATTTCCAAATGAGACACTGCTTTAGTGTGGCTATGCCTATGTTTGAGTGTTTGCTCCACTGAACTTCTACTGTGTGTGCCAATCCATTCTAGCATCTGAAAATATCAAATTTACCTTGGATTGCACATTGAGTATTTTTTTAAAGTTCAGGGAACCATAGCATAAGAAGCCCCAAATTCCCACCATACTGCACGGCAGGAATGCTTGAAACAGGAATTAAGAAGTGAGATTGAAGTAGGCCTTGGGAAAAGGTGGGTTTTTTTCCTCCAAGAACCACTATTTTTGTCACCATTGAAAGATACGCAATCTTGAGTCTTGACTATGATCTTTGAATGCCATCATTACTTCCTGAATAATCCACAGGTGACCACATTTTTTAAGTCTTGATAAGCTTTGAAAAGTTTCAAATTGCGAGCGATATTCATGTGCAGTTCTCACAGTGAAGTTTTCTTGCCTGTGAAGACGTAAGTACGTTATGTGGGGAAATCATTAACTTTGGGCATTCTTCCAGAGAAGCTGCTGGTCTCCATGTCAGACTGGCAAGAGTTAGAGCCAGGTGGGATCGAATGTTCTGCACATCGCTGAAGGGGCAGCCTGGTGAGTAGATTTAGATCTTGGACATGCAGAAAGGTGGCACATCAACCAGCCCGGAAGGTTTATTCCTCAATAGACAACAGAGTCTTCAGCAAACTCTCAATGAGTGTCTGACTTTTATCTGTTCATTAAAAATGTAAAACACAATTAATTAAATATTTGGCATGTGATTCTATCTGTTAGAGCAGCAGCCCTTGCCAACAGTGCCCAGGGCACACTACATAGAGTGTGATCTAGCACAGTGTAGTAGAAAGAGGAATTAAGCCATCTGAGTTCTTATCTATATTCTGCCACTAATTTATGTATTCTTGAGCTAAATAAAGAGAAATATAGTTTCCATTATGAAGGAAGGGAGAGTGATGTTGCTCTTGGATATGATTGGACTGCATATGGAGGACAGTGTCCTGTTCTCAGGGCCACATTTTTTGAGGGACATCAACTATATAGAATATATCCAGAGGAAGAAGGCCAATATGGTGGGGGGTTTCTTGTTGGCATCAATAGAATGTAAGCTCCTTGAGGGTAAGGATCATTTCTTGCTTTGTTTTTGTATCCCTAGAACTTTGTACAGTGTCTTGCATAAGTAGGCAATTTGTAAATTCTGGCTGGATCAGACTGATTGCCAGAGAAAGATTGATCAATTCCTGGTAAAGTCAGAGATAAGACTTAAACTCAGGTCTTCCTGACTACAATGCCATGCTTCTATGCACTGTATCATTATCTTCTTGTGAAGATGAAATGAGATGACACGTGTGAAAATAGGTTGGAAAAAGTTAAAAGCATCATAATTATAAATGCTATTATTCTTTTCTCTTACTATTTTCCTTCAACTGAAAGGGTTACTGGAGTTCTCATCATGACAGATCTTTGAGAAAGAATGTGGATGTCCGTCAGACTATGACAACTACAGCTTGAGAAAGAAAACTAAGCTCCAGATACTCAACAAATCTGTTTAGGATTTCTGAATTAGTGACCATAGATTTCATGTCCCAACTCAACAATGATTCCTTGAAAATATTAAAATGCAGAGCACCTTCAGTAAATTAAAATTTTGCCTAAGGCACTTATTATTCTGTATGAAGAAGTCTGAAGCCTTTTGTGTTGTTCATTCTTTGTTCTTGAAGTGGACCAATGACATCAGGAGGGTGATGTCTTGACTTGCACACTAATTGGATTTAAGTGAGGCAGAGCTGCACAAAGTCATGAGTCTCATTCTCTCCTCCAGAGTCACTGAAGTCCAAGGGCAAGACAAATGTCAAGACAATTGGGGATGGCCTGGGATGAATGCCCTTTTGTATACTTAGATCATAGCAAAGTTTATTTAGGGTACAGTATAGGCCCTTGGTTCTCTACTTTGAGGCTTAACCCAAATCAGTATTACAAAGAAGCTCTACAAAAGAGCTAGGTTCTAAAAAAAACATAGGATGGAGGTGTGAAGGTTTTTCTACAGGGAGGGATGGCCTGGGGAAGAATCTGACTGACCTCATCAAGAAATATTGATGAAGATTCTGGCAACACCACATCCTACCAACTTTGCTAAAAAGAAGTGATGGGGAATGAGTGAGTCTGAATGGCCTGGGACTGGCACATCACACACAGTCTACAAGTAAAGGGACTATGGGAATTTCATCTTCTGTGGTGGTAGTGCTAAAGGTGAGGGATCAAAATGGCACTACCTATTTAAGCTCTGTCATGCTTGCAAAGCTTCAAAGGTATCCAATTAAGGGGCTCAGTCAGAAAAAGGTGGGGACCACTGCCCTCCTTAACTAATCATTCTTAGTCTAAGAGGTTCCAATGATATTGGCAGCCTGAGTTTAGCTTCCTAGGATTGAAATTTTATCGAATCCCCCAATGTGAATAGTGCAGGCATTCACCTAAATCATATACTGGGATGTCTTAGTCAACAAATCCAGTCTCTAAATGGAACACAATTTATTTCCTTTTAGCAATTTACAGGAGACTTTTGTATAACCAAAAATAAGCATTGCCATTTATCTGGCCTCAAAGCTTTGGCCTTTTTCCATGCACTGTTTATAAACAGTTCAAGAGATTTGGTTCCTCCATTGTCATCTCTAGCATCATAGGAGCAGAACTGCAGCTAGGCATCTTTCTGAGTGTTGCAAACCACACTTAGCACAAGAACCCTTCATCTAGGAGTGGGGGCAGTGCAGACATCCTAGCACGCTAGCACTGGATTTCTCTTGGACTAGCTACACTATAGAGGGGGAACAGAGCAGGGTGGCATAGGAGCTCCCCTATGGCTAACATACAATAGCTTCCTATTCTTGCCTTCTCAGTCCTAAATTCTGCTGAAAGAATGTAAGTACTGTTAGCACCCTCTAAATTTAGCATCCTTTTCAAAGTCCCAGTCAACTCACTCTAGTCATAACTATGAGGGAGAATCCATTTCCAATCCACATGGCTGAAACCTCTCCTATTTTCCAAGCATGAAAAGGCTCCTCTGTTCTTACAAGAATTTTAAATGTTACTTTTTCATATTACTCCCAGGAACATATGGGGTCATGTTTAATCAGCATTTGCTTTGGAGATATAGCTATGTGGACTGTAATTTTAACAGGTATTAAAGGCTAGGTATATACTTGGTAGGTGCTACTATGGTGAGAGGTGCCTAGAGTATGTTTTCTGAAATTTACTTAGAGGAGGGTTGACCTTAAAAGCAAGCTGTCCATTAATTAATCAGCTAAAGAGGATGATAAATAATTGTATCACTAGGTGGCACTACCTTCAAGCTCTAAGTCATGTTTTCCTGAGAAGGTATTCAGTATATATGTGCTAGCTATCCCAAAGATCATATTATTCCTCCTCAATTACCTTTTTTTTTTTTTGGCAAGGCAATTGGGGTTAAGTGACTTGCCCAGGGTCACACAGCTAGTGCGTACCATGTGTCTGAGGCTGGATTTGAACTCAGGTCCTCCTGACTCCCGGGCTGGTGCTCTATTCACTGTGCCACCTACCTGCCCCTCTGATGATATCTTTTACTCCAGTTCTCCTTTGTAATTCATTGTTTGTAATGTGCAATAGTGGGCTCACACCTACCATGTCCTCTTCAATGCCCATTGGATGGTATCCATTTTTATTTCTTTGAATACTGCTCTAAGGTTTTAAGACTCATAGCCATATAACAATATCAGTAAATTATTGGTATTAAGAAGACAGGCCTATGTTTCAAGGAGTAGTTTGGGGTTATTAAAAGAATTTTGCAATTTCCCAAAGGTACTCTATTCCTATTCCATTCTAGATTCAACTCACTGTCCATCTGCAATTTCTATCCAAGATAGATATACTAATATATAAGCTCTATGGGCTGTTCATCTAAGTGCATATTGTAGTTTGCACAATACCCATTTTTTTTTATCCATGTGTTTTCTCCTGGGCAGCTGGTTACCATTGACCTAAGTGGGATTTTTTGTGTTTTTTAAATTGTATTTTTTATTTTGAACATAAACACTAAAAAAACAGAGATATTTCCACATATACAAAAGAATGCAAAAAAGGTTGCATGTCTCCATTTCATGCCTCTTGTTTTTTTCAATATATAATAAATTCCACATGTTGTCCTGTGTATATGTGCTTCCTTCTAAATTTTCCATTGTCTTCTATTTATTTTTTAAAATGTTTCAATGGCCTTTTTTATTTGTATCAGTATTGCTAACATTCAGCTTCCCCTTAAAATGCATCCTCACCCCACCCTGCACAATTAAAAGACAGAGATGGAAAAAAAATATTGTAATAAGCATGACCAAGCAAAATGAATCCACATAGTAACATATCCAAAAATGTGTATCTCTGAATCTTGTGTCCATCACCTCTCTCTCAAGAGGTAAATAACATTTTCATCATGCATCCAAACGTTTGGACGTTTCATTGATCAGTTCTTAAATCTTTCAAAGTTGTCTTTCTTTACAATATTACCGTCATTGCATAAATTGCTCATCACTCTGTCATTTCATAGTACCCATGAGTCTCTATAAAGTCATCTCTTTTGTCATTTCTTATGATGCAATAATATCCCATTCTATTCATATACAACAATTTGTTCAGATATTTCCCAATTTTTTGAGAGAGAATATAAGGCATCCTCTTAGATTTGAGTTCTTTTCTTTTTTCCCTTTATTAATCCCCATTTCAGGATCAAGAATTATTTTTTTTTTGCTTGTGATTATTCTGTCCACAGTATTATCCTTTTAATCAACTTTTCCCTGTGCTCACTTTTTTCCCTGTTGAGTCTGACATATTTCTACAACTAACTCTGTGTATATATCTTCATTGTTCTGGTTCTCAAGATTTGGGCAATTTTTATTTATGATGTCTTGAAATATAATGTCCAAGGATTTTTTTTATTATAATTACAAAGGAGTCTAATAACTCTTAAATTATCTTCCTTTGATATCTTTTCCAAGACAGTTGTTTTTGGCATTAAATATCATACATTTTCTTTTATCTTTCTAATATTTTTATTTTGGGGGAAGCTGGGTGGTGCAATGAATAGAGCACTGACCCTGGAGTAAGGAAGATCTGAGTTCAAATGTGGCCTCAGATACGTGACACCTACTAGCTGTGTGATCTTAAGCAAGTCACTTAACCCTGATTGCCTTGCCCCAACCCAAAGAATTTTGATTTGGTTCTAATAGTTCTTGCCATCTCATGAAGTCATTAATGGGTTTTTTTGTAGCCCATTCTAGTATTCAGGTAACCCATTTCTCTTTTAAGTGACTCATTCTTCTTATTCTTTTCTCCAGAGCTTTTATTTCATTTTTTATCCCTTGATTCTTTTTCTTTTGTAGTCATTCATGTGACCCTTGTAAAAAAAACCATTTTTTCGGGGCAACTAGATGGTGCAGTGGACAGAGCACTGGCTCGGGAGTCAGGAGGACCTGAATTCAAATCCGGCCTCAGACACATAAAAACTCACTAGCTGTGTGACTCTGGACAAGTCACTTAACCTCATTTGCCTCACTTAAAAAAAAAAGGAAATAGTTTTTTTCCTTTGAATGTCTGGTGACAGTTGTCAAGAAATTACTTGCTTCTTTCTTTGGGGATCTCTAAATTTGCAATACCTTTTGATACAGGTTGCATTTTCTTTAATTTAGTCATCTATCCAGCTTTAGGTCCTGAATGAGAGCTTTGTGCCACGGCCAGGCTCCTTGCCCGGCTGTGCCTTTGATTGAGATGGTCAGCTCTGCTGAGTCTCTTATTCTTCTGAGTTCCAGTGCTGCCTTCCACCTCACAGGCTTAGGCCCTCCTGAACCTTTGGGATTCAGAGCACTGGATCTTCAAGTCCCTCTATGTCACCTCATGACAGAATGCTAGGGACCTTGGAGGCCTGGGAGCCTATAACCTCCTGGTCTGAGCACTGCCACTCTGGTCACTTCTGTTCCCCAAGGGCCCACCTGTTAGTTAATGCTAGAAGGAGTTAAAGAATGCTAGAACTTGAGCCTCTTCCGGAAGCCAAGATGGCAGAGTGAAAAGGTAGTTGCTCTCACTCTCCCCTATCAACCTCTGAAAACCCAGAAAATATCACCCCAGAAAAAACCCTGGAACAGCTGAACTAGAAGAAAGACAGGGAGCAGCAGTGCAGCAGCCCAGCAAATGGGTCTCCCAGTGCCTCAGCAAAAATAAGGGAGGCAGAACTACAAGGGGCCCCAGGCGGACAAGTACCCTGCAGCATTCATCTGAAAGGAGGTGAAGAAAACAACCTAAAGGCTTCCTAAAGCCCCGGCCTTGCTTATTCCAACCCAACTCCAGGTGAGCTGTGGGAGCCCTGCAGCCTCCAATTGTGAAGAAATCCTGAAGCACAGGTGGTAGAGTAGGCAAACACCAACACCTGGACCTCCGAGTGCCTCAGTGAGGGCGGGGGGAACCGGCGGAAACCAGCTCAGAAAACCACCAGGTCCCTCGGCACTCGACTGCAAAGGAATCTCCCAGTGCATTAGCAGAAGAGGGAGACAACACTGCAGGGGGCCCCAGGCAGATAAACACCCTGCAGCACCCATCTAAAAGGAGCTGAAGAAAGCTAAAGGAAAGGAAAAGCAGGCAACCTAGAATTGCCTGAAAGTTCCAGCCTTGCTGATTCCAGCCCAACAGGAGGTAAGCTGCCAGAAACCTACAGCCTCCAATTGCCAGCATAAGAGGCCCAGCAAAGCCAGTGACCAAGACCTAGGCTCCCAACACAAGAAGCTTGGGTCAGTACCCTCTGTTCCCCAGCAGGAGAGCTCAATCTCTTTAAAGGCCAGGGAATAAAGAAACACCATGAGTAAAAAAAAGTACCATAGATTCATATTATGAGAAGAGTGAAGATCAAGACAGAAATTCTGAAGAGGACAACATTGTCAACAAACCCACATCTGCAACAACAAAAGGGAATATGAACTGGTCTGAAGCCCAAAAAGCCTTCTTAGAAGAGCTCAAGAAGGATTTTAATAGTCAAATGAGAGAGGTAGAAAGTCCTTCAAAAATACAATTGGCCAATTGGAAAAAAAATACACTGAAGAAAACAAGTCCCTAAAAACACAATTGGCCAATTGAAGAAGGAAGGACAAAAACTAACAGAAGAGTACACTGAAGAAAACAAGTCCCTAAAAAACACAATTGGCCAGTTGAAGAAGGAAGTACAAAAACTAACAGAAGAAAACAATCTGTTAAAAACTAGAATTGGACAAATGGAAACTAATGTCTCTATGAGAGAGCAAGAATCAGTCAAACAGAAACAAAAAAATGAAAAAACAAGATGAAAATGTAAAATACCTCATCAGTAAAACAAGCGACCTGGAAAATCGACTCAGAAGAGACAATTTAAAAATTACTGGACTACCTGAAAATCATGATGAAAAAAAGAGCCTGGACAGTATCTTTCAGGAAATCATAAAGGAAAACTGCCCAGAAGTCCTAGAACCAGAAGGGAAAATAACCATAGAAAGAATTCACCGATCACCACCCGAAAGAGATCCCAAAAATTGACAACGCCAAGGAACATAATAGCAAAATTCCAAAATTACCAGATGAAAGAGAAGGTGCTGCAAGCAGCCAGAAAGAAACCATTTAAATATCATGGAACCACAGTCAGGATTACACAGGACCTTGCAGCTTCTACATTAAAAGACCACAGGGCATGGAACATGATATTCCTAAGGCAAAGGAGCTTGGAATGCAGCCAAGGATCAATTACCCAGCAAAAATGAGCATCATTTTTCAAGGGAGGAGGTGGATATTCAACGAAATAGGAGACTTCCAAACTTTCCTGATAAAAAGACCAGAGCTCAACAAAAAATTTGATCTTCAAGTACAGGACTCAAGAAGGACTTAAAAAGGTAAATGGGACAGAAGATACAATATGTTGTTAATAAGGGGGGCTGTTTAAACCCCTACAAGGGAATATGAGACTTGCAACCCTTGAGAACTGTATTGTTATTACACCTTGTTAAAGGAGTATACATAAAGAGGGTGGATATTAGTTGACTTTGATGTAATGATAAAAAAAAACTAATCAAGTGGGTTAAATGGATCCAAATAAATGGATCAATCTGATCTTAGAAAATGTACTGAGAAAGGAGGAGGCAGACAAGGGTAAATTACATTACAGGAAAAGACACAAAATCCTATTACAGCAGAGGGAAAGAAGGGGGGGAGCATTGTTTGAACCTTACTCTCATCAGATTTGGCTCAAGAAGGGCATAATATAATCAGTTAGGTATAGAAATCTAACTTGCCCTATCAGTAGGAGGGAAAAGGGGAAAGAAAAGGGAGGGGGGAAAGAAGGGAGGGAAGAAGCAGTAAGAAAAGGGGAAGAAAAGGGAAAGGGATAATAAAAGGGGGAAGGGACTGAAGGAGGCGGTGGTCAAAAGCAAAACACTAGTGAAGGGGGAAAGGAAAAAGGAGAAAGAAAAGCATAAATGGGGGAAAAGGATGGAGAAAAAGACACAGATAGTAATCATAACTGTGAATGTGAATGGGATGAACTCTCCCATAAAACAGGATTGCAGAATGGATTAAAAACCATAATCCTACAATATGTTGTTTACAGGAAACACATTTGAAAAAGAGTGACACATACAGGGTAAAGGTAAAAGGCTGGAGCAGAATATATTATGCTGGTGGAGGGGTAGCAATCCTGATCTCAGACAAAGCATAGATCTAATCAAAGAGATAGGGATTTCTGCTAAAAGGCACCATAGACAATGAAGTAATATCATTACTAAACATATATGCACCAAATGGTATAGCATCCAAATTCTTAGGTTCAGGGAGTTACAGGAAGAAATAGACAGCAAAACTATACTAGTGGGGGACCTGAACCTCCCCTCTCGCACTAGATAAGTCTAACCACAAAATAAACAAGAAAGAAGTTAAGGAGGTGAATAGAACATTAGAAAAGTTAGGTATGATAGACCTCTGGAGAAAACTGAATGGGGATAGAAAGGAATATACTTTTTTCTCGCAGTACATGGCACATACACAAAAATTGACCATGTACTAGGGCATAAAAACCTCACAATCCAATGCAGAAAGGCAGAAATATTAAATGCATCCTTTTCAGATCATGATGCAATAAAAATTATATGTAATAAAGGGCCATGGAAAGATAGACTAAAAAATAATTGGAAACTAAATAATCTAATCCTAAAAAATGATTGGGTCAAACAACAAATCATAGAAACAATCAATAATTTCATTCAAGAGAATGACAATAATGAGACAACATACCAAAACCTATGGGATGCAGCGAAAGCAGTTCTTAGGGGAAGTTTTATATCTCTAAATGCTTACATAAATAAAATAGAAAAAGAGGAGATTAATGAATTGGGCATACAACTAAAAAAACTAGAAAAAGAACAAATTAAAAATCCTCAACTAAACACCAAATTAGAAATATTGAAAACCAAAGGAAAAATTAATAAAATTGAAATTAAGAAAACTATTGAACTAATAAATAAAACTAAGAGCTGGTTTTATGAAAAAACCAATAAAATAGATAAGCCTTTGGTTAATTTAATTAAAAAAAAGAAAGAAGAAATTACTAGTATCAAGAATGAAAAGGGTGAAGCTACCACCAAGGAAGAGGAAATTAAAACAATAATTAGGAATTATTTTGCCCAACTATATGCCAACAAATTTGACAATCTTAGTGAAATGGATACATATTTACAAAAATATAAATTGCCCAGATTAACAGAAGAGGAAGTAAAATACTTAAATAACCCCATCTCAGAAAAAGAAATTGAACAAGCCATTGATGAACTCCCTAGGAAAAAATCTCCAGGGCCAGATGGATTTACATGTGAATTCTATCAAACATTTAAAGAACAATTAATTCCAATACTATATAGACTATTTGGGAAAATAGGTGAAGAAGGAGTCTTACCAAATTCTTTTTATGATACAAATATGGTGTTGATACCTAAACCAGGAAGAGTCAAAATAGAGAAAGAAAATTATAGACCAATTTCTCTAATGAATATAGATGCAAAAATTTTAAACAAAATACTAGCAAGTAGATTGCAGCAACTTATCACAAGAATAATACACTATGACCAGGTAGGATTTATACCAGGAATGCAGGGTTGGTTCAATATTAGGAAAACTATCAGCATCATTGAGCATATCAACACAAAACCAACAGAAACCACATGATCATCTCAATAGATGCAGAAAAAGCTTTTGATAAAATACAACACCCATTCCTATTAAAAACACTAGAAAGCATAGGTATAAATGGAGTCTTCCTTAAAATAATAAATAGCATTATCTAAAACCTTCAGCAAGCATTATATGTAATGGGGACAGGCTAGAAGCATTTCCAATAAGATCGGGGTGAAACAAGGATGTCCATTATCACCACTGTTATTCAATATTGTACTGGAAACCTTAGCTTTAGCAATAAGAGAAGAAAAAGAAATTGAAGGCATTAGAATAGGCAAAGAAGAAACAAAGCTATCACTCTTTGCAGATGACATGATGATATACTTAGAGAATCCTAGAGAATCAAGTAAAAAACTACTTGAAATAATAAACAACTTTAGCAAAGTTGCAGGCTATAAAATAAACCCACATAAATCATCAGCATTTCTATATATTACCAACAAAGCCCAACAGCAAGAGATAGAAAGAGAAATCCCATTTAAACTTACTGTAGACATTATAAAATATTTAGGAGTCTACCTCCAAACAAACCCAGGAACTCTATGAACACAATTACAAAACACTTTTCACACAAATAAAATCAGATCTAAATAATTGGAAAAACATCAGTTGCTCATGGGTAGGCCGAGCTAATATAATAAAAATGACAATCCTACCTAAGCTAATTTACTTATTCAGTGCCATACCAATCAAACTACCAAAAAATTATTTTATAGAGTTAGAAAAAATAATAACAAGATTCATTTGGAAAAACAAAAGGTCCAGAATATCAAAGGAACTAATGAAAAGAAATGCAGGGGAAGGTGGCCTAGCAATTCCAGATCTTAAATTGTATTATAAAGCAGCAATCATCAAAACTGCTTGGTACTGGCTAAGAAATAGGGAGGTGGATCAGTGGAATAGGTTAAATATGCAAGACACAGTAGTCAATGACTATAGTAATCTATTATTTGATAAACCCAAAGACCCCAGCTTCTGGGATAAGAACCCACTCTTTGAAAAAAACTGCTGGGAAAACTGGAAAAGAGTATGGCAGAAACTAGGCATAGACCCAAATCTCAAAATAAAGTCAAAATGGGTTCATGACTTAGATATAAAGGCTGATACCATAAGTAAACTGGGAGAACAAGGAATAGTTTACCTATCAGATCTATGGAGAACAGAAGAATTCATGACCAAACAGGAGATAGAGAACATTATGAAAAGCAAAATGGATAATTTTGATTACATTAAATTGAAAAGTTTTTGCACAAAGCCAATGCAACTAAGATTAGAAGGAAGGTAGAAAATTGGGAAAGAATTTTTACAACCAGTCTCTCTGATAAAGGCCTCATTTCTAAAATATATAGAGAATTAAGACAAATTTATAAGAACACAAGCCATTCCCCAATTGATAAATGGTCAAAGGATATGAACAGACAGTTCTCAGATGAAGAAATTAAAGCCATCTATAGTCATATGAAAAAATGCTCTAAATCGTTATTGATTAGAGAAATGCAAATCAAAACAACTCTGAGGTACCACATCACACCTATCAGATTGGCCAACATGACAAAACAGGAAAATGATAAATGTTGGAGAAGATGTGGGAAAATTGGAACACTAATACATTGTTGGTGGAGTTGTGAAATGATCCAACCATTTTGGAGAACAATTTGGAACTATGCCCAAAGGGCTACAAAAATGTGTATACCCGTTGATCCAGCAATAGCACTTCTAGGACTATATCCCAAAGAGATCAAACAAATGGGAAAAGGACCCACATGTACAAAAATATTCATAGCAGCTCTTTTTGTGGTGGCAAAGAATTGGAAATTGAGAGGATGCCCATCAATTGGGGAATGGCTGAGCAAGTTGTGGTATATGAATGTAATGGAATACTATTGTGCTATAAGAAATGATGAACAGGCTGACTTCAGAAAAACCTGGAAAGACTTATATGGTCTGATGCTGAGTGAAGTGAGCAGAACCAAGAGGACTTTGTACACAATAACAGCCACGTTATGCAATGACTAAGATTGTTAAACTGAACCTTTCTCAGCATTATGAGGATCTAAGACATCTCCAGAGGCCTTGGGATGAAAAATGCTGTCCACATCCAAAGAAAGAACTATGGAAGTCAAATCGCTATCACTTATTTTTACCTTCTGTTGAGTTTTGTTTCATCTTTCTGATGGTTCCTCTTATTGGTTTTAATTTTTACTTACAACTTCACTAATGTGAAAATATGCTTAATGGGTATGTAAAAGTAAAGTCTGTATCAGATTGTGCTCTGTCTTGGGGAGGGTGGGGGGGAGAAAGGGGGAGAAAAATTTTCAACTCAAAAGCATATGGAAGTGATTGTTGATAAATCAAATAAATTAATAAAATTTTTAAAAAAGAATGCTAGAACTTTCTGTGGTGGTGGTAATGGGGGGGGGGGTCCACTCTTGCTAACTCCAGAGAGCTTTTCAGACTACATGTATCTCTGGCCCTTCTAAAGTTACAGCTTGTTTGCCTGTGCTGGCTGTCTAGATGACTCCCTTTTCCTATTGCCTGTGGGCTACTGGCTGAATTTTTTTGTGAAGTTTAGAGATGGAAAAAGTCATTTATTGAGGTATATCACTGGATTTCTTGATCATTATTCCATCTGTTGTGAATTTCAGATTTTTACTTGAGTATAGAGAGAGCTATGCCTCTGTTCAGATAGTTGTTCAGGCTGGAAATTTCCAATGGCTTTTTAATTACTAAATCTAATGACATTTTCTCAGTCATCATCCTTTTCCCTGCAGCATTTGACATTGTTGAAAACTTTATTCTCCACCCTCTCATTCATGACTGATCTCTTTTGGCTTCTTCTTCTACCTGTCTGATCACTCCTCAGTCTCTTTTGTTGGATCTTAATTTTGCCACACCCACTCTCAAAGTTCTGTTCTAAGCTCTCTTCTTTCTATACTCTCTCACTTAGTAGTTTCAGGTGCTCTGCCCAAAGGAATATACATTTTGAACCCTAAAACCTTGCAAAATATCTTGGGTTTTACAGACTAGATTTCTTTTTTAAGGACTGAAACTGAACTTAAACTGAAATCACTCTGGCTCTCATTAACATGTCAACAGTAGGTCCCAGCCTATGTTTGGGCTCTGATGGCTCACAGTGACTATAAATAGCAATTCTTTCTGATTTGGCCAGAAACCCTGGGGGTCTTCTCCTCCTAGATTGATTTTGTTGTTTTTTTGTTTGTTTGTTTGTTTTTTAACAAGGTAAAAGAGGCAATTCTTTGCCTCATTTCTTACCTAGCCTTAATCAGTTAATTCCTGCTTCTTCAGGCAAACTGAGACCTGGGAAAGCTCTTAGCTGAAAAAGGCCAATGTCTCCCACTGCACCTGGAGCCATCTCAGTCATCCTGATCTGTATCTTGTCACTGGACCCAGATGGCTCTGGAGGAGAGAGTGAGGCTGGTCATCCTGCCTCACTTAAATCCAATTTAAATTACCTTTCTGATGTCATGGTCCTCTTTGAGAATGAAGGACAAACAACAAAGGAAGAAAGGATAGATTCGATGATCTTCATGATGCAGATGACTTCTAGATTTACATATTCAGTCCAAATCTCCCTTTTGAGTATCAAATCAGCAGTCACCAAATTGGATTGCTGTAGGCATTTCAAAGGCAACACATTAAAAACAGTACTCCTTATCTCTCTCCTTAAATTTCCTATTATTCCCAAAGTGATTATCCTAAAGTGTAGCTCTAACCACATCACTGCTGCACTCAACAAACACCAGAGACTCCCTATTACATCTAGGATCAAATGTAAACCCTTCTGACTGGCATTTGAAGCTCTTCACTATGTGTCTCCTTCCTATCTTTTCAACCTTTTTTAGACATTATTCCTCTCTATACCCTCAATGCTACAGCCCTGTTGGCTTACTTGATGTTCTCCCTATAGAATTCTCCATTTCCAGTAGGCTGCTTCACATGCTTGGAATGTGCTTCCTCATCACCATTTCTTAGAATCCTAGGTTACTTTCAAGGCTGAGCTCAAGGCACCTTCTTCAGGAAGCCTTCGCCAGTCTGCCAAACTCCTTCTAACCTTCTCTTCTAGGTTTAACTTCCATCTACTCTATATGTACCTATTTATGTCCATATTATCGCCTCCCTTCTGAACAGAATTTAAGCTTTTTCAAGGCAGGACATGCTTTTTTCTTTTTTTCTTTTCTTTTTTTTCTTTCTTAACCTTGGCACTCAGCATCTTGTGCAGCACCTAGTTAAGCGCTTAATAAATAAGTACTTTTTGGAGTGCTTATACATGTCATCCAGATGTATTCAATACAGCTCTTCAATGCTCAGGGACTTAATGCAACAAACACATAAATGGTTAACAAATGTCTGAAGAGCAGTATTGTTTTATTGTATCATGATCATTTATACACATATCTTTAACTCCTATTCAAATGTAAGCATCCTTACAATGGAGATGTGTGCTATATACCTTTATATCACCATTATCTAGCACTGTGTTTTGCATATAAAAGTTGCTTGATGAATGTATTTTAACTGAATTTGGATAATTGGAAAATATTCCCTATTTCATAAGCCTTTCTGGAATAGATTTTCACATTTTTAATAGGTGAATTCACCAAAAAGAACATCTTTTTCTAACATTCTACTCTATCTAAATAATTGAAAAGATAAGCAGCCCCTTTCTTCCTTCTTGGATTGAGTAAATGGTTACTAAAAGGATATAGCCATCATGACAGTAGTTTGCAACCTTTGTTGAGTATATCCCTTTTTTCTTCTTTAAAAATAATTTTCATTGATATCTTTTTAAAAATCACCTACATTGAAAAACTGCTGGGAAAACTAGAAAATAATATGGCAGAAACTAAGTATAGACCAACATCTCACACCATATACAAAGATAAGGTCAAAATGGTTACATGATTTACACATCAATGGTGATACCATAAACAAACTAGGAGAATATTGAATAGTTTATCTGTCAGATCTATGTATAAGGGAAAATTTTAGGACCAAACAAGATATAGAGAGCATTATGAAATGTAAATAGAAATTTTTGATTATATAAAATTTAAAGGTTTTTGTACAAACAAAACCAATGAAACCAAAATTAGAAGGAAAACAGAAAATGGGTGAAATTTTTACAGCAAGTATCTCTGATAAAAGCCTCATTTCTCAAACATAGAAAGAACTGAGTCAAATTCATAAGAACATAAGTCACTTCCCAATTGATAAATGGTCAAAGAATATGAACAGGCAGTTTTCAGAAGAAGAAATCAAAGCTCTCTATAGTCATATTTTTTAAATGCTCTAAATCACTATTGATTAGAGAAATGCACATTAAAACATCTCTGAGGTATCACCTCACACTCATAAGATTGGTTAATATGACAAAAAAAAGGGAAATAATAAACGTTGGAGGGGATGTAGAAAAAACTGATCCAACCATTCTGAAGAGTAATTTGGAACTATGCCCAAAGCACTATAAAACTGCATACTCTTTGATCCAGCAATACCACTACAAGGTCTATAATACAAAGAGATTTTTTAAAAGGTGGTAGGGAGAGAACCTATTTGTACAAAAACATTTACAAGAGCTCTTTTTGTGGTAGCTAAGAATTAGAAATTGAGGAGATGCCCATCAATTGGGTAATGGCTGAACAAGTTGTGGTATATAATTGTAATGGGATATTATTGTGCTATAAGAAACGACAAGCACAAGACAATTTCAGAAAAACCTGGAAAGACTTACAAGAACTGATGCAAAGTGAAGTGAACAGAATCAGTAAAATGTTGTACACAGTAACTGCAATATTATACATAAACAACTGTGAATGACTTAGTTATTCTTAACAATATAATAATCTAAGACTATCCCAAAGGACTCATGATGAAAAATGCTCTCTGCCCCCAGGGAAAGAACTGGTGTCATCTGAATACACACTGAAGCACATTTTTTCCTTCCTTCCTTCTTTCCTTCCTTCTTTCTGTCTTTGCTTCCTTCCTTCCTTTGTGTTTGCTCATTTTCTTGCACAAAATGACCAATATGGAAATGTTTCACATGATTGCACATGTATAATCTACATTAAATCGTTTACTGTCTCAGAGAGGGGGAAGAGGAGGGAGGAACAGAATTTAAAGCATAAAACTTTTTAAAAATGTTTAAAATTATTTTACATATAATGAGGGGGGCAGAGAATAAAATATTTTCTTAAAAAAACACTTACATTTCCCAGTGTATCTCTACTTTCCTCCACAAACTTTGTAACAAAGAATAAAAAAGAGGGGGGGAATACAATATAGCAAAATGAACTAACGTATCAAAAGTAGAGTCTGACATTATGAGCCATGTTCCTTCATCATAGCCTACTTTCACCCCATTTACAACAACAACAAAAAATCAAGTAGGTATCTACTGTCTCCTTTTTAGGAACCAAACTTGGTCATTATAATTTCACATCATTGAATTCGATTGTTTCTGGTTTACTCTTAACGTTGATTGAGTAAACACATAATTGAATAAACATATAATTTCCCACCTGGCTGTCCTCCTGGACTTCATCATTGTCTCCAGAAACTCATCTACTTACAAGACCAAGCCCACATCAGCTCTAAAACTCATACCTCCTCAGTACCCGCTTCCATTTCCTCTGATTGGAGTACCTCCCTCTCTCTGACTGGAGATTAGAAAACTATTTCCAGATCCTCCATTTAAGGAGGGGATGGAGGGCAGCCATTTTATCACTTCCTATTGGCTGCAAAACTTCATCCTGCCCCCATGCTGTATACTTTCTTTCCCCTAACAGCCCTCCCTTTTAGCTTCTTTTAATGTTTTCTCTTCCTCCATTAGATTATGAGCTCCCTGAGGGCAGGGACTATCCTTTGCCTTTCTTTGAATCCCCAATGCTTAGTACAATGCCTGGCACATAATAGGCACTTTAAAAATGTCTATTGACAGGCTGACTAATGACAAAGAAATGAGAGATTCTTTTAAGTGAATTTATATTTGTTCAATCAATCAACAATAGCTACAAGACATTCAAAAATAACAATCCATAAATGTGTGAGAAATTAATTATTCACTCTACAGAACCCATAATTATTCACTCTACAGAGCCATACTTACATATGGATCATCACATGGATTCAAACCTGCCTTACAATAAATCTACAATCTAAAGTGTGGGAACTACTCATCCACAGCATTCCCCTCTCATTATTCCCTGGGCTGAGATGATAAGTTTCTGCTTTGCATTGTCAACTCACAGGACTAACCATATGGTCCCTTAATCCCTTGAATCAATAAATCCCTTAATATATACATGTTTCTCTCATTGACTAGAATATCTCTTGCTCTAGAATTATTTCCTAAAAGAGGTCAAAACTTCACCCAAATTAATCTCTCAGCAGCCCACTGTCTCTATAATGAGATAATATTTATAAAAGCATTTAGCACAGGGTCTGGCATGTCGTAGGCACTATATAAATGCTTATTCTCCTTTCCTTCCCTACTGCATGTCACAGTAATTTAAATTTAAGATTATCATGCAATTCAATTCAGGCAAGCATTTTTAAGCATCTAGTATATACCAGCCACCGCACTAAATATGGGGTTACAAAGAAAAAAGCAAAACAATTCCTTCCCTCAAAGGGGGAAAAATACATGAAAGAAAACAGTATGTAAACAGATAAATAATATGAGATAATGCAACATATTTTGGGGAGGAAGACGTTTAACAACTTGGGGGACCAAACAAGGCCTTATGCAGGAGGTAGTATTTAAGCTAAGCCTTGAAATGAGCTACATATTCCAAGAGGAGGAGCATTCCAGGCAGGTAACACAGCCTGGGCAAAGGGGAGGTGGCAGGAGATATGCTGAGTATGAAACTTCAAGTAGGCCATTTTGGCTGAAAGTAAAATAAATGAGGCAAAAAGGAATGTGAAATAAGTCTGGAAACAGGTTGAAGCCAGATTGCGAAGGTCTTTAAATCATCATAACTACTTTTCAATTAATCTTTAGAAAAATTATACATCTATTCTCTTTATTCAATCTTTTTTATGCTGCATTATGATTCTCTTTTTTAAAAAATTATCATTTCTCCCCATTGGAGAAAAATTTTAAGTCTTTTACTTTCTCCCTATTTCCATTTTTACCATCAGCCTGTTCTTAATATGTTTTATAATTTGCCTTACCTTCCTTCAAGAAAGGCCTTAATGACTATAATATACATATATATATATATATATATATATATATATATATATATATGTATGTATATATACACACACACACACACACACACACACACACACATATGTAACATCTTCTTTTCCTTTTGCATCAAAGGATATAAATCTCCAAGTTTCTGTTCACCATAGCCTAAGACCTCATATCCACTTTGAGATCCTGGGAGTTCCTGTTTGGGTTAAAGCCTAACCTTCCTTCTTATCCATAATTCATTAAGTTAGATTCCCAGTTGAGTCATAGTAGCCTCCATAAAAATAATAAATGATGTAAAGTCTTTATCCAAATAGATATATTGATTTCAAAATGTCCCTAAAAACATCCCTCTTGGAATGGTAATCAAATGGTGGTTCTTGCTGAGAAGCTCAGTCCAATAAAATCAGACTATGGAAATTAATTCAGGTCTTGTAAGCACCACTTCCCACCAACAAAAGCAATAGTTTTGCATCTCGTGCTGCCTAGATGTTCCCCACTGCCAGGATCCCAATAGACAACCCATAGAGCTCTGTTCCTAAGTATTAGTTAAGTATATTTTGCTTTCTATGTACACGTCGTCTCTACCTTCCCTTGACTCTAAGCTCCCTAAGGGCAGAAACTTTTTTTTTGGTTGTCTTTTTTATTTTGTCTTTGTATCACCAGCACTTAGCACAGTACCTGGCATATGGGAGGCATAGAATAAATGCCTGTTAATTGATTAACTGATCAAAATGAATTAGATTCGTTATTATTGCCTTTTAATCTTATTTTCTTCTGCATGACTCCTGAAAACTAGTCAGATTCTGATGTTGGCTGAGATTCTGCTGCAGAAAGTTTCCAAGTCCAGCCCCTCTGCAATTCTCATCCAGAAAATCAAGTTAATTAGAGTTGGCTGTTTTTCTTTCCTTTAGAATGAACAATTTCCTTTGACTCAATCCATTTTTTTGCTAACACATCCATCCATCCTCACTAACGGAGGCAATCCAACATTTTCAGCCAGCAAACAATTCGAATCTACACTCTCATTCTAAACAGCACTGACTTCTACTGGTTTCTAAATATACAAAGGAAAGGGCAAGACATATTTAAATTTGAACCACTGGCTGAATTGCTTCAAGAAATCAATAATATTCTAGACCTTACCACTTAGAAAAAACACACCTTTATGAAGCATCCACTGAGACACTAGGACAAACTACGGGCAGAAATACTTGCAAATCACATGAACAGAAACACCAGGCTTCTAGTGCAGACCATATTCAATGGGAGATACTTTAAAATTTTCATATCCAAAGGGTCCATCATCTAAGCAAAATAACATTAACACTGGTTTTCCACAAACCAATATTATACTCTCACAAGAAGACATATAATGAAGGTGCCCTGTGCCAACAATGAAGCCCTTCCTACTAAATGGGATTTAGGAACCTATATTTAAAGTACTGTTACCCACAGATCTACAATGATCCAGCCTCTGGTCCATCCCTGGTCTGAGAAGTGGGTGAATTTAGCCTCCAACATATGGATGTCTCTGGTTCCCACCCACATTTCACTAATGTTAACTCCACATGAAAATCTCCATGAAAATGAGTCAGTGTGTGAAGTAACCATTTCTAAACCTCACTTGGCCAGGCAATTTAAAACTATCCTAAGGCCTACTGACTCAGATTACAAATGAGTCGTCTATAGGCAGTGTTTAAATAAAAGCCACTTGAAGGTTAAAAGAGCCTCAGAGCATCTGAAACTACTTAAGTCTTTCAATTCCCATAAATGAAAGACAGATAAACCAAGGTAAAATTTATTTGAGTTGAAATATAGAACACTTCCAAACTGAGATTTCATCCAGAGTGAATATTTTTAGAATGGCTCTCAACCTCCACAAGTGAGTTTATAGTGTTAACCTTTGCCATAATCCTTAATTCTAAGGTTAGCTGCCTGAAAGATTTCCAACAACTGTGCTTATAAGGAAAAATATTAGCCTTAGTTAAGTGTCCAATAATGATAGGAATAGCATCTGAACTGGGAGCAAAGAGATTCTAAATTTGAAATTCTCATAAATCCTTTCCATATGATAAAATATTTTTCCTAAGTGAAGCTAAACATCTTCATAGAGTGCTGAGAAATTAAAAATACACAAATGCAGAAATGCTTTCTTCAAATTTTTGTTTGGTTTCCTTAAATTATTATGGATATTAGTTTGTTTGCTTTTTCTCATCATTCAAGGCTTGCATAACCTCTATTTATCTTTAACAGTGAGGGGGTATGGGCTTCTGCCATGTTTTATTAGAAAGAATAACAAAGAAGTGGCAGTGGATAATTGCTAGAGAGCTGGCCTTAAGAGTCAGGAAGACATGGCTTTAATTCCCACTTCTGACACTTACTGACTGTGTGACCCTGGGCAAATCACTTAAACTGTCACTGCCCCCAAGCAGCTCTCTAAGACTAGAAAGGCAGAGAAGTTGCCTATCTGTACTGGTACAGAATTTCATTACCAGGCACTTCCTGTACCAATGAAATCAGGTCTACTCAAAAAAGAAACAAAAAAGGAATGAAATTTCATAAACATTCATTAAATGTTTACTGTGTATACCACATGAGGGGCTGGAAAGATTTGTTCTTTTTTGTTTGTTTCTTTGGGGGGTTTTTTGTTTTGTTTTGTTGTAGGCAATGGGGTTAACTGATTTGCCCAGGGTCACACAGCTAGTAAGCTTTATGTGTCTGAGGCCACATTTGAACTTAGGTCCTCCTGAATCCAGGGCCGGTACTCTATCCACTGCACCATCTAGCTGCCTCTGGAAAGATTTGTTCTTAACATTATTGATGGCAATTCTTATGAACCAAGTAAATATCTATCCCACAAAATAATGAAAGAATCAAACAACCCAAATGTTAGTCTTGAGGGTAAGAAATCCCACTTTGGGTAAGGCAGCATGCCTTTTTCATGTTCAATGCCTTTCTAGGCTCGTGGTCCTTCCTGTACCTAAATGATACACTGGCACAAAAAGTTGATACGTGAAAATCAGAAGAATAATCCTTCTCCGACATCATGTGTATTTTGTTTTTACATAAAAATGGTTGTATATTAGGCCCAACTTAGGGAAGGCAATAAGCATTTATATAATACTGGTATGTGCAGGCACTGTGCTAAGTGCTTTATATTCTCTTATTCAATCCTCACAACAATCCTGTGAAGTAGGTGCTTTCAGCCCAAATTTACAGTTGAGTAAACTGAGATCCTTGCCAGAAAAACATTGAGCCCATTCACCTTAAGCTCCCTCTTCTCCCCTCTTCCTTATCTCCTATCATTCTGATGCAGTCTGTCACTCTCTCCTCCTTTACTGCTATCTCACACAATGAAGTGGCCTCACCCCTCCACCTGTTCGAGCAATCCCATTCCATCGCATCTCTTCCAATAGATTGCCCCCTCTGATAATGAAAGGTAGAAGGACCTAGAGCGCTATAGTCCAAGGGGTCAGGAAGAGTCAGCCTTGACTGAATGACTGAACAATGGTCATCCCCACTCTATCACTTGTTTTCCTTTTTTTTTCTTTTTTTTTTTACATTTGATTTTTTAAAGATTTCTGTATGTAATGTAATATTTAGGTAATGCTGCTTGGGAGGCTGTTTCTAAAAAATCATTGGCCATCATTCAGAGTATCATTTTGGTTTTAAATACTGATTAGGAAAAAACAAATGATATAAAAATAGGTGAAGGATTTTTTATTACAGAAAAGAAAAATTGATTTGCATCTAAAAGCTGAGAGGTAGTGATTGCAACATGCGGCCCACAGCTTCTGCTGTTAGAGAATGCAGGTGAATTTTTATACTGTCATAGAAAATTATAAATTACAATCAATTAGTATTCATAATCACTATATATACACAAACCAGATCTAAACATTTATATGTGTGTGTGTGTGTGTGTGTGTGTGTGTATATACTGTCTTAGAATTTATGAGTGAAAACTTCACAAGATACAGGAAAACAATTAACATGCTTAGATGACTAAATTTGATTTGTACTTTTAAAATACTATGCCCAAAAAAAAGAACACATGCTAATACTATTAGCAGTGTGTCTATCCATTATTTTCAATCTCTCCCTGTGTACTAGCTCATTCCCTACTGTCTACAAACAAGTCCATGTCTCCCCCAACCTGAAAAAAAAAAACCTCTCACTTGATCTTTCCATCCATGCTAAATATTTCTTCTCCTCTTTATCGCTAAACTCCTCCAAAGCCATCTACAATAGATGTTTCTATTTTCTTTCCTCCCACTTTTTTCTTAACCCCTTACAACCCAGCTTCTGATGTTATCATTCCTCAGAAACTGCTCTCCAAAGTTACCAATAACCTCCTATTTATTAAATTAAGTGGACTTTTCTCAGTCCTCATTCTCCTTGACTTCTCTGCAGCCTTTGACATTATTAACCTTCTCTCCTCTTTGATACTTTCTTCTCTCTGGGTTTTCAGGACACCCCTCTCTCTTGGTTTTCTTCCTACCTATCTGACCACTGCTTCTGTTTCCTTTGCTGGGTCCTCATCCAAATCACACCCTCTAACCACAGAAGTCCATCTCTGATAACCTTCAATCTCCCATCTCCAACTGCCTTTCAGACTTCTCAAACTGGATATCAAGTAGATATCTTGAAGTAAACATATCCAAAACAGTTCCCTTTAAATCCTTTCCCTCTCCCCCACCTTTCCTATTACTATAGAAAGCAAAAGCATCCTCTTAGTCCCTCAGGCATTTAACCTCAGAGTTATCAACTCCTCACTATCTCTCACTTCCCACATTCAATCTGTTCCCAAGGCCTGTCTATGTTGCCCATTTCTCCCATTTCTCTTGATACTGCCCCTGTCCTGGTACAGGCCCTTATCACTTCATGCTTAGACTACTATAATAACCTGTTGGTGGATCTGACTGCCTCAAGGCTCTTCCCACTCCAATCCATCCTCTATTTAGCCCTCAAGTGGTTTTCCTAAAGCACCATGTCATCCCCAAATTCAATAAAATCCAGTGGCTTCCTATTGCCTCCAGGATCAAAAATAAAATGCTCTGTTTGGCATTCAAAGCCCTTCATAATCTAGTCCCTTCCTACCCTTCCAGTTGTCTTGCACCTTATTCCACAAAAGTCCCACAGTTCTGGGAGTTTCCTACCATTTTAAGCCATTTCCAAGGCAGGTCCATGTGATCTGCCTCCATTGTCCCTTCTCTGCTTGCACTGGTTGAAGAAATATTATGATCATATATCCTTATCAATGATGTTGTTATCAATAGTTCTTCCTTAAAAAAACTAAACACTTAGAATTACCAGAAATTTAGAACAAGCAAAGACCTTGAGAACATCCATTCCAATACCCTCAATACAATGAATGTGAAAGGAAGCAACTTAAACAAAGTCCTTAAACCTCTTCTTTCTTCTACCAAGAACATAAAAGAATGATAGATTTAGGAATGAAAGGGACCATCGAGGTCATCTAAACACTCTCATTTTACAGTGAGACTTGGAGGCCCAGAGTAGCTAAGTGACTTATCCAAAGTAATACAGTTCATAAGTGGCAGGGCCAGGATTTGAATACAAGTCCCCTAATTCCAAATCTAGAATTCTTTCCACTCTACCATGCTGCCTCTCTTGAGCCACACTGCTTCCCCACCTACCTGCTCTACGTATTTTAGTATCAAGCTCAATTTCATTTTCTAGCTTGCATTTGATAAGAATGATATAGAATCAACATCCATATTCAAAGCAGGGATGAGTATCATATTTCTTAATCACCAGCCAATTAAAAATTATTTACCAATTGTTATGGGCCAGACTCACTGCTAAGCAGTGGAAAAATAAAGACAAAAATGAAATAGCATCAGCCTTCAAGGGGGTTACATTCTAATGGAGTGGCTATATGGTTGTTGTTGTTGTTATTTACTCATTTTGTGTCCCATTCTTTGTGACTCCATTTTGGGATTTCTTAGCAAAGACGCTGGAATGGTTTGGCATTTCCTTCTCCAGTTCATTTTAGAGATGAGGAACTGAGACAAATAGAGTAAAGTGACTTGCCCAGGGTCACAGAGCTAGTGAGAGTTTGAGGCTGGATTTGAACTCAGGAAGATGAGTCTTCTTAATTCCAGGTCTTGCACTCTAACCACCCAGCTGCCCGAATGGAGGAGATAACATGAATACATAAGTATATATTAAAAAGTTCAGGTAATTTGGGGACAGAGGGATCTAGCAGCTGCAGGGTAGGGGATCAGTAAAGGCATCACAGAGAAGGTAGTGGGTGACCAAAGTCTTAACAGAAACCAGGCATTTCAAAAGATAGAGGGAAGAGGGAGTGTACTCCAGATATCAGGGACAGCCAGTACAAAGGCATGAAGTTAGTAGATAAAGTATTATATCTTTATCAATGATGTTGTTATCAACAGCTCTTCCTTAAAAAAAACAAAACTAAACTAAACACATTGTCTTAACAGATGTTAAAGGAAAGAAGGAAACAAGTACTTATTAAATGCCAACTATGTGTCAGGCACTGTGCTAAGTGCTTTGCAAATATTATCATCTCATTTGATCCTCACAAAAATGGGGGGGTTGCTATCATTAGCCCTATTTTACAGCAGAGGAACTAAGGCAAAAAGACACTAAGTGACTTGCCCAGGGTCACACAGCTAGTAAAAATCTGAGGCCACATTTGAATTTAGGTCTTCCTGACTGCAGAACAGAAAATCATCCAATATTGCACAGTCAAAAAGTGTTAGAACAGGTGTAATGTGTTGAAACTGAAAAAATAAATAGGACTGGACCAGATTGTGAAGAGATTTAAATATCAGACAAAGGAGTTTACATTTGATCCTGGAAGCAACAGGGAGCCGCAGAAGTTATTAATAGGAAGTGGGGAAGGATTGATATGAATTTTAACCGATATTCAATGGATTTTGTTTACTGACTAAAAGGTAAGTGTGTAGTGTTCTAAAAGAAAATTCTTAGAAGTCAGAATAAATGTAATTTCTACATTTATAAATTGTAGACCATTCTCTTGGGTACAAACATAATGCAAAGGCACAGAAAGGATGTTCAGAGGAGAAAATAATGTCTCCACCACTGTGCTAGGACACAACACTGTATGGAATCACTGATTTCAAACTCCCTAAGCTGCCACATCATCATGGAGTGAGGGGAGGGGAGAGCTACAGGAAGGAGAAGTTAAAGTGAACATAAATGAAGCCAGCATAACTAAGGCGGCCCTCTAAGTAAGATCAGCCCACTTCATGGCTTAATCAGAAAATCATTATATCCCGAGAGCACAGGATCTCAGCATTGGAAGGTGGCTCAGAGGACACAGGAGCACAGCATGTAGAGCTTCCAGGGACCCCAGAGACTGTCCAGTCTAGGCTTCATTTTAAAGATGAGAAAACTGAGGCACAGGAGTTCAGATGACTTCCTCGAGGTCATATTAGCTAATAAGTAGCAGAGGTAGAATTTTAACCTGGGAGGCAGCTAGGTGGCGCAGTGGATAGAGCTCTAGCCTTGGAGTCGGGAAGACCTGAGTTCAAATGTGGCCTCAGACACATGACACTTACTAGCTGTGTGACCCTGGGCAAGTCACTTAACCCCAATTGCCTCACCAAAAAGCAACAACAACAACAAAAAAAAAGAATTCAAACCTGGGACCCCTGACTCTAAAACCAGTGCTTGAGGTCACTAGTCAAATAGAACCAAACCAGGACCTTTCCCCACAACATCCAGGCCATGTGATCATCCAGGTTCTGCCCACAGAACTCTAATGAAAGTGAAACTACTCCCTCTTGAGGCAGATGGTTCCATTTTTGGATGTCTCTAATTGTCAGAAACGTTTTTGCTTTTCAGTAATCTCCTCCCTCGTTAGAGGTCCTTTAGCAAAGACCTGATGGCCATTTGTCAGGTAGGTGGCAGAGAGGACAGCCAATGAGCAGTCAAATCCTACTGATTCTACCTTTATAACATTTCTTGTCTCTTCTCTCCACTTACATAGTCACCCTAGTTGAGGCGCTCATTAACTCTTACCTGGACTGCTGAAATAATCTCCTACTTAGTCTCCCTTTGTCTAATCCATCCTCCACACAGCTGCTGAGCTGATATTCCTAAAGCACAGGTCTGAACATGACACCATCCTGCTCAAGAAGCTCCCCTATTGCCCTTGGATAAAATACAAATGCTCTTATTTGGCACTTAGAGGCCTTCACAAGCTAACTCTAAGCTCTCTATTATACTTCACTTCCTCTCATGCATTCTAAATCCCAGCCAAAAAGACCCACTTATTCTGTGCCTGTTTACTGTGGCCCGTTATGTCTCCTGCCTCTAGGGCGCTGCATAGGCTGTCTCTTGTGCCTGGAATACTTTTCCTCCTCACATCTGCCTCCTTATTCCCTAAAACCTTGGTCCAAGAGCCACTTCCTACAAAAACCTGCTCACACCCATGATTTACCTTTCCAACACCCTCTGAGTGAAACTTATTTTTAATTGTTCAGAGACTGAAGTTTTTCATCACTTAATGTCATACAATATCAATAGGGTATTGGTATCATGATAATGGGCCATTACTTTAAGAATATTAAGGACATTAAAGGAGCTTTGTAATTTGGCCGCTCCATCCCATTCTCCTCTTCCAGTTCAGTTCTGGCACATAGTAGACACTTGAGAAATCCTTATTGAATTTATTTCTCATACAAGTTGGACCAGATGGATTCGGAGGTTCCTTCTAATTCTGAGAGTTTACTAATCTGCCTCTTTAAATGTCTAGTTCTGCCCTCTGGAACCAAGCAGAATAATTCTACTCTCTCTTCCTCGAGAGTCCTTCTTGTGAAGATGGCTGCCATTCTGCTGCTAAATCCTCTCTTTTCTTGTCTTGTTGTTCAGTTGTCTCACTCTTCATGATTCTATTTGGAGTTTTCTTGGCAGAGACATGGCAAAAATGTGGTTTTGCCATTTCCTCCTCCAGTTCATTTTACAGATGAGAAAACTAAGGCAAACAGGGTTAAGTGACTTGCCCAGGGTCACACAGCTAGTAAGTGTCTGAGGCTGGATTTGAATTCTGAAAATGAATCTTCCTGATTCCAAGCTCAATGCTCTACCTATCCACCGCGACACCTCGCTGTCCCCTCTCTTTTCTAGCCTAAAAATACCCCTCAGTTCTTCAACCAAATCCTTGTAAAGCCTATCTTTACTTCCCTCAGTGTTCTGTCCTCATTCCTCTAGATGCTCTTTAGCTTGTCTTTCTTATAATATGGTGCATAGAATACCGAATACAGTATTTCAGATATAGTCTGACCAAGGCAGGGTACTGCCCCCCTCCCCATTCTGGACCCTTCTTTAAGTGAAGCCTAAGAATCAACCACTGACTCATACGGATCATGAAACCCACTAAAAACTGCCACTTCCATAGTCTAGCCAGGCTCTTCCTCTATCCTCTACTTGTACAGTTGATTTTTTTTAACCTAACTTTAGAGCTCTGTATTTGTTCCTTTTAAATTTAGCTAACACCTGAAATCCCACCATTAAAGCATCATCTCCTTAAAGTTTAAGGCACTATTTTTCCATCTATGTTTTGTGGAATCCTAATTTTAGGGCAATAAATTTGTAGTTGGTGGCTGGAGCTGAATCCCAGCTCTGCCACTTACAACCTGTGTGACATTGGGCAAGTCATTTCACTGCCCCCTGGACTTTGCTTTTTTCGAATGCAAACTAAGGGGGGCGGAGGAAAGGGCTTGGGTTAGATGGCCTCCACGGTCCCTTCCAGCTCTAAATCCATGATCATAGAATTCTTCTTAATCTAAGATTAACCATCCAACACTCCAAATACGGTATGAGTCAATCAGGCAAGTGTCTGTCTTGGCAGAGAATATGTAAGATAATAACATGTTTTTCTTTATTGCTTTCTTAACTAGAGACCTTTTGTGCTAATGCCCATTGTGAAGAATTAGGTAAAACTGAGAAGCCGGAAGAGACCAGAAAAGAGAAGTGTTCAAACCCAGGTCTGGATGAAAGAAATATCCACAAACTGACACAGTGACTAGAGCACTGGCTTTAGAGTCAGGAAGATTTGAGTTTGAAATGTACCTCAGATACTTACTGTATGACCCTGGACAAGTGAATTGACCTCTGTTTGACTCAGTTTCCTTATCTGTATGATGGGGATAATGTAGCAACTACCTCTCAGGGTTGTTTTATTTATAGCCCCATACCTGAAAGGAGCTAAGAGCAGCTTTCTGGGTATTCTCTGGAGCATGCACATCCACGGAGAGAATAGGACACAGGGGAAATCACCTCCTTTCTTTCCAACGAAGGCCCAAAGGGAACTGAGACAACTAACACTCTGTGTTCAGCAGCATGGACTCAAAAGTGAGAACTGAGGCCCAACAGGAAAAGGGATTTTCTTAGTTTCTATACACTCAGAGCTAGAAGGGACCTCAAAGCCCAGTTAGTCCCTTCTCAGTTTACCAGAGACTTCCAGAAGTTAAACCAGTCTGTGGACTAGACCCCAAGGTCTCCCTTGTACCCCAGTTTTCATTTTACTCTAACGTACTGTTATCAGAAGGAATTCACGTGAGATTCTTTGTTTCAGGCGAACATAGTGAATCAATCAATAGGCATTTAACAAATATCTAATATGCAAGAGGTACTGTGCTACCTTTATTTATGAGAGAAAAAGAGAGAGAGAGAACAAGAAAGAGATATAAAAGCAAAGTATATTCAAGTCTGCTGAAGTCCAGTTTGACAATAAGCAGGATTTAAACATGTAAAGGGAGCATTAAAACAACTGGCTTATTTGAGAAAAAAAACTATTCTGCCAGAAATTTCCACATAACTGATATGTGAATATTTTTATTTGAGTAATAACACTTTAATTTTCCACTTCACTTTGAATATGAATGGATAAAAGTATTTAGTAAGCACTTAACTATATTCCAAACACTATATTAAACCTGAGGGGTACAAGTATAAAAGCAAAACAATCTCTGCCTTGGAGGAGCTTACATTATAGTATGGGAAGACAACTCATTTAAGGGAGTGGTTGCCACAAAATCCTGTTTTGGTTTGGGGAGTCATGGGGATAGTGAGTGGAGCTATAGAACAGTCAATTGAGTAAATTGTTGGGTGGGATGTGAGGTGGGATCTAGGCTCTACAGCCAGCTAGATACTAAAGGCCAAGTAAGTATATTTGCACTGGTTGACTCACTAATCAATCAAAAAGCATTTATTAAGTGCCTACTATGTGCCAGGCACTGTGCAGAGTACTGGAGATACAAAGATATAAATGAAATTAGGATAGCACAGAGCCCAGCACAGTGGTTGCAAAACTAATTGGATTAAATCACCCAGGTAACTGGATTAAGTCACAGGAAGTATAGTAGTCTAGAGAGAATATTAGCAAAGTGTGTATATGCGCATGTATGTATACATGTATACATATGTTATTGTATGTATATGTACATATACATATATACACATCATATATTCATGCATATATATGTACCTTAAAGCCTACATAAAAAAAAACTAGCAGTACATGGGAAGAAAAAGTAATTCCATATGTAGAGGCTATTACTCCTTACATTTAAATATTAAAGTCTCATGGTTATGAGCAGGTAGGGGAGGAACCCTAAGGAGGAAGCAGAGGAATATCTTCAGAGCAAACAGACTCATCAGTAGACTAAACATAAAAAAGTTTCTGCAGGATTTGTGGCTTGGCTCAAAAGAAGAATTCTATCCAGCAGAGAAGAATATAGCCCTAATAGCTTCCTTGACAGCATGCTTGCCTCCCCCCTTATAATTGATGTAGAGAGGGATCTCATCCAAGGCTTTTCTGGTGTGTTTAAAAAAAACTACTTTATGGATAAATCATCCTTTCCCTTCATTTTTCATATTACATCTACCAGAGAATCATAGGGGTTTTGGAATCTTAGGAATACTTCTAGAATCATAGACTCTGAGATTTAAAAAGCAATTTAGTTTAACCCTTTATTTTACCAAAGGGAAAACTAAAACCCAAAGACATGAAGTAATTTGCCCAAGGTCTCAAAGACAGTTAAGTGGTGAAGGCAGGATTTGAACCTGGGGATCCCCAGTGTTTCTTCCCTATACTATGCTAGTCTGAGCCCGGTTCTATCTGCTCACATCACCTCTGATGGCAATCTGCAGTATTTGCAACATATGTCACTTAATAAAAGCAGTAGTTCATATTAGGAAGTAGAGTTAGGACAGTGTCCCCTCATCTCAGGATGGCAGAGAGTGTCCAACCTCCAACCTCAGAGCTTCCACTGCACAACGTCCCTCCCTCCCCCAAACTATCACGGAGAATTTAGACAAGGACTGTTATTACAGGCTTTATCTCTCTTCACTCCATCCTAGAAACTAGTTAAAAGAGATAGTAATGATGGAACCATCTGTATGACTTTTTACCTCACACATTTTCATATTTATCATTTCATTTGGCCCTCCTAACAACTCTGCTAGTCTTCCAACAACATAGGACAAGTATTATTATTTGCACCATTTTAGAGATGAGAAAACTGAGATTCTTTAAAAATGATATTTGGAAAAATCCAGAAAAGAACAATAAACCTTTTGCTTCTACATAGGCAAGCAATGAGGTAGGGAGTGGGGTTGGGGGCAGGGGGAAAGAAGGTCTTTATCATCTAGACCAGAGGTGTCAAACTCAAGGGCTAGGATAGTAAATAGCTGCAAAACTCCCCAGTGCCCCTGGAATCAGATTTAAATGTTAACTGGAAAATGTTTAACAAAGTAACAAAAATACTACACAGAAAACATTAGCTTATGGTTTTCTAAGTCAATATGTGGCCTGCACAGATCCATTTCTAGTTTGACACCACTGCTACAGGCAAATAGTCTTCTTTCACATAGACACATTCTTTCACTCACATCTTAAGCATTTTCGGTTCGAAAATTATGGTCGAAATGGGATTTTTTTCTTAACTCTCTATGGTGCTTTTTACACATAGTATATACTTATGTCCTCAGTACTTGTATTAATAACCCTTGTATGGTGATTCAGCTCTTTAGCATGAAGACCTTAGGCACACCCAGCCCCATGTAAAAAGCAATAGCGTTCCTGCTAGCTAAATATAACCTCAAGAGCTACGTTACTTCATAGTAATAAAATGTAGTTAAAAAATTATTTCTACATAACACTTTGTTCCTCAAGTTTCTTGGGCACCAAAGAATGTTACTATCATCAATAACAAATGAATTTAATGGAAAGATTAGTTGAGATATTAAATGCAAACAGAGAAATAGAGCTTCCAGGAATAAGGAGATGACACAGAGAAAGAGCTCAGCTTCCCTGACTCCCATTCAGGTGCTCTTTTCCCTACATCATGCTGCCCTGTGCAGAGCAGAGGCAGAGGATGGAAGAGGAAATGGAGTTTTAATGGAGGTTCCAATATCTGGAGAGCAGCCAGGACAGCATCTAGAGAAGAATTTGGTACCAAGAACATAGGAAGAAGACTGAAGGAGAGCTCAGAGGCTCACAGGTCAATAGTAAAAGTTCCACAGGCCAAAGGAAGACTCAAACAAAAAGGAAATAATTTATAAAAACTATTGCTCCCAAGTTGGAGACCATCTGTCCTCTTGAAAAATGCTTTCCAGGGGCATCTAGGTGGTACAGTGGATAGAGCACAGGCCCTGGAGTTAGGACGATGTGAGTTCAAATCTGCCCTCAGACACTTCACATTAGCTGTGTAATCATGGGCAAGTCACTTAACCCCATTGCCTACTCCCCCCCCCCATAAAAGCACTTTCTAAAAAAGTGAGTGCACAAAGACCAGGTAGAAAGTACCCACATATTCACAAAAGTAGAGTCACAGGGTAGAGAGAGCTAACACAGCTGGCCTCTCATCACCTTTAAATCCATCCCTGTCAAACCTCAGTCCAGCACCTAGAAAGAGGACCAGTTAATATTCTTTATGTTCCCAATCCCCAGTCTCTGAAAAAGCCTCTACTCTCACACTACACCTATAAAACAACCCTGTATATTGAGTGCTACATTGCTTTTTATTTTATATTTTCTCCCTGAACTTAAACACCAAAAAAGAGCATCTTCATACACAGAGAACACAGAAAGAAGATTCAATATGAAACCACGAATCTCCATTTCCTACTGCTTGCTTAAAAGGAAAAAAGCATATAGTAAATCCTACCTGTTACTTTCAAAACTGCCATACTCATCTGTACTTTCTTCTACACTTCCTTCTGTTCTCTTTTTTGAGTGCTACATTAATAATAATAATAATGATAATTGTCATAATAATAGCTATCATTTATTTAATACTTCATGGATTGCAAAATGCTTTACAAATATAATCTTATTTGATCTTCACAACAACCCTGCGAGGTAGATATTATTACCACCACTACCCCTTTTTAGAGATGAGGAAACTGAGGATGAGTATAATAAGTAAATATAATAAGTAATTTGCCAAGGGTCACACAGCTAGTAAGTGTCTGAAGCAGGACTTAAAGTCAGGTCTTCCTGACGTCAAGTCCAGCACTTCATCCACAAGCAATCTTCCTAAGTTGCTGTGTTCAAAACTGTTCATCGCCTGGTAACCAACATGGTCTGGGGCCTAGCCATACTCAGCTAGACTGGTCCTCAGATAACGAAAACATAATCTATTAGAATGTGAGCTCCATCAAAGCAGGGACTGTCTTGCTTGTCTATTTGTATCCTCAGGACACAGCACAGTGTTTTGTATTCAATGGGCATTTAATAAAAGCTTTTTCATCTATTCCTTTATTAGTTCATTTGTTCATTCATTCATTGCCAGGGTTATAGTGGAAGCCTTCCCAGCTTGGTGGAACATGCCAAAGCTTATATTCCACTGGCAAAGCATCTGAGAACCCAAGATCCCCTTCACACCATGATGAGACATCAGAATAGGACTTTATAGGACGTCAAATTATGTGAAAACAATATTTTGTACTTAACAAAAACTGAGTTTAATATAGTAAATGAATTTGAAAATATATCTTTAAAAACATTTTCTTGCCTTAATACATAATTAAGACAATCCATGCAAAATTTTTAAATTAAAATATAAAATCACAAATTAAAAGCAAACACATTTCAGTCCATATTGACTAAGTATCTACTATGTTCTGGGCAGTGTGCTAGGGGTACAGGACACAAAGACATTCTCTGCTCTCAAGGACTTTACACATTACCATAACTTGTCAAAAATTCTCACGTAAGACTATAAGGTGATGACTTAACAAATATACTTTTGCACCTGGATCTTTTTTTTTTTAGAGGACAAAAAATTATCCTTGTTTATTCTCCTTAACTGAGAACCTAGCAAACTTCTTAATAACCAAAAGTATATTACCAAAGCCTGGTGCCCTAGGGAAACTTTAAGTATGATTTTCTTTGTCATTGAGTCAATTCCAACTTTTTCCTCCAGTAAATTATGCATGTTATTTCCTTCCAGTGGTGACTAATGCAATCTCAAGACAGTGTTTATATCCATTTTTTGACAGTCATTTTCATCCATACAACTGGAGTCCATCTTTTTAAACATTAATCACTGACCCCCATTAAGACTGGTTAGCAGACAAATGGAAGAAGAAAAGAATCATCTTCTCAAAGTCCATGATGATCTCAATATAGTTATAACATCTAATACAGTGCTCTCAACAAGTAAGGGGCTGGCATCCATCATTTACCTATCATGGGAAGCAACTCGTTATGTTGTTATTAAGCTAATACATATTTATTTAGAACCCAGAAATATGAAGGTCTAAAACTAATATGGACTCTAACCTCAGGGAGCTTATATTCCAACATATGTATGCATCATAGGATCATAAGACTTAGAGCTGCAAAGGACCAGAGAAATCACCTAATCCCAAGTACTCATTTTATAGATGAAAAAAAAGAAGCCCAGAGATGTTTAGTGACTTGTAAAACAAATACTAAATACTCTTCTCCAGACTTAACTTTGGATTTTTTCTACTATGCCCCATTCTTCATCCTAAAGCTTATTCTAGCCCTAGAATTAGCACATTGGGAAAGTTCCTTCCGTCCCTGTGACTTTCTCATCTGATTAGATGGCTTTTCTAGAACCTCCATTTAAAGAGGGCATCCAGACCAGCCATGACTCATTCCTCTACAGGCTGCATCCAGGACTTTGTCTACAATGCCTCACCAGGCCATTCATCTCTACCTCCACACCCAGGCTTTTCAGTTTCCTTTTATTTGTTGTCTTCCCCCAAACAGGGGCAGCTAGGTATACTCGGCTCAGAAGCAAAGACTCCTCTTCATGAGTTCAAATCCAGCCTCCGACACTTATTAGCTGTGTGACCCTGGGCAAATCACTTAACCCTGCTTGCCTTAGTTCCTTATCTGTGAAATGAGCTAGAGAAGGAAATGGCAAACTACTCCAGTATCTCTGCCAGCAAAACCCCAAAGGGGGTCACAGAGAGTTTGACACAAGTGGAAAAATGACTTAAGTCTGCCTTCAGATTATAAGCTTCTTGACATAAATGACTCTTTCTTTCTACTTGTATTTGTATTGCCAGACCTTAGCACAGGGCATAGCATGTAGTAAGTACCTAATAAATGCTAATTGGAAGACCAATTGACTAAATAGCACAAAGAACTCCAATATTCTGACATTACATTATGCTAGTAACATTAAAACATGTTAATATTTTGCCAAATTGTACTTCCTCCCACAACTGGTAGAATGTCTTCATTCCAAGTGTTTCTGAGCAGAGATAGTCAGTTATGTGAAAATGTGAAGCAGTTTTGTAAAACAATCTTTCATGATTTCATAAAAGGTTATATACAGTCTTAGTTGGCCCTAAATTTAGCTACAAATAGAATAATCAAATCTATGGACTTCGATTACTTATCACACAGCTTGTCTCTGGAGGTCTTATATGGCATTTAAATCAAGGCTTTGAACTTTGCTTCAGAAAGAAAATTCCCAATCCTTCAAAGTTTTGTGGTTGAATGGAATGGAAAAGACTAAGAGCACATATTTTAAGGTGTCACGAAAAAGATTATATTTTATAGGCTATCATCTGACTACCTAACAGCTTCACTGGGAAAATGTAGCTATTGCTATGGGGTGGCCAAAAAACAGATTGGCTGGGAAAGGAGGTTTACGTATGAATTACATTTTTAATGGCAAATGCTTTATAAAATCGAAATATTCAGGATGTTTCTCTTTGCCTTCTATTGCCTCTTCTATTCTAAATCTAGAATGTGAGTGGGTGAAAACTGGTTTGACAAATATTAACCCTGCCAGGAGGCATGTATGCCAAGGTTCATAAACCCAGAGACTAGGCATTATTGCCCCCAGCCTCTTGAAGGATTAGTACAATTAGAGTTCAGTTCCCTATATCCCTGCCCCTCATCCCTCAATCCTTATTAGGAATGCTAGAAAATATTCTTATTTCATTGGTCTCATGATAATTTCTATCTCCCCCTCTGGATGAGAGAATAATCTCCTATTGGTGTCAGCCAGCTCTTTGTGTAGAACTCTGTATATTTGAGCCTTGAAGGACTATGGGTCTTCTACCAGAGTGGGAAAGCTGTTGCTAGCTCTACATCCGGAAGCTGCCCCACTCTGTGCTTCCCTCAGCCAGAGGCTTGGTGTAACGAAGCCACATACTGAAACTGCTCCCAGTTGACATCTGTTCTTCTCTTCCCTTTGAAAGCACTAATAAAGTTCTGTTAACTTCTATCCCTATGTGACAGTGAGAGCGAGGCTGACATGCAGCTCTGCCTCACTTAAATACAATTCATGGCAGAGTCAAGGCATTGCCCCATGATGTCATTGGTCCCCTTAGAAAATAAAGGACAGGGGCAGCTAGGTGGCACGGTGGATAGAGCATTGGCCCTGAAGTCAGGAGGACCTCAGTTCAAATCCAGCATCTGACCAAAAATACTTGACACTTACTAGCTGTGTGACCCTGGGCAAGTCATTTAACCCCAACTGCCTAAAAAAAAAAAAAAAAAGAAAAGAAAAGAAAAGAAAACAAGGACCAACACCAACAACAGTGGCTATTCCTGATACTCTTCATCCAAGCTCTCCTACATCACAGCTTTCTTAGAGGGCATAGGTATGTCCTCCATTATCAGAAGCTATTATCAAGCAACTAGAGCATAAGCCCTGGAGGGTCAAATATGTGTTAGATGTAGTTAGTTCTAGAAACTCTTGGGCAGCTGGGTAGCACAGTGGATAGAGCATTGGGTCTGGGGTCAGGAGCACCAGAGTTAAAATGTGGCCCTGGGCAAGTCATTTAGGTTTGCCTCAGTTTCCTCATCTGTGAAATGAGCTGGAGAAGGAAATAGAAAACTACTCCAATATCTCTGCCAAGAAAAACTCAAATGGGGTCACAAAGAGTTGGACACAATTAAAATAACTAAACAACAACAAGAAGAAATTCTTGGGAAAAGAAACATTTTTATCTCTTCCACATTAGCTATTTGTTTATAGAAAGCACAGAGAAACCATATAATTTCCCTATGACGTTCAAAGAACTACTATCTGGGCCCAGATGGATATCTAAGAATAGTGAAAAATACTGGAGTAGTTTGAGGAAGGTAGGACTTCTCTGAGACATATTGATTTCCTTCCTCAATGTGGTTATCTATAGAACTGACTGTAAAACCTCTTGGTTACTAAAAAGAAAAAAAAATTAGGCCTAGATAGGCTTACAGGTCAATTATAAGAAACACAGTCTGATTCTAAATATAGAGAAGAATGCATTTCTACCCATTTTAAGAGGCAAATATTGTCTGGATTTTAAAACATGATTAAAAACATTTAAAATATATTCATAAGCTAATCTCATTAATAAATATGGACGCAAAAACGAGATACTAGCAAAGAGAGTATAGCAGCACTTTCTTAAAATAATTCATCATGAGCAATTAAAATTAACACCATGAATACAAGCGTGGTTTATTGAAGAAAATAGATGCAGTACATTTTGATAGCAAGAATGAATGAATCATGTCAATAGATTCAGAAAAGGCCTTTACTCATTATATAGGTCTCTATTCATGAATTCTTAAGTCACCAAAAAGAATATAAATACAAGGATTTTCCCTTATAACAACAAAAACGTATACCTAAAACCTTGAGCCAATGTTATATACAATGCAGAAAGATTAAAAGCATTCCCACTAAAGACAGGTACAAAACTCACCATAGGATCACTGGTTTTTCAAGTAGGAAGGGACCTTAGAGATCATCTCGTCTAACTCACTCATTTTATACACAATAGGCAGCTTCATGGTGCATTGGGTAGAGTGCCCATTTTAGAGTCAGGAAGACCTGAATTCAACTACTGCCTCAGATACTTTCTAGCTATGTGATATGGGTCAAGTCACTTAATTTCTTTCATCCTCAGTTTTCTCATCTGCAAAATGGAGATAATAATAATATCTATCTTACAGGGTGATTGTGAGGAGAAAATGAGATGATATACGTAATGCACTTTACTATCTATTTTTATTAGCATCAGAAATGATGAACTTGAGTTCCAGAGAAAGAAAGAGACTTGATTGTGATCCTAAGCATAGTAGAATCACAATTCAAGCCTAAATTTTCTGACTCCGAACTTAGTGCTATTTTTACAATAGGATTTTATTTCAACATAGTATTACAAATGTCAGCAATTGAAGTAATCAAGAAAAATAAATAAAAGGGATTAACATAAGAAATAAATAGGTGATTTTGTATAGATGACATAATTGCCTATCTAGAAAAATATATAATTCTCACCAAAAGAAAAAACCTTAGACAATAGATGAGTCAAAGCAAGTTTGCAGAAGCAACCCATAAAAATAATTTTGTTCATATTATACCACCAATAAATATCAAATAAATATTATTTTAAAATATACTCCATTTACAACAATAATAACATTAAATATCTGGTAATTAATTTATCTAGACACAAATATGCCTAATATAAAGATAATTATAAAGCCCTATGGACAGAAATAAAGGAAGAACTAAATATTTAGAAGAAAATTCAAAGTTCACAGAGTGTCAAAGTATTAGAGCAAAAGTTATAATTGTCTTAAATTAATTAACAGATTTAACTCAATATCAATAAAAACATCAATTGCTTTCTTTAAAGAAATGGATAAAGTCATTATGAAGTAAATGGAAAAATAAATGCTCTAGAATTTCAAGGGTTAATTTAGAAGAAAAACAGTAAATAAAGGTAGACTTGCACTTTCAAACTTTAAAACATGTTAAATATCTCATTAAAATTAGATGGTAGAGAACAAAAAATGAAAATAAAAAAATAGACCAGTGGAAAAAGAATTAAAAACTCCAAAATCAAAAACAATTACACAAAAAGATTACTACTACATATATTTGTAGACTGTAAAAACTGGGGGAAAGATTCATTACTTAATCAAATTACTGGAAAAAATTGTCTAATAATATGGGGAAATGATATATAGATTCCAGTTGGGTCCTAAGATTAAATATAAGAATATGAATTATAAAAAGTTAGAAGAAAATGTGTAAATAATATCTGGTATAAATAATATTGAGGGTAAATAATATATTCACCTTAACTGTGATGAGTAAATATAGTTTAAGGGTTTTTTTTAATTGAAGAACATGTTGGTATTATCCATCTACCTCAATGAGATGTGGATTTGATTAAATGAAAATGAAAATGTTCTATACAATAGAAAATAATATTAAACTACTCTGATGGCTCTATAATTTGTTCCTTTTGACTTTCATCCACGCTGTCCCATGAATTCACCATAGGGGATGCCACACAAATTCTGGAGTAATCTTTCTTATATTCTCTTAACATTGCTCCAATACCAATGGAGCACACTGGCTATCCAACAGACGATTGTCTTTTATTCTCATCACATTATCTGCTCCTTCTTTTCTCTAGCCATACATTCACTGGACAATATCTTCCGCACTACATCTCCAGAATTCCTTCTTTCTAGTGCATTGTACCCTATGCATGCTCATCTTGAACCACTCCATTTCCCTTGGGTGATCCCCAACTACAATTCTTTGAAAGCTGTAGTGCCCCCTAGTTGCCAGGCATACAACATCACCCAAAGAATATTGGTGTTAAAAAAATAAAATAAAATAAAACAAATATTGTATTTAAGGGTGGAGCTTGTTGCACTTAAAACAGCTTTGCAATTCACCAAAGCAATCCAATCCATTCTCTTTCCCCACTTAATTTTGGGCCCATCTCATTATCTTTTTGCAGTGTTTGATTTAGATAGATAGATAGATAGATAGATAGATAGATAGATAGATAGATAGATAGATAGATAGACAGACAGACAGACAGACAGATAGATACATAGATTAGATAGATGTTGAGGCAATGAAGTGATGCAGTGGATAGAATTCTGGATCTGGAGTCAGAAAGAGCTAGTTCAAACACTTAATAGCTGTGTGACCCTGGGCAAGTCACTTCATATCTACCTGCCTCAGTCTCCTAAAATGTAAAATTGGGATAATAATAGCACCTATCTCCCAGAGTAATTGTGAGAATCAAATGAGATGATATTTATAAAGTGTTCTGTAAGTGTTACAGCACTGCCTAAATGTTGTCATCATCATTATGCTGATGAATGAAATCTAAAAAAATAATATATTCAATTACATTCCATCCAATAGGCATTCTTTACCCACTTGCTTTTTCTCAGGTGGTTACTTTTAACCAATTCACTTGAATGAATATGGATTACATTTAGGAGTCTGTAATGTTTTAGAGTTTGATGCTACCAGCACAATGGCATTAGAATGGAAGCCATTTAAGTGAAGGGATCACTGTATTCTCCATCTGTATGACCAGAGATTATCATAGTGCCTGACATACAGTAGGTACTTAAATATTTGTTGATGGATTGATCTGGAAATAGAAGCATCTGGAGTTCCTCACTATCAATAGGGACCTCATCCTCCATGACAGTGATGAATACCTTTGTTAAACATACATCTTGTTGTATATCTCACTTGATATTAATGACAGATTTATTGAAAAAAGTTATCTCTGCTATGTTTTTCAAGAAATCTTATCTTCATTTTGACATGCATAGAAGACACTGTGTTGGAGAAAGGGGCAGTGTTTTTCTGTAACCAATTAAATCCTTTATTATAGTCAAAAAAAATGTAAGCACAATATGATCTCATATTCTCTCTAGCTTTCAGCCAATTGTGTGATCACTCTACCACGTAACATTGTTTGCAAAATCATGATTTTTCTCTTCTAATAAGGAACACTAAGAATGCTTTCAATGCATGTCTATCCACAGGGCTCATTCTCATAAAAATGTTGTATAATGGGAAAGTAGACTTATGGGTTGGTAGTTATTGATATCCTCTCAGTTGTCCTTATTTGTAGTAATACCATGCACTTGGGACAGCCCTTTCTTTCAAATATATTGAGAATTCATTCAGCAACATCTTTAAATTGTGTCACCTCCAATAAGTAACTGTTCTATGTATTCTTAATCTAGTCTAGCTATTTTCCTCAACTTGGTTTTCTTTGTAGCCGTTTCCAGTTCCTCAGATAGTATATCTGGGACTATGACATTAAAATCCAAATTGTCCTTAGCATTGAAAAGAATTTATTATAAAGTATTTTATAATTCTTTTCCATTTTTCATTTATCTTTTGTTTTTCTTGTTCCGTTTTCATTCTTATATACCCTTTAAAATAATTAATCAGGTGGGTACCTTGCCAAGTTTTCTTCATATCTGTTTTTTTCTGCTGCTGCTTTTAGCAGTTTTTTTTTAACTGATTCTGTCCATAATCTTTTACCCTCCTCTGCAACATTTTACAAACAAATTTACTTTGTAAGCTAGTCATCCTTTGGCCCCTTTATCTTTCTGCTTCGAAAGAAATATTTTCTTTTTCTTATGGTTATATTTTTCCACATTTTTCACCAATCACAATGAAAAGTAAAACATCATATTGGGGAAAATATTTCTGGCAAATGAATCAAACAAAAATTCAACCTCTAAAATTGGTAAAAAAAAATGATCTAAATATTCAAGGGTAATACTCACCACTGGTTAGGAAGCTACATATATTACAAATAATCACTTTTTAAAAGTTTGGCTTCACTAATAATCAGAGGAATACAAATCATGAAAAAGTTAGGTATCACTTCTTGCCCATTTAACTAACAAATAACTGAAAGTAACAAAACTCAGTGTTGTTGTGGATATGGAGAAACTGGTATACTTGTCCATTATGGTACAATTAAAAAAAATTTTTTTGGAATTTTTGGAAGGCAAGCTGGAAGTACTCAGTAAGAGTCATAAAAATAATCATACCCTTTAACCTGATGATGCCATTGTTAGAAATAAATATTCCCTAAGAGTGCTATCATAAAGAAGATAAAAACATATTTCTTCAAAAATATACAACAGTGTTATTTATAATTGCAAAGGACTAAAAACAAACTAAGTGTCCAGCAGTTGGTGCATGCTTGAATAAACTATGGTGTATCAATTTAATGGAATACTACAATGCCATTAAAAATGACACATGGGGAATATAAAGAAATTTGGAAATACAGGGCCAGATGACCAATATATAAACTATGGCAATATAAAAAGAAAAATGTATAAACAAATACAGAGATGAATGAACAAGTAGAATGAGAGGGAATATAAAGAGTACAACTAATAAGCATTATAGGCATATTGTATGTATCAATTAATTTTAAATGTAAATAGGTAGAAATGTGCTTATTAGATTTTGTGGTTTTACATATATATATATGAAATGACAAATCACTGTTATTCAAAGAACACAGTGAAGAAAAGTAGGCCTACCGTAAACTTGATGATATACCACATGAAATTATATTCACAATTAAAAAAGAACCAAAAGTGATAAGGCCCCAAAACTATGCAAAGTCAGTATGTACTTTACAAAAGAGAATCTGGAAGAACCCGATCTACGGTATCCCCTCATGGTGTCCATCTTTCCCTCAAAGAATATGTTATTCTGTCCTTGAAGCTGATGACTAATCATTCTATAATGATCTTTTCTGCATCTAGCTAACATTTTTATGTAGAAAAGAAACAAATGTCTCTAAAATGATGTGAAGAAATAGAAACAAAAAGAACAGTATCCAACAAAGAATATAGTTATAAAGAATCATAGTTATAAAATGTTAGAACTGGAAAGGACCTTATAGTTCATCATTCCTTCATTTTGAAGACGAAACTAATGCTTAACAGGGTAGAATGACCTAACCAAGGTCACTAGACTAGTTAATGGTATACATTCCTTTTATTGGAAAGTGAAAGTGCCCCATATATATATTTCTACAATAGTTTGGAAAAGTATATAAAACTAGCATAGGCAAGGCTCATTGGATGAGAGAGGGAATTCTTGCTCCCAGAAGAACTGTAGCTTTGAAGGGACCTGTGAAAGATAATCTAATGAAACTCTCAATGTTTAAACAAGATGGTCTCTGAACTTGAATATTTGCTTGGATTCAATTTCAAGGGGTTGCTAATAATTTAAATTTTGTAACAATTTGCTAGTCTATGACTTTCTAAATGGCCTCAAAACAACCACTCAATTCATTTCTTAAGGCACAAGTAGAAGGGAGGGTTGGGGAAAGAAATCAGTGAGAAAATTATTTTTTATCCAGTACTTGTTTCCACACATAGACTTCCTTATATGTTGATTAGAAAGAGCTTTTTCGAGAAAATTATACCTTTTTCCCCCCTAAGACTGAATGAAATACAGTGGATAAGCAATTTTATACTCTCCCATACATGTATCAGTGCATCTGTTTTTTTCCTCTTCATTGAACTTTTGCAATGAGATTAATTATCAACTCTTTTCCAAAAGTGAAAAGCAATATACACACTCATTATTTCATCTAGGAATAACATAAACACACACAGTTATTTCCCTGTTTGAAATGAAAAGATAGGCGATATTTGCCACTGGCAGATTTTCCTACTGTTCATGGACCAGAGGTAAACAAGAAAAGATCACACCATCTCTATTAACTCTTCCTTCTTTGTTAGTTTCTTTACCAAGTCACAAACATCCAAGGGTTTGATTGTTTCTATAAGTAGGTGTCGCAGCTACATAGGTTTAGAAAAAGACATGCTCTGTGATCTCATGAGCACTGCATATGAATGTTAAACAAAAATCTTGATAACATGGTTAATATCATATGCAATGAACAGTTGTGGGGATGGAGGGAGATGTTGCCCGAGGTGAATTTAAAGAATAATAAATCATTTCAGTCTCTAAAATTTTCATGTAGTAAGTCACATGATTACAAAACAAACCCCTGATGATTTTTATACCATAGCAGCAGCATCTCACCTGGAAAAAAGATAGCACTGACCCCCTGGTCTGGTGGAATCTCAGTTCATTGTTGTACAAGTCCAAGTGAACAGATGGGGATTCGAAAGCCTGGCTGAATCGTTATGCATAATTGATGTCTCTTGTGAATTTCCAGCGTGCAGTGGGACTAAAACAAGAGGCTGGAGGATGAGACAAGGGAGCCCCAGAATACGGCAAGAAGACGAAGATTCATTGATGGTTGGCTGTCAGCCACCTAATCTTCGCCTCACACACGCACACACAATTAGGGGATGGATGACAAAGCACAGTGAGAGAGATTCTTTAGTTCTCATATTTACACCCATAGGAGGATTTTAAGCTATGCTACTGGCTAGCATTAGAATAGCTTCCTGGGGCAGTTAGGTGGTGCAGTAGATAGAGCTCCAGTCTTGGAGTCAGGAGGACCTGAGTTCAAATATGACCTCAGACACTTGACACTTACTAGCTGTGTGACCCTGGGCAAGTCACTTACCCCCGATTGCCTCACTCCCTCCCCCAAAAAAGCTTCCTAACTAAACTGACCTTGATTTTAGTCATCATTTCAAATATGCTAGTGATTTCTTTTTCATACTTATTCTAGCCTGTGAAGTGCATCACTGATTTCACCATGCAATCATAAAATTAGAGATTTAAAACTGAAGGGCTCTTTAAAAGTCATTTAGTCCAAACTTATTTCTTTACAGATAAGGCAACTGAGGCCCAAAATGGTTAAGTAGCCCGTCCAAGATCACACAGGGAGTAAATAGAGGAGCTGAGATTTGAACCTAGGTCTCTGGACTCCAAATCTAGCATGTTTTTCACTGTACCATGATTTGACCAGTTTTGCTGTCTCCTGTCCTTGTATATGGGGAAGGTAGGTGGCATGGTGGCTTGAGCACTGATCCTGGAGTCAGGAAGACCTGAGTTCAAATCAAGCCTCAGACACTTACTAGTTGTGTGACCCTGGGTAAGTCACTTAACCTTGTTTGACTCAGTTTCCTCATTTGTAAAATGAGCTGGAAAAGGAAATGGCAAACCACTCCAGTATCTTTGCCAAGAAAACCCCAGATGGGATCACAGAGTCAGACATGACTGAAACAACTGAACAATAACAAAGCCCTTGTACCTACTAACTAATTACTATATTCCCAGTCAAAATGAGAGATGTTAGTGATAAGTCATTGGGTGAGGTTTGTTGTTTTTTTTTTAATTCATCCCTACACAGGATGCTAAAGGAGTAAATGCGAGTGTGTATGTGTTTATCCTTTAAATCAGTTTTTATCTTTCCAAACATTCTCTTTTATCCTCAAGCCACTTTCCCCAACTCTTCATTTTTTCCTCTGAGCTGGGACTTGTCTTCATACTTTAGCGATAAAACTGAGTCCATTAATAGCAAGCTCCCTCTTCTCTCCAACTCTGTACTTCAAATCCCCTCAAGGTCATCCCTTCACTCTCTTTCCCTTTGTTCCACCTGTGACAAAGGGTTGCTAAGTGCAATCCCTTTACTTGTCCCCTACTCCAAGTGTCTGCCTTTTTGATCATCTTCTCTCTTAAAAAATATCTTATTTTTTCCTTCTCTGCTGCCTACAACCATGCCCAGATCTCCTCATCCTTAAAGAACCTTTCTGCCAATGCTTCATACTTTCATCCTTTTTTTCATAGACCCCTCCATTTTGTTCAGACAGTGTCCTAGAGAAAGTCATTTACATTCCTTGGCTCCCCTCCCACCTCCCACTCCCTTGTCGATCTTTTGTAACTGGTTTACAATCCCACCACTTGACTCAAATTGCAATCTACAAGGCTTCCACATCTCTCTTAGTTCATAAATCCAATTTTTTTCCCCTTAGTCCTCATCCCACTTGCCCTCTCAATTTCATGACATTTCTGGCCACCTTTTGTTCCTACATACTCTTTCTTTACTGACATTTTGTAAATCTGCTTTCTCTTGGCTCTCTGCCCATCTGTTTGCTATTTATCTCCTTCCTTGTAAGGTACTTAATGAATGCATTTTGACTGATTGTATCACCCCCTTGATATGGGTGTTCCCCAAGGTTCTGTCTTGGTCCCTCTTCTCTTTCCTCTCTATAATCTCTGAGTGACCTCATAAGCTATCATGAGTTCAATTAAAATTTCTAGACAGATGATTCCCATATCTACATATCAACTACAGTCACACATTACCACATACTTGTTGGATGTTTCATAGCCCTCTCAAAGGTAGAGGTAACATGGTGCAATGGATAGTGCTGTACTAGGGGTCAGGAGGACCTGTGTTCAAATTCCTTCTCTGATACTGCCTATGATTCTGGCTGAGTTGAGTATGCTCTCTAGGCCTCAGTTTCCTCATCTGTCAAATGAGGAGGGCAGACTAGATGCATAAGGGCAAACCAAGAAATAAGAAGGGGATCTCTTGTCTCCTAATTCCTTACTTCCATGAAATAATGTAGTGTTCAGTGAACAATTGCTAAAAATGCAGTGTTGTCCCTGGATATTTCACCTCTTTTGAAAGAAGTTGACAATGGAAATAAGTACATTGCCTCTTAAAAATACAATTTTGAAGCCTTAAAAAAAAAAGTCTGATATCCCTTCCAACATGTCATCCTTGATTTAATTCTAAGTCAACAAATATTTATTAAGTATTTACTGTAGTCAGAGTCCCGTGTTAAGTGCTGGATTAGATAGAAAATTTGGATAAAATACCATCCCCCATCTCATAGAATTTACAGTCAAGTAAAGGGATATGGTATAAATATAAGCAACTATAGCCCCCTTAAAAATATGTCAGTCAGTCACCAAGCACTGGCTAAGCTCTTACTGTCTGCCAGACACTGCACACAGGAAAGTGTGAGCAAAGTTCTACAGGAGGTATCAATGAGGAAGGGCTGTTTTACTTACTGTGGGATGATCAGGGAAGTCTTCCTGGAGACAATGGCAACTCAGACTTGGTTTTTAAAGGGTGGGCAGAAAAGAGCAGAGGGGCTGAAAAAAGTAGATTCATGGTACAGAAAATCTGTGTTGATCACCTAGACAAAGAGGCAGCTAGGTGGCACAATAAATAGAGCACTGGTCCGAGAGTCAGATGGGCCTGAGTTCAAATCCAAACTCACATATTAACTAGATGGACAAGTGACTTAACCTCTATGTGTCTTAGTTTCCTTGACTGTAAAATGGGGATAATAACAGCATTTCCCTCCCAGGGTTGTTTTCAGGATCAAACGAGATGATAATTGTAAAGTGCTTACAGCACAGTGCCTGGCACATTGTAAGCACTATATAAGTGTTAGCTATTATTATTATTATTACTTACACAACAGAGTAGGTATAGCCATTTTCCACACAACTAGCCAAAGGACAGCATGCTGTCGCCACAACTCATGGTCCACATACCAACAATGGGATCATGGCAGCCAGGTCTTTAATGAGGCCCACCTCCTTTAATATATCCTTAGATGCTCCTATTTCATATCCACAAAAATCACTTAGAGAAGCATTCAACGGGAGTGTCAACCCTTTCTGAAAGCAAATGATTCTCTCCTTAAGAGATTTTCCATTTGAGATATGCTTATATAACAACTTTCCAATCTTAAAAGACCTTACAGAAAGCTACTCTCCAGCCCCACCCCATTCATTTCTCTAAAAGTATATGGATACTTGCTGCTTTAATTCCAGTAGCTATTTTGACACTGTTGTTTTGCCTTCTCACTATGTTAAGGGTAAACTGGTCATTTCAATTATCGCAGGGAAAACATTTAATTACTTTGCATGACTGGTTGATCAAATGATTTTGTAAATCAGAACAGCTAACGTCTTTTGTTTACAGCTTTATAAATTATTATGTATGGTCAGAAACGTTTTGGGACTCTAACTCTTGGAATTTGGCTGTATGAAAAAGGGATTGTGCTGGTTTGGAAGGTAGTGAGTTCCCTAATGAGGGAAGAATTCAAGAAAACAAGGAATGTTTTCTACTTGTCAAGAGAATTTAGTCAATTTAGTTTAATTTAGTCATTGAACAAACATTTATCAAATACCTACTACAGCCAGCATTAAATTTTAAAGAAGTTACAAAGGTACATAAAAGGCTTTGAAAATTCTTGACCCACTTCTATTGCACATTCATACATAGACAGATACATACACACATACACACACACATGCAATTTATTAGTGTTAACAAAATTTGATAAAGAGGATCTAGAATGGCTATGGAACTTTATTCTATCTCCAGACCCATGTCTTCCTTAACCACACAACCATTACATACCTCAAAAAAGCCTGATCCACCTGACTAGTATTAAAGTAAAATTCTTTCCTCATTTACATTTGATTATTACTCCCACTTGGGGGCAGCTAGGTGGCTTAGTGGATAAAGTACTGGGCCTGGAGTCAAGTAGACTCATCTTCCTAAATTCAAATCTGGCCTCAGACACTTCCTAGCTGTGTGACCCTGGACAAGTCACTTAACCCTGTTTGCCTCAGTTTCCTCAACTGTAAAATGAGCTGGAGAAGGAAATGGCAAACCACTCCAGTATCTTTGCCAAGAAAACCCCAAATGGGATTTTTACAAAGAGTCAGACATAAGTGAACAACAACCTCTCCCACTGATACTAAAGTGTTCCCCAATATCATCACTAATAAATATACTTTCTTAAGAAGGAAAATCTAAGTATGTTCTATCCTGTCTGAAATTATCCCTGTCTATCTCTTCCACATGACTCATTTTTTCCCCTCTGCCAGCAATCCCAGAAACATGTTTATTTCATCCTTCAGTGCTACATCTGGGATGCTTATTAGCAGTAGTAAAAATATACAATTTAAATTTAAGTAAGCCCAGCCTGGCAAATTTGCCTCCATCAAAATCACCATTGTTCCTAACTATTGGACTGAAAAAAATGCATAATCGTTACTGAATTGCTTCTGTCAGCTTGGAAAAAAAAAAAGACTAGCTTATATTGCACAAAATTATTAGAACTATTCTCTCTGGGATATTTTAGTTCTCATTTTACTTATCTAATGTGAAGTTATAGTAAAAGCCCACAAGAGACAAGAATCCTTGTTTGTATAAGTAGCTCACATACTCACCAGTAACTTCTGTGTTATATAGCTATTTTATATTATATATTTTAGCTATTTTAATTTCTTCTGCTGAAAATTTTTTAAAAAATCAAAGCATTCCCATTTGTTGAGATCTTAGTCACAACAGATTATCTTGCTAAACATTAAAGATGCTTCCATTTCAGTAACTGATTTAAAATGACCATTTTGTTAATAATTTGTGCCATGGCATGTCACACTGCTCTTGCCTCAAGTCTCCATCTAGAAACCTAAAAAAATATCTGAAGTGAACAGCACAGAATACTGGCACCAATTCCACACTTGAAAACATGGTGGCCCTAACATGCCAAATGGAGTGCTCATTAATGGAGAATTCATGTGGAGAGGTATCCTATAGTAGACAGCTGGCTTTAGAGTCCAAAAGACTTGGGTTTCTGATTCATACTAGCCATATGACTCTGGGCAAATTATTTAACTTTGTACTGCCCCCAAGCAATTTTCTAAGGCTATAAATTGCAGAACCTCTGGAGATTTGTATTGGTAATGAGAGTTTCTTCCCTGGGAGTTCCCTACGCTTACGAAATCAGTCTGAACCAATGCAGAATAAGTAAGGTTGATAGAATTTAATAAATGATTAAATATTAAAAAATAAGGTGAAGTAATAGTCAAAAATAGTACTAAGGTATTAAATATAGAGGATAGCTAGGTGGTACAGTGGATTGAATGCCAGGCCTGGAGTCAGAAGGTTCATCTTCCAGAGTTCAAATCTGGCCTTAGACACTTACTTGTTATATGACCCTGGGCAATCACTTAACCCTGTTTACCTCAGTTTCCTCATTTGTAAAATGAGCTGGAGAAGGAAATGGAAAACCATTCTAGTACCTTTGCCAAGAAAACCTCCAGTGGGGTCACAAAGAGTTGGATGTGACTAAAAACGACTGATAAAATGTAGGAAATTGGGTAAATGGTGGTATTGCAGAGAAAAATAGTGAAATCCAAAGAAAGAAAAGGTGGTTGTTGTTGTTTTTTTATGGGGGAGGGAATCATTAGCTCAGTTTTGGATACTGAATTTAAGGTAAAATGGTTCATCCAACTGGAGATGTACAGTAAGTAATTGCAAATGTGGGTCTGCAGCTGAGGCAAGAAATTGAGGCTGGAAATGAAGATTTGGGAGTCATCTGCATTGAGGTCCTAGTTGATGTCATTCGGTTGATTAAGGTTGCCAAGGGAAAGGGTACAGGGAAAGATTAGAGGGCCAAGAAGAGAGTCATAGTAAACACTCAGCACAACGGGGCAGGAAAAGAATGAAGTGAAGGACATAGGGAAAGACTGGTTAGAAAGGCAGGAGAATTAGGAGAATTTCAAATCTCTGAAGAAAAAAAGAAGAGAGTATATATAAAAGGAGATGGCAATTAGCAATATTAAATGCATTTAGAAAAGCCAATCATGGCTCCTAGGAGATCTTGGGAACCTCTGGGGTAGAGTTTCAGTAAAATGGTGGAAGGGAAAGAACTTAGATTGCAAGGATTTAAAGAGAGTATGAGTGGTGAGGAAGGAGGTACATTATTAATCAATCAATCAACAAGCATTTATTAAGTACCTACTATGTGCCAGGTTCCAGAGATATAAGGACAAAGGATGAAACAATACCTATATTCAAGGAACATATATTCAAATGGGGTAAGCAAAAATACATATATAACTACATGCAGGGTGATCATAAAGTGGATAAATACAAAGTAGTTAAATAGGAAGTATTTTGGGAAGGAGTATACTAGAAATTGGGAGAAAAATCAGAAAGGTTTCCTGGAAAAGCTGTAGCTTGAGGAATTGAGAGTCTATGAGCTATGTCTTAAAGGAATTGAAAGTCTGTCGGATAGGGTAAGAAGAAAGTGGATTCCATGCATGTGAGACAGCCAGTACAAAGGTATGGGGAAGACATCTGGTGTTTAGCAGAGTGCCTGGTACATAGTAGGCCCTTCATACATGTTTATTGATTGATTTTAAAAGAGTTTGGCAGCAAAGAGGAGAGAAGAGAGCTGAATGGAGTAGAAGGATGAAGAGGATGTTCATGCCTCAGTAGTCTTCTCATCCTAAAAGATCTATCTACTTCTGTGGCCTTCTCATGTGGAAGATCCCTTTGGTCTTGTGGCCTCTTCCTCTGATCCATCTGTTCTATGTTCACTCCTTTATGCCTTCCCTGACTCTCTGGATTTTTTTATCTTCTTTTTCACATGTTGTCTTCCTTCAAGAACCTTGAAGGCAGGGATGGTCTCTCTCTTTTTGCTTATAACAACCACTTCATAGGATTAATTATTTGCATGAAATGGGACCTAGCTGTATCCTTAGGCACAGTGCCTGGCATGTAGTGAGTGCTTAATAAATGCTGATTGGGTTGACTTGGATTGAGGGGAGGAAGCATGGTATAGTGGTGATGCAGGATGTGTCACCCTTAAAAAGTTACACTAATCTGGTACCATACAACTAGACCCACGGGATCTTCAGAAGGTGCTACTTAAGTTGCGGGGGTGCGGAGGCAAGATGGCAGAGTGAAAGCAATGACTTGCTTGAGTTCTCCTCCAAACCCTTCCAAATACCTATAAAAAAAATGGCTCTAAACAAATTCTAAAGCAGCAGAACCCACAAAAAGACAGAGTGAAGCAAATTTCCAGCCCAAGACAACTTGGATAATTGATTGCAAAGATTTATCACACAGGGCAGGGAGAGGAGCACAGTTGGGCATGGGTGCACAGAACCTGAAGCAGACGTCAGAGGACTGAATTGTGGGCAGCTGTGGCAGTTTCTAGACTTCTCAACCCAGGAACACCAAAGACAACTTAGAAGGTCAGTGGGAAAAGTCTGTTTCTGCAGTGAGAGAAGCGTGGGGGTCTCAGCCCCATTCCCTGAGGAGCTTGGCCCCAGGGCAGTGACTGCCTCTTGGGCTTCCAGCCCACAGAAGTGGAATCGAGTAGCAGATCAAAGGGGGACTGCAGGGATCTCTTTGCCAGTGCTGAGTCAGGAATCTCTTGCTTTGCCTGTGCTTGGATCTGTGTCATAGTTCTGGGTGGTGGTCCTGGGGCAAGGAGGAGCGCTGGCACAATGGAGCTCGTAGTGGCTGTGCAGAGAAAACCCTCTTCACAATTCCAGGACAGAAAGGAGTGCTTGTGGTCACTAACAGACCAGAGCACAGGCCAGGAAAGGAGTAAACACCTCTCCCCTTATCATACCACCTTGGAAGAACTGAAAATTTACAGGTCCCTACAAGTGTCTCTGAAAACAGATGTACAAACCCCCAAAGCTTGGGACAGTACATTCTCCACATTGAAAGCAGACTGTTACCTTAACATGAGTTTAAAATTCAAGTAATTGGCTAGGATCATGAGCAAACGGTGCAAAAAGAGTCAGACTATATTATCTTACTTTGGTGACAAAGAAGATCAAAACATACAACCAGAAGAAGACAACACAGTCAAAGCTCCTACATCCAAAGCCTCCAAGAAAAATACGAATCAGTCCCAGGCCTTGGAAGAGCCCAAAAGGGATTTTGAGAAGCAAGTAAGGGAAGTAGAGGAAAAACTGGGAAGAGAAATGAGAGTGATGTAAGAAAATCATGAAAAACAAGTCAACAGCTTGCTAAAGAAGATCCAAAAAAATACTGAAGAAAATAACACCTTAAAAAACAGCCTAACCCAAATGGCAAAAGAGGTCCAAAAAGCCAATAAGGAGAAGGATGCCCTAAAAAGAAAAATTGGCCAAATGGAAAAGGAAGTCCAAAAGATTAATGAAGAAAATACTTCCTTAAAAATTAAAATAGAGCAATTGGAAGTTAGTGACTTTATGACAAATCAAGATACTGTAAAACAAATCCAAAAGAATGAAAAAATAGAAGACAATGTGAAATATCTCATTAGAAAAACAACTGACCTTGAAAATAGATCCAAGAGAGAGAATTTAAAAATTATTGGACTATCTGAAAGCCATGATCAAAAAAAGCTATCATCTTTCAAGAAATTATCAAGGGAAACTGCCCTGATATTCTAGAACCAGAGGGCAAAATAGAAATTGAAAGAATCCACCGATCTCCTCCTAAAAGAGATCCTCAAAGAAAAACTCCTAGGAATACTGTAGTCAAATTCCAGAGTTCCCAGGTCAAGGATAAAATATTACAAGCTGCCAGAAAGAAACAATTCAAGTATTGTGGAAACACAATCAGGATAACACAAGATTTAGCAGCTTCTACATTAAAGGACCGCAGGGCATGGAATGTAATATTCTGGAGGGCAAGGGAGATAGGATTACAACCAAGAATCACCTACCCAGCAAAACTGAGTATAATCCTTCAGGGGCAAAAATGTTCATTCAGTGAAATAGAGGACTTTCAAGAATTCTTGATGAAAAGACCAGAGCTGAATAGAAAATTTGACTTTCAAATACAAGACTCAAGTGGAGCATGAAGAGGTAAACAAGAAAGAGAAATCATAAGAGACTTATTAAGGTTGAACTGTTTACATTCCTGCATGGAAAGATGATATTTGTAACTCATGAGACATTTGTCAGTATTCAGGTAGTTGGAGGGAAAATATTATATGTATGTAGGTAGATAGATAGATAGATAGATAGATAGATAGATAGATAGATAGATAGATGGCATAGGATGAGTTGAAGATTAAGGGGTCATATCTGGAGAATAAAATTAAGGGATAAGAGAGGATTATACTAGGAAAAGAAGAAAGGGAGAGGTAGAATGGGGAAATTATCTCACAAAAAATAGGGAAAAAAGGATCTTACAGTGGAGGGGAAAAGTGGGAAGGTGAGAGGGAATGAGTGAATCTTATTTTAATAGGATTTGGCTTAGGGAGGGAATAACACTCACATTCAATTGGGTATGGAAATAAGTCTTATCCTACAGGAAAATAGGGGGAGAAGGGGACAAGAGAGCAGGGGGATGATAGAGAGGAGGGCAGATTGGGAAAGGGGGTAATCAGAAGCAAATACTTCTGAGGAGGGACAGGGTCAAAAGAAAGAATAGAATAAATGGGAGGGCAGATAGGATTAAGGGAAATAGAGTTAGTTTTTCACAATATGTCTACTATGGAAGCGTTTTGCATATCTGCACGTATATAACCTATATTGAGTTGCTTGCCTTTTCAATGAGGGTCAGTGGGGAGGGAGGAAGGGAGAAAATTTGGAACCCAAAGTTTTAAAAACACATGTTTAAAAAATATATTTTCACATGCAACTGGGAAATAAGAAATACAGGAAATGGGGTACAGAAGTCTATCCTGCCCTACAGGAAAATAGAAGGGGAAGGGGATAAGAGAAGGTGGGGAGAGATAGAAGGGAGGGCAGACTAGGGGAAGGGATATTCAGAATGCATGCCATCTTGGGATGGGGGGAGGGGTGAGATGGGGTGAAAATTCGGAACTCAAAATCTTGTGGAAGTAAACATTGAAAACTAAAAATAAATACATTTATATTAAAAAAAATTAAAAAATTTAAAAAATTTAAAAATTAAGTAGGACCCAGGAAGGAGTGCATTTCTGGGATGCGAGGCCACTTATATGAAAGTAGAAATGGAAAACTGGGTTGAAAGAACAGCTAGCAATTCAATCTGATTTTAATGTAGCATGAAAGAAAGTAGTATAAAATAATACTGGAAAGAGAGAGTCAGACCATGAAAAGTCCTAAATACCAAGCTAAGTGAGGAGTTCTTATTTTATCTTAGAGGCAACAAAAAGCCACTGAAGGTTTTTAAGAAGGGGAGTACTGAGTAGGGGATCTTTACTTTTAAAATAACTTCTTCACAATTGTCTTTAGGAAGGATAGAGTAGAAAGGAAAGAGATTGGGTGTAGGGTAACCAGCAAGAAGGCTGCTAAAATAGTCTAGGCAGTAAACTAGATGTGAGTGGAGAGGAAAAGGGAAACATTCAATCAATCAAATATTTATTAAGCATATTTACCTATGCGGCACGTACTATGTTTGGAAGTGAAGAGACAAAAAGAGGCAAAAAATAGTCCCTGCCCTTGAGGAGCTTACAATCAAACGGGAGAGACCACATGCAAACAACAAAGCAAGCTATGAATAGCATGACAGTATATAACAGAGGGAAGGCACTGGAATTGAGAGGGGTTGGGGAAGGTTTCCTGTAGAAGGTGGGAGTTTAGCTTGGGAACTTAGTAATCAGAGCAGAAGAGAGAGAGCATTTCAGGATTGGGGGATAGCCAGAGAAAATGCCTAGAGCCGAGAGATGAAATGTTTTGTTTGTGGAACAACCAGGAGGCCAGTGTCACCAAATCAGAGTATATGAAGGGGTGAAAGATGTCAGAAGACTGGAAAGGTAGGAGGGGGTTAGGTTACAATGGGCTTTGAATGCCAAACGAAACATTATGTATTTGATCTAGGAGACAAAAGGAAGCCACTGGAGTTTATTGAGTAGGTGAGTGACGTGAATGGATCTGTGCATTAGGAAAATCACTTTGGCAGCTAAATGCAGGATGGACTGGAGTGGAGAGAGAGACTTGGCACATTAGACCAGCAAGCTAATACAGTAGTCCAGGTGTGAGATGATGAGGGTTTATACTAGAGTAGTGGCAGTGTCAGAGGAGAGAAGGGGGAAGATATCAGAGATGCTACAAAATCAACAAGTCTTGGCAACAGATTGGATATGAGATGTGGGGGTGAGAGACTGGGAGAATGGTGTTGCCCTCTGCAGTAATGGGGAAGGTAGGAATGGGAAAGAATTTAGGGGAAAAGACAATGAGTTCTCTTTGGGGCATATTGAATTTAAGCTATCCATTGGATATCCAGTTCAAAAAGTCTAAAAGACATTTGGAAGTTTGAGATTGGATGTCAGCAGAGAGATGGGGGCAGGAAAAGTAGATTTGAGAATCATCAGAATAAATACAGTAATTAAATCCATGGAAGCTGATGACATCATCAAGTGAAGTAGTATAGAAAGGGAAGAGAAAAGAGGCCAGGACAGAACCACAAAGGACACCACCTATGGTTAGACATTATCTGGAAGAAGATCTAGCAAAGGAGACAGAGAAGGAGCAGTCAGATAGGTAGGAGGAGAACTAGGAAAGAAGTGTCCTGAAAATCTAGAGAGAAGACAGTATCAAGAAGAGAGTGAGCAACAGTCAAAGGCTGCAGAAAGGTCAATGAGAATGGGGATTGAGAAAAGGCCAATGGATTTGGCAACTAAGAGATCATTAGTAACTTTGGAGAGAGCCATTTCAGTGGAAAAGTATGGTAGGAAGCTAAATTATAAGGGGTTAAGAAGAGAATGAGGAAGGAAAGGGGAGGCATCAATTGTAAATGACTTTTTCAAGCAGGTTAGCTACAAAGGGCAGAAGAGATAGAGGATGATAGAAGGCATGGAAGGATCAAATGAAGGTTTTGGTTGTTTTGTTTTGTTTTCAGGACAGGGGAGACATAAGAATGTGTATGGGCAGTAGAAAGAAGCCACTGGAGAGGAAGAGATGGAGAATAAGTGAAAAAGTGGAGATGACAGAGGGGACAATCTGTTGGAGGAGAAGGAATGGAATGAGATCATTGAACAAGCTAATGAGGAGATGGAAGTGAAAGAATTAGCGATTGATTGGAAGGGAAGGGGTTATAAGGGAGGGAAGGACTGATTTGACTGAGATTATTCAAATTACCAGTGTGCCAGCTCCTTCTGGTTGGGGTTGTATCACAATAGTCTCCCCAAAATGGATACTACCATCCTCTTGAAATAGCTTTGACTGTTTGGGGGAATAGGGAGAAGGAACTAGTTTGAATAGAAGCCAAGGGTTGGAAAATTATCTGAGCCTCAGTTACATAAATAAAACTATATTCTTTCAAAGATTCATGTGTGTCTGTGTAATTTTCACTTGTTAAAACTTTCTGTTTAATCTCAAAGCTTTTCTAAACCATTCCCTTACCCCATCAAGGTAAAAGGACGAGAAGTCTGCACTAATTTTAATAGACATCAGAACATACAAATAAGATAAAGCAAAAGTCATACTGTCACGTTAGAAAGTGGTAAGTAGTAACATCTGTAATGTGTTTTACAGGGCTGTTCTTCTCAGAGCAAGAAAGTAAATCCACTTAAACCTAGAATATATTGACATATGAAAAATTCTTTGTTGTGTTAAAAGGACAAAGAGAGAAAGAATTCTCAGTTCTATAATTCAAAATGCTTTGCACACATTATCCTACTGGATCCTTAAGACGGCCTTGTGAAGAAGGTAATACAGGCATTATCCCTAATGTATAAATGAACATACTGAGGCCCAGAGAGGTTAGGTGAGTTGTCTAAGGTCAAACAGCTGATAATCAGCAGAGCTGGGATTCAAACCCAGGAAACTAAATCCTGGATACTTCACCTTCACAACTTTTGTTTCCCCCACACAAGCACTGCTACCTCCTTAGGATAGGTTTTTATTATGGCTTTTCTCCACTATTGCAGGAGCCCCCAATTTTTACTCTCCCAACTTTTAATACATCCTTCATCTCACCACCCAGATAACTTCTCTTATGCATAGATCTAGTCATGTCAGTTCTCTGTTGAAAATTTTTCAATGACTCTCTACTGTTTCCTAAGGAAAGTTCATACAGCTTTACCTGCTATTCAAGGCTTTTTTCAATCTAGGGCCATCTTACCTTTCCAGTCTTATCTCATGAAAAATTATCTTGCACATACACTACTACACTCCAGTCAGACTGATCACTATTGTTTTTCTTTTTCTTTTCTTTTTTTTTTTGGTGACTTTCCCAGGGTCACACAGCTAGTAAGTGTCACGTGTCTGAAGAACTCAGGTCCTCCCAGAGCTCTATACACTGTGCCACCTAGCTGCCCCTTGATCTCTATTCTTTGTCCTTCAAATGCACCCATGCTTCATCATGTCTATAAAATTCAACAGGAACTATACTAGCCAAGAAGTTTGCTTCTACTCACTTAAGACAAGGTATTAGAGAGGAGGGGGCTGGGAATGACAGGTTTCTCTTTAGGAGTACTTACAGGATTATAAAAGCCAGGAACTTCCTCACCTGAAGTTTTAGGAGTCTTCCCTTCTCATCCAGAGTTAGATTAGATCATTCAGTCACTCAATAAACACTTAGTAAGCGCCTACTATGCATCAGACACTGTGTTAAGAGCTGGAAATACAAAAAGAGGCAAAAGACAGTCCTTGACTTCCAGGAGCTTACAATCTAATAGGGGAGACAACATGCAAACAAATCTATACAAAGCTATATACAGAATAAATAGAAATAATTAAAAGAGGGAAAGTGCTGGAATTAAGAGGGGCTGGGGAAGGCTTCTTGTAGAAGGTAGGATTTTAGTTGGGACCTAAAGGAATCAGAAGTTCTTAACCTGTGGCAGATGATTTTTTAAAAATGTTTTGATGACTTTATTTCAACAGAGTTGGTTTTCTTTATAATTCTATGTATTTTGTTTTATGCATTTAAAAACATTGTCCTGACAACTGTTTCTTTAGATTGTCAAAGAGGTCTGAGTTGCAAAAAAAATTTGTTTGTTTTTGCTTTTTTTTTACACCCTAGTGTTAAAATCAATAGTGTCAAACTCATATAGAAACAGATTCCTGCAGGCTGACTTAGAAAACCACAAATTAACTTTATCTATATCATTATTTCATTTTTATTTATTTTAGCACACATTTCCTAATTGCATTTGAATCTGGTAACAACCACACTGAGAAGTTTTGTAAGCCAGAAGTTGAGTTTGACACCTCTGGTTTAGATGATCTCTATGGTCCCTTAATCTCTCTGTACCTCAGTTTCTACATTTGTAAATTTTGTTTTGGATTAGATAGCCTATTTAGGTCCCTTTCAGCCTTAAATCTATGATCTTGTCATCTTTCCAGCTCTAAAAAAAAATCTAATGATCGATTCCTTTGAACCAGTCTGGCTCCTTGGCATCCTGCCTGTCTGGGTAGGGATCCATGGAATAGCACTTCTTGGGAGGGCAGAAATTTCTAGTAGGGAAAGATTGTTTCTGAAATTTCAAGGGGCCTGGGATACCCAGCATAACACTAAAACAGATTATGGTGGGGCAGAGGTAAAAGATAAGAGTCTGAGATGCTATCAGTAGATTTTTCTATTGTATTAGCACTTGAGGAAGATGCAAGTTTTTTTTAAAGAAAAATGTTTATTAGAAACTTAACTTGAAACATCATTTCAAACCATCACCTTTGCTTAATAACTATTGACATTTAAACTAATCAGTTTCAATGTATGAACTATCATACTACTTTTTCAGTTTCTCCTTCTGCATCTCTATTGGGATTCTCTGTGCATTCATTCACGTTCTTTTCTCAGCAGATAGTTATAATTAGTGTGTATACCATTTTTCTGCATCAGCTTTTTTCACTTCATATATTTTCATAAAGGTCTTTCCAGATTTCTTTGTGGCTCTCATATTTGTCCATCTTATTTATATAGCATCTTTAATATAATTTTCATGTTGTTAGACATTTATGTTGAGAAGTAAGTATTTTTAAAGGTATAGACAAAGGAGGGAAGGTGGGAAAGTACAAAACATGTTCAAGGAACAGTGAGCCATCCGGCTGGATTAAATACTAAGCTAGCAAGATGGATTAGAGTCTAACTATGGATAACTAGCAGGCTAAGGAGTTTAGACTTTATTCTGTAGCAAAGGGAGGGAATTGAGGGTTTTTGAATACAAGACTAAAATGATCAAAGTTGAACATTGGGAAAATTATCCTTCTAGGGAAGTATAGAAAGGATTATGAACAAAGAGCCTTGGAACTGGGAGACAACTTAAGAGACTACTAAATAGTTCTATAAAGAGGTAAGGAGTACCTTACCTAAAAGAGAGACAGGCTTTTGTTGGCTTCCCTTAGGATCTTTATTTATTTATTTGTTTGTTTGTTTTTCATTTTCAACATTCACTTTAATAAAATTTTGAATCACAAATTTTTTTTCTCCTTCCCTCCCCTCTCCCCTTCCCAAGATGGCAAGCAATCTGATAAAGTCTATACGTACAATCATATTAAACGTATTTCCATATTAGTCATGTTGTGAAAGAAGAATCAGAACAAAAGGGAAAAACCAAGAGAAAGAAAAAAAGAGAGAAAATAGCATGCTTCAGTCTGCATTCAAACTCCATAGCTTTTTCTCTGGATGTGGATAGCATTTTCTATCATGAGTCTTTTGGAATTGTCTTAGATCATTGTACTGCTGAGAAGAGCTAAGTCTATCAAAGTCGGTCATTGCACCATGTTGCAGTTACAGTGTTCTCCTGGTTCTGCTCACTTCACTGAGCATCAGACCATACAAGTCTCTCCAGGTTTTTCTGAAATCTGCCTGCTCATCATTTCTTATATAACAACAGTATTCCATTACATTCATACACCACAACTTGTTCAGCCATTCCTCAATTGATGGGCATCACTTCAATTTCCAGTTCTTTGACACTACAAAAAGAGCTGCTATAAATATTTTTGTATATGTGGGTCCTATTCTCTTTTTTATGGTCTCTTTTATGACCTAGTAGTGGTACTACTAGATCAAAGGATATGGACAGTTTGATTGCCCTTTGGGCATAGTTCCAAATTGCTCTCCAGAATGGTTGGATCAGTTCACAGCTTTACCAACAATGCATTAGTGTTCCTATTTTCCCACATCTTCTCCAACATTTATCATTTTCTGTTTTGGTCATATTATCCAATCTGATAGATGTGAGGTGGTACCTCAGAGTTGTTTTAATTTGCATTTCTCTAATGAAGAGTGATTTAGAATATTTTTTTTCATATGACTACATACAGCTTTAACTTCTTTATCTGAAAACTGCCTGTTCATATCCTTTAACCATTTATCAATTAGGGAATGACTTGTATTCTTCCCTAGGGACATTTATGTTGATGATTCTCAGATCTACCTATCCTGCCCCAAATTCTTTGCTGACCTTCAATTTCACAACTGCCTTTCAGACATCTTGAGTTGGATGTCCAGTAGACATCTTAAATTCAATATATCCAAAAGAGAAATCATTATCTTTCCCCCTAAGTTCTTCCCCACTGCTTTCCTGTTACTCTCGCGGGCAACACCATCCATCTTCCCAGTCCTTCAGACTCACAAGCCAGGAGTCATCCTGGAATCTTCACTACTTCTCTGAAACATCACTGCCCCTTTTCTTTCCTCTGACACTGCCATCACTCTAGTGCAGGCCCTCATCATCTCACCCCTCGACTACTGCATTAACCTACTGGTAAGTCTGCCAGTGCCAAGTCTGTCTCCACTCCAATCCATCCTCCATTCAGCCTCTAAAGTGATTTTCCCAAAGCACAGGTCCAATTATATCACTCCCCTACTCAATAATAATTAGCTGGTAGAGTGGATAGAGTGCAGGGCCTGGAGTCAGGAAGACTTCTCATTCTGAGTTCAAACCTGACTTCAAATATTTACTAGCTGTGTGACCCTGGGCAAGTCACTTAATTTCCTTTGCCTCAGTTTCTTCACCTGTAAAATGAGCTGAAAAAGAAATGGTAAACTACTGCAGTATCTTTGCCCAAAAAACCCAAGTGGGGTCAATGAAGAGTTGGACATGACTGAAGTGACTGAACAGCACTAAATAAATTCCAGTAGCTTCTAATTGCCTCCAGGATTAAATATAAAATGTTCTATTTGGCAAAGTCCTTCATAACTCAGTCCCCTACTATTTTTCCAGTCTTCTTAATCCTTATCCCCTATCATATACTCTTTGATCCAGTTGTTGTAAGAATAAGATACTCCATCACTGGATACTGGACATTTTTCCTGTCCATCCCCCGTGCCTGGAATATGCTACTGACTTCCCAACTAAACTCCCACCTTCTACAAGAAGCTTTCCTCAACCCTTCTGAATTCTAGTGCCTTCCCTCTGTTAATTATTTCTTATTTATCTTCTATATTGCTTACTTTGTATATATTTGTTCCCAAAAATATTGTTACCTCCTCAGATTGCTAGCTCCTTGAAGGCAGGGATTGTCTTTTGCTTCTTTTTGTATCCTCAGGGCTTAACACAATGCCTGGAACATAGAAGATACTTAATAAATGTTTATTGATTCACTGATTGACCTAACCACAATTTACAGCATTGTTTCTATGGGAAAATGTGCTCTAAGTTCTGAAAAACTGATTAAAACAAAAAAAAATCTTTGAAGCATAGCGTATTCCTAAATTGGAAACTTTCTGTACATGAATACATAATTCTGAAAAATGCTAAAGGGCACTATTCTCTTTATGAACTACAGTGTTCCCCATTACCTACTGGATACAAAATCTACAGTCCCCTGCCTGTCATTCAAGGCCTTCCAGCAGTTTTCTCTTTCTAAGCTTGTTGTTCAGTACTCCTCATCAAATCTAAGAGGTGTGAGCCCAAATGTGAAACTGGCTGTACAATGAGCCAAGTAATTAGACAGCTCTGGGGTACAGATATCCTGAAACATCTTAATACTCAAAAAAAATTGATCTCTTTTCCTTTTCCTTTCTCCTTCTCCCCCTATTAGAATCGCTTCTTTGGGGGTGAGCTATTATCTCTAGAAAATCCTTGTTTAAAATGTACATAAGTAATCTGGGTTTGGTAACAGACGAACAAATTAGCAACTAACACATAAACACAAATTAGTTTCTCAGATTAGCTAATTGTCAACTTCACATAGAGTAAGACATTGAAGGATGGGCCATAGAAGCACTTGGGCTTTGGCTGTGAGAAAAGGATTAGGAAACATTTAGAACATAGGCTGCTTGGGAGGGAGAACAAGATAGAAAGGGAAAGAAGGAAAAAGGAAAGGGAAGATGAAGGGGAGGGAATGGAGAGAGAAAAAAAGGAATTTCTCATAGTAGCATAAAATAATTAACATGGAGGTCATTAACCACTGGTTGTGTCAGACAACTATAATATTCCAAGATATTTTAAAATGTAGCTTGACCTGATAGATGATAATGGCTTTGGAAGCCACTAGTTCCTAATGTGGGTACTTTGTTCAATTATTTACAGGGTAGTGTGATTGCCACAGAGTAAGCCCATTCTTTAAGAGCTAGTGAATTAATCACAGAGGTATATATAAATTCAGTCATACTCATATTTAAGGATTGGAATATGGCAGAAAGATGGAATTCTATCTTCACCACTGATTCAGTGTACAGTTTTGAACAATAAAACTTTATATGTATCACCTTTCCGAAAGTACTAGATCAGGTGCCTGGCTCAGCCACTAATTTCCTAGTTAAATCACTGATTTTCATATAGTTCCGTTTCCTCGTGGCCCAAACAAGGCTAATTATGCCAACAATTTACATCACAGAGATGTTAGAAATATGAGATGTGAAACTTTTGAAAAAGTTTGAAAAGTATTCTTTAAATGCAATGCTCAAGCTCACAGCCTGGTGAGTATAGTTTAGCTGGGAGAAGGCATGCTGCATCCCATACTTGGACACGCTGGCACATTATACAGGAATACAAGCACTCACCATAAGAAGACTAGTCATTGGGGGAAAAGAGGGTGAGGTCAGGCTGAACCAGTCAAAGCATCAGAAACTCCTCATATTTCTAGTAGTCTAGATCTGATCTCCCGGTCTAAATCTCTTCTTCTGTACCCAGTTTTCTCATTTGTCTCAGCCTTACTGATTTTGGTTGCTTTGAATGAATGAATGATTTAATTAATTAATGGGGTGAGAAACATTTGTTACATGCTTACTGTGTGCAAAGCACTATGCTAAGTGCTAGGGATACAAATAGAAAAATGGGATAGTCCCTATTCTCAAGGAGTTCTAATTAGGGGTGATAATAACATATTGAAGAACTTGGTCTTGTCAGTATACCAAACTTGTGGCTGTCCCTTCCTTCCCCCAACACTATTCCAATGCCCTGAAAAAGCTGGTTGCATATTGAGGGATAAAACAAAGTTTAAAGAAGGTCCCTACTCTGTCTAACCCAACCCTGCCAAGCATGTGCTACCTAATCAATGAGCCAGAGAAGAGTGTCATATACCATAAAGGTCAAGACCAAAACACAAAAGCAATTAAGCACTCAAGTGTGCCCATAATCTCAGTGACATAATAAGTATTCACTCCAATTATACAGATAACAACCCTTCCTTCTCTATCCATTCCTTGTGTGTCTTGTCCAAATCCTTCCATAAGTTCACTACATTGGGGTCTGACCAACATTTTAGGAGCATTCCTAGTTTTCACTTGATGTTGTGAGGTTAACAAGGGGCCCCAAAGTCTTGGAATGTGCCATGGGCCAGGCACGATGAAGGCTAGTATAGTGGTTCAGGATTGGGATTGAAATGAAATAGACTACTCAGAAAGAGAAGAAGGAGGAGGAGGAGAAGGAAGAGGAAGAAAGAAGAAGAAGAAGAAGAGAAGAAGAAGAAGAAGAAGAAGAAGAAGAAGAAGAAGAAGAAGAAGAAGAAGAAGAAGAAGAAGAAGAAGAAGAAGAAGAAGAAGAAGGCTCTGATCCCTTGCTTTGGAATGATCAAATTTCAGATCTTCCATATGGTAGGTGATGCTGGGGGCAGTTCACAGTGGATCAACCAGTGACAATGAGTAGGACCAGAACAAGGAACATCAGGGCCACAGCACAGATAATTATTCTTTGGCATAGTCAATGATTTCAATTAGATATCAGGATCACCTGAACTAAGATAGCTAAGTCTTAAATCTCTTGCATGCAAAGTGTCCCAGGCAATGAGTCAACACAGAAACTTGCTCATGTGTCCCCTCTCAATCTAAGTATCCTAAATGTACATTAGGGCACCTATAGCTGAGCATCCTGGAGAGGTATTACACTTTGGCTCTGGCAGTCTCTTGGGGCTAGGGTCAAAAGGGTCTGCATTTGATTGCACTTGGCAAATTAGAGCCAGTTATGAATATCTGGCATGTCGCTAGAGAAAGAGTTTAACCTATGCAGCATCAAGCAATATGCCCTCCCCTGATATGCTGAGAGCAACCAAAACAACCGACAATGCCTTTAGAGAAAGAGTGATTTGGTCTCCTGATAAATACTTTTTTCATTATCATTACTGTTGGCTAATTGTGCATGTGTATTTGCTTTAAACTATAAAAATAATAATGTTTGCAACATATCCACAATTTGTTCATTTATAAGGTCCTGATCAGAACAGAGCCAAGAAGAAAAGGATAAATCATTTGTTAAATTGCCTATATAAAATCTTGAGCTCAACAGGAAAACATGTTACTTTGTGTGTTTACTCATTGCTACTGTCAATTATGGGATAAAACCAAATGTGCATCGATGAGTGATGAACAGAATTAATTTTCTTGAAGAACAAAGAAACACATGGTAACATGACAAACAATGTTAGTGTTTCTTTAAACACAATTGACTGGGGATTGTTGATACCCAGGCTCTTCCACCATTGTTAACTGTATTCTTCCTAGATTCCACTATTTGTAGGGGTTCTGATCCAAATCCCTAGAGTCACAGGGCAGACCACTGTAGACTGAGTTTCATGGAGATATTTAAAGGATAATTCTTCCAATTATTCTACTCACTTTTTCAGAAATTAGATAAAAAAAAGAACTACAGCCCAGGCCTCAAAGTTGGAATGTCAGTGGGCATGAATTAATTTTCAGATGGGAACGAAAGTAATTGTAGTCATGCCTAGAAACCTGGAATGGCATAATCACTATGGTGAGGCCAGTGACAATCCACAGAGTCAATTATTTTCTACTTTTTTTTTCATTAAAAAGTGTTTTCTATCTTTATATCAGTCAGTCCTGTAACCATATTGGGCTGGTGGATCCATTTGGAGGATACCAGACCACTGCTGGAAAATCCTCTGAAAACAGCTACTTAATGTTCCTGTGTTCTTTGAATGCAAGGATTGTTGGATTTTTTTTTGTTTTTTGTTTTTTGAATTTTGGATCATGGGCACCTGGTAGAGTGCCTTGCACTTAGTAGGCATTTAAGAAATGTTTGCTGATTTACCTTTTCTTAACTATTTCTCTAGCCTTATTATTAACATGTAAATAAATAATATAGTCCTTTAACAGAAGACATCGGCTTTTATCAGAATTTTTTTAAAAGGTGAATTTGACCATCTTACACTATGCTTTGTATTTATATGTGATGTTTTTGCTGTTTAATTTAATTTTTAAGGTTAAAAAATGTTTTAAAAGGCCTAAGCATTTCTCAGGGCAGCTAGGCAGCACAGTGGCTTCAGACACATATGAGCTGTGTAACCCTGGACAAATTCCTTAATCCTGTTTATCTCAGTTTACTCATTTGTAAAATTAGCTGAAGAAGGAAATATCATTGCCAAGAAAACCCCAAATGGTGTCAAAAAGAATCAGACATGACTGAAAGGACTCAACAACAACAAAGCCTTTTACATCTGGCCAGAGATCAGGAAGAAAAGTTATACAATACCAGAATGATAAAATCCTGCTGCATATAATTAAGAATTACAAAAAGAATATCATTATTTAAAAATAAACCATAACAAAACATTATCAAGGAAGCAATATAACATTAGTTCAAAGTAATTGAGTGACTATCAATCAATCAATAAGCATTTATTCTGTGACAGGCACTAAGTTAAGCCCTGGGGAAAAAGAGGAAAAAACAAAAACAAAAAGTCTTGCCCTCAAGAAGCTTACATTTTAATTGTAGAGACAACATACACATAAATCAGTACACGCAAGATAATACAAAGTAGAAGGAAAGTATACCTGGAGATGAGTTCCCAGCATCTGGGGAAACTTGGAAAAGTCTATTTCAGAAGGTAGCAAGTAGTATTCAAGCCAAGTCTTAAAAGAAGCCAGAGATTTTAAGAGTCAGAGGTGAGAAAGGAGTGCATTCCAAGTATAGACTAGCTACACAAGCAACATGATTTAAAAGAGGCAGCCAGGCTTAGAGGACAGACAGATAACCTTGAAGTGAGGAAAACCTGGATTCAAGTCCTGACTCTGGTACATATTGACTTGGCCATGCGCTAATGGTTTAACCTCCCAGTGCCTCCAAGAAATTTTCCTTCTCTAATGATTTATCCCTTGCACCTCCCCGCCCCAAAAAAACCTATTTGGTATTAGTGAATTACAAATCCGTGTTTATGTCATCAAGGTAATCTTAGATTTTAACAGATTTATTTGAAAGAAAAGTTCATAGAACAATTTCATTTCATTCAACTGTGTTAAATGGGAGAGATACAAAGATGAAAAACAATGTCCTTACATCAAGGAGTTTACATTCTAACATGGGGAATAAAAAATATGCATAAATTTGTAAGGATGATACAAGTAAGAACATGTTAAGATGGAAATAGAAAACTATTCTTAGAAAATCTGAAGAGGAAAATGTGGAGGCAGGAAGAGGCTACATGAAGTCTCCATAGAGGATGATTGCATTGATAAAAAATAAAAAGGAGGAGCGGATGAATTCCAGGCATAGATAACAAACCTATAGATATACACAAAAGTGAGACAATGTAGAATTATGATGTGGAGGTGGGGAGCTAATAACCAAGTTTGGCTAGAACTGAATGTAATAGAAAGTAGCACAAAACAAGCTTAGAATAGCGTGTGTATATAGATACAGATATAATACTATATAAGTATATATATCATATATTTTACATATATACACATATATATATAATAAAATGCTATTATACCATAAGAAATTATGAAAGGGGTGGTCAAAAAAACTTGGGGAGACATATGAATGGATGTCAAGAGCAGAAGCTGGAGAATAATTCATACTATAACAATTATAAAAATAAGTAACTTGGAAGACCTGTGGATGTTGATCATCTCAATGACCAACTATAATTCCAAGAGACCAGTGATGGGAATGCTACCTATCTCCTGACAGTGAGAGGATGGATTCAGGATACAGAATGAGACAAACATTTTTGGAGAAGAATAACATGGGAATTTATTTTGCTTGACTATGCATATTTGTTACAAGGATTTTGCTTTTTCTTTTTTTCCCCAATGGTGGAGGTGAGAGGGAAAGAAAATAAATAATTAATTGAAATATATGTGTGTGTGTGTGTGTGTGTGTGTGTGTGTGTGTGTGTGTGTGTGTGTGTGTGTGTGTACAGAGAGAAACAGAGACAGAAACAGAGATAGAGACAGAGAATGAATGAATTTGGGTAGCTAGGTGGTAGAGTGATGGGCCTGGAGTCAGGAAGACTCATCTGGCCTCAGATACTTACTAGCTGTTTGATCCTGGGCAAATCACTTAACCCTGTTTGCCTCAGTTTCTCACCTGTAAAATGAACTGGAAAAGGAAATGGCAAACTACTCCAGTATCTTTGCCAAGAAAACCTCAAATGGGGTGACAAAGAGTTGGACATGACTAAAATTACTGGACAACAATAAAATATGTATTATTTCACACAAAAGGAAAAGAAGTAAACCTGGAAAGATAGGGGAGTCAGTTTGTGGAGAACATTAAATGCCAAGGTAACAAGCTGACATTTCATTTTAGAGGAAACAGGAAAAGAAAGTTTTTAAGCAGACAAGTGGCATCATTAGAGCTGTGGCTTAATTATGGAAGAGGATTGGAAAGGAGATATTAGAGACAGGGAAAGTGGTTAGGAGGCTGTTACAACAGTCTAGACAAAGGTGAGAAGGACTTGACTTAGGATAGTATGCAAATGTGAGTAGATATGGGAGGTAGATACTGTGGAGGTGGAATAAACAGAAGCTAGGAAACTAAACGTTGAAGGTAAAGGAAAAGGAAGAGTCATATATGACCCTGAATTTTCAAGTCTAACTGATAAGGAGGTAGTATTATCAACATAAACAAGTAGGTTTGAAGAAGAAGGGTTAGAGGAGATGATGATGAATTTAGTGTTACACATATTGAAACTGAAGGGCCAGCAGAAAATGTAGGTGGAGCTGTCCAGCAGGCAATTATAAATTCAGTATCACAGGCTCAGTGGAGAGTTCAGACTGCATGTAAAGATTTGAAAATCATTTACACAGATATGGTAATTGATCCCTAGGGAGAGGATAAGATCACCTAGTGAGAAGAAAAGGAAGGGAAGAGCAAGGATAGGGCCTTGGGGGACAATCACAACTTGAGCATATGAGGAAGATGATAAGCCAATAAATCTAAAAAAGGAAACTAGTGAGTTAGGAGCAATTAATAATTATAAAATAAGAAAGAAAAAAGAGCAGGTGGTATTACAAAGCACCCTCACAGCTCAACAGAATCTTTACAGATTTGTTTTTAAATACATGCATATTGTTCAGTAAAAGAATAGAATATTACATTAAAAGTCAATCTAGTGGGTTAGAATGAAAATGTCTATAGAAGAAATAGAATCTATCTTTGTGAAGGTACTATAAATTAATCATTCACAAGTATTTATTCAGTGCCCAACAGAAAAGAATGAAATTGTTGTCTTGGATAGCAAGATTTAGAAATAAATGGTGAGGAACTATCTAATATATAGATACTCCCTCCATCATTCTAACTTAATGCCTTAGAAAGTCTCCTGGGGCATTGAGAAGAAAGATAATTTACATACAGTGATTCAGATAGTATCAGTGACAGGACTTGAACCCAGACTTTCCTTAATATGAGGCCAGCCTGTTATCCATTATGTCATACTGCCTCTCTAAAAAGACATCTAGGAAGCTAAAGCATCACATTCTACTGATCAAGAGGAAAATATCAAAAATAACGACAACAATGTCAATAGGGAGCAAATGTATTTTTAAGAAATTTAAGTAGGGAATAGCATGGCAGAATGGGAAGAACATTAGATAGGTCATCAGAAGACAAGGGTTCAAATCTTGTATCTTAATCAGAGAAATTATTATTTTCTACTATATTAAAAACCCATTATTAATTAGGATCCAGTCTTTTTTATTTCCTCATTCAGGGACCAACCCCTGTAGGTCAGTCAGCCCATCTCTGAAGGCATGGCTGACAGAGGAGACTGCCCTAATTCTCAGGGTACAAACTCCTACATCTTGGGTGGAACCCCGCTCAACTAGGAGACCTTACTTCTGTTTGAAGTGTACATAGAATCTAATCTAGGTGAATTCTTGCCCTGAGGGAGTAGGTCCATGTCCTTGCACCCTTCCATTTGAGTTTAGGGTAACCCAGCTCATGAAGGAGAAAACCAACCAGAGTGGTCTGGGTGGATGGATTCCTCTGTCCAGATTGCTGAAGGTGGCTCAGTCTCCTGATTAAGCCACATTTTCAGCAAGAGGAGCTGAAGACTTTTAGCCCACCTCATCATTTAAATGTCCACCAATCAGGGTTGATTTCTCCTGTCATAGACATTCCCTTTTTAAAGGTATTTAAAGCATTCAGTGGTTTTGTCATTGGTTACCAAGAAAAACCACTGACCATCAATTTATTATTAGCTAATTAATTATTAAATTAATAAATTGATTATTAATTACCCAGAAACTCTGTCTCTCTGGCTTTTCATTCATCACATATTATACATATGACCTCAAACAAACCCCTAACCCTCTAAGCTTCACTTTTCCAATCTGCAAAATGACAGAATCAGGTTGAATGATTCCACAGAGCCCTTACAGGTCTAAATTTTGTGCTATGTGTGAGAGGAAAGACCAATAAAAATGCTCTAAAATATTCAAATTTTATGTTAATGATAATATACTGACTAATAATTCTGTGATGATTATTAATCAATAAAATTTTATTTAAACATTATGCTTATTAAAAATGATGAGATATTAAACTAATATATCTTTGAATAGGAGGACTGTCAGAAGGCTAGAGGTGGCAGTGAGGGCCTGTGAAGTCAAGCAGGAACATTATGGTTGATATAGAGATCAAATCTTGTGGTACATCATTGTAAAAATAACTACATTGCTTCAAAATATCCTCTGGCCTGGCAATGTTCCAAGAAAACACAACACAGTTTTACTGAACAATTCTTTTCCCTCATATTCATTGAAGTATATGGTCTTAGGCTGCATAAGGGCACCAGGGCTTCAGGAATAAAGAAGTGATGGCATTTCTACTGTACTCACTTCTGAAATTCTGTGGTAAGTTTTGGGGGTTTTTTGGCAAGGCAATGGGGAAGTGACTTGCCCAGGGTCACACAACTAGTAAGTGTCCAGTGTCTGAGTCCACATTTGAACTCAGGTCTTTCTGAATCCAGGGCTGGTGCTCTATCCACTGTACCTGCCCCACTGGGTTCAGATCTTGAAGGACAAGTTTAAGGAGGATATTAAAAAGCTAAAGAGCATCCACAGAAAGGCAACCAATGGTATAAAATTATTAACATAAAATTTGAATATTTTAGAAATTTTCTTTTAGCTTGTACTCTTAGCCTATAGCATAGGATTAAGACCCAAAGGGAATTGAATTCATGTCATATGAGGATGGCCTGAAATAACTGGGGATTTAGCCTGGAGAAGAAAAGACTCAGGAGGAAAGCTGTATTCAAATATCTGAAGAACTGGCAGAAGAATTAGACTTGCTCTGTTTGACCCCAGAGAGCCAAACTAGAAATTGGGGAGTTACAGGACTAGGTAAGGAAGGAGTTACAGAAGCAAATTTAGGCTTGATATAAGGGGGGGTCTTTCTAAAAATCAGAGCAAGTAGAATCATCTGCTTTTGGAGGTAGTGGGCTCCCGGTCATTGGAGGTTTTCAAGAAGAGGTTTGTCAGATATGCTTAGATGTTTTAGTGGTGTTCCTCTGGAGGTAGGGTTTGGACTAGATGCCCACTAAAGTCCCCCCCCAACTCTAAAATCTTGTGATTCTTTTTCAATAAATTCTTCAAAAGCAAAAGGTAGTCTTTCTAGGTAATCATTCAAAAGTAAATATTGTGGTTATTAGAAACTTCCATGTATTTACTAATTAGAAAATAGAAAACTTGTAGCCCTTATGAATGATGGCCAAGACAAAGATCATGTGCCTCAATATGGCCAGGAATTTTATTGAAGCTGTTAGAAGATTCTGATGACACAATGATGTTTATGTTAATTACTTAAAATGAAGGCACAATGCTGTGACATGTTCAATCAACATAATTTTGTGCAATGGTATTAGAAAAGGTAGGCTACCATCTTAATTAATATACTTTTAAATTGGAGGAACTTTAAAAGGCCAGTGCCTATAACTAGAATCAAAGTTCAGGCAAAGAAGCTATAGCTGTTGAAAACATCACATTAACTGAATCACCCTGCTACTGACCCATCTAGTTAATCATTCACAGACAGGAACATATAAAGCAAGCTAGGAAGGAAAGGCTGATAGCATGGCTTACCCTTGGACGTTTCACCAAATCAGTCTGAATTTTAAAGAGTGTTAGGTTGAGGATAAAATAAAATTAATTTTTTTTGGAGTACAAACTTTATGCAAAATACCGTGCTAAAAAGGTGCTGTGATAGACATGGAGTATGCTGGCCTCAAGGAATTTTGGAATCTAATTGTGGTGGAGAAGCATAAATATATGGAAGATTAATCAAGAATACAAGAGTTAAACACCAATACAAAGCCACAATACATGAAACTTCACATGTACATGATGGTTAATGAGCACCTTGAAAAAGAAATATTGATCACAAATAATCATCATGGTTTCATCAACAATAGGTCATGCCAAACTAACATCCCTTCCTTTATTGACAACATTATCAGCCTGTCAAATCAAGTGAATGTCATATATAATTAACCAAGATTCATTCAATCAATCAATCAACAAACATTTCTTGTTCACCTACCATGTGCCAGGCATTGTCCTAGGTGTTAGGGAGACCAAGGAAAACTGGTAAATCCCTGTTCTCATTGAGTTGATAGTCTAAAAGAGCATTAGATAAAACCTTTTGTAAGCTGGATATAAGTTAGATGACAGGACAATTAGCTGGATTAGAAACAGAATGAATGGTTGAAACAAAGTGCAGTCATCAATGATTCAATGTCAGCCTTGAAGGAAGTCTCTGGAAGGACTGCCTTTGGGATTTGTGTTTGGCTCTCTGCCACTTAACATCTTTATTAATGACTAAGATAAAAAAGGACAGATAGCATGTTTACCACATTTGCAGGTGACCCAAAGCTGGGAGGAATAGATATCATATTGAATGACAGAATCAGAAGCGGGACTAGCACACTAAGTTACTGCCAATAAAATGAAATTTAATAGAGATGAATGTAAAGTCATATGCTTGGGGTAAAAAAAATCAACCTCAAAAAGTCATGGCTAGACAACAGCTCAATTTGAAGTTCTGGGGCTATTATCAGACTATAAGTTTAATATGTGTCATATAACAGCTAAAATGTTATTGTAATTTTAGACTGCATTTAGAGAAGTATAATGTCCCATACTAGGGAATGACAGTCCTATTGTATTCTGCCCTGGTCAGACTACATTTGAAGTAAGGTGTTCAGTTATGAACAACAACTTTTAAGGAGGACATTGATTATTAAGAAGTGAATGACCAGAATGGCAAAGGGCCTAAAGATCATGCCCTATGAGGAACATTGAGGAACTGGCAGGTGTTTAAACATGGAAAAGAGATGACTTAGGGGAAATGATAGCCAACTTAAAGAATTTCAAGAAATATAACATGGAAAAAGAAACAGATGCCTTTATCTTGGCCACAAAAATGGCAAAAACAGAAGCAACAGGTGGAAGTAACAAACAGACAAATTCAGGCTTGATCTAAGGAAGAACCCCATAACAATTTAAACTATCCAAAAATGGAATCTGCTGCCTCCAATCCATATCCAGAGACCTACCCCTGACTGTTGACCCTCCCTGGAGCTGATGACTACTTATCATTTAGATATAACTTGGACTAGGTGGCTTCTAAAGGTCCCTTTTAATGCTGAGATTCCATGATTCATAAGCCCATGCAGTAAAAATTACCAAATGCTCAGCATGAACAATAAGTCTTAGGAGTTTAGAGAAGGGAGAGATCATTGTGCATTGGAGCAAATTCATAGTACATTTTTGCTAGGTGGTACCTTAGAGATCATCTTGTCCAATATCTTCATATTTTCAGATACGAAAACTGAGGCCTAAATATGTGGCCCAAGGTCACACAGTCAGTAGAAGAATCAGAACTAGAATGTAGGACTTTTTACTTCTAATTCACAAAAATAGTCATGTTAGGGCTAGAAAGGTCCTTGAAGATCATCTATTCCATCCTACTCATTTTACAGAAGAAGAAAATCTGAGTCTGTAAAAGAAAAGAAATTCCCTAGAAAATCAGCTTTGAGCTTTGGGCTCCCCAGCTGCTTCAGGGCATCTCTGATCTGCCTTTAAAAGAAATCTGTAACAGCTTTTCCATGTTTTCAGTTCTGTCCTTGGCATCACAGCCTGTAACCATGTGGGTGGAAAATGCCTACAGTCTTTCAGATATTAAATACAAATATAAATAAATAAAACCACTCTTCAATATGGACTATGGGAAAAATACTTAACATACTATTGGCAGCTTCACTCATATACCTGAGTCATGGAGCAATTTTGAGCATCTTTGGATTATTTCTTTGTGTCGTATTCTTTCCTTGCTCACATCCCCACTACCCTCATTTATGTGGGAGTAGCAAGGCTGTATATTGTCATCTTATTTATTTAACTTACATGCAGAGTACATCACATAAAATGTCAGGCTGCCAGGAAAAATATCAATAGTCTTAGATATGCAGATGATACCATGCTGATGGCAGAAAGTGAAGAAGAATTAAGAAGCCTCTTGAGGAGGGTGAAAGAGAAGAGTGTAAAAGCTGGCTTGAAGCTTAACATCGGGGGAAAAAAAACCCTAAGATCATGGCAACTAGTCCCATTACTTCCTGGCAAATAGAGGAAGTAGAAATGGAAGCAGTGTCAGATTTTATTTTCTTGGGCTTAAAGATCACTGCAGATGGTGACCGCAGTCATGCAATCAAAAGACACTTGCTCCTTGGAAGGAAAGCTATGGCAAATCTGGACAGCATACTTAAAAACAGAAAGATCAGCTTGCAAAGGTTCATATAATCAAAGCTATGGTTTTTCCAGTAGCAACATGGGTCTGAGAGTTGGACTATAAGGAAAGCTGAGTGCCACAGAATTAACACTTTCGAACTGTGGTGCTAAAAGACTTTTGAGAGTCCCTTGGATAGCAATGAGATCAATTCAGCCAATACTTAACTTTATTCAGAACATTCATGGGAAGGGCAAATATTGAAACTGAAGCTAAGGTACTTTGGCCATATAATGAGAAGATGGGACTCATTAGAAAAGATCCCTATTAGGGGCAGCTAGGTGGTGCAGTAAATAGAGCACTGGCTCTGGATTCAGGAGGACCTGAGTTCAAATCCGACCTCAGACACATAACACTTACTAGCTGTGTGACCCTGGGCAAGTCACTTAACCCCCACTGCACAACTAAAAAAAAAAACAAATAAAAGATCCCTATGTTGGGAAAGATTTAAGGCAAGAAGATTGGGGATGGTAGAGGATGAGATGGACAGTGTTGTGGAAGCAATGAACATGAGCTCAGACAGACTTTGGGAGAGAGTGAAAAATAGAAGAGCCTGGCATGCTATGGTCCACAGGGTCACAAAAAGTTGGACATGACTGATCAACAACAACAGACATCAGCATTGAGGGGAAAGATGAAGTACAAAACCATAACCCTTCTGTGACTCCATTGTTTAGAGTGACTCGTAGGACATACCAACAGAAATCTTGACTTGTCTTTGATTAACAATCTGATATTGCTCATTCAATACTCTTACAGAGTCTTATTATAGAGGCAGCTCTTGATATAGTGGATAGAGCTCTGGGCTTAGTGTCAGGAAACTTGAGTTAAAAATCTAGCCTCAGGCACTTACTAGCTATATGATCCTGGGCAAATCATGTAACTTCTATCTGCCTCAGTTTCCTTAACTGTAAAATGTGGATAATACCAGCACCTACCTCCCAAAGCTGATGTAAATACCTAAGGAAATGATATTTGTGAAGATCTTAATATAGAGTGGGGCACATAGTATGTGCTACATAAATGCTTATTCCCTTTCCTTCCCTTGCCTTTTATTCATTGTCACCTTATATTACAAAAAAGAGGCAGTAGTCATTGTGGACAACTCTAGCAAGTTGATGTATGGCTTTGAGTGAGTCATTTAAGATCCTTATCCTCACCTGAAAAATAAAGAGAAATACTACTTATGTAATTCAATGGGTGGTTTAGAAGTTTTAACTCATCATTGCTCATATAGTGCTTTGTAGATAAGCTTGTTTACTATTCTGAATCATTTATTCTCTAAACAAATGTCAGTCATCACAAAGTAGTAGCCCTGAGAAGTTATCATCTCAAATTTCTATTATTATAACCCAGAGAAATTATTGTGCTTCCATAATTACTGCTTCCTTTCTCTCTTCTCTACTATAGTTTTATATAACATACATATATGCATATATATATATATATATATATCACAGATAGATTATTATAAAATATCTAGAGACATCGTTTATTTGAAGCAATATGCCTAGTATGCCAAAGGCTAAAAAGAAATCAGGTCAGACCAAGAGGGACTTGTGCAGAAGGTTTAAAATATTAATTAATAAGCTCTGCCTCTCCTCTCTAGTCTCTTTCTGCTAGGATTTTATGGGAATGAATGATTGAGAAACTCAACGAATGTATTAGTGTTGTTGTCTGGGGGTAATTCAGGAAAAAGTCCTCTACTAAACCCTTCCCTGATGAAATATCGTGTCACAGAATCGATTCTCAAAGGCTATGCCAGTGACACCCAAGCTATGGAAGATTCTCCCAATCCAGGAACACTTCCAACCAAACCAGATTACAAACTGATCCCTCTTTGAAAAGTATTTGCCCAGGATATGCGCAGTCTGGAATACTTTGACATGTCTGCCTATTAAGTTTTCTCTTTTCTTCTATAATCAACAGAATCGTCAATAATCCCCCAGCTTAAAATGATCCCTCCCACCTGAGGTTCCTTAGAGCACTATAGATTTCATTTTTGTATGTGTCTCATCATCCCTATTAGATTCTATTCTCCTTGTAGTGAGGGATTGTCATTTTTCTTCCTCGAATGTCTCAATCCTAGCAAGGGCAGCCAGGTGGTCAGATGGACAGAACACTGAACTTGGAATGACTTACCAGATAAACAATGCTCCAGGACAAGTAATTTCCTCTCCCTAGGATTCAGTTTCTTTATTTTCAAAATAAAATTTGGACTCAATGGCCTCTAAGGTCCTTTCTAGCTCTAAATCTATGATCTTATATGGTAGGTCTTGGCCAATAAAATGTCTGTTGAATTAAATGGAATAGACCCAACAACTGATTCTTTGCCTTAACTAGGGCCATCCTAGATAAGTTCAGAGATCAGTCACCAAGGGCTAACTTTTATTTTGTTTTCTTTTTGCTGGTATAGCTCATGAAACCACTTGTTAAGGAATAGAAAGTTTCCATTCAGCCTTAGTGGAGAAAAATCATGCATCTTTAGAAGTATGAAGAGTATTAATAACAAGAGAGGGGAACTAGGATGGAAGGAGCTAATGTATTGGTAAAGGTTCATATCTGGTAAAAACAAAAATTTGTGGGCTGGTGAACTGATTTGATTACCTTCATTGTATTTTTTTAGAATCTATCAGCACACAAAACTGTGCTGGGTATTCTAAGAAGAAAGTTAAATAGGCATAACTTAATTCATCTCTTTCTTCTTTTCCCAAAGCCCCAGCAATAATCCCATCTGCTCCCTTCCTCCAACACTACCAGACTTTTCTTTTTCTCCTGGGCATATCTTGAAGTTTTCTAAGAGAATTTAGTCCTAGAAATGATAGGGAAACAGAGAAAGGTCGACTGAAAATACTGACCTTAGGGAAATAACAAAATTATATGGGCTTATCATTAACAGTGGCACTAATTTAATTATGATTACTTATGCCATTATTAGTAATAGAAATAAAAATCACATTTAAATGGTACTTACTGTTTATAGCATACTTTTAAGTTTTAAAAAAGTATCCATTGATTAAGTGGCTTCCCAGAAAAAATTATTCCTGATCTTTATTGGAATGTGGATGGTGCTGGGCCTAAGAGGAAAAAAAGAAAACAACAACAAATTTGCAATCAATAGACCTGGGCCCTACTCTGAACCTGCCTGTGTGAACTTAAGCAAAACACTTAGCTTCTCTGGGCCTCACTTTCCCCAACTGTAAAATAAAAGGTGATCTCTAAAGTCCCTTACAGCTTTAAATTCTATGATTTTTTCTAATCACTCAGTTTTGGTCCTTCATCAACTCATCATTTTGGGGGTTTTTTTTGTCTTGGTAGTACCTGGGCTAGTGCTTTTATCCCCACCATTGAGGACCTATCCCTAACTTTCCTAGAATCTAGACAGGATGACTTAGATGAAAATAGGCATTAAGTAATCTTGCACACAGGGTTCAATGATGTTCACTTTACTTCTGTCTCAGAGCACTAGTCACACTGATCACACTTGTTTTTATCTTTTCTCATTTCCAATGTCCAGTAGCCTATGGTGGATTGGGATTATAGACATCCTTTGTTCAGCTGTCAAAGTGATTTTTCCTAAAGCACAGATCTGACCATGTCACCCTCTTAGTCAATAAATCCACTGGCTCCTTATTACCTCCACAATCAAATATAAAATCCTCTTTGACATATAACGCCCTTCACAATCTGGTCCTACCTTCTTAATTTTCTTTCACTTTACTCCTTTCTATATTCTGGCTATATTGGACTAGTTGCCATCATTCATACCTAATACTACATCATCTCTTGATTCTGTACCTTTGTACTGACTGTCCTCCATGCCTGAAATTCTCTCCTTACTTTCACCTCCTAGTTTGCCTGGCTTCCTTCAAGATTCAGCTAAAAAACTACCTTCTGCTGGAGGCCTTTCCTTCTTCCCCTCTCACCAACAGTGTCTTCCCTCTGAAAATACCTTCCATTTACTATATACATATGCATGTATGAATATATACATATATATGTATGTATATAGTTGTATTCTATTAGGAGAAGCAACAGGCAAATAAATGTTACATACAAGATATATACATATATACATACATACAGGTAATAGATGGGGAAATCACATGTACATACAAAATATATACAATGTATGTAAATAGAAGGTAATCTCAGGGGCATGCTACCTCTCCCATTAGAATGTGAACTCCTTGAGAGGAGGGAACATTTTCTTTTCTTTCTTTGTATCCCCAGTGCTTAACATAGTAGTATCTGGATCCTAAGTAAATGCTGGTTGGCTGATAGACTGACTGCCATATTGTTTGGCCCCAAAGGATAGAACCAAAAATAACAGGTAGAAGTTGAAGAGAAATAAATTTAAGCTTAATGTCAGGAAAAATTCTTAATGATTAAATCTAGCCAAAAAAAGTGGAATTCAAATCAAGAAGCATGGAGTTCCCCCACACTGGAAGTCTTTAAGCTAAGGTTGGATGACCATGCATTAAGTACATTAGAGTAGGGATTCTTTTGGAGGTTGAGTGGCACTAGATGTCCACTGCGGTCCCTTCTAATTCTAGATCCAATTATTATAAGAAGAGAAAGGTTTGGAACAGCTAAAGTAGGGAATGTGATAGAGTCAGCAAGAAATGAATGAAAAGATTGCCTTGTAGTGCTGACAGGCCAGTTGAGGTTAGAGTATATGAAGATGTAGTAGATGAAGTGTCTTTATTTTGTCCAGTAACATTTAGTCACTCAGTAGTAGGAACAAAGGAGACCAAGTCATTAGGCCATGCGGACCCTGATCTGTCTTCTCTAGTTTTCAGTCTTATGTGTTTTCCTACTTGTCAATCAACAAATCAGTAGACAGTATGCTATTTAAGTGAGAGGATTTAGCCCTTAGCTTCATATGGCTTATAAGATTCTTTAAAAAAAAATTATTTTATTCTGAACTTGAGAAATAAAACAAGCATTTTCATAACAATAGAATATAAAAAGATGAAACTTTTTTCATGAAACTGCAAATCTATTATGTACAACTTGCTATTCCTTTTAAATATATAATAAAGTTACCATGTAACTTTTTTCTCCTTTTTTTCTTCTCTTCCCCCCCCAAAGATGGCTACCATTAGACACAAATATGTATCTGTATGTAAAACCATTCTATACATACTTCTATTTATCAGTTTTTTTCTCAGGTTACAGATAATCTTCCTTCATTTGTCCTTTGTGTTAATTTGGGCATTTATAATAGTCAAAATGACTTAGTCACTCAAAGTTGTTCTTTAAATAATATTGCTGTTAGTATATGCAACTTTCTTTTGGTTATGCTCATTTCACTCATCATTATTTCATATAAGTCTATCCATATTTTTCTAAGATCATTGAGCTCATCATTTCTTATAGCACAGTAGTTTTCCAACATGGTCATATATCACAACTTCTTCAGCCATTCCCCAGTTGATAGGCATCCCCTCAATTTCCAGTACTTTGCTACCACAAAGAGAACGTTATAAACAAGATTCTTGGATGATACTTAAAGCTCCCCTAGTGCACACTTATACATGACTTTAGATTTATTAAGGCTTTACTCCATAATCCTGCTAGACTTGAAAACAGGAAGACCAAGGTTTGAGTCTTGCCTCTGACATTTATTACCTATGTTATTGGTTGAGTCACTCAACTTAAGCCCCAATTTTCTCATCTGTAAAGTGGACTATATCTGCAGTAACTACTTCACAGGGTTGTAATGGTCTAATAAGTTAATGGATGCAAAATGTTCTGCAAATTTTAAAATGTTATATCTTTCACTAATTGTTACTGTTAATATATCACAATTTACCATGCCCTATTGAGAGTATGCTTAGAATACAGTCAACAGTACTGCATCCTAGACAATCATTTCCAGGATTTTTGCAGATGCTCAAAATCTGTTTAGTTGGAACCGTTGTTCAGGATTGTATTCTGACATTAGCTTCTAGGTTTCTTGTGATATCTAATAGCATGGCTACATAATGCAAATTAAATACTATTAGATCAAGGTGTCTAATCCACTGGTGATGGAAGAATGAATATAACATGTCTTCATCCACTTTCATATAGCCAAATGCTAGTAAATTTTTAGGGCAGTCAACTTTGCTCAGTACTTTCTATGAATCTATTCTACCTGGAATTCCTTACAATGCAGGGCAATGATTGTTGGTTCCTGCACTTTTCCTCTATCAGACATCAGCAAATAGTCTATGATTTAAAGCCACTTGCAAAGGTCATAATGACAAACATGAACAACACATATCATGAAACTTCTGTTTAAGGCTCATACATGTCAAACACCATATAATAATGGCAAATAACAACTAAGGTAGACATCCAAGCATGATGTTTGTGAACATTTGGGAAAGGAATGACATCTTCAAATGTAGTGAGGAAGGGAGAGAATATAATGTGACTTAATATCTTGCACTCCTTTGCTAAAGTTGAATCAAGCTACAAAGAATCAGCACTGAGTTAATCTGGATAGCTACTTGGTGGAGCTATGTAAAGCTATCTGGAATTATGTGAAGTGAATAAATTTTTTGTGCCTTCAAATGTTTACTTAAAAGCAGCTTTTGTATTTTAGAATATAATACATTTATCACAATAGGAAAAACAGAGTTTGTTCTATTTGGGTGAAACCAACAAGTTTTGAAGGTCACCAAGATTACAATGCTACTGTGTAATTTCTGAATAATAACTGTTGGGTGCAACAGAAAATGATGACTGAGGCGAAAGTCCTTTTTAATTCCATAAACAGAGTCAAGCTCTATTAAGGAACAACAGAGTGAGTCTGAGCACATCAGTTTTATGGATCATTCTTCAGACATGTGTATCTACTGCTCAGGAAGAAAGGCCAGTGAGAAGCAAACTGCAGAAGTGAAAAGATGGCCTATGTTATCCCCCTAGGTATGAACTGAACAGTCTTCATTTGAAGGGTTTAGCATCAGTATGTCTCTCTGTCACTCAGATTTCAGCGAAGAAGAGGAAGAAAATAAGAGTGTGAAGAGGTTCCATAGTGAACAAAAGATTGATGATATGCATGCAAACACACATACCCTTCTCATTTTTAACAAAGGAGATACGAGGAGCAGCTGGCAAGAGATTTAGGTAGAAAATGGAATAACAGTCCTTAAGCATGCACTCCGTAGTAGCATGGAAGCAAAGAGAAAGTGACAAAGAGCTTAACCCTGGGTAATCACTTCTATTTTCCATGCCATTTGGGACAATTTAGGAGCATAGTGGTAAAAGATACACAGTTTAAGAAAAAAAAGTTGAGAGAGGAGTACCTCAAGAAGACTCAAGAAGGCTGTGGGTCTGAGACTAGAGCATTGAGCTATGATTCCAGTATGAATGGACAACAGTCTTCCCATCAGGCTTCCTACACAACCCATCTGGTTAGCTTAGATGATGTCCCTGATTGTCCCTTTTGGCAGCCTTAATAGGGTTCTCCCTTTTTCTCTCCCCTTCCCTCATTACATGGATTGGGCTAGATTTTCCCTGAAAGGTGACAAAGTCAGGACTTGATTGGCCTAGAAATAAAGCAGGGCTCAAGCTGTGCTTCTTTTGATGGAGCTTTTTGCTGGCCTCCGACTAATAACAACTGTCTTGTTAGACACTCAGAGTTATAAAAGGTACCACCCACATAAAGTCAGTACCCCTCAGACCTTGTGGATGGTCCGAACCAGGCAAGTCACCATACCTTGCCCTGGTTGACCAAATGAATTTCTATATGAAAATGAGAGAAACTATGTCACCAGAGATAAGTGCTATTGTATATCCTTATGTCTAAGTAAATTCCTTTTTGTTAACTATTCAATGACCTATAAGAGTCTAACTTCATCCCAACTCTGAACCTGAACTAATAGGATACTGGTATCAGGCCTATCCCTATCATATTCAACACAACCAAATAGTCCTGAGGGCACAAACACTTGTGGGGGAAATTTTCTTTTTTTTAATACATAGAAGGTTGCTCAGAGAAGCTACTTGATAACCTGAAGAGATAACAAAGTGGTAAGAATTTGTTTGAGACTTTGATAATATCTCATTTATTGTGAAAGACATGATTGGCTTTGGTTGTTTTGTACTAAGGATGAATAACTAACCACTGTTAGACATAGCAACCTTTTTGTTGCAGGCCTATAAAAGGGAGTCTTCATCAATGAATCAGTCTTTTTTTTTTTACCATTTTTGCCTTTTTCCACATCAGTACAGGCCAGAAAGCAGCAGTGCCAAGAATTAACCTGGACCCTGAGGATTTTACTGTTCCCTGCCCCACACCCCCCAGCCATTACTTATTGCCTTGGGACAAACTAATAGCCTGAAAAGATAGCTCCTCCACCTCCAAGTCAGGGACCCAGCTTTCTTATAGCGAATCATAAGCCTTAGCATTGCCTCTCTATATACACCAAATTTGAATGTTCTGGAAACCAGCCATCTAGAAGGGAAATATGATCATCCTAGACCTAGAGTCATAGGAACAATGACCAAAGCTAAATGAGAGACCCCAAAACATGGACTATTTGGTGGTACACACCATTCTCACAGTACAGATGTGATAGGAAGCAGTTGCCTCTCCATTTTCATTTTCCTTCTAGGGCAGTATCATACACTTTTGGGCCTATGTGGGTTAAAGAGATTCACCAGAATGTAGGGGTGCTTGACCCCTCTGCAACACCAAGTTTGGTTCCCATCTAAGGGAAGTCTAGACCACAGGGTGGTAATGAAATTCACCAGGACCACAAAAGTAATAGGGGGAAGGTGGAATTCACAGGAAATGAGAGATGAATTTTCTCAACTATACTGAGATATTGTGAATAATTTATGTTGTTTTTGCATTTCATGGGGAGTAAAAGTTTTCTGAATATGGTCTGTATTACAAAGTCACATCAGATTTTTACATAGAATCAGGGGACCCTTTAAACTAACATGTGGAGATATATACATGAGATGCATTCTGACAGGATGGGGACAACATAAGCCAAAAAAAAAAGTGATTGAAGTGGAGAAAATTCCTCAAGATTATATCTAGCTAATATAAGTTCAGAGCCTGGCATGCTGGACCACTGATTACACATACATAAAATTAGGAACAGTCTATTCTTTCAGTCCTATGAAACAAACTTCAAAACTTCAAGAATCTATGATTTCATCAAAGGAATTCCTTCTGCCAATGCAGACTTAAAAACAGGCTATTATGGTCAAAAAACCAATCTGTTACCTTGTAGCCATAGTTCTGGTGATGAGCTTCTGATACTCTAGTTAAATTGATACTTAGACAACATAGTCTGGTACATGCCCTGGGGATACTTTAGGGTCGCAACTGATTTTAACCCAAGAATAAGACTTTAAAGTTATTTCTATTGAATTTCATTTCACCAGATTCAGCCCAGTTCTCTAATGGCCTATCAAGATCTTTATTGATATTGGCTGTCATCTAGCATGTAAGATACCCCACCCATTTTTACAAATGAGCATGACCTATGGGCCCTTATCCAAATCACTGCTAAAAGTGTTAAACAGCACAGATCCCTGAATCATACCAATGAAGCTCTCCTACCAAGCTGACCTTGAACTCAGTCCTTACCAAAAGCTTGTCCAACTTAGCAGGATGTGTCAGAGTATAGGTTCCATGGGCATAGCTTTTCAGAACGTCGCATCACCTCTACACAATAATGAATCCAAGTAGGTATTTGGTAGAATACATAAAACAAACAAAAAAAATGCAAGACTTTGAGACTGAATCAGTTAGCAAGTACCCACCACATGTGACACAATAAAATGAACTCGTACTTCTCTCTTCTCTGCACTCTCAGCTGATTTTCAGTCTATAAGTTCTCTGACCTTAGTTTTGGGAGACAGTTAACAAGATAACTTCAGAGTGAATCCTGGCATCAGAAAGGTACTGCTTTCTTTATTTGTCACTGAGAGAGTATTTTACTTGCTGCCTAGAATGTTCTTCCAAGTAAACACAACAGAGACAAAAGACAGGAGGAAAACGGCATAGTTTTGAAAGCGTTCCATGCATTGCTGGAATAATTTCCTTTTTTTCATTTACTGCAGGTAAAACTTCGAAGTCAGTCTGTCTGATTTGTATCATTACTGTTGCCATCCCCAAAAAAATATTTGGAAGGTCATTTCAGACACATGGCAATTTAACTTTAAAAAATCCAGCTGGTTCAACTTTAAATTGACATTTCATTTGGGAGAAAAGCATGTGTTTCTTCTGTTTGCAAGAAGAGAGCTAGAATCCATGGTGAAAGCATTATATGAAGTTTCTCTCATGCAATGACCTAATAGTGTTGATGAAGAAGAGGTTGTTAACAAGGCCTCTAACTCTATCTACACATAACAGTGATTTCTGGACATGAGCAACATAGTTGAATGTGAGCTTTGTGGGAACATTATCTATCAGAGGCACTAACATGGGCACAGAATCACACTTAGAAGCAACATCAGAGGCTGGCAAATGGTCATTCAGCCTTTGTTTAAATACCTTCTGTAGGGGCAGCTAGGTGGCTCAGTGGATAGTGCACCCACCCTGGAGTTAGTAGGACCTGAGTTCAAATGCAGTCTCAGACAAAACACTTGACACTTACTAGCTGTGTGACCCTGGCAAGTCACTTAGCCTCAATTGCCTCACAAAAACAAACAAACAAATAACAAATAAATAAATACCTTCAGTGAAGAAGATCTGCTACTCCCAAGGCAGCCCATTCCATTGTGGAATAGCTCTAATTATTATGTCATTTTTCCTGACTTCAAATTTACATTTGCTTCTTTGCAATATGCACTCAGTGCTCCTTGTTCTGCCCTCTGGGGCCAAGTAAGACAAGTCTCTCTTCCACATGACAGCCCTTCAATGACTTGAAGAGAGCTACCACGTCTTTTCCTAAGCCTGCTCTTCTCTAGACTAAACACTCCCAGTCCCTTCATTCATTCCGTCCCTTGGCATGAATTGATGACCCTTCACCATTCTGGTCATTGTGCTTTAGGCAACTGTCTAGCTTGTCTCTCATGGAGAATTAGTTATTTCCGCTTGAAAGAGTTAAAAATTAAGATAAAGGAAGTATCTTAAATTAGATGGAGTCGCATGTTTTGTACAAGAGATGAAGTCTTAAGTATTGATCATATGGAATGATCTCAAGGTTCTTTGGTATCCTCCTCTGAAGGCTCTCTTGTTTATCAATGTCTTTCCTAAAATGTGGAGTCTGGTGCTGACACTGAAGAGATTCTGCTGAAACACCATAACTAGCATTGACTCCTCCCTCTCTACCTATTCAAATCCTCTTCATTCAAGGCCCAGCTTAGGTATAACTTTCTCCATGAAGTCTTCCCTGATCCCCCAGATAAAAATAAGTTCTCCCTCCTCAAGTTTTTCTAAAGAAGCATATCTGGCCTTCTTTTACATATCACATTTGACCTTTTAAGTATCGGTGTACGTGGTAGATTCAAAGCTCCTAGAAGGCCAACATTGTGCCATTTCCATTGCTAAGCTCTAGGCCTTGCGCACACACACAGCAGACATTTTAAAAGTATACACACTGAAGTAAATGAAAGTTGTAGGATATAAACATCTTTTCCCTGAGAAGAGTTACATTGTCAGCATTTAATGCCAAACTGAAGTTTTCAATGCTTTCTTTAAAAAAAAATCTTGATCATTAATATCTACTGCACTGATATCTATATGCAAATATCATCAATATTTACCACAGGTGAAATTCTATCCATTCAACAATTATTTATCAAGCTCTGTCAGTACCCACAGTGGAGAAATAAGAACTCAGGGCTTTCATGGTTTTGGAGGGAAATTAAGCAAGGGTTTGAAAATATAGTCCTGAAAGATGGGAATAAAACCATGACTAGAGATAGAGTTGGACCTTAATTTTAAAGATGTGGAGGTAAGAGTTGAAGTTCTAGAGTTGAGCATAAAGAAGGAAGTGTAACATAAGACAACCATAAGGCCAATGACATAACCTGGGGAAAGGCCACCTTTAAGGAAAAGGAAGAAAAGCCAGGAGAGGAAATAGAGAAGTTCTCCCCATCCTCCTCCAAAAAAAACCCTACATCTATCACACAAAAAAATTAAGATATACAAGAAAACCATCCAAAGATTTTTAATAATGCTAGAGAAAATGTGCTACACCTTACCAACCCATTCACCCTCTCAGATACTAAAATAAATAATCCACCAGACGTGCAGATGGACACTTCAGAAATGAAAATTCATGCTACTTTCATGCCAATTTCAAAGAATTGTGTGGTATATCAAGATTTGAAGGGTTTTTGGGAAATAAAACATATCTCTAATTTGTATGATTTCTTTCGTATTACATTAATTCATTTAATATTTACCAAGGGTCTACTATGTCCCAGACTTTGTGATAGGTACAGTGGAGGGTATCCAGAGTACAAGTACAGCTATGCCTGGGGTATGAGTAAGGAGAATATACAAGTTTGGGAACTTTAGGGACCAGGCAGCTGGAATGAGTCATGAGGCATAAAAATTAGCACCTGCTGTTTCTTAAAAAAAAAAAAAAAAGGAAAAAAGGAAAAAAGGGAGGGGCAGCTAGGTGGTGCAGTTGATAGAGCACCAGCCCTGGAATCAGGAGGACCTCAGTTCAAATCCGGCCTCAGACACATGACACTTACTAGCTGTGTGACCTTGGGCAAGTCACTTAACCCTGATTACCTCACCAAAAAGGGGAAAAAAAGCTGAGGCACACATATACATAGAATCAGTAGGCCAGTGCTAGCTGCCTACTTGTATCCCCTTCCTTATTCTCACCCAGCTCAGGTCCCTTTTTGAGGTTTTTAATTTTTTTTCTTTAACTAGATTTCACATATATACAAGAGTGTTGTGCAGTAGATATAACCACCATTTGAAGACAAAAGCCCTGAACACAAAGCACAGCTCTGCCTATTACTACCTATGTTGGGTAAGCCATTTAACTTCTGTGGGTCTCAATTTACTCATCTGTAAATGATGGGATTGAACTAATTGCTTCTAATAGCTCTTCCAGTTCTAAAAATATGATCCTATGCATTTGTGGGGTTTGGGAAAGGAAACAAACATTTATTAAGCACCTACCATGTGCAAGGCACTATGTTAAACTAAGTACTTTAGAAATAGTCTTATTTGATCCTCACAACAACCCTAGGAGATAGGTTCTATTGTTATCCCTACTTTATAGTTGAGGAAATGGAGGCCAACAGAGGAGATTTGCCCAGATTCACAGAGTTAGTGAATGAAGATAGATTTGAACTCAGGTATTCCCAACTCCAGGCCCACAGCTCTATCTATGGCACCACCCAGATATCAAGGTGAATGATAGTTTAGTGTGCTTTGCCTTGCATGTATCTCCTAAAAGTGATATACCACAGACTCTCTGACTTGGAGAGTTTTGAGTTTAGGCTGGAGACAAGATTTTTGTTTTGTTTTAAGATGGGGTAAGTGTGATTTTAAAGTGTAGGGAATTCTGGGTGTGATGTCTGACTCCCTACACAGATGTACATCAGAAATTTATTAGATCATTATAAATTTATAGCTTTAGCAAATTGCCTGGGACACCGAGAAGTTAAGTGATTTGCCCAGGATCATTTGCCCAGGAGGCACGGCTTGAATACCAAGGATGCTGGTTAACCTGTCAGAGAGACTGCCTCTCTGATAAGATAGTTACTACAGAAGTTAAATAGCAAAAAGAAATTATACCCATAAGTACCACAGGATCAAAAATTTAGAGCTACAAGCAACCGCACCTGCCATCTAGTTCAAGCCCCTCCTTTTACAGATGAGCACAACGAGGCTAAGAGAGTTTTATTGACTTTCCCCAAGGCCACACAAGACGCAAGGGATAGAGGAAGGTTTGTAAACCAAGTCCCCAGACTTTAGAGCCAATACTCCCAACACTGTACCAGGATATGAAGACCATAAGAGTTCCAAGAGATCAGAGCAGACAGAGATTTTATAGTAAGCTGAAGAAGTTAAAGAAGGCTTTTTAGCCAAGGTGGGGCCTTGAAGAATTTTTTTTCCTTCACAATTAATTTAATTAAAAAAAAAACACTGGTCTCTACTGACAGTCTTTCGAAGTGTATTTCTCCAGTTTGTGTTAAAAAAAAAAAAAGAATCCAAATGCTGACAACAACAGCAAACACATCCAGAAGCCACATCAAAACACTTCACCTTATTATTACCGTTAATTGTTATTATTCTTCAGTTAAGATGACCAAGTTTAACAATCAGGACAGTACTATGTTGCTATTATGTAAACAACATAACACGATCATTATAGCAAGCATCTACCACAAAATAAGCCCATGAATTACACTGTAGCGTTCCATGCCTTGGCGTTCACTTCCTAAATTAAAAGCACTGCACTCCATAGGCTAAGGGTTAGGTATCTCTGCATCTCCCCCTCTCTCAATCTTTCCCGTGGGGCACCTTCTCAGCCTCCGCTCCCTTAAGGGTAGCCTCCAGCCGCTGAGCTTAGTATCACAAATTCCAGAAGAGAACCTCACTCCAACTCACACTCCCAGGGCGCCCAGGCACATCTCCTCGGACGCTGAACAACGTACTGGCTGCACCCTGGATTGCATGGACCCTAGCTTGGAGCTCCTGCGCCACGCCCACCCATCTCTCCTCTCGCCCGCCCACCCCCTTGCCCCAGCACCCTTTATCATGCACGCATCGGAGAGCCTAGCGGCGGTGACCACCTTCCGCACCCTGGATCTGCTAGGAAGGGGCAGCGCTGGGCTTAGCCCTCTGCAGGGGAAGGAGGGGAGGACCCGCCCGGTGGCAGTGGCGGGTGGCGGTGGCAGCGGCGGCGGGTCACGTGGGGCGGCGGGGGCGGAGCGTCTAGGCGAGCACAGGGTGGGTGGAGAAAACAAAGCCCCCAGCTGTCAGCGGAGGGAGAGCGAAGGCAGCAGCGGCGGAGCAGGTGAGTCAAGTGTATTAAAAGGTCCGCGGGTACCCCGGTGCCCTCTCCCCTCCTCCGCGCGCCCTGGAGCCGCATCTTTCTTCCGAAGCCGCCGTGCCATTGCGCAAAGGGACGGGGCGCCGGGGCGCGTCTGCCGGGCAGCCGAGCGGGGCAAGAAGTTGCGAATCGCCGTCCTGGGAGCCCCGGGGCGTGCAGCCCGCCAGCCCCCGCCGGCAGGCTTCCTCCGCCCCTCTCTGGTACCCGCGCACCTCGTGAGGTCTGGGCAGACACCCGGGCTTGCCACGCTGGCAGGAGCCGTCGGCAGTGACCGGGCTGGGCTGGGAGACCGGAGTTGAGGGTTGAGAGACTTGGGGAGGCAGGATTACACAGGACCAGTCTGGGCCCCCGGCTCCATAGTTGCAGTCATCTTACCTGGGCGCCGGGGGAGCCTGTCATGGGGTATGCAAAGCGCACGGGGCGCTGATCAGAAAGTCCCGCAAGGCTTAGGGACTCGCGACCCTGGAACCCTTCGGGACTCTGTTTGCGGGGCTCTCTGCTCCTGCCTCTCTGTACCCATGATCCCCGCCTTGGAATTGTCCCTAAGACAGGGCTGTAGGAAAGCCTGCGCTCGCCTTGGCCAAGGCTGGCACGGGGAACCGACGGAATCTCTGCTTCCCTCTGTGGCTGTCTATTTTAAGGGTATGAAGGAGTTAGGGAGCGGGGGAAGAGGGTTGTTCATTTTACAGGGCAGCCCCAGTATTCACCGTGCTCCCCAGGCTCCGCGCGAGTGAGGATGAGAGGAAATTAATTGGCTAGCTCATTAAAGTGAGAATTAAAGTGGCTCAGCTTTCAAGGAGCTGCTAGGGGGCTGTGGCCAGAGCTAGTGGACTGTTTCCCCTACCTCACAGCAGGAACCCTCCTCACCCAGCTACCTTTGTAAAGGACTCTGTCTGGCCTGAATGAATGGTCCTATAAAGCCAGTGAAGTGGGAGCACAGGACAAAAGCGTGGACGCAGAGTCCTTGAAGGATTTAAGATCTGGAGTGTGCCTGTGACTTTAAGACACTGGCCTCACTCTATATTTTGTCTTCTTCACTACGACCCTTTCCGCTTTTGGTTTCTGGGAGTCTTCCAGAACCATTCTGATTTTAACCAGAAGTTACAAACAACATAAATTAGACCAGGAAAGGGTCTCCCTCTTATAGAGCTCTTAAAGTGTGCTTGAAAAATTAGTCGGAACCCTATCGAGTGAGGAGTATCTAATATCACGGAGCACTGAATATCATCTCCTCTTAGTCCGGACCTTCTGTGCAAGATGCATTTAGATCATCTCTAATGATCTATGACTTTATGACTAATTAAAATAAAGGGCTTGTCTTCCTGCTCTAACACTGAGCCTATGGATTGATGGCTTCCTCTTGATTAGCATAGTATCGGCCCTTAGGCCAACTCTGAGGCTGTTGAGGGGGTGTAGTTAGTTCTTATCTTAAGATTTATTGTTACCCTACTTCAAAGAGGACTTAGGGCCGCTTATAGAATACAAAGTAAGTATCTGAGTGATTAAGAAGTACAATGGAGATCTACCCGGTGTTGTGGAAGGCTTACTTGGTTTAGAGGTAGGACCTGGGTTTGAATGTTGACTCGTGATACTTTACATGGGTGACATTCACCAAGTTTATTTTTTGCTTGTGAGCGTCAGTTTCCTCATTTATAAAATGGGGGCGGGGAATTCCTTCCACCTCCAAATGTACAGTCTTAAAGGATGAAGAAGTAGCTACTACCAGGCACTTGAGCAGATTTCCACAGCTTGCCCTGGGGGGGGAGGGGGGAGGGAGAGAGAGAGACCGAGAGAGAGAATAAGAATAATTCTTGTCTTGCTAATGTGACTTATGGCGGTGTCCCTCTTTTTGCCAGAGGGGTTTTCTGCCAAACTAATTGGAACACTAGAAAGGAGAGATGTGTCAGCAATACCAAGTTTTGGAAAGATTAGGGAGTGTCCCTGGCCCACATTGTGGGAGCTTAAGATATCACACCTTGAATTGGAATACTGATGCTCTTAAAGAAGACTGAGCAAGTGAAAACTAGCTATGTCAAACAAAATGAATGATGCCCATAGAATGCCTTGGAATAGAAAAACTGATGGCCTTTTTGAGGACAGTAGGACTTGACTGTTTCCCTAACTTCCTCCCTCAGCATTCTGTTTCCTGTTTAAAAGACTGGAAATTGCTATCAGAATGGCCCCCAATTCTTGCACCATTGTTGAGGAACATATAGTAGAAACTGTACATCTGAGTAATGACTAATGTAAAGAATTGATGAGAGTAAAACCTAACAGGGAATGCACCCAAGGCAGCAGCACTCTGTACTCTACTGTACTGGATGTGGGGCTGCTATCACTGTATAGGAAGTAATTATAGCTTGAAATATTTACACATACATACCAGACCTCTTTGGAAACTACATCGTTTTTTGCTTCTTTCTTTTTTAATGTCTAGTCCTTAGCATGTTTGCTTGTCAGCCTCTCCCTGTCTCAGCACCTTCTTACAACTGTTTCATTTGGAACTCTTATCTTGTCATTCAGGGGGAAATGCACAGCCCAGACAGAGTTTCCTTTACTCTGTGGGAGGCACAAAAAAAAATTATAAAATTGTAATATATTTCTGTTAAACCATAAGAATTTAAGTTTGATTCAGAAATACAGTAGACAAATTGGCTTATAATTCTTCTTGTGAGCATCTTTTTTTTTAAATAAAGTAAAACTCTACTGACTGTACTATTATTGGATGGATCAGTAAATCTCACCAGTTAGGCTATTCTTCCATCTGTATATATCAGAACCTCTCCATTGTGCTTTATACTAAACTACTGGGGATAAGTAAGATAGCATGCTACAGTACAAAGAGCATTAGTTCTGGGGTTCAGAGTGGTTCTGCCATTTATTACCTATGTGACCTTGGGTATGTTACTAATTTTTCTGAACCTCATTTGAATATCTGCATTGTACAGCGAGCAGGTTGGTTCATGATTTAGGCTGGTCCTCAGATAACACTGCCTTCTACATAGTAGGTGTTTCGTAAAGACTTACCTATTAATTGGTTGGTTGGTTGCTGAGATGATGTCCAAGGCCCCATCTGGCACTTAAACATAGGCCCTGTAATAGGATCTATTCAAAGAGAAATTGTTATGCTTGGCTTTAGTCAATAATTTTAACCCACATATCACTTACTAACCTCAAAGCATGATCATGAATTTAGTATCTTTCAGTGCTCCAAAGACCATGATTTCATTGATATGAGTACTTTTTCCACCACAAGAAATCACAAATCTTTTATCCCTTAGTAGATGATCTGTTACTGTAACTAAAAAAGTCAAAAAAACACTCAGTGATCAGTTTTCTGGTTATGAACCTCTCTAGGCTGGTCTTCAGGTGATAGTTGAATAATCTTCCACTGGAGTCCTCAAAATCTTTCCAGCTTGGAATGAAAGGTCAGAATTTGTGAGATAGCCTTTGAGAATCCAGGGTCATCTCTGTGATACAATAAGGCATCAGAATAGGACTGTGGTTGGAGTTATTTAAACTCCCTTTAGGAAAAGGTTATAGGGGGGAACAAAAGGCATCCAGGGGGTCTAGTGGATATAGTGCTGGGCTTGGAGTCAGGAAGACCCCTGAGTTCAAATCCAGTCTCAGATACTTACTAGCTGTGTGATCCTGGTTAAGTCACTAAACCCTGTTTGCCTCAGTTTCCTCATCTATAAAATGAGCTGGAGGAGAAAATGACAAACCACTCCAGTATCTTTGTCAGGAAAACTCCAAATGGGGTCATAAAGAGTGACTGAAACAACTCAACAACAACAGCAACATTAAAAAAAAAATAAAAGCTAATTCCATTCCTATAATCAGTATATAAAAAAATACATAAACTTGACACCAAGAATTTCCACAAAGTTAAATTTTTATTTCCTTATGCTTTCCTGTTGCCTTTCAGTTTTTATGCCTCAAACCTCATCCTTTACATTGTTGCCATTTTCTAAGCCATTTTCAACTTTTTCCTTACTTTTCATGTTTTTGGTTGTAGTTGACAGCTTCCAACTCAAATCACTTTTAATCTCATCCTTGGAATTTGGAATATAGCATTTCATGAGATCATAAAGCTAGATGAGACTTCAGAAACCATCTAGTTCAACTTCCTCATTTTTCACATATAGAAACTGAGGAGAAACAGGGAGAGTAAGTGACTGGTTAGTCTATTGTCACACAGGTAATAAGTATCAAAGTTTGGATTTGTTTTTTGACTTTAGAGTAATTGTTCAATTGTTCTTTCTACTATATAAAGATAATTTTAGTGGTGGCTCCAAACGTCCTGATACAGCCTTTGGTAAGTCACTTAAACTCTTGAAGCCTGAGTTTCCCCATATAAAAATGAGAATGTTGGAAATATGGTACCATCTAATTCTAAATCTATGATCGCAAAGGAAGAGAAAGTAACCTCCACCCAGGTACCTGAGGACAGAGTGCATTTCCACAGCAAGAGAATGAATTTAGCTCTAGGTTTTCTGATAGCTAAGGTGAAAAGTAATATGGTTTTTGTCTTGCTAATGTCACTTTTAGTAATATTGGGGGAGGTGGGAGGGCAAAGAAGAAACTATTCTTCACTTCACCCTGATATCCCAGAAGGATATTATCAGTCAAATAATATCCTCTTCTTCTTTCTTCATCTATTCTTGCTGTTCTCCAGGTAAGCTCCTCCCTGACTTTGTTTTTTTGAGATATTCAAACCTACTATATTTTTGGTAGAAGGAACTTCTGGATAAGGAGATTCTCACTATCAGTGCAAATTGGTACCTACTCTGCAATTTATGGTTTTAGAGTGTTGACTGGGGCACTGAGAAGTTAAATGACTTGCCCAGAGTCACATGGCCAGTACATGTCAGAAGCAGGACTTGAATCCAGCTCTTGCTTCCTCTATCCTCCAGCTTTTTACCACCATGATGGGCTGCCTCTTCCCCCAACTTCTCCCTTACCTTAATCTCACTGAAAAAAAAAAGGTAAACTAAACTATATTATATGAAATTAAATTTGCTCCAAAATTTCAAAATTAAGCTGGGGGGGGGGGGACAGGGGCACTCATACTCATTTGTGTTACTTGTCATGAAAGAAGATTAAGCAGATTATTGATTACTGTACCTTAAGATCACTTTTCGCCTATTTTCACTTCTTTTGAATTTGTTATTATTGTTGTTCAGTCATATTGGACTCTTCATGACCCCATTTTGGATTTTCTTGGCAAAGATACTGGAGTGGTTTGTCATTTCCTTCTCCAGCTCGTTTTACAGATAAAGAAACTGAGGCAAACAGGGTTAAGAGACTTTCCCAGGGTCTCACATCTACTAAGCATCTGAGGCCAAATTTGAACTCTGGTCTTCCTGACTCTGGGTCCAGCACTCTATATGCTGCACCACCTAGCTGCTTTCTTTTGAATTTAGCAATTTGCAAAATTATATACGGATGTCCTGGTAGCATATACTAATTCTGTTCCTTCCCAAACCACCCACAAATAATTTTCTGATTACTTTGGTGATACATAGTACACTATATACAATCAGGCAGTGCCAGAAAAGCTCATAGCATCATGGCTTTAGAATTGAAAGGAACCTTAAAGATTAGGTAGTCCAAACCCCTCATTTTGTTGATGAGGACACTGAATTTCAGAGTGGTTAAATGATCACACAAGAAGTTAGTGATACAGTCTGAATTTGAACACAGCCCCTTGACTCCAAATACAGCAGCTTTACCATCATGTGTCTCATGAATATGCATCCTATATGTATAGAAATATTTACTCTTTGGACAAGACCTGAACTGAATTTTGCTTTATACTGTCTATGGGGAAAAAACTGCTTAGCAAATGAAAAATAAACCAGTTTGGAGGGAGAATGTTTGCTCTAAGGGTGAGAAGGAGGGTGGTGTAGTTAAAAAAAAAAAACACACTGAGTCACACCTGGCTCTGCTGCTCCCTAGCTATGTGACCATGGACAAATCACTTTGTTTCTTTAAGCCACGGTTTCCCCATTTGAAAATAAGGGGGTTAGATGGGCTGCTTCCTAAAATTACTTCCAGGTTTAAAGTCTTTGTGAGAGATACATATCTTTTATAGTGTGCATTTACAAATACTTTTATAAGCTGTCACTAGGCTAATTGCAAGCCATTATCTAATCATTAAATCAGGAACTCTCAGGACTTCAAACTAAAGTTACAAACTGTTACAAAGAAAAGGTACAACATATAATGGTAATAAAATGACATTTAAAAAAAAAACAACTCTGCAATTCATCCTTTTTACTGATTCATATTGGCCCTCCCTCACCAGTGAGTAATCCAAACTGGTGCCTCTGATTAATCCAAATTAGTCTGAACTTTAGTCATTGAAGTTTAAGATAGGAGGTTGTCTGGCCCTGATATTTCAATCTGCTAATTCAACAAAATGTGAACAGTAAATATACAACACATGGGAGGAACAAAAGAATTTTACTTAGTCAAAATTTATCAGCACATTTGCTTCCAGAGAAACTCATTTACAAAGCCACATACTAAAAATAGCTTTTTATTGTTGGTGTATTTTTGTATCTTAAGGACAAAACAATAAGATTCTCCCTAGACTCTCCCTCTGCTCCATTAATTCCAATGCAACACACTCAATTCGTTAAAATGGCTCAACACTAAAACATTAGTCCTCAATATTTCTACCTAGTGATGACAAAATTAATGTTTCTGAATTAAATATTCCTATTACAGCTCTTCTGATTCCACAGACAGAGTGTTTGCTTTCCTATCTCATCATTTGTATATTAATTTGCAGAAGCATAGGGTTGGTTTCCTAATTTAAGTGGTTTGGTCAGAAGGTGAATTTCTAAGCCTAAACAAATACCAATAGCTGTAACACTCATAGAAGCCTAAGGCATCAACTCCATAACTCTAAATTTTGGGAGCATATATACTTGAAATAATTTTGACTGAACAAACTATGTTAACAGTTGAGAGCTCTCTCTGACCTTGTAACAATGGAGCTTACTCTTCAAAATATATGCAAAACTATAGAATTAAGATGATTTGTAAAAAGTCATGTATAATTATATGTGTGTTTGAGTTAGAAGGTAAATTCTTTAAGAGACTGTTTCATTCTTTGTACTTTATTTATATCCCCAGTACCTAGCATTGCACCCAATAGGTAGTAGGTATTTAATAAGGACTTGTTACTATTGTTAATCAATCAATAAACATTATTAAGCACCTTCTATGTGCTAGGCACTGTGCTAAGGATACAAAAAGAGACAAAAGACAGTCCCTGCCCACAAGAAACCCACAATTTAATGCTGTATTACAAGCAGTCAAATTTAAGTTCAAACTAAGAAAAAACTCCCTAACCATTAGAGCTATGTAAAAGTGTTATAGGCTGTTTAACAGTTTTGCATAGCTTGAATGGGTTAGAGGTGCTACAGGTCTTCAGGGTGGATGACCATTTGTCTCAGAAGTTGTAGATGGGATTTTCATTCAGCTATAGGTTGAAAGAGGTAACCTCTAGAGCAAGCCTGCACAACCTGCACCCGGCCAGAATTCACAAAAAATGTAGAGGAAAACATCTCCTATATTTTTCCAGGGCTGCCTGAAAGCCTTTGGCCAGCCACAGGTTGTGCAGGCCTACTCTAGGGCTTCTTTCAGGTCTGAGCTTCTGATTTTTCTCTAGAAGTGTGTATGTAAATATTTGGCACATTTACATCCGGAGAAACTGATTTGCTAGCTGCAATAAATGCACCATTAAGTATTCTCCAAAATGAGAACCAACTGTAATCAATCAATAAGCATTATTAAACACTCTATGTCAGGCTCTGTGTTAGGTGTTGGGGATACAGAGACAAAAATAGGGCAGCCCCTTCTCTCAGGAAACTTACATTCCACTAGGGGAAAGTAGCATATCCACAGATATCTGAGTATAGAGTAGAAGTAGGGACAGGGCCTGTGATTTCATTGATATAGGGAACTCTTAGATCAGGAAAATCTATTAATTCACATTAGCACTTTTTCCAAGCTTAGGGTCTTAAGAGAGTTGCCTAGAACACTGAGGAATTGTGATTTGCCCAGAGCCACCACACAGGCTATATGTATAAGAGCCAACCTTGAGAATAATTCTTCCTGGTTTTCTTTGAGGTCAGCTTTCTACTCACTATACCCTACTATCATTCATACATACACACATACATATATGTATGTATACACACTGACATATGTGTGTGTATATACATATATGTGTATGTGTGCATACACGCATATTAGTTCAATCATGTCCAACTCTCTATGACCCCATTTTGGGGTTTTCTTGGCAAAGATACCAAAATGGTTGGCCGTTTCCTTCTCCAGCTCATTTTACAAATGAGAAAACTGAGGCAAACTGGGTTAAATGACTTGCCCAGAGTCACATAGCTACTAGGTGTCTGAGGTCAAATTTGAACTCAGGAAGATGTCTCTCTCTCTCTCTCTCTCTCTCTCTCTCTCTCTCTCTCTCTCTCTCTCTCTCTCTCTCTCTCTCTCTCTCTCTCTCTCCCTCCCTCCCCCTCTTCCTCTTTCCTTCCCTCTCTCCTGTAAGATGAGTATGCTATTCTGGAGAAGAGAAATCCCAACTAATGTATTAAAGCAAATATAGCCTGTCATTGTTTGAAAGGTTAAAGTTAAGAATGTATTTTCACAATTTAGAGCTGAGGGATTCATGATATAGCCTTCCATGGGTTGTGTTACAACTGTCGATGTTTATTCCAGAGTTTTTATTTTGATTGTATGACTTAAATCCATATAAAAATTTGGAAACTAATTTACTACTACTGCAACTCAATATTTTATATTTCCAAAAAGAACATATTTTATCTTAAAGATATAAACCACAAGCTGACTTTTACTTGGTTTACACTTTGGCTGATGACATTCAGTAACTTGATAGAAAATAAATACAATCACTAACCATAGTCAAGAGTTATTCTACATTCTGTTTTAGATAGATTTGCTCGTGTTTAGAATTTAGCTGAAAAATAGTCATATGGCATGTCTGATTTTGTTTTGCTTTTAAGACTTCTGAATATTCAAGGGAAACATGGGGATTATATTGGATTTGGGGTAGTCATTAGTTCATTTGCCATCTGTACAACCTCTGTATGAATATTATTAAATAAAAATTGCAGAAATTGGGAAACTCCTAGAATAATTTCATTGATAAGAACTTATTTAAGATGACTTGAAGAGTTGTCTTTACAAAACTTCCTTCTGTTAAAAGAACTTCCACTTTTTTACATCCTAGACTGTTGGTTTTAAACTGCTTGATAGTCATAACCATCTCTAAGGGTTCCTTTAAAACAGGGGTTCTTAACTTTTTTCATTGTCATGGACCTCGTCTCAGAATAATGATTTTGTTTTAAAAGTCACCAGTCTAGGACATAAAGCATAAAACAAAATATGTAGGAATATTAAAGAAAGTAATTACATTGAAATATAGTTATCAAAATTTATTTAAAACAAAATGTAAAAAAAAAAGTTCTTGCACTCCAGATTTAAAAAAAAAAAAGCCTTCTCAGTGGTCAAAAAAAAAAAGTCCTACACCAAGAAATTTTTTTATTTATAAACAAATAGTTGATTCAATCCAAAATAAGATTTGAAAATCTACAGATTGGTTTAATTTTATTCTCAACATTGGTAGCAATGGAATATAGATTATTTTCTTCTAAAGTAATTTAAGCCAATTAGTGTAGCTCAGGAAGAAATTTTTAAAAAAAAACAGCTACTAAATAGAACACCTATCATTGCCAGAATGGGCATTCAGGTGCAAATTGAAGTAAAATTAACACTCCCCTCCCTCACAAAATGTAGATTCTAGCAGGTTTTCACCCTCTAACTAATAGAACTTATAGTCTTAGAGAGTTGCCTAGGCATTGACGGTTAGATAATTTGCCCAGGGTCACAGACCTACTATGTGTCAGAAGAAGAACTTGGATCCAGGTCCTCTCTTGAAACTTGGGAGGCTAGCTTGTACTCAGTTCAATGCCCCCTCTCTGATTCTAGGTATACTAAGGAAACGCACCTGCTTTTGTCTAATGAAAAATAGTAAGTCAAAATAACAATGAAAAGCAATGGCAGTTTCTCCCAATTTAATAATAATGCATGTGTAAATATGCAAAAACAAAAATCACATAGGAGCTGGCAGAACCAAGGGACTGGGTAGTCTGCTTTTAAACTTTTAAGACTGCTGTTAGTATGTTAAGTAATGATAATGAGTGACACTGATATAACATTTTTAAAGTCTGCAAAATGCTTTATCTTCTCTAAGCCTTAGAACAACCCTGTGAAGTAGGTACTATGGATGTAAGTAGGCCTTATTTTATAAATGTGGAAAGTGAAGCTCAGAAAGGGTATGTAACTTGCTAGTAATTGACAAGGACCAGGCTTGAACCCAGATTTTCATGACTTGTAGTCCAGTGCCTGTGTTTCTAGCTCACCGCTTTTCCTAGGCGGTGTGGAGGAATAGGAAACTTGCTTGATTTGGAGGAAGAGGTCTTGGGTTCAAATCCAAATTCTGTCACTTTTTTTTTTCTTTTTAAGCAATTGGGGCTAAGCAACTTGCCCAGGGTCACACAGCTAGTAAGTGTCCAGTGTTTGGTCTGAGGCTGGATTTGAACTCAGGTCCTCCTGACTTCAGGGCCTGTGCTCTATCCATTTAGCCACCTCGCTGCCCCAAATTCTGGCACTTTTAAGCAAGACATTTAACCCTTCTGAGCCTCAGTTACCTCATCTGTTAAATGAGAGATGACCATCATTCTCTCTGCAGCTCTGAATATGGGAATTGGGAAAATTGCCTATTAATTTATTTTGTAGGAAATTTAGAGCACATATTTTATCCTTTCACAGATTCTTATAACAGCATTACTTTACAGAATAATCTGCAATCACACCTGCATTTTTTCATTGTTGTTCTTTTCAATTCAGTAAACAGCTACTTATGTGCTGGGCACTAGTGAAGACTGAGCTAACTACATTGACATTTAATTTTAAAAAAAAGGTAAAGCTGATACTTATTTTAATTTGGTATGATGTCCAAATATTCCTTAGCAGCAGTATCTGTGGGTAGATATACTGTTTCTAATTGGGCATGTCAAAGAATTTTGGCCAACTAGCTTCACTGCCTCCTTGTTCTCAACCTCTGGTCACGTTCAAAGTCAATTCTGCTATTACAATGAGAAGGATGTGTATTAGAAAAATCAGACATAATTTTTAAACCCCCCTTTAGAGATCATATTGACACTTAGTCACAAAACCTTTAGCTTGGTCACTCTTTCTGGCACCCAAATTTATTCTTACCAGTCAACTCAAATTGTGTTGGATAAGTCCACATTTGCTAAAACTGATTCTTTCTCTACCTCCCTAGCCCTGTGGGGAGAGTAACACAAGCATCATTGAAAAAGGCTATGTTTTATGCACACACACACACACACACACACACACACACACACACACACACAATTGCTCTGAAACATTTAAAACAGTAATTAGTGAAAGGAGTGACTGTTTAATTTGGGACCTGCAATTTGGCTTTTTTTATACTAGTCTGACTCTTTTTAGGGGCCACATGTTTAGCGTCATATAATGTTAGCAGTGAAAGGGACTTGAGTAAAATCATTTAGTCCAACCCACTCATTTTAGTGATGAGGAGATTGAGAGCCAGAGAAGGTAAATGATTTGCCTGAAGACAGAAACAGAGAATCCAAGCCTCTTGACCCCCAAAGCAGTCTTCTTTCCACCATGCCATATTGCCTCTCAAACCCCTTAGCCAGGTATGCAATGCTTCTCAAAAAAAAAAAAACTCATTTTACCTTTCAAACTCCATTTTAATTGACTTAAAAAAAAATCAGATGAGAATATTGAGCTCAATGTTGATGGCGCCTAAAAATGGAAGGGCTTTGAGAGATGATCTATTTCAATCTTTTCATCTTACAAATCAGCATAATGAGGCATTGAGGCCCCAAAGAGGTTAAATGACTTGTCCAAAGTCACATAGATTAGTAGAATAGTCAGGAATGAACAGGAAGTCCTCTCATTCTTTTGAAGGGGGGAAACAGTAGAGTAATTTCCATATTTTTGTCCTGGACCTAATAGAATTTCCTTCTATTTTTGTAGAAAGGACAGTGAAAATTTGTTATGCCAACAGATACTTTTTTTTTTGGCTTTCTCTGAAAGCCATGAATATCTCAACTTTAAATTGCGTTTAGGATCCATTGAAACTCAAAAGTATAACAAATTTGTTTGTGTAATTAGCAGTATTTTCAGTTTGTGATACATACACCATCTCAGATATACTGAGTGACCCTCTGCAAAACACCTAACGTCTGAGTACCCCAGGCAACTCTAATCCAAGGCTTTCAGTTATAGAGCAGGTGCCAGCTTGTGTAGGTAGAGGGATTTTCTGCACTGGAAATTACCTATTCCAATGAAATCACAGATCTGCTCTAGAAGAAGAAAAAAAAAAAGACCAGTCCAAGGACTTAAAGCAGCAACTTTAGGATATTTGAGTATATGCCATAGAATTATAGAATTTTAGAGCTGGAAGGGACCTTAATGATCTATCTGACGACCCTCTCAGTTTATAGATGAGGAAAGGAAGATTAAAAAAAGTTGCCCCAGATCACAAACTAGATAGTGACAAGAGTTAGGAGGAGAAAGCAGGTTTCTCCTTGTCCTTCAGGCTAAAATTCTAGAAGGTATTTGAGGGATTACTCTTTCTTCTCACTGTAGGGGCCATTGAGCAATTAGTAATTGAAAGTTGCAGCCTCACATAGGAGATCAAACATTGCTCTTGGAATCAGAAAGTTGTTGTTCAGTTGATTCAGTCAGATCTGACTTTTCTTGACCCCATTTGGGGTTTTCTTGGCAAAGATACTGGAGTAGTTTCACTCACTTCCTTCTCCAGCTCATTTTACAGATGAGAAAACTGAAGCAAACAGGGTTAAATAATTTGCCCAGGATCATACAGCTAGTAAGTCTCAGAGGTAGGATTTGAAGCTAAGTTTTCCAGACTCCAGGTCTAATTCTTTATCCAGTACATTTCAGTCGTTTTTCAGTCATATCCAATTCTTCATGACCCCATTTGGGGTTCTCTTGGCAAAAATACTGGAGTGGGGGCAGCTAGGTAGCACAGTGGATACAGCACTGGCCCTGGATTCAGGAGGACCTGAGTTCAAATCCAGCCTCAGACACATAACACTTACTTAGCTGTGTAACCCTGGGCAAGTCACTTAACCCCATTGCCTAGCCAAAAAAAAATACTGGAGTGATTTGCCATTTCCTTCTGCAGCCCATTTTACAGATGAGGAAACTGAGGCAAACAAAGTTAAGTGACTTGCTTAGGGTCACACAGTTCTTCAGTGTCTGATACCAGATTTGAGGTTGTTAAAAGGAGTCTTCCTGACCTCAGGCTGGGTACTTTGTCTACTGTGCCACCTAGTTGCCTGGAATCAAGAAGGACCTGGGTTCAAATCACACTTCACATGCTTTCTGGTTCCATTATCCTGGGCAAAACCTTTATGCTTCTGTTTCCTTCCCTGTAAAATGAGAGGTTTAGACTTGGTTGTCTTCAAGACCTCTTCCAGCTCTATAATCCCCAGTTGATCTTGAATGAATAGCATGGAACAGTCCAAGAAATATAACTGTGATGTTTGTTAACTATTAGAGCCTTGTAGAACTGTCCTCTTCCCTCCCCTTACTCCCTCCTCATGTAATAGCACAGACTCTTAAATATTTGAAACAAAATAGGGTCTTAGTGAACAACCTCCCTGCCTTACGTTTGATGAAAATATGGCTTCCTTCCTGAACTCTGAGTCACAGGGGGTACTAATCATTCAAGAAATAAGAAAGTGCCCATGCCAGAGTCATCCTGGCCCCTTTGTCTCAAGAGGGGACCCTCCATAAGCTCCTGGATAGTGACTATGTGGAGCAGTTAGGAGATGCAATGGATAGAGCTCTGGACCTGGAGTCAGGAAGACCTGAGTTCAAATATAGCCTCAGACACTTATGAGCTGTGTGACCCTGGACAAGTCACTTAACCTCTTTGTCTTAGTCCACTGGAGAAGGAAATGACAAACCAAAAAGCGTCTTTGCCAAGAAAACCCCAAAAAGGGCCACCAAGAGTCGGACACAACTGAACAACAACAGTGACTGCAGAGAACCTCTTTCTGAATGTAGCCCCCCCTTTCCTGGAAGTCTGTAGTGTTGCTAAACATGGGGACTTATGTTTGGTCCTTCCTTGGAAAGCTCTTGAGGCTCAGAGATGTCCTTTGTTCACTGTGCATTTCTAGTCAGAAAGCCTACTTCTACACCTTGACTCCAACACTTATTATTTCTGTGCCCTTGGGCAAATCACTTATACTCTCCAGGACTCAGTTTCCTCATCTGTAAAATGAAGGATTGGGCTGGGTGGCTGCCTCTGAGGTGCTTTCCAGATCTAATCTATAGTTACGTGACCCTTTAAGACCTAACCCAGGTGCTCCCTGCTCCATGAATACTTCCCTGATTTTCCATTTAAAAGTGATTTATTTATCCCTTCTTGAATTTTTCTGTGGCAGTTTATCTTCATCTCTGTTTTGTCCTTACCATAGTGTAAGTTAAATCATATTCATTTGTCTGTGTGACTTAGATCCCTATTAGAATGTAAAGTCCCTGAGGGCAAGGATGGTGCTGTTTTCATCTTTATATACTGAATACCTAATATTGTGCCTTCCATAAGTTTAAGTGTTGGTTGGTGTACCTGAATTCTTTTAAGCCATATGCTTTCATGGCAATATGCAAGGGCATGGGCATTCCCCAAATGAAGATTATAAAGTCTCTCTACCATAGTAGATGATTTCTGTGAGTTGCTGTGTATGAAAACTTCATCACCCTGAAGTGACTTTTCTGGGCATTATCCTCTGTGAATAGCTAAGGTGGTCCTCAGATACCAGACCCATGACCCGCTGCCAAACCGGGGCTCAAAGCCTCTCCTGCTTGGGAGAATCTTCTAGAATTTCCATTCTACTGGCCTCGCCTTCAAGTCTGGGGTCCTCTTCATGGGGATTGGGGTAGCACTTTAGTGAAAAAGTGGATTAGGCCTTAGAGATTTCATGGTGGCCCTAAACTCAGAGTAGTTTCAAAATTACCTTTTGTGTTCATATGATGATGATTTAAAGTCCCAAATAATTAAAAGAACAGGAAATTATTTTTATGTGTCTGTAATGTTACCATCACATATGAAGCAGGGAAAAAGGAAAGATGGCAGCTGAGATTTAGACAACCTTCTTTATCCTTCAGGGCTGCAGTCACTTGGTGGTGGTTACATATTGTAAGAGTTGGGATGTGAATATGTTGGGGATGGAAGTCAGACAAAGAGAGACTCAGTCTCTGAGAATGCTGTCGTCAAGTAACAGGGAAATGGTAAATAAGGGCCTTGAAGTCAAGTTGTGGAGCCGAATAACAAATGTTTGTTTGACAGGAAGATATTTGCCCTTATTTGAAAGGAACCAGTGGCTACTGGTACTGCTGACTGGAAGCCAGGACAATAAACCACAGAGACCCCATGATTGAAAGAGGACAATTATGTTAAAGGGTGCTATTTTAAGGGGGGAAAAGAACAATGTTCTATGCCTTTGCTTTTCCCACTACTATTCCATAATGACATGTGTCATCAAAGAAACATACAAACTTACTTGAGATCTCATTCTGAGGTAATTGGGTACCATTTTATACAAGGGAGGGGTTTAGCTTACATCTAGGTTGATTGTACTGTCTTGTATTTTTATTGTACACTTCATACCTCTGGCACATGTGATGATTGTACGTACCCATGGAAATTGTACAGGACTGAGATGGGACCTTCTCAGAGTTTAGCTATAAGAGGCTATATAGAATAGCGCTCATACCTCCCTACAGAGCCACCTTTTGCATGAAGTGAATGTCATCAACAATAGTTTTTTTTTTCACGATATCATCAGTTAATCAACAACCATTTATTAATCACCTACTATATTACCAGGCACCTGGCTACAGAGGGAGGTGAGGAGAAGAAAAAGGGAGGGAGGGAGGGGAGAGAGAGAGAGAATATTAAGACAGGAGAAAGGAAGAGAAAAAGGAGAAAAAGAAAGGAAGAGAGAGAGAGGAAAAGGAAAGAAAAGAGGAGAAAAGAGAGAAGGAAAGAAAGAGATGGAGAGAGAAGAAAAAAGGGAGAGGTATAAGAAGAACGAGGGAGAGAAAAACAGGAAGAGAAAGAGGGAGAAGAATGGAGAGAAAGAAAGGGAAAGAAATAAAGAGCAAAAGTAGAAGGGGAAGAGAAGACGAGGGAGATTATGCAAGGTTGAGGTAAAGAGGGAGTGCATTTCAGGAAAGGAGGATAGCCAGTACATTCACAGAGATGAGAGAATGAGTGCCCTTGGTGAAGAAGCTCAATTTGTCATGAATGCAGTGTGGGAAGCAGGGGTAATGTATGATGAGGCTGGGAAGATAAGTTGGGGATAGGTTGAAAAGGTCTTTAAAAAGTAAACAAAGGGCAAGTAGGTGGGACAGTGGATAAAGCACCGGCCCTAAAGTCAGGAGGACCTGAGTTCAAATCCAGCCTCAGACCAAACACCTGACACTTACTAAGCTATGTGACCCTGGGCAAGTCACTTAACCCCAATTGCCAAAAAAAAAAAAAAAGGTAAATAGAGGAGTTTATGTTTGACCTTAGACACAGGACTGGGATTGATTAAGGGAATGGCATGCTCAGATCTGTAATTAAGGAAAATCATTTTGGACTGGAGTGGGGGAGACGTGTGAGGAAGGACACCAGTTAGGAGGCCATTGCAGTAGTCTAGATGAGAGGTGATAAAGGCCTGAACTAAGGGTGGTGGTTGTAAGATAAAAGTACAGAGAAAGGGTTGCATTCAAGAGATGTTATTGAGGTAAGGTTTTGTTATAGTAAGAATTGGCAGAGAATTGGGTATGTGGAATGAGGGAGAATCAACAGTAATAACAAGGTATCAAACCCAAAAGGCTAGAAGAATGATGGTACTTTTGACAGAAATAGAGATTGTTTAGAAGAGAGATGGATCTGGGACCCTGGGGTAGGGGAAGAGAAGTTCCATTTTTGATATGTTAAATTTGGGATGTCTCTAGGACATCCAGTTTGAAATAAAAAAGGCTTTTGATAAAATGCAGCTTTGATAAGCTCTATAATGATTATTCATGAAATCTGACATTTGAGGGGAAACATTTTTTTCATCTTTCACACCTGAGAGTATTACAGGTTTGTTCTTCTCTGTTAAGTAATTCTTTGGTGTTCTAATGCTGTTGTGTTGATGGCTTAATATGATTTTGGTCGAGAAACTCACCTTCTCTTTCTCATTTTCTTCATCTGCAGAATGGAAGTGTTTATTATTGATGGTATAGGCTGCTAAGACAACACTTGATACATACATACATATATATATACACACACATTATGTATAAGATTTAGATGGAAAACAATGGAAAAACTTTTAAGTGGCAATTAGAAATTGTTATAAATAGGTAAAAGGATGTAGAAATTATATTTGATGCTATCCACATCCAAAGAAAGAACCATGGAGTTTGAATGCAGATCGAAGCATACTATTTGCTATTTTTTTTCCTCTTCTGTTGAGTTTTGTTTCCTCTTTCTGGTGGTTGCTTCTATTGGTTCTAATTCTTACTTACAACATTACTAATGTGAAAATGTTTAGTAGGAATGTATATATTTATGTGGCCTATATCAGATTGCATGCTGTCTTGGGGAGGGAGGTGGGAAGGGAGGAAGAGAAAGATTTAAAACTCAAAAGCTTATGGAAGTGATTGTTGATAAAGCAAAATAAATTAATATTTAAAAAGTGAAAAAAAGAAATCACATTTGAACAAAAGCTGGAGGAAATAGGGCCCTCTAGAATGTTTAAGGAAAAATAGACATGGACATGGAACGAAAGAGAAGATTGTCCCCCTCTTGATGACACTCAAAACCTTTTTACAGATGTATTCAGCTATGAATCATTCAACACTATTTCAAAAATGCATTCATAATCATCTTATGTTTCTTTATAACCAAAATACCTGAGAGTCAGAAGCCCTAGGTTCTAGTCCCAGATCTTTACTGTATAACATTAGGTAAGTTACTAGTAGTACTTTTCTTGTATTAAGTTTATTCATATGTACAAAAGAACTAATTGGATTTGGTCATAGGAGCATAGGATTAGAGTTGGAAGGGAATTTAAGAAATTATGCAGTCCAATCCACAAGCATTTTAGGGTCTCTGTTATGTGCAAGACACTGAGTATAAATGCTTAAAACAAGCAACTCCTCAAGCAATAAATATTCTGCTGGAATAATATAGCATATAAACAGATAAGTACATACATGATAATTTTTTGAATTATATTTTATTTTGTTTGCAAATGAAGATCCACCACTTTACCTCTCCCCAGTCTTCCCCTCTCTGTTGAGAAAGTAAAAATTAAAAATTTTAAAAAACCCTATTACAAACACGTATGGTCAAATAACACAATTCCTTGAATTGGCCATATCCAGAAAAATATGTCTCACTGTGTACTCACCTTTGTCGCAAGAGGTGAGCAGCATATTTCCTCATGAATCCTCTAAATTGTGATTGGTCATTGGGTTGATCAGGTTCCCAAGTGTTCCAAAATTGTTTTTACAATATTATTGTTATTGTATGAATTGTTCTGGTTCTGCTCACCTCACTCTTCAGCTATTCATACAAGTCTTTCCAGATTTCTCTGAAACTGTCCCCTTCATCATTTTTTTTGGGGGGGTGAGGCAATCAGGGTTAAGTGACTTGCCCAAGCTCACTCAGCTAGTAAGTGTCAAGTGTCTGAGGTCAGATTTGAACACAGATCCTCCTGACTCCAAGACTGGAGCTCTACCCACTGTGCCATCTACCTGCCCCTCTTTATCATTTTTTTTTCTTTTAGGCAATTGGGGTTAAGTGACTTGCCCAGGGTCACACGGCTAGTAAGTGCCAAGTGTTTGGTCTGAGGTCGAATTTGAACTCAGGTCCTCCTGACTTCAGGGCCAGTGCTCTATCCACTGCGCCACCTAGCTGCCCTCTTCATCATTTCTTACAACATACTATACTATGCTAGCTCTTATAGAATAGTGTTGTATTCCATCACATTCATATACTATAACTTGTTTAGCCATTGACCAATTGGTGAGTATGCCCTCAGTTTCCAATTCTTTTCCACCACAAAAATACCTGCTATAAATATTTGTGCACACATAAGTCCTTTTTTCTTTTTTTTCTTTCATCTCTTTGAGGTATAGATATAATAGTGGTATAGCTAGGTCAAAGAGTTTACACAATTTAATAGTTCTTTAATCCTAGTTCCTAATTGCTTTCCAGATAGCTTAGATCAGTTCATAATTCCACCAGCCATGCATTGTCACCTCTAGCTCTTCCAGCAAGTCATTTCCATTCTGGTGGGTGTGAGGTGGAACTTAAGGCATTTCAGATGATTTGAAGGAGAGCACTGTGGACTATCATGATCTGCAAAGGCTTCATGTAAGAGATAGACCATTAGATGAGACTTGAAGGAAGCTCAGGACTCTAAAAGACAAAGGGGAGGTGATTGTTCATTCCAAGCATGAGAGCTCTTCATTCCTCTGCAAAGACGCAAAAATGGTGACAAGTTCAAGGAAAAGAAAGTAGGCCTGTTTGACTGTGACTAAGTCTGAGTGAATAGGACAAATGTGTATTAAGTGTGGAAAGGTAGGTGGAAGTCACATTTTTTTTGGGTTTTGCTTTATTACATGTGAAGCATGCAAAACTTATTTCCATGTTAGCCATGTTTTTTCATTTATTTTTATTTATTTCATTAAATTTTTCTCAATTGCAAAAAATTTTACACTCATTTTTAAAAATTTTGAGTTCCAAATTCTCTCCTTTCTTGTTCCTCCCTCTTCTTGAGAAGGCAAGCAATTTGATATCAGTTGTACATGTGAAGTCCTTCAAAACATTTTCCATATTAGCCATGTTGCAAAATATAACAGACCAAAAAACCCCAAGAAAAATGAAGTAAAAAATTATACTTCAATCTGCATTCTGAGTTCATCAGTTCTCTCCCTGACAATGAATAGCATTTTTTATCATGGGTCCTTTGGAATTGTCTTGGATCATTGTCTTGATGAGGGTAGCTAAGTCTTTCATAGTGGATCATCATTACAATATTGCTGTTACTATGTACGGGGATCTTCTGGTTCTGCTCACTTCACTTTGCATCAATTCATATAGGTCTTCCCAGGTTTTTCTGACACTATTCCCTTTCATTATGTCTAATAGCACAGTATTATTCCATTACAACCATATACCATAACTTGTTCAGCCATTCCCCAATCTATGGGCATCCCTTTCAATTTCAGTTCTTTGCCACCACAAAAAAAGCTGCCATAAATAATTTTTGTGCAAATAGGTTGTTTTCCCTTTTCTCTGATCACTTTGGAATACAGACCTACTAGCGTTTATTGCTGGGTCAAAGAGTATGTATGCACAATTTTGTAGATCTTTGGGCATTATTCCAAATTGTTTTCCAGAGTGGTTGGACCAATTCACAACTCCACCAACAGTGCATTAGTGTCTCTATTTTTCCACATCCCCTCCAGCCTTTGTCTTTTTTTCCTTTTCTGTTATGTTAGCCAACCTAATAGGTATGAGGTAGTATCTAAGAACTGTTTTAATTCGCATTTCTCTAATCAGTAGTGATTTAGAGCATTTTTTCTTGTGACTATTGATAGCCTTGATTTCTCTTTCTGAAAACTACCTGTTCATATCCTTTAACCATTTATCAGTTTGGGAATGGCTTGTATTTTTATAAATTCTCTTCAGTTCCCTATATATTTGAGAAATTAGGCCTTTATCAGAGAAACTTGCTGTAAAAAATTTTTCCTACTTTCCTGTTTTTCTACTAATTTTGGATGCATTAGTTTTGCTTATGCAAAAGCTTTTAAAATTTCTTGTAATCAAAATTATCCATTTTACTTCCCATGATCCTCTCTATTTCTTATTTGGTCATAAACTCTTCCCTTATCCATACATCTGGCAGGCACATTTTTCTGTGCTCCCCAAATTTACTTAGGATATCACCTTTTATGTCTAAATCACGTACCCATTTTTACCTTATCTTGGCATATAGTGTGAGATGTTGGTTTATGCCTAGTTTTTGCCAAACTTATTTCCAGTTTTCCTAGCAATTTTTGTCAAATGGTGAGTTCTTACTCCAAGCTTGGATCTTTGGGTTTATCAAACATTAGGTTACTAAGATCATTTACATCTATGTATTATGTACCTAATCTATTCCACTACTCCATCACTTTGTTAGCCACTACCAGATTGTTTTCATGATTACCACTTTGTAGTACAGTTTGAAATCTGGTACTGCTAAACTGCCTTCCTTCACATTTTTCTTTGATTTCCTTGGTATGCTTGACCCTTTGTTCTTCCAGATTAATTTTGTTATTTTTTCCAGCTCTGTGAAATAATTACTTAGTAGTTTGATTGGTTAGGCGCTGAATAGGTAAATTAACTTAGTTAGAATTGTTATTTGTATTATATTGGCTTGGACCTCCCATGAGCAATTAATATGTTTCCATTTGTTTAAATCTGTCTTTATTTGTGTGATGGAAATCACATTGTAAAGAGTTTTAAATGCTAAACTGACTTTATATTTTATCCTAGACCCAGAGACAATTGGAGCAGTATGATCTAATAATTTTCCTATTTTATAAATGAGGAAACTGAGTCTCAGAGAGGTTGAGTAACATGGCTGAAGTTCCACAGGTAATAAGTTACGTGGTATCAAAGGCCCCATTAACTCTAAAATTAGCTCTAAAATTCTGCACTTTTGACCTTACTTATCCAACCTCTTCTTCTCCGTTCCTCCTCTCATGAGCAAGTGTTTTTGAGAGGCTGATGTTGACATTTTAGAATAAGATAAACTAGAATAATGGAATAGGTGCTCTGCTACTAGCTAGTAATCAAGAAATTAAAACTTTCTGGCCCCTGGAAACTGGTATTGGGCTAATTCTTAGCATTTCTGGCTTCTGTTTCTTATGAAATCAATAAATTACTTTCCTTTTTTCCTCACACTGTATTACATTTTTTAAAATTAGAAAAGAAGACATTCATTCTTCCTTTGTTTACCCATTAGCATACTGAATTATTGAGTTAAATTTATTAAGAAGGCACAATAACATGATTCACAGGTTAATTTATTTTGTGAAGTATGCCATCTGTTTTGTCCTTGCCCCTAGAAATACAGAAGTGATGCAATCTCTAGAACAGAGAGTACACACAAAGAAAAGTATACACTCCTAGAAGCCTTTCTCTTTAAGCACGTTTTGCACTCTGCACGTACCTCTTAAAGGGATCCCATCTGTTCATCAGTCTGTCTGTCTCTCATACTGGCATGTAACCATCTTTTATGCTACTGGACCGATAAGGAGGCATAGAGGAGGTAGAGTGTCTGAGCTAGGCATTATGATTGAATATAGTACTTGGAGGCAGGAAGGAGGAAGGGGGAAATGGAGTGTAGAACTTGTAAATGGGAATGGGACTAGGCATGTAAAATTTGGAGGACCAGAAATGGTCTACAAGCATCAAGCAGAGGGCCTAAAACTTCGTAAATTGTTCACTACAAAATCAGGCTCACAGGGAAGGATGAAGTAGAATCTAGGAGTGGGACCTTGATCCTGCCCACTCTATTTGATAACCAATACTCTACAAAGCAACCTTTTTCAAACAAATTACATCTTTTTGGGGTGCCTTTTATCTAAAGCTCATATTTTCATGAGATTATGATCAAATGATTATGTAAAGTGCTCTTTAAACCTTAAAAATATGTTACTGTCATATCATGCCTAAAGCATTTTAAGTTTGGGGTTTTGTTTTTGTTTTTGTTGTTTGTTTTTGTTTTTACCCTAAACCTAGGGCTGGAACTTGGAATTCTAATCCTGGTCAACTGATGATATCCTTATGATATCTTTAATCATCTACCTTCCTTCAGATTCATTTTTCCACATCTATAAAATTCAAATAGTTTCATTTGGCATGAGCTTGTTTATGTGTATGTAGTACTTCCTTTGGGACCACTCTTTGAGCTCATAATGATATTTTCACAGGGTGTGTAGCTGACTACTTTTCTCCTCAAGATTTTAGGGCCAACCCAAGGAGTTAGGGGGTTTTAACACTAGTTCCTGAGTCCCACTGTGCTCCTAATTATCAGTTAATCTATTAGCTTTTTAAGAAAGGGGTTTACTGAGAAGACATAGCAAGAACAGTTGTTACAAAACAGTTTCCCCAAATGGGGAGTAGGCTTGCACATACAGGGTCCCTGGGGAGAATGGACTTAAAGCATAATAGTAGAGAGTCACATATGCAGAGAACGTATGTGCCAAGGGAACACTTACGAATCCTAATCTAGAAGTCTTTTCCTCACTTTGCAGACAACTTCACAAGTTCCCCTTAGGTGACCTCTGAGGATCAATGCCTTAAGTCTAAAGGCCATTGCCACCACTTCTCTCTCACAAGGGGGGCACCATCTCTGAAGCCCACATCGTCCTTCAGTACCATCCTAAAGTAACTGTGCTTTTTACATTGAGCTACTTCTGTTTTGGACTAGCCTTTCACCTAAGACCTGGAAAGAATAAACAACAGAAATGGAGGTACCGTGGGGCATATGTAACCATAGTAGCTGAAAGTGGGAGAAAGGGCAAGACACCCTTCCTTTTCTACCTGGAAGCTCACAGCAGTCCTCGTCCTCAATCACCAGGGAGGGCAAGAGATCGAAAGATCATTGGACTTTCGTTTTGTGTGCAAATTCAGTTCCAGCTCATCACCACCTATTCACTGGTTCTTCTGTCTCTGTTGCCAGCCCTTCAATCAAACGTGATGGGAAACAGGTTTCCCAAGTTTTGCATGTTGGATTGGAACTACTCATATCTGCATTCTCTGTGTAACCCACCAAAAGGGACAAAATCCCTGTATGCTCTAAGAACTGGGTCTTCATTGGCCACTCACCCCATTAATGGTATCTGGATATACTGTGGCCATCACAATTGAGTAATACTCAGAAAGATGAATTGGAAATACTGTAGTTTCAAGCATATTGCTTTTTGCTCTATTTACAGAATTAATTTGATTTTATATATTAGAACAGGTAGAATTAGATGTTTTGTTTGGTCATTTTTTAGTCATATCCAAATCTTCAATGACTCCATTTGGGGTTTCTTTGAAAAGATACTGGAGTGATTTGCCATTTTCTTCTCCAGCTCATTTTACAGATGAGGAAACTGACGCAAACAGAATTAAGTGACATGCCCAGCTAGTTAAGTGTCTGAGGCCAGATTTGAACTCAGGAAGATGAGTCTTCCTGACTTCTGGCCCAGCACTCTATCCACTGGGCTACCTAGCTGCCCTGAATTAGATACTGCCATTGAGTTATATGATTCTGTTAGTGTTTATTGTGTGAGGTTTGTGGGGTGTTTGTGAGGACTAGCACCTCTGGTGTGAGCTTGCCAAACCCTTTTTCAGGGCTGCTTATCCACCTTTGGTGTCCCACCTGATTCACCCAACTCTCACCCATGGTTCTAAGAACCTGTAGCATGGGCAGTGGCCACAAACCATCTCAGCAGATCACCCAGACGAGGTTGAGGGTAACCAATAGACCTCAAACCTGTTGGTGAGTTAGGGGAGTGTCTACCCTAAGCATGTGAAGACTTTCCTCAAGGAATGGGTAGGGAAGAATGATTTGTTTCAACAGCCATGAAAGTGGCTGAAGCAGGTACTATGGAGCACTTAGAGCTTTGTCAGACATCAAAGACACCAAGGTCATCTACTACATCCTGGGCCATTGCCAGTCCTCCTGACTTTTGTCTTGCCCCTGGACTTTGGTGACTCTGGAAGATTGAGGCTGATGTTTTTGTTTTGCTTTGTTTTGTTTTTAAGTGAGGCAATCGGGATTAAGTGACTTGCCCAGGGTCACACAAACTAGTAAGTGTTAAGTGTCAGATCATGTTTGAACTCAGGTCCTCCTGACTCCAAGGCTGGAGCTCTATCCACTGCGCCACGTGGCTGCCCCAAGGCTGATGGTTTGGTTTTTTCTGGCTTTGTTTTGTTTGTTTGGTTTGGTTTGGGGTTTTTTTTTTGTTGTTTTTTGTTTTTTTTGTGCAGCTCTGCCTCACTTAAATCCAATTCACTTGTCAGTCTAGGTATCACCCTGTGATGTCATTGGTTCTCTTTGAAAACAAAAGACAAACAACAACATTGTGTAGGAGAAGATAAGGTGGAGTGTATCTAATTTATGGATCACAGGGTTGAGCTTTGTGCCATTAGGTGTATTACTATTTATGTTAAATTAGAAGCAATTCATGATATATTTTTTAAAAATGTAAGTAAAATAACAAAAGATATATAAATATATAAAATAAAGTTTAATTAAACCTTATATATACTGATCATTATGAAATCCGACTTGTCTTTCCCCCCCACACATAGTAGCCACTTGCTGTTTTAACTGAAGGTTTATAAGTGTTGTTAAGTGTTGAATGATATAGACCTAATCTATTAGAAAACTTATGAGTAACTCATTTGGAAATAGAAATCTTGAAGTATGAATTATCAAAAATATACTTCGGAAGAAGACCATGAGAAGATGCTATACCAAGAGCAGGCTGCAACACATTACAGATAAAGAGTTTCAGAGAAGTGGAATAAAGGATGTCATCAGAGAAATGTATGACCAGAAAAAAAAAGATGATCAGTTACATAGCAGGAGTAAGATAGTCAGTCCACAGCAGTAAGCACATAATATCAAAATAATGTAACAAAGATCCCCTGGATGTTAGATTGGTCCCCTGGGGCAGATTTATAAGAGGATATGACATAGACAATCTTCACACAGTTCGGGCAAGGATGAAAAGGTTAGGATCTCTATGATAAATGGAAATACCTACATTGACACTACAAACTGCTGCAAAAATGCCATTGAAAAGATATACTGACAACTTTGAGAAGATCTTTTCTCAAAATTCATAAATAAAAAATTAAACATGCATGCAATTTTTTTCAAAATCCACTTAGCTATACATAGAAACTGAAAATTTTTTTTTTATTGTCTAGTCATTGTACTTCAGCTGAAGTTCTTGTTTCAAAACAAAAATGCTTGACCCAATGAAAACATGGCTCTGGAGTCCAAGGGCACTTGGGTTCAAATCTCACCTCTGATGCTAACTACCTCACAGCAAGCAAGTCATCTAATCTTCTTGGGCTTCAGTTTCCTTGTTGCTAAAATGAAGAGGTTGGACTAAACATTCCTTACATGTCTAGACATCTGATCCAATAATCTTACATGACTGGAAATGATACTCTTACAGCCCCAACTCTTTGTTGGGGAAAAAATGAACCAAAAAATCTTAATTCTTTTACCTTCCAGAATTTGCACTAGCCTTATTGGATGTTGCTAGGTCACTTTTGTTTAAAAGAGTCAGGTCAGATTTTATTGCTTTAGGCCTATGGACATGACAAAGTGCCCTGGATTGTGAGTTGGGTGACCTGGATTCTGGTTCTTGTTCTGCTACTGTCTTCTTAGCCTCTGGCAATTCACATCCCCCCCGTGGGTGTTCATCTTCTAATAGCCAAAACAAGTAGGCTGAATCAGAGAATCTCTAAGGTCCCTTCATCTCTAAAACCATGATTCTAGGTGCAGTGTAATCATCAGGTGGAGTGAGTGAGTTTCCCATATTTAGTATTTCAGAGATTTCATACAAAGAAGTCAGGCCAATATGTTGAAGAAAGTTGGTTTTGATGTTGCTATTCCATAAGGAAAGGGAGTCTAGATTCTGAATGAAGCCTTGCTGAAGTAAGTTATGAAGACCCTCAAATTCAACCCCTAATTTCTTTTTTTTTAATTTTAAGGATCATATATTGGCTTATCTTATTATCTCCATTTAAAGATTATTATAAGAAGAGGGCTGATTCCAATCCAGAGTAGGCCTATGTGGGTTGTTAGGTTCTCCCCATGTTTTGTTTTGTTTGTAACTGTGTTTAAACACAGTTCATCAAAATGAATCGACCCAGTAGCCATGTTAGAAAATGTATTTTTGCACCTCTTGTTAAGGAGTTGAGTAACAGGCTTCCTCATTGGCCCTCTGAAGACGTGGTTGGTCATTGCATTGATCAGAATTCTTAAGTTTTTCAAAGTTGTTTTTCTTTACAATTTGATGTCTTTTTATAAATTGTTCTCCTTGTTCTGCTCACTTTACTTTGTACATAAGAAACTACAATTCTAAGAATCTCTGCACAATCTAGAAGGATAAAGAGGACTCTCTTCTCCCCACAAATCCTCCCTCGAAGGCTTATTTCTCACTCCTGTATGTGTTAGAAATATTTCATCTGCTGTCATGAGTCCGGCAGCAAAGCAAACTGATTTATGAAAAATATATTTCAGAGATGAGTTATCCTTTCATCTTTTCTTTATTTTCCCATGAGAAATAAATATAGTCTCTAGGCAATTGCAAAAATATTTATGGAGTTAAGAGTTTGCAGCATGATGTGGTGGGAAAAGCCGTGGTTCTATACTCAGGAGACCTCGGTTTCTCACCTTATTTATTTTTTGAGCATGGGCAAATTACTAGGTTTCTCTGTTATCCCTTTTCTTCATATATAAAATGGGGAGAATACTTGAACTGCTTACTTTTTATGGTGTTTTAATAGACTCTAACATGCTTTTAATAATGAAGCATTTTGCAGTTGTGGCTTCACCTCTTGTTGTGCTATTTAGAACTCTCAATGCTATCCTGCCATCACATTAGGAAGCTTGCTTGCACAAGATAATACACACAAAGACTGGTAAGATAAAGATTCAGGATGAAGCAATGGATGGACCAAACCCCATGATGATGTCAGTGAGCTTTTGTTGTCCTGGCCATTTTTTGATAAAGCATAATTTACAATTCTGAAAAGAATTATGTATAACTAGCTCTGTGGTATAAAGTAAGTACATGAATGGGTGTTCCCTTCATTGAAGCAGTCTCAACAGTTAAAGCTTAAAGTCTTTTGTTATCAGAGTTGGTGCTGAAACCACATTCCATGTGGTGGAAGACACTGCCACAATACAATTTAACTGATGGAAGATCTAGATTTAAAACTAGTCTTCCAAGTGGAGGTCACTCAATCACAGAATCTCCAAGTTGGAAGGAGAAGTAAAGGAAAGGGAGCAGGCAATCATTTAGCACCTACTAGGTGCCAAGCATTGTGCTAAGTGCTTTATAAGTAATATTTTGTTTGATCCTAACAATACCCCTATGAGGTGGATTCTTTTATTATCTCCATTTTGTAATTGAGGAAACTGAGACAAGCAGAGGTTAAGTCATTTGCACAGTCATGTGTATAGCTAGTGTCCAAAGTTGCATTTGAATTTGGGTCTTCCTGGCTCCAGGCCTAGTGCTCAATCCAGTGCACCACCCCCCTGTCTAGGGATTTTGGAAGCCATTCTGTCCAAAGGTATCTACTCTGCATCATCCCCAACAAGTATTCATCTGGTACAGAAGATCTCAAGTTAGAGGGTACCCACTGCTTCTGTAGGTAGCCTCATCCTCCTTTGGAGTAGTTCCAATTGTTAGGAAGTTTTCCTAACACCAAACCTAAAGACCAGAAGAGGAAAAAAAAATCCATTATATAATATAATTACATATCAGTTAACTCCATATGTGCTGGAATGTGTTAGACACAACTCCTTTTATAAAATAAAAAAAAGTCTTATAATCTATAAATTAAGCATTAAAGAAATAGTTCTCTTTTACTCCAGTCAAGATATATAGAGATGCAGCCTGGTATAGTGGGCAGAGAACTGGTCTTGGAGTCCAAAGGCAAAAGTTTAAGTACTAGTTCCAATATTTACTAGCTGTGGGAACCTAGCCAAGTCAGTTAGTATGTCTGTGACTCACTTCCTTCATCTGTAAAACAGTGATATCATTTATAACTCACATTTATATAATTCTTTGCAAACTTTAAAGTACAATGTAAACATGAATTATGTTGTAAATAAATTTTTTTTCCAAAGGGGGGGAACATTACATTAAACTGGCAGTGACCAAGACTCATAGACTTTTAGCCCTCAAAAAAAGCTCTCCCCCACTTACTTTAGAGATGAGACAGTTAAGACTTCGGTTCAGAGAAGTGCCCAAGGCCACAATGCATATCAGAAATCTTATGGGCTTAAGTTCTGACTGTTTTTTACTCTTTGATGATTTTAGAAAGGAAATGCTTTATAAATGATCAGTTGGAAGATGCTTTGAACTTATAAATTGAATGGAACATTTGAACAGCTGAATAATTTTTTTTCAGCTGAATAATTTTTAAATATTCATGAATAAAGATGGTATAGTACATTCCTCTTGAAGTTTTAAAATCACAAAAGAAATTAGTTTGGACCATTGTCACTAGGACAAAATTTTCCTCCCCTCTCCTGAAGTTATAAAGAGCCAGATGGTGTAGTGGATGAAAAACTGGCCTCAAAGCCATGAAGACCTGGGTTCAAGTCTGAACTCTGACACATTCTGACTGTGACTGGGTGAATCACTTAATTTCTCTGTGCATTAGGCACGTCTCTAAGACTATAAATGTCAGAGAAGATGCCTACCTGCATTGACTCTGAAAACTGGCACTGGTAGGGAGTTTCCTCACCCAGTAGTTCCATATAGCAATGAATCAGATATAAGATAACTTACAAACTGTGGCTGCCATTGCTGGGGATGCCTGGGATCCCATTCTCTTTGCAGCTTCTGGGGTCTCTCAAGAATCAACCAGTCCTCTCCCCAAAACTTCCTTCGCTGCTGTTTAAATCTCATGAGTCCTGCTACAGCCCAGTGAAGAAAGGGGAGCCTCTGCATGTGGTAGGGCTAGAGGAAGTGAAGCTGGGGGAGTGGTTGGGGAGGGAAGACATCTTCCTGGCAATCTTTTTTTTAAAATAATTAACTTATTTATTTTTTGTTTTCAACATTCACTTATATAAGATTTTGAGTTTTAAATTTTCTCCCCCTCCCCAGGATAGCGTGCAATCTGATACAGGCTCTACTTATACATTGATATTAAGCATATTTTCCCATTAGTCATGATGTAAAGAACAATTAGAACTAATGGGAGGAACCACAAGAATGAAGCAATAAAACAAAACAACAAAGGAAAGGGAGAGCAAATAGTATGATGCTTCCATCTGTATTCAGACTCCAGAGTTCTTCTGGGCGTGGATAGCATTTTCTATCAGGAGTCTTTTAGAATTGTCTTAGATCCTTGCATTGCTGAGAATAGCCAAATCTGTCAAAGTCAGTCATTGCACAGTGTAGCTGTTATTGTGTACAATATTGTCCTGGTTCTGTTCACTTTACTCAGCATCAGTCCATACAAGTCTTTTCAGATTTTTCTGAAGTCTGCCTGTTCATCATTTCTTATAGCACAATAGTATTCCATTACATTCATATATCACAACTTGGTCAGCCATTCCTCAATTGATGGGTATCCCCTCAATTTCCAATTCCTTGCCACCACAATAGGAGCTGCTATAAATATTTCTGTAAGTATGGGTCCTTTCCCTGTTTTTATGATCTCTTTGGGATACAGACCTAGAAGTGGTATTGCTGGGTCAATTTGATAGCCCTTTGGGCATAGTTCCAAATTGCTCTCCAGAATGGTTGGATCAGTTCACAACTCCACCAGCAATGCATTTCTGTTCCAATTTTCCCCACATCTTTTCCAACATGTATTATTGTCCTGTTTTGTCATGTTAGCCAATCTGATAGGTGTGATGTGGTACCTCAGAGTTATTTTGATTTGCATTTCTCTAATCAATAGTGATTTAGAACATTTTTTCATATGACTATAGATAGCTTTAATTTCTTCATCTGAAAATTGCCTATTCATATCCTTTGACCATTTTTCAATTGGGGAATGACTTATATTCTTATAAATTTGAGTCAGTTCTCTATATATTTTAGAAATGAGGCCTTTGTCAGAGAAACTGACTGTAAAAATTCTTTCCCCGTTTTCTGCTTCCCTCCTAATCTTGGATGCATTGGCTTTGTTTGTGCAAAACCTTTTCAATTTAATGTAATCAATATTACCCATTTTGCATTTCATAATGTTGTCTATCTCATATTGTCATAAGTTCTTCCCTTCTCCATAGATCTGAAAGGTAAGCTATTTCTTGCTCTCCTAGTTTGCTTGTAGAATCAGCCTTTATATCTAAATCCTGTACCCATTTTGACTTTATCTTGGTATAGGGTATAAGATGTTGGTCTATGCTCAGTTTCTATCATACTATTTTCCCACTTTCCCAGCAGTTTTTGTTAAATAGTGATTTCTTATCCCAGAAGCTGGAGTCTTTGGATTTATCAAATAGTAGATTAGTATAGTCATTGACTGTTGTGTCTTGCATACCTAACCTATTCCACTGATCTACCACTCAATTTCTTAGCCAATACCAAGTAGTTTTGTCTTCCTGGTAATCTTAAGTTGGAAGAATAAAATTTTTTTCTATGGAAATATTATAAATAATGTTTAAGTTCTACAGTGTAATAGTAATGTAATTCAGAAATATGAGGGTAATTTTTGTTTGGTTTTTGTTTTCTGGACATACTATTTTATTGATGCAAGTTAAAAATTCTAGAGTCAAAACTCCTGGCACCAATTCAGCTCAGCAACTCACTTGCAACTTACCCACTTAGAGAACTGCCAAGAGTGAGGATCAGGGTGGAGAGGTTAAGTGACTCTGCCTGGGTCATTTAGGTATTATGTGTCATGGACAGGACTTGAACCCAAATCTTTCTGACTCCAATGCCAACCCTTTTTCTAATATAACAGGCTGCCACATCAATATTATGAATTCAGTGTGCTTTTTATTACCTCACCTGAGAACCTGATGGTTTATGAGATGGCTTCTTTAGGAAAATGTCCAAGTTCCAAACAACTAATACAAATACACTTTTAAAATATAACCCATTTGTAAATAAAAAGCTGTCTGTACTTGATAAAGAAGCAATCGAACATCATTTCCTCTACCTCTGAGTGCATGTGTGAATGTGATGCCCTAATGATTTGTTCAGGAGAGCTGCTAAATACTGCAGTGAAATAGGTTTCCTTTGACCAATATATTAAGGCCTAATGATGGTCCGACCATAATGCTTGATTGAAGGGCTGGCAATAGAGGAACCAGTGAATCAGGAGGTGATGAGCTGGAACTGAATTTGCACACAAAACAAAAGTCCAATGATCTTTCAATCTCTTGTCCTCCCTGGTGAATGAGGACAAAGATTTCTGTGAGCTGCCAGGTGGAGAAGGAAAGGTATCTCGTCTTTTCTCCCACTCTCAGCTGCCGTGATTCCATAAACCCAAGGTACCTCTCTTCTGTGTGTATTCTCTCTGGTTCTTAGGTGAGATCTTCTAATCTCCAAAATGAGTAGGCCGAATCAAGTCCCTTCATCTCTAAAACTTATTTTTCAGAGGTGTGAAATAATTTACTATTTGTGATGTCTTTAAGTTGAGTTGGACATTGTTTGGTTTTGCTTGAGAGTATATTCAGGTTCTGTAAGGCTTCTCTCTTGCTTTGTAGCACAGTAATTATGTGGCCAACTTGGCTGAACATTCCCATTCCTTGCTTAATAGTATAACAGCTGCCAGCCCCACAGCTAGGCAGTAACAATAGAACTAATGAATTAAGCCATTAGTACTCACTAAGACTCAACCAGAATTAATTGCTTTAACTACCTGTCATCCTGAAAAGCAGAGAACAAGTCTGTGAGGGATTAAAGCACTCTGACAATCAAATTCAGTTGAAAGTACATATAGAATTGTGATGAAGTACTATTGTGCTGTAACAATGACGAGAGGAAGTGGTTTCAGAAAAAACATGATAAGACCTATATGAACTGATGCAAAGTGAAGTGAGAAGAACTAGGAGATCATTGTGTACAGTAACAGCAACATTGTAATGATGATCAACTATGAAAGACTTGGCTACTCTGATCGATACAATGATCCAAGACAAGCCCCAAGGACTGATGGTGAAAAAATCCTCTTCATCTCCAGAGAGAGAACTGATGAACTCTGAGTGCAAATTGAAGTGTAATGTTCTCACTTTATTTTTATTATGCTTGATTTTTTGAAATATGATTAATATGGAAATATGTTTTGCATGGTTTCACATATATAATTAATATCATACTGCTTACTTTCTTGGTGGGAGTGGGAAGGAGGGAGAGAATTTGGAAATCAAACTGTAAAAAGAAAAGGTTGCTAAAAATAAATAATTTTTTTAAAAAGAAAGAAAGGAAGTGCATATAGATAAAGAACCATAAAACTTAATTGCATAGTCTTAGTTTTGGAAGGGCCCTTAGAGGTCAGCTCATCGAACACATACCTGAACACCATGGAAAGAACAATAGATGTAGAACCAAAGGACTTGATTGCAAATCCTGGCTCTGCCATTATATTGCCTATGTAGCCTTAGGCCAGTCACTTTGGCTCTCTGGGCCTCAGTTTCCTTATTTGTCAATTGAGTCGTTGTGACCCCTTGGCTCCGTTGACCTGATGATCCCTCTATGATAGTGGTTCTCAAAGTGTGGCCCATTAGACCACCAGAGGGTCTGTAGGACCCCTTCAGGGAGTCTATGAAGTCAAAACTCATTATAATAATATTAAGATGCCATTTGCCTGTTGAAAACACTTCCTTTTCTAACTGCATATCTTTGTGATGCCAAATTTTCTTTATATAATCCAACCAATACAAACTGAATATAGAAGATATGAAAATCCATTTGTCTTCTATTAAGCCAGACATTAAATAGATTTGCAAAAATATGTAAAACAACACTACTTTTCTCACTAATTTTTTGTTATGGAAAATATATTTTTCATAAAATGTTATTTTCATATGTAATGGGTTTATTATTATTATTTTAAATAAATTAATGAACAAATATTTTTAAAATTTATCTGTCTTAATTTCTAATACAATAAATATCAATAGATGTAACCTATACAGACAAAAGCCGTTGAGGGGCTCCTCAAAGATTTTTAAAAGAATAAAGGGCTTGAGAATCACTACCCTGCCAACAATAAGTGGTTGTCTAGCCTTTGCTTGAAGACTTTTAGTGATGAGGAACACATTCTCTTCCAAGGCAGTCCTTTCCTACTTTAAGAAAGTTTGACTTATGAGGAAATTTGTCCTTTATTCAGACCTCTTTTCACTTCCATCAATTGCTTCTAACTCTGCCCTCTAGAGTCAAGCAAAACAAGACTTTCCTCTTACATATCTTTTCTTCTCCAGGGTAAACATCCTCAATTCCTTCAAATGATCTTACAGCATGGTCTCAAGGCCATTTACCTTACTGATTGCTCTCCTTTTGCTGTACTCTGGTTTATCAATATCCTTCTTAGAATGTAATGCACAAAACTGAACAAAATACTCCAGATATAGCCTGACCAGAACAAAATGCAGGAGGATTTTCACCTCCTTCCTCAGAAATGCTAAGAGCAGTCTAAGAGTTCGCTAACTTACCTATAGTCCTATGCATGATGAGTTTTCAATTCTCCTAAAACCCATAGCTCTTTTTCATACAAATTACTATTTAGCTGCATCTCCACAATCTTATACTTGAGAGGTTGACTTTTTTTTTAAACTGGTGTCTAAGTCTTTTAACCTAACATCAAGATTGCTTTGAAACCTGACTCTAGCTAGCAATGTGTTAGCTATTCCTTCTAGCTTTGTGTGATGTGTAAATTTGATAAGCCTACTATCTATACCTGTATCAAAGATAAAAAATGTTCTGTGATGCAGAGCCAGACACAGATCTCTGGGGCACGCCTTCAAGTTGACATTGAGTCATTAATGATTACTCTTGGAATCTTGCCATTCAGCCAGTTGCAAATCCACCTAATTGTACTATGTTCTCCATCTTTGCACAATAGTTTGACATACTTTATGAAGTGCTTCACTGAAATCTAGGTAAACTGTAAATGTAAATATATATATATATAGTAATCTTCTCAATCTGCCACTCCTGTAATCCTGTCAGAAAAAGGAAATTATTTTAGCCTGGCATAACCTGTACTTGATTCAAGAATGCTGGTCCTTTGCCATCATTGCTTCCTTTTTTAGATGTTCACTAAGATCCTTTTAATAGCACATCCCCAGATTTGAAATCAAGCTCTGGCCTAATAATATTTAGACTCCCTTTTTTCTCTTTTCTGCAGATTGGAATATTTGCCATTTCCCAGTCCTGCAATGGCTCTCTTATTCTCCACAATCTTTCAAAAAAAAAATCACTTGCAGTGTCCCAATAGTCACATCTGGTAGTCCTTTTATTACTCATAGATGTGGTTTATTGGGACCAAGATGCCTTACTAAAGGCATCTGGGTGCCCTCTTATTATCTTTTACTTATTTTGGGTATCAACTCCTTGTTAGCCATTTCATTTTTTTCTCAGTCCTTTCTAAAGACCATTTCCCTTGATGGAGAAAACAACCAAAATTAAGAACTGAGCAGCTCTGCTCTCTGTCAGGTTTTTCCCATCCACCGAAAGCATCGGTCCTACCTCTTCCTTGATCTTTTCTATTTTCCCCAATTTAGATTAGAAAACAAAACATTTTTTGTTGTCCTTAGTTTTTCTCCACAGCCTTATTTCAGTCTGAGCTTGAACACTTCCTAACACTGTTCTCACTATATTCTGCCATATTTTTGTAGTCATTGCATGCTGTTACTTTCATATTCTGTACGTGTCTTTATGAATTCTTTGTACATCCTCTTTAGTATCTTTTAAAACATTCTTCCTCCCCTCATCTTCAGAATTGTTTCTATTTGAATGTCAAGAATTTCATTTTCTCATGGAGAATGTAGAATTTTTGTCCATGGGATTCTATCACTCCTCTGAACCCTTTGCTGTATGCACTCCTCAAATATAGGCGGCATTGTCAGACTATTCCTAGCTTTCCTTTGCTAAGATGAAATGTTTACCTTGATAGTAACGACAAGAGTTAATATTTATATAATATTTATTATGCTCCAGGTATTGTGTGTTTTACAATTATTATCTCATTTGATCCTCACAATATCCCAGGGATTTTGGTGCTATTATTATCCTCATTTTACAGATTAGGAAACTGAGATAAACAGAGGTTAAGTGACTTGCACAACATCACACAGCTAGTATCTGAAGCTGGATTTGAGCTCAGGGTTTCCTGACTCTAAGTGCACTGCACCACCTTACTTTCTTTTCTTTCTTTTTTTTTTTAAGACGATTGGGGTTAAGTGACTTGCCCAGGGTCACACAGCTAGTAAGTGTCAAGTGTTTGGTCTGAGGTTGCATTTGAACTCAGGTCCTCCTGACTTCAAGGTCACCACTGCACCACATTACTTTCCCCCAATATTCTTACCATTTCCACTTCAACAACTAGTTCCTCTCAATTGGTGAGAATCAGATCCAGGATAGATTTTCCCCTCTTGGTTTCGCCGTCTTTTGAAGAATAATGTCATCAAGTTAAGTCAATAAATTATCAGCTTCTCTGTTCTTGACAGGAAGAGGGAATTCTAGGGGTGTCTATATAATTCAAGGCCCCCATCATTAGTATATCATGCCTATGTGCCACACTTCTGATCTGTTTCCTGAACTCCTCATCTATTTTTCCTTTCTGTCTAGGTGGTTTGTAGTATATTCCAAAGGTAATACATTACACTTCCTTTTTTTGGCTCTCTTCATCTCTGGCCAAAAGCTCTTCACCACGCTCCATCTCCCACCCAGGCTTCTTTCTTTCTTCATAATAATTATAATAATAATAGCTTACATGTATATAACACTTACATAACATTTATATAGCAGTGTGCCAGGCACCATGCTAAGTGCTTTACAATTATTATCTCCCCTGATCTTTGCAACAGCTCTGGGAAGTAAGTGCTATTATTATCCCCATTTTACAGTTAAAAAAAAAACTGAGGCAAACAGCACTGGCTACATGACCCTGACAAATCATTTCTACTCTCTCAGCCTCAATGTCCTCATCTGCAAAATGAAGATAATAGCATCCATCTCACTGGGTTGTGGTGAAGATCAAATGAGATAGGAGGTGTAAAATGTTTTGCAAAAATGCTAAAGCGCTTTATATTTGCTAGCTAGCTATAAGCATAGGTGGACAAAATTTATGCTGCTATTTTAGCTTTCCTTTCACACTTTGCTATCTAAATGAATGTCAGGTGGGTCCATCTTCTGTCTCATTGGGAAGTTTTGGGTTGGTTATTTTTTTTCCTGGTGATACCTCGAAAGACCAAGTGGTCTCATCTAAAATGCAGTCATAACAAGCAAGAGCCCCAAGCGCAATGTGGTAGTGAGTCTACAACTCACATAGCTCAGAAAGGAACACTGTGGGCAGATATTATGCAAATGTTCCCACACATCTGGGTTGGTTCCAGACAATTACCAGGACTCTCAGGAACAGACTATGCTAACAACTGTGGGGAAAAAAATAGAACAAATGGTAAAGTTAGAAATGAATCTGAAATGCCCAGCAAGTAGAACATTTACCAGGGACAAAAGGTAATCCAACTTTCTAGGGAGATTCTATGGGTGTCCTTAATTCCTTCATTTGATTTATCATCTGCCCTCTCTGCACTCTTGATAGTTCTTCCTCAGAGTTACCTTTGTTCCGTATGCTGCAGTTTATGCGTTTTGCACAGCACTTTCTTCCTTTGTTTTGCCAAGGCTACAAGAGTTTGAAGAAGAGACATGGCTGGGGTTAAGGATCCCTATAGGATTTTGAACCCCAGGCTCTGACTACTTATTTGGCATTCCTTTCCATCTTATAAGCCCTCACCTTTATGAGGGGAAAGGAACCCATCCTTTATCCCCATGCCTTTGCTTTCACACATTGTTATTGAGGGAAGAGGATAAGATGGATGAGAGATTATTGAAGAATAAAACAATGACTTTCTGCACCCAAAAACTTTTCACGACTGTGTACTTGGAATTGCTCACAGATAAAGTGGCTAGCCATAGCGTATGGTTTTAAAAAGAATATTGTTCTTAAGTATTCAATTAGCAGCATGAAAATCACATTCTAGAACTGAGACATCCTGAGCATTTATTTAGATCAAGATCCATACTCGTGCAAAAAACATAGATACATTCTATGTGAACATAATATGGAAAGCAGGGGAATGGAAAAATGAAGGTTTATTGTAGCCTCTGAAAAGACCTGAATTTTTTTATCATAATCTTTATTCCTTATATAAAGTATTTATATACCATATGAAACATATACATATATATATTTATACATATACATATGTGAGTATATCCATGTGTATGTATCTCTCTATCTCTGTCCATCAGTGGATAGGGTGCTGAGCCTGGAGTTAGAAAGACTCTTCTTTCTGAGTTCAGATCCTTCCTCAGATACTTACTAGCAGTGTGACCCTGGGCAAGTCATTTAACCTTGTTTGCCTCCGTTCTTCATCTGTAAAATGAGTTGGAGAAGGAAATGGCAAACCACTCCAGCATCCTTGCCAAGAAAACGCCAAGTGGGATCACGAAGAGAAAAACGACTCAACAACACACATATTTATTGTTGTTGTTGTTTTCTGTATGTTTAAGACCCAAAATAGTTGGCAACACTAATATGGCCCATAATGTATACCACTTAAACTCCCATTGAGAACCCACCTACAATTTGGGAAAAATTCTTGACTGGAAGAGACAGCATCAGGGCATAGAGCAATTAGAGTGTGGTATGTAGAGTCAGGAAGATCTGGATTCAAATCCTGCTTCAGAGATTTATTAGTTTTGTGACCCTCTGCAAGTAATTGAACTTCTCAGTGGCTTACTTTCCTTGTCTATAAAATGAGGATGACACTCCACCTCAACCAGTTGTAATGAGATGTATGTAAAATACTAAAGAAAACCTTAATGCTATAGGGGTGGCTAGGTGGTGCAGTGGTTAGAGCACTGGCCCTGGAGTCAGGACCACCTGAGTTCAGATCCAGCCTTAGACATTTAATAGCTGTGCAACCCTGGGTAAGTCACTAACCCCTGATTACTTACCCCCCAAATAAAAACAAAACAAAATGTAATGCTATATAATAAATTTTAACTAGTTTACAATTAGTTTTGAAATTAAGATAGTACATCTTGTTGAAGGAAACATTCAGCAAAATTAGCTGTCTTTCTGTTAAAAATAGACCACAATTTTGTCACCCTGCTGTCAAGGCATCCTCACAGTAATGGTTCTCATCTGGGATGGTAGCTAGGTTTTGCAGATATCATCAGCCTTTTACTGCTGCCACTGGGGAAGGGTTACAGTGCATCAGTTCAGCTCAGAGATCACTAATTGAAGCAATGCTTATTGGAGCACAGTACACTTGGGAGTGATGTGTTTAATGGGAAAGGACAACACCCTTCCACATCCTCCTCCATTCCCCCACCCCCTCCACCTCATCCCACATACTTCACAGGTTACAAGCTGAAAAATATAGTGCAATATTAAAGTGAATCAATATTATAAGATAACCAGAGAGTGTAAAATATAGGCTACAGCAGACTCGTTAGTACCAGATATAGCTTGTTTAGTGAACTCCCAAGAGGAAAACCTGGGTTCATGTCCCAGCTGTGTTTTCTTCCTGGAAAGAGCAGGGAGCAGCTGTAGAAGCACTAACTGCCCCCTTTGTGAAAAGAAAGCTTTAGCCCTGTGTTGATCCAAAGTTATGCCTGCTCTAAATAAGCAGAGGAAGAAAAGGTGCTCTATTATTAATAACCACTTATATGTACTTCTAATGACACCTTTGTTCTATGCAAGTCAAAGCAATTTAGAGCCAGTTTTAATGTTGTGTACCTGTGAGGCAGGTCTGCCAAAGAAATAATCTTAGAGCTAGAGGGAATGGGAAAACTGAAAAAAGATTCTGAGCTCTCCTCCCTCTCAAAAGAATGAGCTTCCCTGGCTGCTGTCTCAGCTGGAGAAAGGTCATTTAACTCCCGGATTTATTCCAGGGAGGGACAAAAATCAATAGGATTGTAACTTAAGAGAACTCATTCAGATAGATAGTATGCCCTCATTTTACAAATGAGGAAACTGAGGTTAATCAGCTTGCCCAGATTCACATTTTTACCCACATTTTATTCTCTCAGGTCTCTGTGGTGTAGGTCTTAATTTAGTGTGAAAAACACTTTTTTTATGGTTTAAAAAATAACAATAGTAAAAACACACAAAAGCAAAACCTTAGCGATGGCAACAGGTTAATTCATTCATTATTGGTGAATAGTCTCTGATAATCCAGAAGGCGTGAAAGTAAAAAAATAATCTCCTGTTCTGAAAGAATAAAGTAAACTCTTCTTTGTACATTGGTAATTTGGCTGTTTCTTTATTCACTAGCCTCCAGGCTAGGTTGAAAAGTGCCGGCTGACCTTTGCCATCTCTGAGTAACTACCAAGGAGGAACTTTGTTCTAGTTTATTTAAATAAGATACAGAAAATGTAGAAGTCTCATGAACTGTAAGTATGGAGCTTGAGAGTGGGATATCAGACTTGGAAGTTAAGGCTATGATAAGCCATTACTTAAAACTCACTTCTAATTTTAGAGGTATTTCTTTTTTTTTTTAATCTATCCTCTAATCATTTGAAATTCATTAGCTTTGTCTTCCTTTAGACAAGCAAGAGCACAGGAAAGGAGACCACAGCAGCATTCCATAGGCTCCTAGGACCTGGTAAGGGACCTCAGAGGTTCACTTCTTGTCCAGTCCTCTCATCCTGTAGTTGCTAAAACTGAGACTCAGAGGGAAAGTGACTTGCCCATGATCATATTACAATCCAGGATTCAAATTCAGCTCTTCTAATTCCAAACCCAGTCCTATGTGGTGCTTTTCAAGGTGTGGGAGAAAAATGCAAGGATAGGAATTTCAGAAAGTGTGAATTTTGGAAGAGGGGGAAGGTTCCTTAAGGGTTTGTGTTTCCATTTGGGTGTGTGTTCTCAAAAGAGAATGACAAGGAAAAAAAAAGAGAGAATGGAGAATGACAAGCATACTGTCTAATCTAGAGAAATGTCTTAGTAATAGGGAATGATCACAGTCTGAATAAAGTAGTTACTTCATAGTAGATATTGATCAGAATGGATGTTGAAAGGTGACTATGAGGTTTGGAGGAGAAAGTAATGGCTGTGCTCTGAATTAAAAAATGCAGGGGAAAGGGAGGAATTATGAGGACTTTTGTGTCCCTGGAGGCTACCGTAAGGCATCCACAGCATTTGACCTCCCAGATGGCCCTTCCTTTTTTATCTTCCCATCTCTGGCTTCCCAAACATTGCTTATTCATTCATTCAATAATCATTTATTAAGTGTTTACTATTTACCAGATACTATAGGGTTACAAAGAAATGATGAAACAGTACCTGCCCTCAAGGGATTTTTGTGGAGAAACAATAGGGATACTGATAAATCAAAATAAAATATATACATAATTGTATAGGTAGAGACCCATTGATTACCCCCATCTTAAAAGTAATTACCTTTGTTAGGGAAGAATATTTTTTAAAAAATATGTTTTTATTGATTTTGTTAAATATTTCCATATTTGCAAAAAAACTATATTTCCCAATTATATGTAAAAAAAGTTAACATTCACTTTTTAAAATTTTGCCTTCCAAATTCTTTCCCTCTCTCCTGTCCTTTCACTACCGATTGAGAAGAAATATGGAGCTGATATCAATACATGTGAAGTCATGTAAAACATATTTCCATATTAGCCATGTTGTAAAAGAAAACACACACGCACACACACACACATAAACACACACAACCAAGAAAAATAAATTTAAAAAAATATGCTTCAATCTGCACTGAGAGTTCATCAATTCTCTCTCTGGCAGAGGATAGCATTTTGTATCACAGGTCTTTTGAAATTGTCTTGGATCATTGTCTTGATCAGAGTAGCTAAATCTTTCACAGTTTGGTTGAATCAATCACAACCAGGCATGTAGTCCTGAACTACTTCTTGAGTCAAAGACATTCCAAATAGGTGTAATGGAAAATCTCTTCCAATTGGATGAGGGACTTGATCATGCCCTCAGGAGCTTGTATAAAACTATTAGAAAGGTCTAAACCAGGAAAAGTTTTGAGAGTTTGGCAACAGAGAAGAATGAGGAGGAATATTAAGAGCAGAGCCAGAAAGAATTGGCAGCACAGAAGCAACTGACAAAAGGAGGAAATAGCTATTATGTAAGAGAAGGGAAAGATACAACCCTATAGGCATCTCAAAGCAGAAAACTCAGGCTGGTGTCAACTGGTTGGTCCTACCTACCTCTTCAAGGACTTATGGAGGATCCAAGGACAGTTCTGCTCTTTTCTTGTGTTCCCCTCCTGGTGCCTTTTAAAAGACACTGTAACATATTCTCCTTGCTTCTTTAACCAAATGTTTCCAGTAACCTAACCTCAATTTTGCCTCAACTACTAAGAGACCAGGGATTAGCTAGAGATAAATGTCACTGTACGATATAAAAAGCCAAACCTTTGCCAAAATGTCAAGAATTTTCCTAAAATATAGGCTTGGCCATTGTGGTTGCACTCCTAACTTCACTAATATAAATTGCCTAAAGCAGCAGACGAAGGAACCATGTATTTAGCTAATTGCTATAAAAAACAGGGTATTTTACTCAAAAAGTCCAAAGACATTCAAGGCATTAGGCACCAAGGGTGATCATGAAGGATCCTATGAAGGAGATGTCACTTGAGCTGGGCCTTATAGAAGCTAGGATTACTAATGGGGAATCTAAGTGATAGAGTGGATAGAACACTGGGCTTGGAGTCAAGAAGACCAGAGTTCAAATCCAGCCTCAGACACTTACTAGCTGTGTGACCCTGGCCAAGTCATTTAACCCTATTTGCCTCAGTTTCCTCATTTGTAAATGAGCTGGAGAAGAAGAAAATGGCAAACAACTCTAGTATCTTTACCAAGAAAACCCTAAATGGAGTCATGAAGAGTCGGACACAACTGAAACAATTGAACAAGAGGTGAGAAGGAAAAGCAATCCAGGCAGAGATTATAGTCTCTGTAAAAGTATGACGCTGGTAGATCACAGAAATAGTGAGTTGGAAGAGATTTTGGTAGCTATAGATGAAGTCTAACCAATATATGAAGGAATCCCAGCATACTTACAAATGGTCATCCAGTCTCTGATTGAAGGTGTCTATCCGTAGACCCCACCACCTCTCCAGGCAACCCATTCCACTTTGGGACAGCTCTATGGTAGGAAGTTTTTCCTGACATTCATAGCATTTACCTCCAAGGATTATTGTGAAGATCAAATGAGGTAGTATTTGTAAAGCACTTAGCACAGTGTCTGGCATATAGGAGGTGCTGTTTTGTTATTATTATTTGTCTTTTTGCAACTTTAACCCATTGCTACTGATTCTGCTCTCCTGGGGCTAACTAGAGCAAATCTAATCCACAGTCCAAAAGACAACTCTTCAAACACTTGTACATAGATTTATGGCCTCCTGAGTCTTCTTTAGGCTAAAAATGGCCAATTTCTTTAATTGATTCTCATGTCATAAGGCCCTTTGCATTTTAGTTGCCCTCATCTGGATACTACAGCTTATCAATGTCCTTCTTGGGCCTTGAACTGAACATAATACTCCAGGTGATTTCTGATGAGGGTAGAATACAGGTATAACATAGCCAGGTGGCCCTAAACATGTAATGAGGTGGGACATTGACTGGGTTTTGCATGTGCAGTAGTCAACTGAACAAAGACACCAACTTTCATCTAACTGCTGCTGGATCATTTCCAGTTAAATATGTCTTGGGTTCCAAGCTATCTGCTAGTCATTGACGTCTTAGAATTTTATGAGATTGTAGAAGTTCTTTAATTATTTCTCCTCTGCCCTTCCCCCAGCTGAGCTGAGGAAACTCTCCTTTCCTTTTTTGAGTTACTTACTGTCTTCCATTCCCACACAGCACACTTATGGACTTGTACAGATTATCTCTGCAAGTGGTCATATTCTTCAATTGTAGCTTGAAGTGACACACAAATGCAAATAAGCATTTGCAGGAACATATTTCAATGTCTAGAATATGCAGTGGGGTTAGGGAAGCCTCTTCTCCACCCATATCCCAGTTGACAGAGAGGAAATGGCAAGTGAAGTGGGCTGGCAAAGGGGACACGCGGAGGGTTATAAATGCTGTGGATTCCATTTTGATAGTCTCGTCAACCAGTCTACTTTCCTCTCCCCTCACTGCTCACTCTGCCATACCACAGAATCTCAGCTCTGCATGACTTGTTCCTCTTCCCATCACCAAAGCAGCACCCGGTGCCCCAGTTTTTCACTAGCTTGATGGAAGAAGCAAGGGGGACCTTGTGGCATATAATTCCCTTCTCTCTCTTGTCACATGTCTTCTCCGGAGGAAAAAAAGTTCTTCCTCTGGTCAAAAACCTTGGAAATTTGGAGAACTTTAGGTAAGATGCACATTTAGGTGTACGGATACCCACTCACTCAACACGCCAAGTCTTCATGGCAGAAGTTGGAAGGGGACGGACTACACTGTCATGTACAGGAACAGCAAATAAGATAGCTAGGCTGGAGTACATGAGGGGGAATAATATGAGATCTATCAGTCACTAAATAAAGGTTGAAGTCAGATTGTGAAGAAGTTTAAATGTTAAAAAACCAACAACAATAGCAATAATGCAGCCTTGTATTATCTCCTATAATAGGGCAACATGAAGTGGGAGCCTTTGAATTTTCTTGAACTTGAGACTGGCATGGTTTGACATCTGTACGAAGGATGTATTTCAAAGGGGTTACAAAGGATATCACAATAATCCAGGAGAGAGCTGATAGAGAGCTTTAACAAGGGTTGTGGCTGTTTGAGTGAAGAAAAGAATAGATGTCCTTTTGTTATATGTAGAATTGACAAAATTTACCAGCTGATTAGGCATGGGAATAAAGAAAAGAGGGAGAAAAGAGTTGAGGATACACTATAGTGAAGGTGTCAAACTCTCTTGTCCTGAGACCCAGAAAAACTCCAGAGTGCCTTTGGCACAAACCAGAGAAAAATGTAATTGAGAAATGTTTAGCACAATTAATATAAATGAAATACAATTTAGATAATGCTAATTTGTGATTTTCTAAGTCAGTATCAGGAAGCATCTGATTCTTTTTGAGCTTGATACTGCTGACTTAGAGATCAAAAACCTAGGTGACTGGAGGGATGGATGGTGATGCCTTTCACAGAAATAGGGAAGTTCATAAGATGTGTGGATCTGAGAGGAAAGATAATAGGCTCTGTTTTAGACATAAGTGAATTTGTAATACCTATGGAAAATCCACATCGAGATGGCAGAAGCCAGTTGTAGTTGGTGATGTGGGACTAGAGCAGAAGAGATAAGTGCGTACAAGATAAGGGGCAATATGGCATAATAGAGAGCTGACCTCAGAGTCGAGGGCCTGGGTTCAAGATCCACCTTTGAAAGTCATTTCCAAAGTTGAGAGAGGGAACACTAACAATGGAAAGCCTCCTGTGATAGGTAACACAGGAAGGTGCTTTGGAAAGGGCGAGTAGGTTCTAAGGGACAGGTGAAGAGTGAATGCATTCCAGGACTAAGAAACAGTCTGTGCAAGACACAGAGAGGCAGGCGATGGAATGTCATGTACAGCGAATAACCAGACCAGTTGGGTAGAGTGAGCAAAGGGGAGTAATGTCTAGCACCCCCCACTGCCAGCCCCTGCCCAGACTTCATTCTCCTTTGCAGCTTAATTACTTTGGTACATAGTTAACTACTCCCTTTTAGATGGCAATCTCCTTTAGGGCAGGAACTATTTTCACCCTTGCATCCCTAGTGCTCCAAACATTGATTGAGTACTTAGCAAATGTTGTCAAATTGAATTAAATAAATCACATAGTACTGATTCATGAGCATTTTAAGATTTACCAAGCGTTTTCTCCACTACCACTCTATGAGGAGACAGTTGGGGTAATGCTCCATTAGGAGTCAGGAAACCTGGATGTGAATACTGGCTCTGCTCCCTACTTCTGTGTGACCATGGCCAAGTTGTTTCACTTTTCTTGCTTTTCAATTTCCTGATTTTACAATGAGGACGTAGGACTAGTTGACCTTTGAGACCCCTTCCGGTTATAAATCTGTGATCATGTGAACAAAGGCTTATAGAATAAGCATTAATTTTGTTCATTTACAGATAACGAAGCTGAGGTCCTGAGAACTTAAGCACTTGCCCAGGGTCTCATAGCATGGTGTTGTAGGAAAAACATTGGATTTTGAGTTAGAAAATTCAGGATCATAGTCTGACCCTCCTATTTGTTATTACATATTTAACCTTAGGCAAAGTACTTTACCTCCATTGAATTTCAGTTTCCTTATCTTTAAAATGAGGAAATTGGATTAGAGATTCTTTAAGGTCCTTTCAGCCCCAAATCTATGATTCTAGGATATGTCAGAACCAATAATCAAATCCAGATCTCCTAATTTCAGGTAGTGCTCTTACTACTATACCACAGCTTCCTCTCTGAAATCTGAGCTGCCTACATGTCTGGGATGATGATGAAATAGAAGGTAAAACATACTTCAGAATGAATATAGGTATCCACTGTGTCACTTCCATTTATAAATGGCGTTAGATTGTAGGAATTCTAGAATTGATGTGGCTGCTATAAGTAGCATGAGGGTAATCATAGAAATAGATTTATAGATTTTCAGAATAAAATGACCTCAGATATCATCTAATCTGATCCTCTCATTTACCTCTCAGCTAGCAATGAAAGAAATTAGATTCAGAGAAATACGACTACCCAAGGTCACACAGCTCAATAATGATTGGAAACTTGGTTTCTTTCCTTCTAATCCATTAAACTCATACTGCCTCTTCCTCAACAGTTCCATAATCACTTTTTGTTAGAGGTGGGGAGAGTTTTAATAGCAGAATAAAGCAAGATATTTTCTGTAATAAGAATATACCTCATCTATGCCTAAGTAAAGATTTTCATTAAAAGAGCATAATAAACAATAATGGTCATTAAACACTTTATGATGTAGTATTATTGTTTTATCTGTTATTATTGAACTCTGTCTTTAGAGGGATTTTTTTTAATAGCTGACCTCTAATGAAAGGGATATCATTATATCTGCTTTAAAAGGCATGTGGTGTTGATATTTTTTATACTGGTTCAATTACAAAAGGACTTCAACATCCTCAGGGCAATAGACTTTTGCCCTGTGCATGCAAAGATCAGTGTGATTTATGTTGCATTTTCCTGTAAGGATTGCATCAGTTGACGCCAGGGATTTCCAGCCCCCCAAGCAAATTAATATATTTTTCAAGGCAACAAGGGTTGCAGTCCCAGTGGAGACAACTGAGATTCAGAAACTGGAGAGAAGAAAATACCTTCCACTGTGGAACAAGCACTTCCTAGGAACTCTGGATTTTTTCATACAGTGAGATCTGGTGATAGCTTCCATTGCCTAATTTCCATTTAGAAGCAAGAGTCTGGCATGTGAGGCCCTCCTTCCCGCTGCTGGAAAAGTAGAGCTGTGGGATATTTTCAGAGAGAAGGAAAAGGCAAATTGTATGTTGGCAAATCTCAATTTTCTAAGGGCTGATTATCCAATTTATAGACTAACCAGTGTTGCCACTATCCTTTTTCTCCTACCTTTTGAGCAATTCTCTGCTTATCTGAACCTCTGCTAGAAGCTAGAGGTAAGAATTACTGGATTTAGAGTTCAATGGACCTTACAACACCTTATTCAAACTTCTCTGTTAATAAATTGGAAAACTGAAGCTGCAAGTGGATAGGTAACTTAACCAAGGTCTATGATATCTTCTTATCACACAACTAGTAAGTGAAAGGCCTACAATGTGAACTCTGACCCACTGACTCCAAACTGCAGTGCTCTTTCCATATAAAATACTGAAATTCATTTTTTCAAATTGGCGACAATTCTTATTTTTAAAAAAGGATTTGGGGTAATGATCTACATTAATGGGCAATGTTTGGTTTGTTTTGTTTTTACTAATCTTAGAATACTTTTTTTATGTGTGGTATAGTGCCTAGAGGTTCTGGTCTTGGAGTCAAGAGACCTGAGTTGAAGGGGAAGCTAGGTGGTACAGTGGATAGGGTACCAGCCCTGAAGTAAGGAGGACCTGAGTTCAAATCTGGCCTCAGACCAAACACTTGATGCTTACTAGCTGTGTGACCCTGGGCAAGTCACTTAACCCCAATTGCCTAAAAAAAAAAAAGCCTTGTTTTGGGGGCAGCTAGGAGGTGCAGTGGATAGAGCACTGGCCCTGATGTCAGGAGGACCTGAGTTCAAATCTGGCCTCAGACCAAACACTTGACACTTACTAGCTGTGTGACCCTGGGCAAGTCACTTAACCCCAACTGCCTAAAAGAAAAAAAAAAAGAAAAAAGAGACCTGAGTTGAAATCCTCAATTAATTTTTAGCTATGAAATGGAAGTTAATTTACCTTTCTGAGTCTCCTCATCAATAAAATTTCCCCTTTGTATTACCTGTCATAGGGTTGTTGTGAGGAAAGTGATTTGCAAACATTAAAGCTCTGTATAAATGTGACTAATGGTTATGGTGGTTTCTCTCTCCCTGTAAAACATGACTAATTGAGAACTGCCTGTAAAAATAAAATGTCAGAGAGACATTCGAAGATTTGAATGAAATGGTACAGAATGAAGAAAGCACAACCAAGAAGACAATATATACACTAACTAGAATAATGTAACAACACCAAAAAGTAGTTGAACTCAATGAATTGAAATAAGCAATATCCATCCTTAAGACCTAAGAAGAAAACACATTTTCTTCCTTTCAGTAGAGAGGTAGAGACTGTCAATATGAAATATGGTACAGACTGTTAGACATGGTTGATATATTGGTTGACTTTGCTTAAATACACAATCTGGATATGATACCATCCCACCTACATGAGCAATGTAGCCCACAGGTATGTCATCTGACACGATACCTGTATCTCATTTCTCTCGCTGGAATGAGTCACTCTCTCCAACCTGCTTTCATGCCAGCAGCTCCTACTACTCATTATTGCTCATTATTATGAGCCCCCGTTGGTATGCTTCCCATTTATAGAAAACCATCAGTGACTACACTGATTGCAGAAATCAGTCTATGACACCATTGACTCTTAAACATGAAACACTAAGCAATAATATGAGTAAGAATAATCATATTATTTATTCAATGGACAATAAAAGCATAAATATGATCTTAACAGTTCAAAGCCTAGGTCATGCTCTTCTACCAGTGTATACATAAGGAGAAGGGGCACACAGAGAAACCTAGCAGGAATATGCCCAGGGCAGCTCACAACTCTGAATAGCATGCCTTGGTGTAGTGGGTCTCTTTAGAGAATAGTATGCACCACACACCATCTGCTGGACAAAACTACTCTGATATCTGTTCCTCTTCTTTCCCTCACCATTCTTTTGTGGAACAAAGACACTTCTGTACTATTTTCAACATGGATAAGCAGTGACAAGCTATTTTAACACAAAGCCATTCTCGGCAAGGGGCTGAGAAAGTGTTACGCTCTTTATGACAGTTCCCATAAACTAGAGAACTGACAAGCTCCTCAGATCTGCTGTGGGTCTTTTAGGAGCTTCTCTTCAAGCTGTAACTAGTGATAGAGCCATGCAGCCTTTCTTTAGATAACAATGTTGCCAATCCATTCAGCTCTTAGAAAAGCCATACCTTCAGATACAGAGCCTGTCTTTCCCTGCTCTGCTTCTTTCTCTCAAACTGTTAAAAGGTGATACAAGCAAAGCCCTGAGAAATTTCGATTCTCTCAAGCTGCAGATAACTCTAGAAGGCCATCCTACCTTTCTGTAGCTAGTCAGCTCTCAGCGTGCATATCTCACAATTAGCACAGGCCACAGCAAAACCTCACCTTTGATGCATTTCTGCAGTCAACTGGAAGCTGCTACTCTCATTGCCTCTTGTATCTTGTCTTTCAAGCCTTCTGCACTCAGATTCCTTTCCTTCATCTATGTTTACCTAGTTGTCTCTTTATTACTTATCACTTCCTGACTTCTGATGCCACACATCAGACTTCCTCCTCCATGTGGCCCTTCTCCAACTTAAGGTATGAAATTCAAAAATTCCACCTTTCTGTCAGGCTTGACTCCAACTGTCCTTGTATAATCTTTATGTAGTCCCCAAACATTTATTTGATTTGAGCACGAGGCTTGGGATCAGGAAATCCTGAGTTCAAATTCTACTTCAGACACAATAACTCTGTGACCTTAGGTAAATCACTTAACCTCTCTCATCCTCAGATTTCTCATTTGTTGTGAGGATCAAATGAGATAGCATATTTTACTTTGTAAACCTTAAAAGTGTTATGTAAATACCAGCTATTATTATTATTAAGAATAGCTTATCTCCAACAGTCTTTAAAATTCTGGAAACAGTGATATTTAATTGAGCTAATGGACTATAATGCATTGTAACCATCTTTTAACTCAGTGCTCTGCTTTCAAAAAGGTTCTCTTAGTGCATAGACATGAGGTGCTGTTTTCTCTGGTCCTCTGAGTTTCTCTTCAACTTTCTTTTTCCTTAGAAGTTGTTTTTCCCCCCTCATCCTGATTTTAATGGTATTCCTTACATAATTGTTATTTGTTTGTCTCTTTCAGCAATCAAAATGCCCATATACCAAAAGGGCAGCACCTTACATAGGTTTTTCTTTTCAGTGAGGGGAGAGGGAGGACTTGGGCTTAGGTGGAAATGATTATGTAAAATCAAAAGGCAACTAATAAAACTTTTTAGAAAATTTTAAGATCATAGGCAGAATAAAATGTGAGAAATTACAGATAGAATAAAGGGTTTTTATATATAAACAACACAAAACTGAATAATTCAGTCAGGTCAGCTCTGCATGAGGCTAGCTGCAAAGATGAGTAGACTGTCCTCTCCTGACTGAGAAAATAGACACAAAATCAGAGTGAGCCCTGGGGCAGAGACTATCACGCTGAATATTAATATTGGAGGTTGACTAGCTCAAATAGGCCTCATCCCTCTATCTATAACCAGCCAGGCCCCAGAACTCCACTGCTTTTATGAAGCAGGACCAAAGACCAGCCCACCATCTACCCTTCTGTTTCCCTTCTACATTACCTTTGGTACTGTGAAGGACATAAAAATCTCCCGACCTATAGCTTCCATCCAAATCCTAGGAATTACTTTGTATTTAATTTTTTATGTACATATCTTCTTCCTACATATTTTCTCCCCACCAGCAGAGTATAACCTGCTTGAGGGCAGGGAGTGATTTTGTTTTTGTATCCCTAGCACCATAATAAGGGCTTTAAAAAACCATTTCTTCGATTTAATTGAATTTTCAGATTCAGATTAGTGTACATCAGGGGATCTTAACCTGGTATTTAAAAAAATTTTTTTTGTAACTTTATTTCAATATAATTAGTTTCTTTTGTATTCCTATATTTCTTCCTTTATGTATTTAAAAACATTATTGAGAAAGGGGCCTGACAGTCTTTACCAGATTGCCAAAAGGTGTCCCTAAAAGGGTTCAAGAACACTGGGAATAAATGATATCGGATGTCCCTTCCGAGGCTGAGATGCTGGGATTCTGTGGATACCTGATATGAAGAAAAATGGCCTGGAGGACATATTGAGTTGTAGTTAGCATACCTGGGTTCAGTTATGAGCATTACTGATGTAATATCCTTCTGCCTTTTTTTTTTAACAGAAATGTACTTTAGTTCTTTCAAAGAAACATATTAATGAAGACCTCTTCTTTATTCCCCTCCACCATTATCTTTAGTACTTACCTACACAATACATAGAAAAAAATAAAATAAGGTATTTTTCACATTTCATTAGTTCTCTAGAATCTTTGCAGGTTGGTTTGTAGGGAGATTTGAGGGCACGTCACACTGTGATTTCCCCTTTGAAAGGAAAGAGAAATTTTTTCAAAGGCAACTTGAAGACTGATGTGGATATGTGAGTATTAGGCCTTTTGTTCTGGTCAGCTGCCCCTCTTCCAGTGACTTTCTCTCTAGTCACATTGCCCATTGGTTAGTAGCAAGGGATAAGCAAAGCTGGGGGCCAAGTCTCAAGCTATATATATCTATCATCCTATATCGCTCTTCCCTTTCTTGGCCAAATTCCTCCAAAGAGCCTTCTATGCTCAGGGTCTCTATTTCCTCTTCTTTTATGCTCGTCTTAACCCTTTGCAATCTGGCTTCCAACCTTATCACAACTGAAACTACTCTCTCCAAAGTCGCCAGTTATTTTTTAGTTGCCAAATACAACAATTAATTCGTATTCTTATTGATGTCTCATAGATATTCGACATATTAACTATTCCACCTCTTGGATTCACCTTCGCATTTTCATGATGTTAACCTTCTCATTTCTCCTCCTACCCATCTGACTGCTTTTCAGTCTCCTTTGGTGGTTCATCATTAATGTTCCGTCCACTATCAACAGATACATACGTAGATAGATGCGTAAAGCATTTAATAAGTGTTTTGTTCCAAACAATGTGCTAAACTCAAGAGATACAAATAGGTAAAATAGTCTCTGAACTTAGGGAGGGCAACACTGTAAAGGGGAGTTCAGAGGTAGTTTTGAGCACAGTAATATGTCATAGAGATGTATGGGGAGCAGGAGCCTCAAAATGGTATATCAAGGCCCAGGGTGATTCCATAGTTAGAATCTATTTTTTCTGGTAGGGAGGAAGTAGAGGGGGTGCCCTGAATGGAGACTACATGTCCTGTATATCAATGAGGTCAAACTCAAATAGAAACAGGAGTCTTTAATCTGTGCATAAGGATCCCTGCAGACCCCTTATTGACTTAGTTTTAAAATGTAGTATTATGTAGGTTTTATTGTATTTTTAATTTTGTTAAATATTTCTCAATTACATACAAATATCAAGATATTTGGAAGGGAGAGTTGATGACTAACCCTGATCAGCAAAACTTTCGAGAAGTTAACCTTAGGTAGTAAAATCTACAAAATTAAACCAACTCTTTTTCCTTGAAACTTTATGGAATAGTGGGGAAAAGTATCAGGACTTAGGTTCAAATCTTGCCTCTGCTATTTACCACCTTCATAGGCAAATTATTTAACCCTCTGTGGACCTCATTTTCCTCATCTGTAAAAATGAGGGGATTGAACTAGGTGGCCACTAGGGGCCCTTCTAGCTCCGTGTCCTATGATGCATTTCTCTGCATCCTATTCATCCCACAATTTATTCTCTTTTCTTTGAGGATGCTGGAGAGGCCCTGAAAAACACTGAAACACTGGAGGGAGGAACTGTCTACTGATCTCCTTGTCTCGATCTCTCTCCACTCTGAGCTATCTCCACTGAGCTGCCAAAGTGATTTTCCTAAAGCACAGGTCTGACCTGGTCATTCTCCTACTAAATCAACTCCAATGACTTATTATTATCAACAATAACAAATAAATTTACATAGTGCTTCAGGGTTTACAAAGGGCTTGACAAATTAGCTCATTTTACCTACAGAACAATCCCCCTGTAAGATAGTTTTATTATTACCACTATTTTGCATATGAGGCAGCTGGGGCCTAGAGAGAGGTTAAGTGGCTTGTCTTCCCTGCACATCACGCAGCTAAATATTAAGGGACTCGAGATAGGATGCAAATTTGGATTTTCCTGATTCCTTGTCCAGCACTTTGTCCATTATTATCACTTACCTCAATGAACAAATATAAACTTCTCTGGTATTTTGAAGTCTTCACAATCACAGCTTTTTTTGACTAGGAAACATTGCTTCCTTCTACATACACTACTGCTGACCATGCTGACCTTTTGCTTATCCACAGGTTTTGTCCTGGCTGTATCTCATGTTTGAAATGCCCTCCTTCCCTCTTCACTGAAACCCTAGTTTCCTTTAAGACCCAGCTCAGTCATCTCTTTCTGTGTGAAGCTTTTCCTGATCCTTCAGGTTCAAGTGCCTTTACCCCAAAACTTATCTTGTATTTCTTTGGTAGTTTATTTTGTGTATTCCTATATATATGTATGTATTACTTCCCCGTGCTTTATATATTATAAATTCCTTAGGGGCATAGATTGCTTTGTTTTTGTTTTTGTGTCCCTGACTCCAGCACAGTGCCAAGCAGATGCTTAATAAATGCTTATTCGTTAATAATTAACATTAATTAAATTAATAAACATCAATAAATTAATTAACATTAATTGAAAATTTATATAGTTTATCATTCTGTGGTATAGTTTGGCTTGGAAAAATACTATTCTGATTGATGTTGTGAGGTTGAAATTTTGACCAAGATACTGGGATCAGCATTGTTATTGTCACTGAAACACAGAATGAGATTTTTGGTAGTCGACATTCCAGTTTTAGATCAGGCATTTGGGACCATATTGGAAGTACTGCCTTTTTTATAATCTCTGGAGAAACACAGCTAGTAGCCTAACAGAGGTCTCATTAAGAGAGGAGATACAAATACAAATTAAGTCCATTAGGAGCAAAAGAAAACTAGATTACATTTGACAAATACCTAGAAATATATTAACTCCTAAAGGCCAGAAGCCCCATCCAGTTGTGAGTATTAATTAAACACTGGGCAATTGTATTAGCAGCTGAATCCAGATATTGTGATGTACTTCTGTTTCCTTTTTCATCACTGTGAACACCCTGTCCACCATAACATGACTTTGTTTTCCCCCATGTTCTTATTATTCTAAACTGTGTATTCTCTTGTTTTCTCTCCCTCTCTCTGTGTTTTTATTCCAGTGCCATATTCCTCAGGGGAGTACTTCGTTTCAACAACCAGGAACAAGCCTGGATGCTTAAGGTAAGGTCCACATACACACTATACCTTACTATACCTTATCCAGGGGTGGGCTGGTATATTTTAACAATCAGCTCACTCTAAAACAATTCACACGTGATACACTTTTAAGTTTAATCTGCATTATTAATATTTTTCCCATAATTTTCTTAATGAGGACAGTGAGGTAGATAGAGTGGATAGAACAGTGAATAGAGAGCACCAGGCCTGGAGTCAGGAAGACCTGAGTTCAAATCCAACCTTAGAAGCTAACTAGCTGTGTGACCTCTGGGCAAGTCAAATTAACCTCTGCCTGCCTCAGTTTCTTTTTCCATAAAATAGGGATAATAATAGCACCTACATGCCACAGATATTATGAGGATCAAATGAGGTAATAATTATTACAAAAATCTTAGTACAGTGCCTGACACATAATAAGTGCAATGTAAATGTTAGGTATTTTTAAAAATTTTTATTAAGGATAGTATTTATACTGCATATCTACAAGATCAAATGAGATAATAATTGTAAATTGCTTAGCACAGTACCTGGCACGCAGTAAGTGCTATAAGAATGTTAGCTATTATTATTATTATCATTACCATTATAAAAATAATGATTAAGTAAGTATAATACTTATACTACCTATCTCACACGATCAAATGTGAGAATCAAATGAGATAATAATTATAAAGTAATTAGCACAGTGCCTGGCTGCCCATAGTAAGCACTAGACAAATGTTAGCTATTTTTATTATTAGACAATCCATGAAACAATGCATCAAGCTCTGATTTGTAGCGTTTGCTGATTTCCGAGGTGTAAATGCTCACATTGAAAATTTAACAGTTGATTCTTAAGACCCAGTCCCAGCTTACTCCGGCATACCCCTGACCTTATCATTCATACCCTTACTATCAATTTTTTTTAGCATGAAGATAATGACTGTAACTTTTAAAAAAATCAGTTCTTACAGGGAAAGTCAGTGGTGAAATAAATATCCATCAGAAAATTATTTTTTAATTAAGGATATTCTTCATTTACTTAAATCCTTATTATCTGTAGCTAGTAGGATCAAAGGCCATCAGGTCTTTCTAGGCCATTTACAGTTTGGCATTGGCTTGTAAGCCTCTTGAGGGCAGGGACTGATTCATACTTGTCCTTGTATTCCCTAAGCCCTTAGCACAGTGCCTGGCAAATAGGAAGTCTTTAATAATTTTTGGTTAATGTCAGAATAAAATTTGGGAATGCTAAGTGTAGTCCCAGGGGTTTCAAGAAAGATGATTTTTTGTCTTGTGAGTTTAAAAAAAAAGGTTCATCTTTTTTATATTTGAAATTCATCTTGTAGACATGCAGTGTTCTTGACCTTCGTTTCTTTCTTACTGACACATTAGTATTCCTCTATCTACTGATGCCTGTAAGGCTCAGTTATAGAAAGGCAGAAAGTAAGGAAACAATGGGTCCAAGTTCCACCAGATGGCAACATTTAATGGCTTTTTAAGCCATTTGCAGTGTGTGGTTGTAAGCTGATGAGACAATTATCCTCCCAGAATCTTGCCTGTGTCTTCGAACCTTCCCTCAAATTATCACAGTTGTTTCGCTTCATCTTCCCTCCCCTCTTTGCAGCATACCCAATTTTTATTAACGAATGGTTTTTTTAACTTAGTAAAAATAAATACAGCTAGATCCTCCTGTGTGAGTTACTGCTATCTAAATGTTGTTGTTGAACTAACCATTGAAGGCACAAATCAGTAGAAGTGACTGTGTTTCTCTACCATTGTGATAAATGCCCTGGATTTATTAGTGTGATTTAGCGTAATTGTTTCTGTTACAAATTCCTATTCAGAGAGGCAGGGAAGAGAGGTTCTGAAAATTGTGTCCTAACAAAGCAGGCCGGTATTTCATGCTATTGTCCTGTTACTAAATCCACTAGCTATTAGCTCCCTGAGGGCAGAGACCATGCTTCTTATTGTCTCAGTATCTGGCACACAGGAAACATTTAATAAATGCTTGTTGACTAAATCACATGAGTTCTACAAGTATTTGGCCCAGGTTTTTATGATTTGTTTCTAAAAGGAGAACAGAAGAGATTGGGGCAGTGAGGTGGCACAGTGGATAGAGCACCAGCCCTGGAGTCAGGACCTGACACTTGACACTTACTAGCTGTGTGACCCTGGGCAAGTCACTTAACCCCAATTGCCTCACCAAAAAAATAAAATAAAAGGAGAACAGGCATGCCTTGTAACTGACCATTTGGAAACCTTTTCCTTTTAGGTCCTATCAGTGTGGGAGCATAGGTGCAGCTGAGAGGTGATCCAGGTGCCAGGAGAGGCTATCCAAAGAAGACTGGAATGGGTGCCAGGGAAACCTGTATAGGAGCAGAGCAGTCATAGAGGAAGTGGAAAGGAATCTGAGTAGAGATAAGAGAGGACCCACCCAAGCTTATGGTTTATGTGTATAGGATAGGGATAAAGACTGAGCCTGTGATTTCATTGGTTCTGGGAACTGCTGGAGGAGGAAACTTCTACCTAAACCTGTCCACACCTTCTCTGCAATTGATAGTATTAGAGAGCTGACTAAGGCACCCAGGAGTTGTGACTTGCCTGGGGTCATATGTGTCAATATGTGTCAGAGGTGGATCAGAAATGTAAGTCCTCTTGGTTTCAAGGTCAGCTCTCTATTCCCTTGGGACATGCTGCTTCTGAAACAGCATGGTTTAGGAAAAACGGCTTGGGCTCTTGAGTGAGAAGGGCTGGTTTTGACATGTATTTGTTTTTGCTCAGTTGTGAGTTGTGTCCAACTCTTTGTGACCCTGTTGGAGTTTTCTTGGCAAAGATAGTGGAGTGGTTTGCCATTTCCTTCTCCAGCTCGTTTTTACAGATGAGAAAACTGAGGCAAACAGGGTTAAGTAATTTGCTCACAGCTAGTGAGTAAAGACTTGAATTCAAGTCTTCCTGACTCCAGGCCCAGTACTCTGTCCATTGCACTACCTAATTGCCATTGAAGTGTATAGGCAATCAGTAAATAAATATCAAGGGCCCAATGCATTGTACTGACATTGTACTGGTTGTACTTCTTCTATTTAAATGAAATGGGAAAAATTATTCAAATAAGGTCCCAATTACTGATAAATTTTCTTGTAGTTGGAGCTATGGGATAAACATTTTTCGGTGGAATAAAAGACACTAAAGAGTCTCAGCTGAAGTGACCTCCCTAATTCTTCTCCCTCCTCTTCATTTCCTATTGTGTTGGAGGCTACTTTACTTAAACCTCACAGGAAGGAATTGGCTTGATGAGTTTCCTGGAATGGGATCTCCCGCTATCATGGGGGTTGTGGGGTTCCTTTCCTAGGGTTGCTGACCAGATCTGTTTTCTGCTATTGTGGGTCATGTGACTGTATTTATGTCAGAATAAATAAAATAATAATTGTATAGATATAGTTTTCTTCCTCCAATTAATTCCTTTGTCTTAATCAATTTATTTTTTTATCATAATCCTAAATATATTAAATTCCATAGATATTTGGTAAACCCTAGGAAAGGGAGAATACATACATGAGTAAGTTATGGTTCCTGCTTTTGGGATGTTTACAATCCAGCAAGGAAAACAAATTATGCATATGAATAACTATTAAAAATGAAATATTTTAAGTCTGATGAAGTATCTTTCAAGATCTAAGAAGGGAGAGACCATATCTTGGGAAAGCTATAAATAAATTGTCTTTAGGAGTTCAGATGTATAAAAGAGAAGTTCCTATTTCCTGAACATGCTCCTTAGTAAATGTTTGGCAATTGTTTTGTATATAATGAACATTATAAAGGTTTAAGAAGCTCTAGCATAGTGGATAGAATGCTGGACTTGGGAATGGGAAGACCTGTATTCAAATCTCACCAAAGATACTTACTAGCTGTGTAACCCTGGCAAGTCACTTAATGTCTTTTAGCCTCGGTTTCTTCATCTGTCAGATAAGCCTAATAATAGCACATGTATTGTGCCTCACAAGGATGATGTAAGGGTAAAATGAGATAATAAAAGTAAAAGCAGTTTTCAGACTTTATAGTGCTGGATAAATATCATCCGTTATTAAGCTCTGTCATATGTAAAATTCCAAGAGATGGTGGTTAGGAGGGAGGGCATCACAGGTATGGGGAACTTTTGACTTATACGTGAAGAGGCTAGAGATGGAATGCTATGTCCAGGGAACAGCTAGTAGGCAAGTTTGACTGGAATAGAGTAAATTAAGGGGAATAATAAGAAAGAAGATTGGAAAGGTAGGTGGGAGCCAGATGATTAATAATAGCTGACAGTTATATAGCACTCTAAGGTTTGCAAAATGCTTTTACGTACTTTATTTCATTTTATTATCTATTCCATTAAATTCAACAGACACTCAAGGCTTATTCTTTTAGATTCTTTTATGAGGATGCTCAATAGGTGAATTACTTGTTAATGGGAAAACCACAGTTTTCCACCTCTGTCAGCTCCCTAGAAAGCTGTTTCTGTGGATTTCTAGCATAACAAAGTTCAGAAGGGCCCTAGGTTACAACTAAGTAGTAATGGGTGTTGGGACTATTTGAAAGGTAGTAGCATATTCCTTTGTAAACACTCTACAGCTTTTAGATTCCCCTCAGGTGGTAAGAATTTTTTCTTACTTGACTGAAAAGTTTATTTTATATAGGGTTATACTTGCTAAGACTGGAATTGAAATCACTCTGCATTTTTTCATTAATATGTCAAATGCATTTAGCGTGTATGTAATTATTTTAATAGTTATGTAAAGGGTACAGGGCAGGGAATCAAGAGACCTAAATTCTGGTCATAGCAAAAGTGTCCTGGGTCAATTGAGAAGCAACTTGGTAATGTGGATAGAGCTCCACATCTGGCATCAAGACCGCCTGAGTTTGATTGACACCTCAGCCACTTACGATCTCTGTGACCCAGGGCAAGCGGTTTCACCCCCTTTGGACCCCAGTTTCTTCATCTGTAAAATGTGGGGTTTGCCCCCGGCATCTAAAGTCACTTACTGTCTGATCCCATGGTCCTAAGGCACTTAGAATCATAGACTCCTAGGGCTGAAAGAGCTCTTAGCTTTCGTCCACTCTGGATGAGAAAACCAAAACCCAGGAGTCATTCTCAAGGTCACAGAGAAAGTTACCAGTACAGCTAAAACTAGGACCTGGTTCTTCAGCCTCATATATAAGTAACTTTCCATTTCTTTCTTTCACTGTGCCTCTTGTCAAATGGTATAACAATGTACACCTTCCTTTTCTCTCACAATTGTTAAAAAGTTAAAAACAATGATTAAAGATAGTTGTGGTATCATTGTTCTTTCATACATTCTCTCTCTCTCTCTCTCTCTCTCTCTCTCTCTCTCTCTCTCTCTGTATATATATATATATATATATGTACACACACATATACATACATATGCATATTTTACATATTATATTATACACACTATCTACAGTTATCCCTTCCACACTGCAGGGGTTAGGGGTGTGACACTCCTGAAATCTGGAAAATCCATGTAAAATTTTTTGGCCCTCCTTTCATGCCAGAGAAGTTTAAATTTTTTCTTTTTCTTTTATAGGGTGTTTACAGCACCTCATTGTAAAATTCAGGTTGGTGTTATACAATACTATATATATATATATATATATATATATATATATATATATATTATGCATTTCTGAGTTTCTAAACTTTTTCTGTGTTGTCGGCTGGCCTTTGTATGTTTTCTGCACTTCTGCAAAATTCCCAGGAAGACCTGAATCCAAATCTGGTCTCAGACACTCACTAGCTGTGTGACCCTGGGCAAGACACTTAACCTTTCTTACTTATTACTTTCTTACAAGTCACTTATATAAATGGCAAACCACTACAGTATCCTTGCCAAGAAAATCCCATGAACAGTATGTTCCGCAGGGTCATGAAAAATTGGACACGAGTGAACAACTGAACAGCAACAGGAAATTAAGACTATAGTTACTGAGAAGTTGTTGATTTGCCTTGGTGGAGAGAGTTGCCATACCATGTGTTCCCAATAGATGCTCTTTGAGCAGAGGCTACATAATCATGTATTGGATGCTTTCTACTTGAATTTTTTCCACATACTCGTTCAACTAGATGGCTTCCAAGGTCTCTTCCAACTCTCAAATTCTCTGATTCTGTGGACATTGATTAGATCATAAGTATGGAACAAAATAATTAAATGAGTGGTGTGTGTACAGTTTATTTGTAGCATTGCCATGTCTGAGTTTTTTTTTTATTTTTGTTATATGTTATGGAGGACTGCAAATCTTAATCAATTATCTTTTTTTTGGGTTATTAAGATGAGCTCTTTGTGAATCTAGTAATAATGTTATATATTAGTGAGGCTGGGAAATTAAAGCTGCTGTACAGTCTATGTTTGGGGGGGAACATATCAATAATTGACCTCCATTTTTTTTTATGAAAAGGTATTTGGTACACCAACATCTTGCTCTTTCTTCTAAAAGCATTGCTATAAAGGTCAAATGACTACGCTGGGAGTTAGTTGTTTTGCCATGTAATAAGTTTGATATTTGCATGGGGATTGTAACCTCATTCGCACAGGGACCCTCACTGATGGAGTAGGTATTATGAAAGCAGTCTGCTAGGGCAGTCCTGAATGAGCAATTTACTTACTGCTATGCTTTTAGCAGTGTTATGGAGCTATTTGATGCTACTTGCCTCTCCCTCTCATAATCCCTCCCCACTTAGGTCATTGGTGGCATAGATCTGCAAGACTAGGTTAAAGTGTTAAAGAGAGTATGTAAATGAAACTGATCTCTGGCTGTCCAACTCTCTAACACCCAGAATCCCTGGCAGTACTGGAGAGAAAAAAAAAACATTTCCATTATGGGATCAATATTCTTTGTCTCTATTTATGAACTTTGGTGTAAAATGCACAACAGTGTAGTTAAGTGACATTAATTCCAGCATTAAAATTACCTTGGAATAAAACTGCACTTGTAATTTGCCAGGTAAGAGGTATATGGATAGAATACCACTTACTGACCTCATCCACCTAAGCATGCTGATGCCCGTGCTTTTATATAATAATAAGTTAATAATTGATGATAAATGTTCAATAAACACTTATTGACTTGACTATAATCAAGTTCTAAATCAAAGTATTTGTGTTGTTCCCTCTTTTTCTTTCCCTTCTAATACAGAGGCCTAAAAGTCATGGCCCTCCAGGAAGTCATGAAGAAAGTGCAGTGAGATAAATGACTCTTCCCTCTGCCATAAGGTGCCCTCGCACTCCACTTGTCAAAGCCAGTCTACTTTTAAGGCAGTCATTCAAGACAAGGGAAGATATGGGAGGCTTAGTCAGGTCAGGCCTGGTTCTGGGTAATTGCCAGTCCAGGGATTCTGTTACCCTTAAGAATGAATTTAAGGAAATAAGGAAGGCCTGGGACCAAACTGGACTACAAGATTCATGTTAATTTTTAGCCACACTTTTAGTTTATCACCAAAACCACATAGTCCTTTGCACTGCAGATGAACCCAGGCTAGTGACTGACCTCCATTTTATCCCGGATTCATGTCCCTGGGCTAGAACCAGTTGACAAGCATGGTAGTATTAAGGTATGCTCATGGGGCAAATATTTCCAATTGATAAATTTTCTTCATGGCTTTTCCACAGATTCCATACACCTAACTATTATGCTAATTGGATATCACATTCTATGAAAGTAGCTGTCTTAATGGAGTAGGATTTGTGCAGTTCATCATTTGATCTGAAATAACACTTAAAGGAGACACCTAGGTGGTGCAGTGATGCTGGGCCTACTGTCAGGAAGACCTGAGTTCAAATCCAGCCTCAAACACTTACTAGCTCTGTGACCCTAGGCAACTCGCTTAACCCTGTTTGCCTCAGTTTCCTCATCTGTAAAATGATCTAGAGAAGGAAATGGCACACCATTCTAGTATCTTTGCCAAGAAAACCACAAATGGGGTAATGGAGAGTCAGACACTATTGAAATGATTAAGCAACAATACTTGAAAAAATACACCGTTAGGAACAAAAGTTCAAATATTGGAATACAGCAGTTATGTCTCTTCTCCACCCACTTTCCCAGTCTTCTTTTCTCTAGGCTAAATGTCCCCAGTTCCTTGGACCATCCTCATAAGATGTGGCCTCCTTACCTTTCTAGATGCCCTCCTTTGTATGTACTTTAATTTGTCAACGATCCTCCTAAAATACAGCCCCAGAATTGAATACAACATTGTGGATGTGTCAGATTAGGGTAGACTACAGAGAGCAAGGCAATAGATCTAAAGTACTTTGAATACTATAATTTTATTAAATCAGCATAAGAGCACATTAGCTTTATTGACTGCTGTGTCACATTGGTAACTCATTGAGTTTTCCATTCACTGAAACACCTAGGTCTTTTTCACATCCATCATCACCCAGCCCACATCTTTCTTGGCCTGTCTGCTCATGTACAAAATGAAGGTGTTGGACCTTTTTGAGGTCCCTTCTAGCTATAAATCTATAATCCTCTGATCCTGTATCTTAGCTGACATCTCTCCATTTTATCTAAAAGGATATCATGAGAGATTTTCTCAAATTCCTTGCAAGATCCAGATATATCATGTCTCAGCAATATTTCTACATTCTTTTGGCCATCCAAAAAGGAAATAGGGTTAGCCTGACAAAACCTTCAGTTGGTGAATCTGTGGTAGTTCTTGGGGCTCACTGTTTCTCTTTCAAAATGCTGAAAATCCACCACTTTAAATATACTTTCTGGTCAAGTCAACAAACATAAAGCACCTACTATGCGTGAGGCATTGCTCTTTGTGTTGGGGATGCAAAACAAGAGGCCAAACAAAAAGTGTCAAGTTTTTGTCATAAGGGCCTGAAGTTACTATCCTTCAAATTTTTTTTTTTTAAATCAGAAGACTATTTTCCTCTGTCCAGACCTGTGGTTCCTCTCTCACACTCCACAATCTTTTTAAACACCATTTGGCAATCTCATCTGCCAATTCTTTTACTACCTGGGTTAAAGTTCATCCAGGTTTGGTGATGAACCAGCTGAGGCCAGTGAAGTGCTCTCTTTCCATTTTTTCGCTCCTGTTAACCATTTACACTTTATCTTTCACAATCCACGGACTGTTTACCTTGGTCAGGAAACAAAAGGAATAGAAGAATGATGTAATTCTGCCTTCTCTCTGTCATGTTTGCTTGTCATTCTACCAAGAAATATTCCCATCCGTCATTAAAATTGTGCCCTTTACGTGAACAGATGTATTGGAGCCCTTTTCTCACTTTTGTTATTGTTGTTGTTCAGTCATTCCAGTTGTGTCCAGCTCTTCACGACCTCCATTTTGGGGTCTTCATGATTGCATTTGGGGTTTCCCTTTTCTAGCTTATTTTTACAGATGAAAAAACTGAAGTAAACAGAGTTAAGTGACTTGCCCAGGGTCACACAGCTAGTTAATGTCTTAGGCCAGATTTGAACTCAGGTCTTTTGACTCCAAGCTTGGTGCTCTATCTACTGTGCCACCTAGCTGCCCCTTACCCACTTTGCCCATCTTTTAAAACATAAGAATTTGTTTGGAGAAACAGGTACTGATGGGAAGGGTCAGTTTCTTCATCTTTAAAATTGGTATGTTAATCTTTGCACTGCATATCTCACAGACTGGTTATTAGCATCACAGGAGATGATATATTTGAAAATGCTTTATCATGGAAGAGATTGTTGATAAATGAAAATAAATTTAAAAAAAGAAAATACTTTATCTACTTGAAAACACTTTATAAATTTAAATTAATTTCTTCATGTGTATTATGTATTACAAGTGTATTACCAATAGAACCAAATGTATTACCAATAAAACCATGACTCAGTATCAATCATCAAACAAATATTATGTACTAGAGGTATGCAGAGCACAGTGCTTTCTGTCACACAAGTAATTTAGTCTAATAAGGAGAAGAGATACAAAGATAGACAATACAAAATATTACCTGATAAATATATTGGAAAATTACAACAGAGTGCTGTGAGAAGTCTGAAGGGAATGTTGTTATAAACTAGGAAATCAGGAAAAACTGCCTAGAGGCGATAGCATTTGATTTGGCCTCTAAAGAATGGGTAACCAGCAGGCAAAGATGCGAAAACTCCCCATTTCAGAAATGGAGAGTGGCATGAGCAAAGACATAAAAATGCAATGCATATTTTGGAGGTAGGGGCTTGTTCAGTTTAGCTAGAGAATAGAGTGTGTACTTTGAGATAAGACTGGAGAGATGCAAAGTCATATTATGAAGGCTCTTGATGATTAAGTGAAAGAGTCTGAGCTTTACACAGGAAGCCGCAGAGAGCAGCTGAAGATTTTTGAGCAGGGGAGTGGCATAATCAGATCTATGCAGAAGGAGTATTATCTTGGCAGCTGAATAGTGAATTGGGGAAGTCAGAATAGGGATGAGTAGAGATTGGAAAATCTATAAGGATGCCATTACAAGTCTCAGATCAAATTTACCTTTTGCAGGAGGTCTTTCTTAGCTGCTAGTTCTGTCCTTTCTGAGATTATCCCCCATCTACCTGTTTATGTTTTTATATGTGCCTAATTATTTACTTTGGGAGTAGTGGATAGAGGGCTGGACCTAGAATCAGGAAGACCTGAGTTCAAATTCAGCCTCAAACACTTACTAGCTGTGTTACCCTGGGCAAGTCACTTAGCCCTGTTTGCCTTAATCCACTAGAGAAGGAAATGGCAAACCATTCTAGTATCTTTGCCAGGAAAACCTGTAGACATTATGGGCCATGGGATCATGAAGAGTTGGACATGATTGAACAATAACAGTTATTTACATACTGTTTCCTCTACAGGGACTGTTTTTACCTTTCTTTGTATCTGTAGCACTTAACACAGTGCTAAGTGATTAATAAACGCTTTTTGTGGGGCACCTAGGTGGGCGCCATGGATAGAGCACTAGCCTTGAAGTCAGGAGGACCTGAGTTCAAATGTGGCCTCAGACCAAACACTTGACACTTAGCTATGTGACCCTAGGCAAGTCACTTAACCCCAATTGCCTAAAAAAAAAAACAAATAAATGCTTTTTGATTGATTTGTAATGAGAGCTTAAACTGAGGGCAGTGAAGAGGAGTAAGCATTTATTAAGTACTTACCTTGTGGCAAGGTCTGTGCTAAGTACTTGACAAATATTGTCCATGTGAGGTAGATGCTATTATTAATTAGCATCACCATTTGCCAGATAGGGAACTGAATCAGTCAGAGGTTAAGTGACTTGCCCAGGTTGCACAGCTGGTAAGTGTCCGTGGCCATATTTGAACTCAGGTCTTCTTGAGATGGTGCTCTGTCCACTAAGACACCTACCAGTTTAGATGCAGCAGTGGCAGTAGGAATAAGATAGAGGAAGTGGATGCAAGAGATCTTGAAGAGATGGAATGGACAGAACCTGGAGATTGATTTGGAGGGTGTGAAATGGTCAAAGTTAGACCCAAGGCAAAAAATGTGGGAGACAGGGTGAATGTGGGTGTCACAGAGAGAAATGTGAAATGGAGGCGTAATCATTGGTCAAGAGGATTACAAGGAGTGTGGTATCCTGAGTAGTGAGGTTTTTATTACAGTGGAGAGGTGGAAGGAATGTTGGTCTAAAAGTTCAAGGATGTAGTCGAGTTTATGGGCAATAGATTAAGGACTCCAAAAGGATAATAGAATGGGCTGAGCGATGAGTGAATTTGGATTGTAGTGGGACTAGGGACAATAAGAATAAGGTGAGTATTCTGCAGTAGGTAATATGGCTGTTCTGCTTGTACTCATTTAGGAGGTAAAACTGGCTACCTAATAAATTAAAGGTAGATTACTATGACCTGTTCCATTGGCGGAACAAAACCAATAGTTAGTTCTCCTCAAAGTTTGGTGTTTGAGAATGTGCTTCCATGAGATGTCACCTCTAATTTTAACCCTTTGATTAGGGGAACAAGACCTCTGGTTTCTGTGCTCTAGGCATCTGGGTTCCAGATGCAGGAGGGTCAGATGTTTTGATGAATGAATATCCAGCCTCCTGCAGCTTTCTAGGAGGAAAGAGGAGAGAATAAGCATTTTATTAAGTTCCTACTATGTGCTACACACTGTCCTATATGCTTTTATAAACAATACTCCGGGGCAGCTACATGGCACAGTGGATAGAGCACCGGCCCTAAAGTCAGGAGTAACCGAGTTCAAATCTGCTTCAGACCAAACACTTGACACTTACTAGCTGTGTCTCCTGGGCAAGTCACTTAACTCCAATTGCCTAAAAAAAATAAAATAAAAATATTATTCCATTTGATTCTCATTTATAAAGATTGTACATAGTAAATATTTTAATATTTGTTGAGTTGAATCAATGGCCCCTCTACAATTGGCCAAGGATCAGGCTGTGTTTTTTTTTCTTCTGTAGATAAGGGATTTCATTTTTTTTCTTTCTTTCCTTTTAATTTTATTTTTTTATTCTGAATTTAACAAATACTCAGTAAAATAAGCATTTTCATAAACATTATGGAACAGGAGATTATACATGAAATTGTGAATTTATTATGTAAACCTTGCCTTCTCAAAAAGTATATTATAAATTCATCACGTAATTTTCAAAGTTGTCTTATTTGTCTGAGAATCCTTCTGACCTTTTCTCATTTGAGATAAGAGGCTGCTATCTCGAACTGCAGTCTCCTTCCTACTTCCGCCCATAAAAACTGGAAGGAAAAAAAGCCCACCTTGTTAAAAATGAGCATAATAAGGAAATACAAATTTCTACAGTGGCCACATCCAAAAATATTTCTAGCTTCATATTTTTAGTTCATCACCTCTGTCTCTGGGAATGAATAGCATGCTTCATCATCTGTCCTCTGAAATTGTGATTGGTCACTACATCAATCTGATTTCTTTTGTCCTTTGTCTTTTACAATGTTCCTGTTACATAAATTGCTTTCATAGTTCTACTCACTTCACTTTGCTTCCTTTCATACAAATCTTCCTAGATTTCTCTGAAATAGTCTTTTCATAATTGCCTATAATGCAATAATATTCCATTGCATTTATATAACATAATTTTTCAGCCATTTGCAAGTTGATGCATACCCTCTGAGTCACTGGTTCTTTGCCACTACAAAAAAAGTGGTGCTATAATTATTTTTGTACATATAGGTCCTTTTCCTCTTACTTGGATCTCTTGGGAATAGTAGAGTTATCACTGTGTCAGAGGGTATATACACAATTTAGACAGTCTTTTAACAAAAATTTAATTAGCTATTTTATTTATTTTTAACAATATTTTATTTTTTCAATTACATGTAAAGAGAAATTTTAACATTCTTTTTTTTAAATTTTATGTTCCAAATTGTGTCCCTCCCTCACCTCCCCCTCCTTAAGATGGTAAGCAATTTAATATAGGTTATATATGTGCAATCATGTAAAGAATATTTCCATATTAGTCATGCTGTGAAAGAAGAAACAGACCACAAAAAAACACACAAAAAATAATAAAGTGAAAATATGTGCTTTGATCTTCATTCAGATTCCATCAGTTCTTTCTCTGGATGCGACTAGCATTTTTCGTTGAGAGTCCTTTAAGCAAACATTGTTTAAGTACCTACTGTGTGCTAGGCACTGTGCTAAACACTGGGAATAGAAAGAAAGGCAAAAGACAGTCCCTGCTCTCAAGGAGGTCATGGGCTAATTGGGTAGACAAAACATAAACAACAGTTGGTGCAAATAAAATACACGATGTGCAAACAAGATATATACAGGATAAATTGGAGACAGTTAAGAGATGGAAGATACTAGGCATTGAGAGGGATCAGGAAAGATTTTTTTTGTAGAAGGTAGAGTTTTAGCCAGCACCAGAAGGAAGCCAGAAGGAATACTGTAATAACTTTATGTATGGTCTCCCTGCCTCAAATCACTTGCCAAACCAGTCCACCATCCACTCAGCTGTCAAAATGACCTTCCTAAAGCTGGAGTCTGATCCTGTCATCTCTCTGCCTCCAGTCAATAAACTCCAATGACTCCCTATCACTTCCAGGATCCAGTACAAAATCCTTTCACATTCAAACCTAGCATCCTCCTATTTTTTCAGTCTGCTTACACCTTACTCACTCCCATTTATCCCCGTGGAATTCCCTTCTCTTATCATGACTATCTGTCCTTCCACCCTTCCACTGCCTTACTTTTGCTGAACTTTTTCAATCTGGGAACGTTCTCTATTCTCCTTATCTATGATCACATTTCCCTCCCCTCACAGTCTTGACCCTGTTATCAGCCTCTTTAACAGTACCCTGTCATCCACTTTGAATACTTTATCCAGCTGTCCCACCCTGGATCTTCACCCTTCCTTTTCCCTTACCCTAACCCAGTCTGCCTTCCACTCCTAGACACAGATGGAAGAATTCACAAACTGATCATAACTTTGCAGACACTGATCATATAAATAAAGCCCTACTGTTTGGGTCTGGGTTATTTTTAATCTTTTTCTTTGGAGGCAGTAAACAATACAATGATTTTGGCAACTACAACAATCAGTTTTCAAACTTCATCCCCATGAATGGAAGACACTTTGAAGGCAGGGGCTCTGGCCCTCATGGTAGAGGCCAATATTTTGCCAAATCATGTAACTAATGGTGGTACCAGTAGTTAATGGCAACAGCAGAAGATTTGATTTCATATTGGGAAACAAAGCTTGGCTGGCGAAAAGAGCCAGAGAAGGGACAGGGAAGCTACAGGTAGCTATTATAAGAAGACATATGTTAGACATTTCTTTATGTGTGACTAATTTATTTGTGACTAATAATATAATAGATTATTTTAATTTTTAGCCTGAGGGAAGTGTAGAGCATTCCAAAAATAGTTTTAATATCCATTTTGGGGTTTTTTTTTTTACTCCCATGCTTGTTGTAGCTGTTACTGTTGTCATTTCAGTCATGTCCTACTCTTTGTTGACCCTGTTTGGGGTTTTCTTGGCAAAGATACTAGAATGGCTTGCCATTTCCTTCTCCAGCTCATTTTACAGATGAGGAAACTGAGGCAAACAGGGTGAAGTGATTTGCCCAGGGGTCACATAGCTAGTACTTGTCTGAAGTCATATTTGAGCTCATGAAGATGAGTCTTCCTAATTCCAGGCCCAATGCTCAGTCTATCCACTATGCCACCTAGCTACACCTGTACTAGTCTGATCACTATGTTGAATAAATGTAATTTGATTCTCTACAAATTCATGTTAGTTAACCTCAACTGAGGCTTCACCACTATGTGGTCTGTATCATATTTATCACAAATTTTCCATACTTTCTTTTCAAGCACCCTAGTTCCATTCCCATTGTCCTCTCATCGACATATGAAAGCCTCTTAAGTGAGAAAATTAAAGCCATATGTAGAGTTCCCCCATCTTACCTATTTCACACCTCAAAACTTCTCTATATCTCTATCTATCCTTTCCTCTTTTGCTTCACTCTCAGAGATGAATGTCTTTTGACCTTAATCCCATCACTTCTTTTTTCCATCAGTCATTCTGCCCGTCTCTTTCTTTTCTTTAATCCCTTCTCTATTGGCCACATATCCATGCAGCCTGTAGATATGCTTTCAGCCCATCTTGATCCTTCCATCCCCACAAATTATCCTCCCATATCTATTCTCTAGCTGCTTTCCTGATGCCTGTCAACGTGCTCATATCTCCTCTATCCATAAAAATCCCCACTTGATATTACCATCTGTCCTAGTTATCATCCACCCTTTATGTCTAAACTCCTTAAGAAAGTTGTCTATGTTTGAAGCCTCCACTTCCCCTTTAACTCAGTTTAAATCCTCTGCAGTCTGGCTTCCAGACTCATTATTCAGCTGAAATTCTTTCTCCAAAGTTACCAATGATCTCTTAATTACCAAATCTAATGCCTTGTTGTCAGTCCTCATCCTCTGCAGACTTTGACATTGTCTGTTACCCTTTTCTCTGGATACTGTCCTCAGTAAGCTTTCATGACACTGCTCCCTCTTGGTTCTCCTGTCTGCTTGAGTATTCTTTCTCCATTTCCTTTGCTGGATCTTCATCCAAGTCATACTTATTAACCTTGAGTGTCTCGAAAGAATCTGTCCTGGGTCCGTTACACTATTTCACTTGTTAATCTCATCAGCTCTCTTGGGTTCAATTATTATCTCTATGCAAATGATACCTAGATCTATATCTCCAGCCCTTATTACTCTTCTGAATTCCATTCTATGTCACCAACTGCCTATTAAATTTCTTGAACTTGGTGTTTCACAGATACCTCAAATTCCATATGTAGAAAACAGAACCACTTATCTTTCTCCCCACAAGTACTCCCCTCTTCCAAACTTCCTTTTTATTGTCAAGGGCAGCATCATTCTCTCAGTCTCCTAGATGCTCAACCTTGGTGTCCTCCTTGACTTCTCACTCTCACTCACCTCACATATCTAATCTATTGCGAAATCTTGTTTCTTCTTTCAAAATACATCTCATATAAATTCACTTCTCTCTACTTCCACAACCACCATCCTGATTCAGGCCCTTATCACCTCATATATTTATTCTATTTCAATAACTTTCTGGTTGGTCCTCCTTCCTCAAGTTTCTCCCCTCTATATCATCCTCCACTCAGCTGCCAAAGTGATTTTCCTAAAGAGCAGGTCCAACCATGTCAACACCACAGCCCAACTCAATAAACTCCAGTGTCTACTATAAGATCACATATAAAATGCTTTGCTATTTAACTCTCTTCACAACATTTCCTATTTTTTTAAAATAGTAGTATCTTCTACATACTCTACAATCCATTGACACTGGCCTTCTTACTGCATAATAAACACACCACTCCATCTCCTGACTCTTCAATGATTGTCCCCCATTCCTGGAATGCTTTCCCTTAAAACCCATACCTCTTTGCTTACCTCGAGACCCAGATGAAATCTCACCTTCTGCAGGAGGTCTTTCTCAGTCCTCCAAACCTTGTGAGGCAAGCAGGGTTAAGTGACTTGTCCAGGGTCATACAGCTAGTAAGTATCAAGTGTCTGAGATCACATTTGAACTCAGGTCCTCCTAACTCCAAGGCTAGAGTTCTATCTACTGTGCCACCTAGCTGCCCCAGATAAATACCTTTTTTTTTTCAAAAAAAATCACAATTGGAAAAAACAAGAAATAGAGCTCCTAAAGAACCCAATTTCTGGGACAGTTAGGTGGCGCAGTGGATAGAGCTCCGGCCCTAAAGTCAGAAGTACCTGAGTTCAAATCCAGTCTCAGACCAAACACTTGATACTTACTAGCTATGTTGCCCTGGGCAAGTCACTTAACCCCACCTGCCTTAAAAAAAAAAACCAAAAACAATTTCAAAAAGAGAAACTGAGCAAGCAGCCATAAATAAGCTATCAAAGGAAAATTCCACTCATTAACTAGATGGATTTATAAATGAACTCTGTCAAATACAGTTTAAAAATTAATTTCTATACTATATTAATTCTTTTAAAAAAGAAAGAAGGCACTCTGTCAAATTCTATGAGACAAATGTGGTCCTAATACTCAAACCAGAAGGGATGAATCAGAAAAAAAGACTATAGATCAATATCAGTAGTGAATATTGACACAGACATTTTAAATAAATTTTAGCAAAAAAAATTAAAGCAGCATATCAATTATATTATTCACCATGACCAAGTTATATTTATCCTAGGGATTCAAGTATGGCTCAACATTAGGAAAATAATGTATTTAATCAAATAAATTATAAAAGAAAACACATTATTATATCCATAGGTACAGGGAAAGACTTTTAGAAAATATAGCATTCATAATGCTTAAAAGCACTAAAAACCATTGATGTAGAAAGGCCCTTCCTTAATATTATCAAAAGCATTTATCTAAAATCAAAAGATGGCATTATTTGTAATAAACACTGGAAACTTTCATAGCAAGTTCAGGAGTAGAATAAAGTGATGCCTCTTCTCTGTACTGTTATTTGACATAATACTAGAAATTCTTGCTATAACCATAAGATAAAGAAATTGAGCATATCAGTAATATGGAGGCAAAATTACGTTTCTGCAAATTACTTAAAAGTTAACCTAGAGACAGACACAGTGGTATATGCCTGTTACTGGGAACACTGAGGCTGATGGATGACTTAAGCTTGGAAATTCTGAGCTGAAATAAAGCTAGAGCCAACTGAACATCAACATTTTACCAATATTGTAACACCCTAAGATTGGCGAGCCATCAGGCTGCCTAAGGAGGGGTAAACAGGCTAGGTTGGAAATGGAACAGAGCAGAACTGCCTTGTCAATCAGCAGTGAGCTCAGGTCTACGAGTAGCCATGGTACTTCCAGCCTGGGTGACACAGGGAGAATCAGCCTCAAAAACAGCAAACAAACAAAAAAATTTAGAGGAGGAAACAAGATGGCAGAGAGGTAAGAACCTAGGAATCTAGAAAATGTACCAGACCAAATCCTGATGAGGAATTCCAGAAAAAGTCACAGGGAAGTCTTTGGAATATGGGAACTGGAGTCAAGCCAGAATCATCCCTCACACAGATCACTCCAGTATCCAGGGAGAAACTATGCAGCAGAGTAAGACCCATGCCAGGGCACTGTGATGGGGAACAGATATTAATTAGCAATTCTGTTGCCTACCACCCAGTTTCAGGTTATAGATCCAGAGAGGCCTGAGAAAGGGACCTGCCATAAAACAGTGGTGTTCCCTATCTGGACAATGTACCCAGAAAGGAGGAAGAAGTTAAAAAAAAAAAAAAATATATATATATATATATATATATATATATATATATATATTATATATATAGATAGATTTTTTTTACTTCTTCCTTTCTATATATATATATATATGTATATATTATATATAATATGTGTATATATATAATATATATACATTATATATAATATATGTATATATATAATATATATACAATATATGTATATATATATAATATATACATTATATATATATAATATATGTGTATATATATAATATATATATATACACATTATATATATATATAATATATAAAAAAGAAGCCCATCATAAAAGTCTGTTAAGGTGGCAGGAAAGCTAAGACACAAATCTAGAAAAAAAAGACTGATTCTAAAACATCTAGAAGCAAAACTAAAGAGTAAAACACAAATTGGGCAAAAATTCAACTAGAATTCCTGAAAGAGATGAAGTAAGAAAATAAAAATTTGTAAATGAAATGAGAATGCTGGAGGAGGGAAAATGGAAAAGAAATGAGAATTATACAAGAAAGAATTGGAAGGGGAATTAACAGTTTGATACAAGAGGTACAAAACCTTACCCAAGCAACAAACTCCCTGAAAATCAGAATGGACCAAGTAGAAGCCAATGACATCATGATACAACAAGAAATATTAAAACCAAGTTTTAAAAAACTGAAAAAATCAGGCAAAAGTGAAGTGTCTCATAGTAAAAACAACTGACATAGAACGATAGGGTGTCTGGAAGGTCAGCTACTATTACACATAAAGACCTCAAAGAAACAGTTGCAAAACAGTCTTATAGAAAAAAAGGAAAATCTAAATAAATGGAAGGATATTTAATGTTCATGGCTAGGTTGTGCCAATATAATAAAAATGCCAATACTACCTAAATTAATCTACAGATCAAACACTTTTTATGACTCTATAGTACACTATGTGTATACTTTATAGAGATGGATAAAATAAAAAGAAAATTCTTAGGAGTATAAGGAGTGCTGAGCTTGTAGTCACTATACTCTGAATTCAAATCCTGACTCTACCATTTACTATCTGTGTGACCTTGAGCAGATCATTTTACTTCTCTGGGATTCAGTTTTCAGCTCTACATACTAAAATTTTAACAGCTTTATTTTTTAGCATTGCATGATTAGGAAATAATGTCAGGAGGAGAAGCCTTTTTAATGAAATCTGACTTTTGGCTTTGACCACTATTAGTAAAGCCAAAATGTCTTCTCTTGGCTCTGAATATGTGCATGTTTTTGTATTATATGTACAAATGATAAAATAAGTATGGATTTGCAGCTGTTTGGTAACTTGTTGTGTAGCTCATTGGCTGTGTTCCATGTCACTGAGTCCAAATTTAGGGGAATCTTCACAAGTGCTATGAATATAGAAGGAGGCAGCTCACAGAATGATTTACTATACCCAGAGTAGATTGTTTTATGTGCTTGATATGAGCTGCTTGCCAGCATGTAGCTTCCACATGGGAATGACTGGTCAGCCTGAGTGACTTTTCTTACATGTACAATCCAGCTTCAAAATATGTCACCTGTGGAACTGGGAACATTGGGAAAACCAGTTGGAAATAGTATGTCTTGCCTAGTAAAATGCATGTAAAAAAAGAAACATAATTCTAAGGAATAATGTTTAAAATTCAGATGCAGCACAGCTAAGATGGAAACAGCAATGCTGTAATGTTCTACTCTGTTTTTTTCAGTCCTGTAATTCTCTTTACATTTTTTTAAGCTGATGCTTTGATGACCTTATAACAGCAGTTCTTCTTTTAGTGAGGTAATTTGATGGGCAGAGGAAAGTTTTTGTAGGAACTATTTCACTTTTATCTTTGAATCTCTAGCATCCAGCAGAGTATTGGGCCCATAATAAATGCTTATTAAATGCTGATTAAGATCACGAGTGAGTTTTTGAGTGTTCTAGGCCCTTTGTGCTAGTAATGGTTTTGTCAGAACTGCATAGATTAGGGACTGATAGGTTATATTCTGATAATTTGCATATTTATGTTATGATCATTCACTTATGTGAGTTTCCATTTATTTCCCTTCTGGTATTGTGAGGGTTTTTTCTTTTTTTTTTCTTTTAAAGGCTAAATGATAGTCTTATGATGTAGCTGTCATTAAATTGGGTTGAGCAGCAATGTAGAACATGGGGTAGAGAAACCCATTAAAATATATGCATCTTGAGAGCAGGAACCGTTTCTCTTTGTATTTCCAAGGCTTAACACAGTCTCTGACATAGTAAGTACTAAATATATACTTGTCAATTGATTTGAAAATGAGAATCTATGTGAAAAGCTCCAAAATGTAAAACTGTACATCATATCCTATTGTGTTCACTGTATTACATCTTCACCTGACACTTTTCCTCTACAACAGTTAGTTACTTAATGAAGTCTTGGGAATTTGAGGTTATCAGTTAGCAGTAGGGGGACAGAGAAAAATGAGGCAACAAAGCCTGCAAAGAGAAGGAAGGGGAGCCAAAGCCGACTGTCACCTTGCAAGCTTGGAGATGTAATACTGAATGCCATTTACACCAACCACATCTTGAAACTTAAGCATTGTATCTCCGGAAGACAGAAGGGACTTTTATTTCTGGGGTTTTCATAAGGTCACCTGCCCCAAGAGATAAGTGGCCCATTTCCTACCACAACCCAAAGGTTGCACAAACATTGAGATCCGGAGACTTCCCTTCATATGAGCTGTTGCTGCTAGATAGGAATTGTTAGCATGGCTGAGGAGTCTTGTGCTCACTCTATTTTCCAGTGTTCTTTCTGTGCTGTGGGGATTTATCAAGGGTTACTTTTAACTTTATATGTCTCAAACTTATTCAAATTATGAAAGCAATGGGCGTGATGAACATTAAAAGTAGGGTGAGAGAAGCAGATCCTACATGCTCATATTGTGAGTCTAAAAAGGCATAGAGTAAGTGAGTAAGACAACAGGAGATAGGATTTCTTATCCTGGCTCTACTATGGAGTGCATTGCTTAAATAACTCATTGACCCAGTACCCCGCTTTAGGGTGACAGAGTATGTGAATTTTCAATGCTGAAAATTTCTGTCCTGTTTGCCTCTTCTGCTGCTCCGACTATAGCACCTTTACCACCCAAACCTCAAATCAAAAAGCTTTGAGTACCTCAGGGAAAAAAAATGTTCTTTAGAACAGGTAGGTAGCATAGAGGAGAGAGTGCTAGGTCTGGAATCAGGAAGACCTAAGTTCAAACATGGCCTCAAGCATTTAGCAGCTGTGTGATCCTGGGCAAGTCACTTAACCTCAGTTTATGCACCTGCTCCCTAGGGTTGTCTTAGGGATGAAATGAGATAACAATTTGTAAAGTGCTTAGAACAGTGCCTGACATACAGAAAGAGCTTAAATGCTTGTTCCTATGGGGATATATTAAAGTGAGATTTGGAATCAGGAAAACCTGAGTGTGAACCTGCCTTGGATATTTCCTAGCTGTATGATCTTGGATCAGTCACCTACCCTCCCTCAGCCTTAGTTTCCTCAACTGTAAAATGGAGATAATAATAGCACTTAGCTCCTAGAGGTGATATGAGGATCAAATGGGATAATAAATATGTAAAGTGCTTCACAAACCTTAAAAAGCTATATAAATATTAGCTGTCATTTAGCGCTGAAAGGTCCCAGCAAGGTAGTGACCTGCCCAAGGTCACTTAGGTAAGTAAATAGTAGACCTAGGACTCCAACTCTAGCTGTGGCACATTGCCTCTCAAAAGAGAACTCACAGAGCTTGTAGGTGGTGCTGATAAAGCTTCCCCCAAAAAAGGTGAATAGGAAGTTTGTGGCAGACCTAAGTATCATAGCTTTGTTGTAGGTTGACCACTACAGGCTTTGTGTTTGTCTAGGACTTTCAGTCACCGTGCTGAATTTCTTATCTCAGCCTTTTATACACCATCGTGCTTCTAAAGGCCCCAGAGTTAATAGTGGTTTTCAGTTGTATGTTGCTAATTAAAATTTTCAATTGCATATTGCTAATTAAAATTTGGGTTGGTACACAATTTTAGATCTCTTCAGGAGTATTATGAAATCAGTGTAGTAATGTATCTTTTACACAAGCACCATCCATTTGGAAAAAAGTGTTTGGAAAGAAATGCTCTCTGTCCTATCCTAGCATGTCGAGTAATGGACTGACAGTGAAATCCCATTTAAATGATGGTGGGAAGAGCTAGGACTAGCACCTACCTACTCACTCTATAAGCCAACTTTACAAGGGGTTTTTTTGGGGTGAGGAGAGCAGAATGGGCCATGACTCCATTGTCATCATTAACTTTGTTTGATGGCACAGTGGACAGAGTGCTGGACCTGGAAGACTTCTCTTCCTTAGTTCAGATCCAGCCTCAGATACTTCCTAGCTGTGTGACCTTGGGGATATCACTTAATCCTGTTTGCCTCAGTTTCCTCATCTGTAAAATGAGCTAAAGAAGGAAATGGCAAATTACTCCATTATCTTTACCAAGAAAACCCCAAAGATATAGTCAGGAAAAGTCAGAAACAACTATAAAATGACTGAACCACAACACCACTTAGCTTGATTTTCCCTTTTGCAGCTGGGAGATTGGTAACCATACCCTACCAGATATATATGGAAAAAACTTTTTATCTCTCCTATATTCTCTGCTGTACTTTGGGCAATTGGGCCAAAGGTATTAGAGAGTACTATGTTCTTTAGTGAAATTCCAGGTTTCATAGCATGAGTTAGAATGGCTTCCTGCATTTATGAGTATATAAATAAGGGTGTAGTAGCATGAATGAGCATTTCCAAATAGCTTGTAACACTACCTTTTCCTGTCTTTCCCTCAATACAGATATAGGCTATACCTCATTTTAGCTTTTTTACAAATATAATTTAGGATTTACTGTTCACTTAACATTTAATGAAATAAAGTTTCATTTTATGAAGAAGTTGAAGAAAGCTCCTTGAGGGTAAGACCTTGTATCACTGTATATTCTGTTCTATAGTAGTATACTTAACATATTATAGTGTAACAATAGACCTACGGTGGCACAGGGGACAGGGGCTTCCTCTCCTATAAAGGGGGCTGAGCCTCCAAAGAAAAGTCAGCCATTTTCTTGCATTCTCTAGTTCTTCATCCCCCAACCTTGGAGCTCCAGGGGAAATCATTTAAAATTTAGATTTGGTTCATGTCTAGAGTCTCTCTCAAAAAGATGTGGAAAGATACTCGATGTACAATGTAATTAGTTATAAGACAAGCTATTCATTTTCTCCATATCAAAAAAAAATTATAAGCACAAAAGATTAATAAATACACATTGACAAAGACTTAAAATAGAAAATAGAAACCTATAATTCCTATTTGATACATAAATCATGAACATATGGAATTTTTAGTGGTATTGCTGATTAAACATTTCCCCTTTTTCCTTTATTGTGCACACTATCAATTTCTCCAAGATCCATGTCTTCTGGCAAGCCAGGCTAAGGCGTGGGGTCATCCGCCTCCTATTGGTAGTCATATATTCCTCCAAGAAGCATTGTAGTAAAGTGCCAGGAGTTCTTCCCACAGTGCATTCAGCTCCAACTGAAGGGCCCAAGAGTTCTCAACCTATTGAATTCTTGAGGTGTTTCCCAGGCTGATAAGGTGCCTTTCAGGATCACTGTTTGGTCACATGCTTAGAGAATAATCAAGTAAAAGATGTATCTAGGGCCTTGAAATGCTGAATCTGACTCAACTAGACAAGCACATGTTCTGGCTAGGAATGACTGGGGAGGAGATGGGGAAGGGGTCCTCTCCCTCTGCGCCCCCCTCCCCACGAAGGACCAGAGAAACAGTTCCACATCACACTTTCTAGAGGAAGGAAGAAGACTATGTGGAAGTTGTCTTACATTTAAAAGTTTGTTTAGTGCGTAGCTCTTCTCAGCTCCATGACCAATAAGGGGATTGCTTCATCATCTCAAATCATAAGTCCTTCAGTGCTGATCTACTTATGTCCCCCAAAATGGGAAAAGGATCTCACCTTAGCTTTATAGCATACCCGATCACTTGTGCTTTAGCCATAGCACATGAGGAGGAAGGAGGATTACCCCATTATGATTGGTGGTCGTTCAGTTGTTTCAGTCATGTCAGACTCTTTGTGACCCTGTTTGGGATTTTCATTGCAAAGATACTGGAGTGGTTTGCTGTTTCCTTCTCCAGCTCACTTTACAGATGAGGAAACTGAGGCGAGTAGGGTTAAGTGTCACACTGCTAGAAGATGTCTGAGGCCAGATCTGAACTCAGGAACAGGAATCTTCCTGACTCTAGGCCCAGCACTCTATCTATTACAATAGAAACCCAATAAATTGATAAATTGGAACTTATCCAGAGAAAAGCTGGTCAGGGGAGAAGGCATAAAACCATTCCATACAGGATTGTTTGAAAAAACTAGGTTTGTTTCATGTGAAAAAAAAAATACTTAAGGAGAACATGATAGTTTTTCTCAAATATGTAAGTGGTTGTCATATGAAAGAGAGATTAAATTTATTCTTCTTTGCCCAGAAGAGTTAAACTGAAACGAATGGTCCTATATTATATATATAGAGATTTCAGCTAAATATGAGGAAAAACTTTCTAACAATTAATGTCCAAAAATGGAAAATGCTGTCTTGTGAAGTTATACGGAGCTCCTGAAGATCTTTAATCAGAGACTGTAAGACCACTTATACAGAAAATCATAGATGCGCTTCATGCCTTAGGTGGAGGGGTTATATTTCATGTCTAGGGCATGAAACCTTAATTCCAACTCTGTAATTCCATGAAGTGTTAATTGATGATCCTAATGCTACTTAGATCCTAGAAAAATAAATAGGCTTTAATCAAAGTATTTTCTGACAGAAACTGTCTTTCCCATCTTATTGTTTTCGGCTATCTTTTTTTTTAATGAAATTGCTTTAATTTTCCTTTTTGAAATTTTATTTAGATGAGGTCAGATATAGAAAAGGATTTCTGTTCAGTTACTCACACTGTTTTCCAGATGCTAGCCTCATGTTCACATGAGACACTGTGTAGAGAAATCATCCACTGTGACCATTCCTATTAACCATTCTACACATATGAATTTATAGAGAAATCTGAGAATCGGGAAGACACACCCGCACAATTGCTCTCTGCTTGGAAATTGCTGGGGGACTCTGAACCTCTGGAGATCAGATATTTGTCTGAAAAACTGCTTTCCAGATAACCTCTTTCTGGCTAACAGATTTTTCTTCTTATTCTTTGGTACTTCAATGAATTAATGATCTCACTGATTAAGTTCCTACCTCCACAAATAAAGATCTCGGCCTATCTATAGCTCTTTACACTGTTACTTTTTGTCCGTGTCCTTTCATAGGTCCTTCGTAGAGGTACCTAGCCACTGCCCTCTCTATGCCTTTTAATGATTCATGGATATTTCGTTTTATTTGTGTGTTACCCCTTGCTCTCAGCATATGACTGATCCAAATCCTTTCCTATTTGTAAATATCCCAAATGATGTGTGATGCTACTTCTTATATGCAAGTCATTACTGCTAATAGACAGGATTCTAAATTAACCTACCATGTATCTCTCCATTGCCTTTTGTGTTATTCACAGTTATAGTTCCTTGGACATTATGGTGTTCTATGATTAATGCAGTGTTGCCTAATGGAGAATTTTGTCCTTTATGTATAGTAATATAACTAGTTGGGGGGTTTTTTTGGGTAGATATGGCATATATCAAGAGAAAATTGGTGTATAAAAGCTGGGTTTTTATGTAATTCCATAATCATTAAATATGTTGCATGATTTCCCAAATGTAATCTAGTTTATTCTACTCCTATTCAATTTTAGACCCAGATTATTGTTTATCCACAGTATATATTTAAGATATGAATACTGATAGACTAAATTACTGACCTGCCCATCTTATTGTCATAATACAGTATACATTCTTCTTCCCTTTGGTGTTTTCCATGTGGACTGTTAGGCCATCCTCTTTTGAATGGCCTTAGATTTTATTGAGGAGGCCTTTTAGTCCTTCAGGACTTGATACTCTCAATAAAGTGTCATCTATAAATGTGGAAAAGCTCACTATCAACATAGATTCTGTCTTCCATTTGAATGGAAGTTTTGGGATGGAAAAGATTTCCCACATTAATATAGTTATTCTCATCATAGATGACAATGTAACATTTGTACTCTAATATTTTACTTAATACATAATATGTTATATGGAGAGGTAGAAATGGTTATTAAGAGAAGAGTAGTTAGATATGGTATATCATGACCTTGTTATACCTTTTTTCTTTTTTTTTCTTTTAGTTAAGTGACTTGCCCACAGTCACACAGCTAGTAAGTGTCTGAGGTCAAATTTGAGCTCAGGCCCTCCTGACTCCAGGGCTAGTGCTGTACCCTCTTATAGTTGCCCCTATACCTTTTGATATGCATATGGATTCCAGTTTTTTGTCTCTTTTAATAATGATGATAATGATAATAAGAAGGTTATCAAACAAAATTATCTCCATGATTGCATGTATCAATAAATCATTTATGACCTTAATACGTGCTTAGAAAATACATAGCTGGAGGAAAACTTTTAAAGCTGCATTTTGCTTTACTGAGTCAATTTTTTTTTATAACCAACAAATAAGAAATAGAGGGGAGACCTTGTTTTGTATGTATCTTTCAGTCAGTTGTATAAAGTAGAAAATGAAATCTATATATAAACAATTCACTTGCAAAAGTCTACCTGTTTCTCTATTTTCACAAGGATATCCTCAATACTTCTATAGGCCATTCTCATAAAGACTTTATAAAGATAAGAAGAGAGACTTATAGATCAACAGCTACTCATATGTTCTTGGATATCTTTTATTGGTAAAAAACATATATGTATGTATATAATTTTTGATATTTTCTATTTTTTAATCTTGAATGTCAATCCCTGAATGTCTTTAAAATTATGGATTTCTTCTGTGTGTGTGTTTGATCAAATCCAGATATTCTTCTCTATTTCACCTCTTTAAGTCCCATATATATGGCATCGAGTTTTGATATGTTAGAATGCAAATGTTCTATTGTCATTCATGATTTAAAAAAGGTAACTACAAAAAATGACGAATTAATTTCATTTTACACCTACTTATTTTGCTTCTTTAAGCCTAATCTATAATACCTTTGTGATGCACTGGCTTAATTAGGTTTCATGGTAAGATTTCTATAAACTTATTTTTCCCAGCTCTTACCTTTTATTGTTTTGTAAGGTGGTTCTGCTCATAAATTTGCATAATCCTCCTGTGATAAGTTTTACAGCTGAGCTTGTACTCGAAACCATTTTAATTTTTGACTTTCATTTCACACTTTGTGGCAAAGAGATGAAGTGCTTGCTAAAAAAGATTATTTCTGGTCTCTTTTGGCCTCTTCATTGTGGCCATCATTTTACAGCTGTACACTTCTGGGGGAAATGGTGATAACATCAATGGTTTTATTTTTATCCATTTCCCATTTTTCAAAGGCAGCAGCTTGTTTAAATAGGATAGGTTGGAGCTGTTGCCAGCACAAAAATTATTTCCCCTAGCTCAGCTTGTGAAATTATAGAATGTAAGAGGCAGGTAACAGAGACAACAAAATATGAAGATTTTAAATGAAATGCAAATATATATCTACATTCTAGTATCCCTTTTACAAATGTGAAGAATTTTATTTAGTCCAATTTGTTGGAATTAAAATGTGGCTAGCTATTGATTAGCTAAGAATTTGGCCTCATCCCTGTTGGTTTTTTATTAACACACACATACACACACACACACACACACACACACACACACACACAAAGGCAAACTCATTTGGGCATGAATCAAGGCAGGAGACAACTCTGAGGAATGTAACTTCTGGCAGCAGAGAAGAGAACCAGTGATGGAAGAACTCAGTCATTCCTCACCTCTGTGATGGGGAGAGAATTTCTATCATCCATGGTGCTTTACAGTGGAATTACATGCCTAGTAGGAGACGTTGTGTCCAGCAAGAAGCATCCTTAGGGAGTCAAAGAAGCTGTGAGGAATGTGACTTCTGGCATTAGAGAAAATAGCCAGCTATAAAAGTCTAGCTACTGAGGAAGCCTAGCCAAACAATCATCCTTATGGAGAAGTGGCAACAAAAGAAGGAACAGGATGAAGGCAGCATAAGAGATTCTGTAGTATCAGAGAGATAAATTGCCTTATCTTAATATTGGGAACACCATATATTCCCTATATGTGTTCCTCTCTATCAGTATACTCTATGTACCTGATTTTTGTATATATTTGTGAAAGAGTATGTCACAGGTGTGGGGGGGAATGTTTTATAGTTACTGTTCTTACTGCCAACTTATTAAATGCTGACACTTTGAACTAATTTTATTTACTGACTATTAGTATCAATATGATACTAGAGTTACTACTCAGTATCAGTAAATTTTATTTACTGATTATTAAGGGGAAGCACTCTAAGAAGAATTCATGAGCTTTATAGTTTAGTAGTGTGGACCTATTGAGTATCTTGAACCTGAGATGGTCCCTGCTATACCCCACACCCCAGAATAGGAATTAGTAGGGTAACCCAGAGGGAATGATATACATATTTATCATTCTTCCTAATGTTGTATTGATTTTGACTTTTTGTGCTAATGAAATATCTAATTGTACATCAACAACAGGTTTTGTAATGACTTCTGTATCAGCAGCCAATTATTTTCTGTCAATATACACACACTTTCATTTTTTGTGATGTGTTGGCTGTTTGCCGTTTCCAGAGTTCCAAATGTTCTTCTTCAAAAAGGTATTTGTGACATAGAGGAACAAGGCTTCTCAATAATACATGGACCACGTGTCTTTTTCGTTTCTTGATCCTAAACAATATTTTCCAACATTTTGAAAAGTCTTCTTTTTTTGCTCTCCTTTCCGTTGAAACCACCATGTTTCAAGGGATGTGTTGATTTAGTTTGGACTAGTTTGTCATGTTCTTCATAGAATTTCTTTCTTTCTCATTCTTGTATAAGGTGCAATAATCTTCATACCGGTCTCTTTGCTCATACTTATTATGAGTGCTGCGTGGTGTGATGACCAAGCTTCCCATGAAGTGATGTCTTCCTGTTGCTTTTTAGTGGGCAGTGAAAATAATTCCTCCAATTTTTTTATATCTTTTTTCTAAGTATATAACCTTTCAGTTGTCCTTCCATTTAACTGCAACTTGTCTTCTGATTTTCATTATACTGAGCTTATATAGCTCTAAATGTGATTAATGAGATTATATGTCTCTAAATATATTTCTAAACATGATTCAGATCCCATCAACTCACTAGTCTTTGGTCTAGGATCCCACATTTAGAGTACCAGCCATTAAACTAGTGTTTATTAAAGTCAAAACATCATGTGATTCCTAACATCCTCTTCCCCTTTTTTTCTGTCCCTTTCATGGATCACAGTAGCCAAAGAATTCATCATTTAGAGGCCAACTTGTTATTGATAAGCCTCTTTGTAATTAGCAGAGTTATTCCTCCAACAGCGGGTACAATCTGTTTCCAGGACCGTCCATAAGACCTTTCTAATCCCAGATTTAGTCTAAGCTGAGTGATGGAGGAAGACGTGTAGGCTAGAGGATTTTGTGTGGTCTCATCTGCTTAAATCCTTTTTTGAAACTTAATAATTTTTCTCTTTTATCTAAGATCCATTGGGTAATATTTCTGTTATTTTGTTGATTGAAAAAAAACAAAGATTTTTTTATTGTTATTCTTCAATCCTACTAGATTGTAAAATCCATTGTTACCTCTCCCAAAATCTAGCACAATGCTTTGTAAACTCCTTGAGGGCAAGAACTCTTGGTCTTTTTGTATCCTGGTATTTAGCATAGTGACTGGCATATAGTAAGCCTTAAAAATTGCTTATTGACTGGCTGACCAACTAAGTACTCTATACTCATAAGACATTTAATGAATAGCTATTGAATTGAACTGTTGCACCGCTGATGTGAAACCTAAAGTCTCTAAGCCTTTGAGTTTGATAAACATATCCTTCTACGTCCTCTCCAAGTATGCTTGTAGTTCCCTTCCCGGTTAACATTAGCAAAATATGCTGTTTTGACAAAAGAAAATGGCAGAAACATGAGAAGACTTGGGACATGTAGGGGTTTTTTCCCTTTTTCTTTCTCAAAAAAAATTCTGAATTTAGACACCATGTAAAAGAAACATTTCTACATAGATTATGGAAAGGGAGAGGACTGTGCAGAAGACTGCAAATCTCCATAGAACTTGATTTTATTTTATATAAATATTTTAGATTTAATATAAATATTTAATAAATTCAACCTGAGACTTTCAAAGCTGTCCTGCCTGTCTGTGATTCCTTCTGGCCTTGCTTCTGTTGTCTTCTCATTTAGGGAAGCAGGGGAGACTAATCCCATTCTTTTCCTTTCCCTCTGATCTCACCTACAAATTAAAAAAAGAAAAACCTTGTAACTAATATTCATAGTCAAGCAAAATATCCTTAAATTTTCCATGTCCAAAAATGTGTGTCTCATTATATCTGGAATCCGTCACCTCTTTGTCCTCTGCAGGACCATGGTTGGTCATTGCATTGATCAAAGTTCTGTAACATGTGAAATTTAATAAAAGGGGAAGCTGAGGCAATTCTCCTAGCAAGATACCATTTATTAACAGGGACATGCAGCCTGATAAAAAAGGATGGGTCGAATGGCCCTTCCTCTAGCCAAAACACCCCAAACTGAAGATGCAACTCATTTTTATAAGCATAGACCAGAGAATAGAACAGAAATCATCTAATTGGCCAGCATCACAGGAAAAGGGATTATTATTAGTTACATTTACAGAATAAAATCGCAGAGTAAAATCAAATGTAAAATACAGGATCAAAAATTACTTCTTTCAGTTCCTAACATTTTCAGTGTTGTTATAACATAAATTGTTCTCCTAGTTCTGCTCACTTCACTCTGGATCAGTTCGTATAAGTCTTCCCAGGTTTCTCTGAAACTATCTCTCCATTCCCTTATGGCACAATGATACTTCATTATATTTGTGGACTACAATGATGGGCACTCCCTTAGTTTCCAGTTCTTTGCCACTACAAAAAAAAAAAGCTGTTATAAATATTTTTGTACATATGAGGATGTAGTTTAGCTCTTTTCCCAAAAGGTTTCACTAATAAAGCATTCAGGCCTGCATTTGTCTATTTATTGTTAGAATTGTCACTTACCTCTCTTATTTCTTAGTTCTTTGATTTAAGTAGTGTGGCCACTCCCACTGTGGTACAGATCAAAACCCATCCATGGCTTCTCATCTTATAGGATGCCCTTCTATATTCTCCCATGACTCCTCCATGGGGAATCTAGTGGATATGCTGGGGAACTCTCTTTAGATAGCTTAACATTTTGTAAATAAATGCCAGTAGAGCACACATCACACATTATTAGACTGTGGACTACCTTTCTTTGTATCTTACAGGGCCTGACACATAGTAGCTGCTTAACAGTTACACCCCTACATACCTGATCTTCCTCCTTTCCAGTCATACCAGATTACACATTTAATGCTATTTCTGTAAATTCTTCATTGGTAATAGATTGCAGCTTACTTCAGTCTACCACGCACCTCTCCATTTCCCTTCAGATAACCTGAAAGCTTAATTTTCCAGCGACTGCGGTATTCTATGACTTGAAGCCATATCGCATTACTGGGAAAATATTGATGCTTAAAAGATTGGATTTTGTTTTTAGGAGAATGGCTGGTGTTACTAAAAGCGTTGTACAATTTTCCCAAAGCAACTATCCTCTTTTCCTCCTCTTAAATTCTTGGCTCAGTGTATTGCCCATCTCCGATGTCTATCCAAAATATCTATGCTGGTGGATCAGCTCTATTAGCGCTCCATCTAACTACATTTCATAGTCTGGAAAATAAGCTTTCTTCATCATTTCAGAGCCTTCTGAAAGGGAACTATGACTACTCAGAAGAGTTTGGTCTAACTGTGCTCAGAGGAAAAAGCAAGTGAATGGTTTTTTTTCCTTCAAACTAGCTGATAATTCAAATAATTTTTAGCCTTGCAACTGAATAGAAAAAATGTAAGCCAATATAGCCTGTCTCCTAAAAGGCAGAAAAAAAATGAATTTAACCACTTCAAGGTTCACCCAAAATGAATAGTTTATAGGTTAATGGCTAAGAAAGCTAAATCATTCATATAGTACAAGTGCCCAAAGCCTCCTAATCCTTTTAAGTGTCATTTTGAACTATTTATTTTGCTGCTAAAGGTTTCTGAGACCCTATGCTTCCTGGCCTCAGTATGGGATACTAGACAAGGTTCTGGACTTGATATCTCTTCTTACTATTTGCTTCTTGGCACTATTCCTAAGTATAGAAATAATATTATTCTGAATTGTCAGCCAAAATTTTAGTGGTTTAAAAAAAAAGTTTCAGCTTTCCCCCACTACTCTAGAAGACATTTGTGAGCCCCTTCAGCACCACATTGCCAGATAACTAGTCTGAGATACTGCCTATTTTTATATTTACAAGAATATTTTGCCATGTTTTTGAGCCTCTTCAGCCCAAGACTCAAATGGTAGATCCAGAAGAAACCAGGTGATATGGCCAAAGTCAAAATGGGAGAGCAAACTCTGGCCATTTTCAATGTTACATTTTTAAACAGGCACTTAAACTGAGGCTCATGGGATCACATAGGGAACAAGAAGGCATGGAGTGTTGGAATAAATTGCTAAGAAGGTAGAAAATGGGGACTGAGTAACAGAAAGCAAAGAAAGTATGAAGCTCCTCAGCAGTGGCTACAGTCATGCCACTATATGTCATACAACACATGGCCTACTATTTCTTAGATACGTCAGTATATTTATTTGTATGTCTTGTAAAACCAGCCAGTCTTCAGTCAGAATTGGGTCCATGTTGCTTTTTTAACAAACAGCTCTAAGCAAACTAAAACTTAGAAGAAGAAAAAAAGCACATTCACAATGGGATTATTAGAAATTGTGAATAAGATATGAAAATTAAATGAAAAAATTCAAAATGCCCTCTGCTTCTGCTTGTTTGGATTATATCGCTACCATCTGGGTGCTGAATATGAACACACTGTGAGAAGCTCATTTGATGCTAATTCCAGAATCCTGATACCAGAAATAACTTGTTATTGCCAGGGAGATCTACAGGAGAAGTGTCAGGCTTAGCAACATTTCTGCTTGGTTTTTTTAATAATTGTACCTTAAAATGAGAAAGTAGATAATTACAAGAGGATATGAATCAATGGGGGAGTATCTGAGTGTTTTCTGCTGTGAACTTCATATACTTTGTGTGTGTGTGTGTGTGTGTGTGTGTGTGTATATATATACATATTTATATGTACACACATCCATATGTGTGTGTGTATATATAAATATAAATGTACAAATAATATATAGTTAAATATATGCATAGAGCATAGTTAGATAATATATAGTTCAATAAATATAAATATATAGTTAATATATAAGTATATATTGATAAATAAAAGTGTGCACATATACATACATATAATACATGTGTGTATATATGTTCACATGTGTGTTTGTGTATGTATACATATGGCAGGAGAGAGAGTGTATGTATGTGTGTGTGTGTTCAGTCGTGACCAACTCTTAGTGACCCCATCTGGGGTTTTCTTGGCAAAGATTCTGGAGAGGTTTGCCATTTCGTGTATGTATATGTGTATGTATGTATATACACACATGCACCTATCCATACACACACATATATACATATGAGTGTCTTGCCATTTCATTCCTATAAACATACATATACATATACACACATACACATATACATACTTATATTTATTTATCTAGTTACAAAAACACCTTTCATCTTCTCCAGCCTCTTCAAGGCACTGATTGCGGTAAGCACAGCATCATTGAAACATTCACAGCCTGCCTCCTGGAAGAGATCCTTAGAGACTGCATTGTAATATAATGGATGGGGAATGCCCTTTTTGGGGGGGGGTAGGGGGAGAGAAGGCAGAGTAACTAACACTGAATCAGTCATGAGTGTTTTTTGGGATTGTGAACATAAAACAGTTTGACTTTCAGTCTTCGGTATTTGTGGAGCCTTCCCTGAACACACACAAATTTGCGTTCATGCTGCATGGTCTTTCTTTACCCCAAATGAAAACAGCCACAGATTAAACGGCATGGGAGCATTTATATAGATTAGTTGGCCTTGGGGGAATTGAATCTGGGGGCATAGGGTAGCTGTGCATTTCAAAAATGCCAGTCACTTTTCTAATTGTGCTCTTTCAGGATCCCTTTGTAAAAACAGGGCGCCTTTGCCATTCAACCCTTGCCACAAATTTCAAAGTAAATGTAACATGCAACATTGAGTAGAAGGAACTAGACCTTCCTCTTCAGTTCTAAGCTCTTTTTGGTGTTTCATTTTTGTCTGTGTGGAGGAAGGTGTTAAGGGTAAATGTTAATAACTGCCTTTAGCCACTGGCAGCTTACAGGGCAGCCTACAGGGAAACAGTGGGTTTTCCTGGGTTTCATTTTAATGGTGTAAAGAACTTAGTCATGAAGGAGTTAAAAGGTCCCCCTACGTACACACACACACACACACACACACACACACACACACACACACATCCCATTGCCTGAATCCTTCTTTTGTGTACACAGCTGCAGTTTCAGTATGCAATGGAAAGGAAATGGTTAGAGGAAGAGCTGGTTTTCAGACAAGGCAAGTCTGCTGGGGTGGGGGGGGAGGTTGGGGGGAGGTGGGACGGAGAGAGGTGGTTTGGGTGTTTTACACGCCCAATGTAGGCCCTGCCCTCCCCCCTCCCCCGGAGCCTGTTTGGATGTCTTGGTGTGGTCATGCCTGTAGCCCTGTGTGAATTGGGGAGATATGATGAGTTAGCTGGTTGCTATGGTGAAGAACATTGTCACATGACCAGGGTGCTGCTCCAGGCAGTTTGACGTCAGCAACGAGAGAGAGAGAGAGAGAGAGAGAGAGAGAGAGAGAGAGAGAGAGAGAGAGAGAGAGGCGAGCTAGAGGGAGGGAGGGGGAGGAGAGGGAGGGAAACCAGGGAGGAGAAGGAGGAGGAGGAGAGAGAGGGAGGCAGGCAGGCAGTGAGCAAGTGAGGGGAGCAGTAGCAGAGAAGCAGAAGGGTGAGACAGGAAGACAGACACAACCTACCTTCCTCATCGGAGCAAAGGAAAGACTGGCCTTCATTGTTGGGAGAGCTCCAATGCCTGGTCCTACCCAAACCTTGTCCCCAAATGGCGAGAACAACAACGACATCATCCAGGATAACGGGACGATCATTCCTTTCAGGAAGCACACAGTGCGTGGGGAGCGATCTTACAGGTAATCAATCAGTGCTGTGACCAGCCAGAGCTGTGTGTGTGCGCGTGTGTGTGCATGTGTGTGTTACATGTGCGTGCGTGTGTGTGTCTGCCTTTGGGGACTGCAGCAACAAGAGGAGGTAATGCAGAGGATTATATAACGAAGGCAAAGACTGCACTATAAATTACACGTCTATATGTACACGTACATAATTTAATCTAAGTCAGCATTTATTTCTATTTTAATGGTTCCTAAGACTGTATTATAAATTACACATGTGTGTATATGTGTACATGATTTCATTTAAGCCAGTTCTGATCATTTATTTCTATTTTAATGGTTCCTGAGACTGCATTATAAATTACACATGTGTGTATATGTGTATATAATTTCATTTAAGCCATTTCTAATCCTTATTTCTGTTTTAATGGTTCCTAAGACTGCATTATAAATTACACATACACGTGCATATGTGTGTATATAATTTCATTTAAGCCAGCTATGGTCATTTATTTCTCTTTTAATGGTTCCTCTTGAGCATGCCGGGAGGTTTAGCATTTTCAAATACCATTTGTATTGGCCAGATGGAAGGCATTTTGTGAATAGGTTTGCTGTCTGCAGGAGCTCCCCCTCCGTCTTTCCTCCTTTGCATATCGATAAAAATGCATGCTAATTTTTTTTTTGGCCCTTTCAAAAGGGATTCAGACTGCAGCACTTCCTTTCTCCTCCTTCCTCTTTAAAAAAAATGTTTTAAGGAGACATTGGCTAACTGTGCCCATAACATCAGAGGGTGACTGGATGGAGCAGAAAGGCGTGTGCTTGCCCTAGCCTAGTGTGTGAATTGGCGTGTGTGTGTGTGTGTGTGTGTCTGGGCGTGTGTGTGTGTGTGTGCAGGGGGAGAAAATAGAATCCTCTAGATTAAACTGCAGTCTGTGATGTTAAACCGCCAGATTGATGGAGCTTTGTAAGAATTCTGCTTGCTGATTGGTGGAAGGATTGACAGCAGAGGTCATAGTGTCAGGCGTTTACCAAAATTTGGTGCACAAAACCCTTGGTTTCTTTGAAAGAAATTGAGCTGCAGCAGTTGTCAGAAGGCAGGGTGCTTTGTACCCCCCATTTTCATGAGAGTTTATGATCTAAATATGGGGTGGGGGCTCTTCATTCTTCTTCAGAGTAAGAGGCGATTTCTGGGGATTTGCCTGTATCTGATTTGAGGATGGGGCTGCTTTTGGTTATTGTATAGAAAGAAGCCTTTTTGATGAAATGCTTTGGCCCATACAGTTAGCAGCCTTTTTCAAATTAACATTTCTGGCCGTTTGTTTTAGTAGATAAGCTCGTTAAAATTGTTTGCATTGTTTGATAAGGATAACATGATTGTAGTAGAGAGTGAAGCTAGAGTTCTATATGTAGCCAGCCTGAGCCAGGGGTCTGAAGGAAAACACATCCTTAGGGCATATTTCCTCTCTAGTTCTTTTGTACTTGGGACAGTTATTTTTAAGTTACCTTGATAACAGCTAACAATGCTTTTGCTTTGAGAGAGAGCATGCATACATCTAAAGCCATCTTCTTCCAGGGATCAACAGGAAATAGCTTTTTTATTTTTAAGCCTCAGTCTAAACATTCAGATATACTGGGTACAATATGTTCACAAATATAATCATATAACAAAATAAAATCAGAGTATTCATCTTCCTTACAATTTGATTAACTAAAAGAAGGCATTATTTGTTAAGTTTTTCAAAACTTAGAAGCAAATCTGCTATATCATCTCTGACAGTTGTGTAAATACTTACTGGAAGTTCATCTTGAAAGTACCCATGAGGTCACAAAAATCTCATGTCTCATGGGTCCCACTTACATGTTAATACAGAATCCTTGCAATCCTTGTGGATTCCAAGTACTTTTTCTGCCCTTATATAAACCAAAATCGGGCATTACTTTCTGAGACTCTCTCCTAGAGGCCTTTATATCTTTAAATTTGGAGTTTTTGTTCCCTACCTTTCCTCTTATGTTGAATATGAACACTTCTGTTTCTAAAAGGAATTTAAAAGCTCAGGGTTGGGATTTTTTTAGCTATTTATTTCAACTGTTCTTGCTGGCAATAGATGTGAAGCCTATGTTTCTCCTAAATGATTTAAATTCCTACCATGTAACATTCATTTTAGGGGAAGCCTGTCGTTTACTACATGGGCCATTGGAAATTGCCTGGCAGAAGTTTATAAGTTCTTTGAACTGACTTGAAATTTTCAATGGAATATAAGAAATATTTGTTTAATTGTTGAAATGGAAAATCCCTTGGCAGGAAAGTAAAATGTAAAAGCTAGGTTTGATTTTAAATAGTCAGTCACTTTAAAGTGAACTCAAATCTTTGTTTACACTGAATTATGGCCAGCAATTCCTCTCAACTCCCTGTAATGTGCTGAGAAACCCTATAAACAAGATTCATCTGGCCAAATGCAGAGGTTGTTGAGAATATTGTATTGTCATGATATACAATAGGGTTACTGGAAATAATAGAATTTATATCATAGGTCAGAAGGTTGGTTATACAAGACACTGTTAAGGTCGACATTATCCTGTGTGCCTTGTAGTGTGGAGACCCTGTGTGATATATAGTGTTGGCTGCTTCTGGAGGACAGAGTTAGAGGAGGAAGAAGAGTAACAGGAAAGGGAGGTAGAAATAAAACACATTTTAACACTCTTCTACCATAATCAATTCAGGGTTGCAGATTCAGAATAATTTACTCAGTTCATTGCTAAGGAAACATAAAATGTATGTTGAAAGCCTGACTATGGCCAAGCTAAGACCTGGCTTTGGCTAGAGATTTGATGTAGTCCTAAGTAATGAGATAAGGGTTGGGAGACTGGCAGCCTTAAATAAGGGCCAAAAATGCTTTCTATTCTTGATCTCTTTACTGTCTTTTAGATTCCTGCCTTCCTTTCCCTTCACCCTATTTTCATCTCTGTAACTTAGCAACAGAGAGACATTATGTAATGGTGGATGGTGTGTTGGACTTGGAATCATCAAGAACTGGATTCCGATTCTGCTTCTGATGCTTCTTAACTATGTCACCATGGACAAGACATTTAACCTCACTTGGCCTCAACTGTCTTAATTTGGAAAGTAGAGATAATAATAGCACCTAACACACAGATTGGTTGTGAACATCCAAAAAAATATGCAAAATACTTTGAAAACCTTAGATAGAGGACTTTATAAGTGTTAACTATTATAATTTTTGAGAGGGGAGTATTTTGCTCTCTTATGGTTAGATAAAATCACCAGAACTGATAGAGCAAGGGTCCTAGGTCTAGGCACCAGTTTTTACAGATCAGAAAGGAAAAGGACCAACTAATTAATGAACTATAGACTATTTCCTCTGTCTAGCATATTCTCTTAAGTATTCAGAAAAGCTGCCATGCCTTTAAATTAAGGCCAGTAGAAGCCTTTATTTTCATGTGTACTTTAGGTACTGTTAATCTAATGTGTTCTTTGATCTAGCTGCCCATCCTTGTTGCTAATAATTACTGGAGTAGGTGTGCGCTTCAATGAGAACACCAAGTTGCATTCCCCTCCAAAAAAGGGTATTCCTTGATTAGTGAGACCCAGGATGCTTTGTTGAGAAGAAACTGGCATAAACAAAGCAGAGCCTAAAATGGCACTGCTGAACGGTGTAGACCTGTTTACACAGCTTCTGCCCACTGTTGGGTCAGTTTCTCCTTCTTGGCTCCCAGCTTACTCACCACATTTATGAATACTAGGCATCCATGTATTTTAAGAGGTACTTAGGAAAAATGAGTGCTGTATTGGTGATCTAGGGTGACACTTTTAATTCATGGAGAGAATGAATCGTGCCCTGGATTTCCCTAGAGAGTATACTCCCCATAGCTGTGTTTTACACAGATGCTACTGGGAAATGAGATTTATTAACTGGCCCTCTGCCCACCGCATCTTTGTTTGCATACTCAAAGCTTTTAAGAATGAATATATTTAAAGTCTAGAGTATGATTTCCACATTGTTACTTATAATGTGCAAGTACAGAAGCATAAGTTTCTGAAATGATCTTTCCCCTTGTAAGCAAACACTAGCCCCTGGAAATCATCTTTTTTTTTTTTTAAAGATAAAAAGAAAACTGACATCAGATGTTGATTATAATAGCCAACTTTTTGCAAAATGTAATTTTTTAAATGAACTCTATCAAACAATACTGACAGTCTTTTTAAAACAATACCAGAAAGAATAACAAGACATACTGTAGGCCTTAGACTGAACAGTTTTTATTTACACTTAGTTGGGAAACTTAGTCCTGCTAATAGACTTGGCCATCCTAATTTTTTTACCTTGTTACGTAGCTTTTTATATGCCTTTATTCATATCATATCACTTGAATAAGAGGTACTTTACTAAAAGCCTAATTTAGCACGATTCATACCAAAGGTAAGCCCGATCTTCTTAGACCACTGTGAAAAGGAGGTATTGCATAATGATTTTTTTTTAATTTTTCTTAGAATATATAAAAAAGAAGCTTATTGTCATTTGGGGCCAAATATTTAAACTGAAAAGAACCTATTTGTCACTTATTGGGATTTGGGTGCTTTGGGAGCCCTTCTCCTTTGCTCTCCTCTTTGGCAAAAGATACTTTCCTGCACTGCAGGTTCCTGCACCAGTGGTGGTATCTGTTTACACCGCATTATCTCAGCAAAGTCATTGGGCTTGGAAGAGCTTCCTAGGACTTAGGTAGATAAGTAGATTTCTTTTTTTAGTGTCTTCTTTTTTTTCAGAATACAACTAAAAACAAGATTTGTTGCTTTTTAAAAAAATTTCTCTGCATTCCTTAGAGTAAGAGTCAATAAGTGGAAAAGGAAATTAAGTAAGGAAGAAATGGTGAAGATAACTCAAAATAAGTCATATTGGTTGTGAAATACATTGTATTAAGATTATTGTGGCAGATTTGTTTAGTCTGATTCATTTCAATTTAACAAACATTTATTAGGTGGCTACTATGATCAAATTGCCATGATTGATGCTGAAAATAGAAAGATAGTAGGAATTCCAATTGGATAAGACAAAAGGACATTTCTATAAATAACTGTGATAGAAGTAAGAGTAAAATGTTACCCTGAATCCAACTTAACCTGTCTTTTTGAGAATAAGAGCTAAAGAGAGGATCAGGCAAAATATTTCAGTAGAAAAAGATCACTTTCAGCTTGGGTACTGGTAAAGGTTTTGTGGAAGAGATTGAAGGCAGCATAATAGGGGCGTGAAGGAAGGGGAAGGAATTTCAGCTGGGAAAGGTGGGCAGCCAGTCCATTGTAGGCATAAAGGATCATCAGAGAGGGGGGAATTGAACGGTGATTGTCTGGTGTATTAGAGGTCAGAAGACAGAGGTTATTATTCTTGGGACACAATGGTCAGTAGTGTCAAATACCCCAGAAAAACTAAGTATGTGTAAAGGAGGAGAAAAACCTTTGAATATAGTGATAAGAATGCTATTAGTGACCTTTTGAGAAAGGTGTTTCAGTAGTGTGGTAGGATCAGAACATTTTAGGAGGGTGGGGCTTGAATAGGGGATACAGAAATGGAGGCAACCAATTTTAGGATAGCTTGTTTGTACAATATGGTTAAAAAAAAATCAGACAGGTTGATACAGAAGATGCATGAAAAAGAGGGAATATAATTGAGACTGAGACAGAAAGGGAACAGAATGGAGAGTTACAGGTGAAGGAATGGTTAGCATGAACAAGAGTGTCTACTTCTTCCTCTGAGCCTGGAGAGAAGATAATGATAGGTGAGGACATTTGGAGATTTAGAAGAGATGGAAGGTTCATGCCAAGTGGCCTCAGTCTCCTTGGAGACTGCTGGCATTGGAATCTTGAGGGGAGTAAAGATATTTTGGAATGGGGGTCTAAGGAGCAGCAGAGAACATGATCCTAAGTTAATAGGAGAACAAATACAAATCTAATATTAAAATTAATTTGAATTTCCTGAGCATGCAATGACTCAGGAATTGAAAGATTCCTATAGACCAGGTAGACCAGGACCATGCTTTGCTTAAAAATATGCTGCAAATAATCTGCGCAGATAATTGAGAACTGACTCCTTTGCATAAACTGAACTTGGACTGTGAAGATGTCATTTGCTTTCAACTAGAATTACCTGCTAGTTTTCATCTCTCTCCCTTTTCAGTTTCCCATTGTTTCTCTTCTGTTTGGTACATTCAAATGCATTCATTTCAAGAAACATTTATTAAACATCCAGTGTGTGTCAAACAATGATCATACAAAGATGAAAAACAAACATAGCCCTGCTCTTGTTGGGTTTACAATCTGACAGGCAGAACAAAATATGCACCCAAAGGTAGACTGTGATAAGGACAGAGAAGGGGTGAAGACAAAGTATTAAAAGAAATCTGAACAAGGATATTAAAATGCACATTACATTAATCCTAAAGTGAGACAGGGTCCCTAAGTGAAGATGAAGATACTTGTTCACAAGTCATAGGACATGCCTTTTAAATTTATTCTTCTAGAGGCGACAGATTTGCTACCCACCCACAAACGCTTGCTTAGTCCTTCTTGTGACCAAAAAAGATGTCATATATGATCATGGAACTGAGAAATCTACCTTTGCCCACAGTGGAAGCAAACCCAGGACCTTGATCTCATTAGCATAATGCTTTAAGCAAGTAAGCTATCATTGCTTTGGAAATAAACAGTGAGAACCTCATGTTCTCATGACAAAAGTTACTCACTGTGGACAGCAGCAGAATTATTCGGACTACAAAATAATACATGATGAAATGTTAAATGGATTTTCCTATAGCTATGTTCTAGAATTTGTACATAAAAAGCACAGCTATATCACAAATCCCTTTCCTTTAAAGACTTTTTAAACACATTCTAGTATATTGTAAATTCCTTGGGGGCAGAGATCAAGTCTTATTAAATCTCTGCATCCCCCTCTCTGCTCCCCACCCCCTGCCTAGGTCTAGGAGTGTTGAACCCTAGGAGGGTAAAGAAATTGTGAATGAATGACCAAGAAGATTTACGTAGCAAACGCTTGATGTTTATGTCTGGAAGCTTTCCACCATTCTTTCTTCACTAGATTTGCCTTTGACTCTGATTTCTTCTTTATCCTTATTAGCTTGATCTGTAAAATCAGTCCTCAGTTCAGAGTTCTGCTGCAGATGATTTTTGCCAACTTTCCTCCCTTCAAAGAATAAAGTCAATACAGAAAAATCAGTGTTGAAATATATTGAAACAGTCAGTCTAAAGCATTTGTTAATGCCATGTATATGCAATTTTCTAATATATGCCATGTATTGTGCTAAGCCCAGGGAAAAAAAAGAAAGACAAAAACAGCCCCTACCCTCAAGAGAAATAACACATATATAACTATAACTATGTTCATGGGTGGCTAGGTGGCACAATGGATAGAGTACTGCGCCTGAAGTTAAGATTCATTTTCCTGAGTTCAAATATAGCCTCAGATACCAGCTGTGTGACCCTGGGCAACTCACTTCACCCTGTTTGCCTCAGTTCCTCATCTGTAAAATGAATTGGAGAAGGAAATGGCAAATCACTCCAGTATCTTTGACAAGAAAACCCCAAATGGGGTCATGAAGAGTCAGACATGACTGAAATGACTGAAAAACTATGTGCATACAAGATCTCTATGGAATAAGATGGAAAGTAATTTTAGAGAGGAAAGCTTTAACAGCTAAGACAGAAATGGACTACAATAGAAGGTAGGATATTAACTGAATATTAAAGAAGTCAAGGAGTATTAGAAGTGATGGTGAGGAAGGAGAACGCTGGTGAATTGGAGATTGGGAATGAGATAGGATGTGGAAGGTTGCATATTAGGAACAGTAAGCAAGCTAGTGTAGCTAGACCATATTCTTTTTTGGGGGGCGGGAGGGCTAGGCAATGGGGTTAAGTGACTTGCCCAGGGTCACACGGCTAGTAAGTGTCAAGTGTCTGAGGCCAGATTTGAACTCAGGTCCTCTTGACTCCAAGGCTGGAGCTTTATCCACTGCGCCACCTCGCTGCCCCTCAAGTGGTGTATCTTGTACACATACTATGTACACAGTATAGTGGTAGATATTCTAAGGAATTCAGAAGGACAAGAATGCCTGATCTCTGCACTCCAGAGGCTCATGAGAAAATACTACCAACATGGGAAATAACATGAAAATTACATGACAATATAGTAAGGGATGGAGACTAGACCTAGGATTTTCATTGGTGAAGAGAACTCCAGGGTGAGGAAATTCTGTCAATGCAGGTTGGCACTTTATTCTGCAACTTCTAATCTTAAAGAGCTACCTGGACCCACTGAGGTTAAAAGCCTTGTTTAGGGTCACATAGCCAGTATGTGGGACTGGAACCCAGGTCTTCTTGGCTTACAGTTCCCTATCCACTACACCAAACTGTCTCTAGAGAGTGTAACAAAATGGCAAATTCTGGACACTGAGTGCTATAGAAGCTCAAAGGTGAGGGGACCACAGACTCCTGGAGGGGTTAAGGAGAATTCCATAGAGGAGATGAGATTTGAGGTGGGTTTTGATGAATGAGCATAATTTTTAGGTTAGTCAAGAGGAGAAAGGCATTTATTCCAGGCTGGAACAATAACACAAGTGGAATGAGACTGGAGGATAATATGTTGGAAAACAAGATTGGATCAGTGTGATGAGGCTCCATCATGGAGAGCCCCTAAGGTCCAATAGGAAAGTTAGCTCATTTTTGTCTTCCATAAGACAAGAGTAATGGCAGATGATCTAGAAGATTCTGTGTGGTTCTGACATCATTCTGTGCTTTTGATCCAATGGCAAAGGTACTGATGATTTTTGAGTAGAAGGGTATGGCATGATGAAGTCAAGATTATATGCTGGAATGTATCTTCCTTTCTGAATTAATTTTTAAAAACTGAATTGAAATACACTGGGAAAATAGGATCACCTAGTACCCTACTGAGCTTGTTCTAAACCATCTGTTCACCCCCCATGAGCGGGTTGGCAGCTTGTACCTCTCTGGAATGCCAGGAAATGAGTTCCCAATTGGCTTAGCAGACAGGTGAGGATGCTCCAGCATTCAACAGCTTATTCTGACTCTCTACTCCACACACATACCCCTATTCATAGGAGGAGATGACACTCCTGGAAAGGTCATTATCAAATCATTGGGGCCAGAGGGGCTTCAGGCTTCTTACTGGTACCAGAGTTAGTTTTTCAGAGACTGAGGCAAAGGCAATAATTTTATTTCATGTAGGCATTCTTTACCAAAGCGAATTGATCTTTAGCCCAGGCCCATTAGGGACTGGGCCTTGGTCTTTGATCCAGTGACTCTGGCCTCCTTGCTGTTCTCTATATAAGACTCTCCATCTCTTGGCTGCTAAGTTTTCCCTGGCTGTCCCTAGTGTCATTATTCATATGTATATGCAATCAGTAGAGGTATCCAGAAGCCTCTGGTTTTAAGTTAAAGACATAGCTTGTGGAGTCCATCATCACTGTTAGTTCAAAAACATCACTCTCCCCTCCCCCCAAGGTGCTGTCCTACTCACCTTGATGTCAGTGATCCTGTCTTGCCATTTAATGTCCTGGGAGATGAGGCTGATGAAATTTTTTGAGAAGCTAGACCTGATAACTGTAGCATTTCCACTTACATTTTGAATAAGATTATATTGATGAGAAGCAGTTTACAGAATTGGTGTCCTAATGTTAATTATAGAGATTTGCTTTCAAATTTTATTAATTTAGAAAATGGATTTGTGCCTCTTTTATGGAACACATCTCTTTATTGTTATCATATTTCACAGAAATGATACTTTTCATTGTGAGGAAAATCCCTTTTAGGTGAATTTCTGGATATTTTTTTCAACTAGAAGTTTCTATAATACCAAATTGCATATACCGTGTTTAACCAGTAAAAGCTTTACTATCCCCTCTCAGCTAGATCAGAGCAGCTAGTTTATGCAGTGGATAGAATGCTGGGCCTGGTGTCAGGAAGACCTCAGTTCAAGTCCGACCTCAGACGCTTACTACCTCTGTGACCCTGGGCAAGTCATTTAACCCTGTTTGCCTCAGTTTCTATAAAATAAGCTGGAAAAGGAAATAGCAAATGGCTTCATTATATTTGTCAAGAAAAACCCAAATGGGGTCACGAAGAGTCAGAAACAACTGAACAACAACAACTCTTAGCTAACTGGTATATAGTCAATAGAGTAATCCTCAGGAAGACCTGAGTTCGAATCCTGCCCCATATTTTACCAGTTTTGCCATCTTGGGCAAGCTACTTTAGTCTCATCCTCATTTTCTTCATCTTTGTAATAAGGATCATAATAGCACCTACCTTTCACAGGTTTGTAGTGAGGATCAAATGGGATAACCTTTGTCAAGTACTTTACGAACCTTAAGTGCTAACCATAGAAATGCTAATTATTATCATCATTATCTCTCTTGTCCAGCTCTCTCTACCCAAAAATATTGTTGTGAATCTCATTTGCTGTTTTATTTTGAAATATTATACATTCAGTGTCTAATTAATTTTTCTGTTTTACATAAATGAATTTTTTAACATGGGAACTTAGAGATTATTTAGGCAGAAACCTGAATTAAACTTTCTCCATTTCAAGATAATTATAGTCAGAATAGAGGGATTTATATTATTTATCTTTGCTATATTTGCTACCACTCTCCCCTCTCCGGAGATTATTTTTCACAAAAGGAACCATTTAGTGAAGCAAAGATCAAAGACACAACTTTATATGAGCCCTCAAGGGGGTATCTTTCAGTATCTAGCCATGTGTATGTTTTAACCACTCCCTAAATTTTTCTCTTCCCATACTCACTAAGACACTACTCCCTTGATCTAAAACAACACCAAGCCAACAGGAGCCTTCTTATTAAGAACGTTATTATCATGACTGTACTGTTTTTTCCTGAGGTAAAACTATTTCTTAAAAATGATAATTTATATGAAGTAGCCAGATTACTCATTCCTCTTAGCAATGAGGAAGTTTCATTTTTAACAGTGAAGATAATGCTTCCAGTCATACAGAACTTTTCTCTTAGTTTTGGAACAATACCTGGTATGTATAATGAAAAGCGTGAACCTTAATCAATGCCCTGCAAACCAGATTTGGGACATAGTTCATAAAGGGTTAAGGCAAGAAAGAGGACTGATAAGAAATGGGTTGTTTATATTTATTATTATTTACAAATACATAGATGGTTCTTAAGGCTCCATTTTTTAAATATTATGCGGTCTAAAAGATTTTCATTTTGGAAGATCTACAATTCCCAATCATTTCATATGCATGCATAGGAGCAGTATGCTATAGTAGTAAGAAAGGAACTCAGGAAGGCCTGGGTTCAAGTTCTACCTTTGACACTTTCAACTGTGTGACCTTAAATACCCTGTCCCACCCACCTCCCAAAATGCTCTAAGCAACTTTTTAAGGCTTTAAATTCCTGAGAAAGTGCTGAAGTGCATTGGTAGAGTACCTCTACCTAGGTAGAGTCCCTACAGCAATGAAATCACAGGTCCAAACCCTAACCCTACATATCTATCAAAGTAAACAGTTCTGCTTTGGAAAGAACCAAATTTTAAATGTATATAAAGATGGGTCCTTTTAATATTTTAACATTCATTTGCTGATCTTCTTTTTCTTTTACTATTTCTAATAGTTTATTATTATTTGGCAAAATTTTGCCAAGATTATGATTAAGAATTAAGAGTATAATTCTATTTTGGTTTTCTAAAAATTGACGATTTGTTTTGCTTTTTGTTCTTTGGGATTTTTTCTTCAGGTCTCAGACTTAAAGACATTAATTCTTTGTTCTTTAGCTTCAGCCTCCTGGCAAAGCCTTGGGAGGTAATTTGTCAAAAAGGCTAGAGGCAATGACATCTCAGGGAGGCTTTCTGATGTTCACAGTGTTACTTTTGATTATAAACACTAATATCCTATATAGTTGCTTTCCATGTATTTCTGCATAGTTTTCAGTTTATACTCTGCAAATAAGGAGAAAAATGCTGTGGCTGTTCTAAAATATACTGTTTCAATTTACTCTTTGGCACCTCAGAATGACGTTTCAGGTTGCTTATAAATATGGCAGAAAAAACAAAATCCCTTTTGAATTTTTACGGGATTGATATTCTTAATAAAGGAAACAGCTTTTAGCTTTAAAATCCCAAAGTAACTAGAACAGCAGTCTCTTAAGAATGAAAGCTACACCAAAATAGTTATATGTCCTATTTAAACCATTTATTCAGCGTACAACGTGTGCCTTGATAAAAAGTATGTTACTGATTAACAAAAAATGGTCCAACACTATATCTCCTTATGACATTTCTTCTGTGGGGAAAAAAATCATCATACTTACAATTTTTTAAAATGAAATATGTAAATAAATTTCAAAAGTGTGCTTATGCATGCTTAAATTGAAGAATTATCATCAGAGACTAGTTCATAGTTATAGGAATTAGAAAAAAAGCATCTTGGAGGGAAATGAGAAGCTTATATTTTTATTCCCACCTTTACTATAATATTTGTGGTAGTCAATGGCAATCCTGTTTGTTTTTTTTTTCTTTAAGATTGCTTAAGGTTAAGGGAAAATAAGCTACATAATGTATTACATAGAACTGAGATAGTAAAAGGGTAATATTTTTAATATAGTGCCAGACAAATTTCAGAAAAAAGGAAAATTTTATGATCATGTTGAAGTGTCAAGTATGCCACTGGATTTCGACATATTTGTCTAATGAAAAACTATTTATTATGCTAAAACAACTCTGTAACTCATATATGAAATATTGCAATTAATTTTTCATGTAGCATCTACTTTTTAGCACCAGCATCACTTATTATTTTCCTGCCACAGACCAAACCATAACATATATTTAGTTTGTTGTTTCATTTCCTTTAAAGAGACTGTATATTTTTGTGATGTTTGCAGCTGGATGAGCATATTCCATCCACCTTGTAGTAAAAGCAAAATAATTGTTCCATGAATTTTACAGTGAAGGCAAAACAATCCCCTGAAAGGATTATTTTTCAATACATTTAATTTCTCCCAGGATTACAAATTACTGGTATTCTCTAATATTTACTGTATTTCTCTGTCCTCAGCCAACTCCCAAACCCAGCCCTCCCATCTTACTCATTTTGCATGGTAATATCACTAACGAAAACTCTGGGATGATCTCACTTGACAGTTCTGGTCTGGTCACACCAAGACAGATTATCCAGCAGCTTGGGCTAAGGCTGAGTGGTTTTCCAGTGGTGAGACTTAACAATTAACTGAAAACAAAGACTGAGAGGCTTTGAAGAGATTATCTCCATCTAGCTATAGGGACCTGTTCAATATCCAGGAAGAAAAGAACATGCAGAAAGATCCTGAGCTTTGCAAGAATGACTCCCTAGGAGTGGAGGAAATGGAAGAAAGGGATAGGGATTTTGTGTAGCTTCTTGATTTGATTCTAGATTTTCTCCCTCCTGCCCCACGTGACTATCTTAATTAGACTTGCTTTGTAAGCAGTGAAATCTTCCATCACCTCACCCTGGCTCCAGGAAATCATTTTGATGTTATGGGAGCAGGGATGCTGAATGACTCCTACTGAGCTCCCAGCTCACCCTTTCTGGGAGAGAGGATGAGCTGTAACAGTTCCATTCGACATTAAGTGCCTACTACGTGCAGAGCATTATGCTAAGTGCTAGAGATGCCCTGCTGTGGGACCTCTATGGTCCCATGTTCTAAATTTACAATTCCATGATTCTAGTTTGAAATGTTGACATTTCAAAGGAAAAAATGACATTTAAAGGAACAAAGAAAGGACTTCATGAAAAGCTGGATAGAGGGGGTGAATGAGTTAAAATAACGAATGTTTATCACCTGAGATGCTGTGACAGAAATGGAGAATCTTTTGACTGATTATTATGTGACGTTTTATTCCTACCACCAATCCAATTTGAGGCCTTTACTCTGAAGTTATTTAGATACCTAAAAATTTCCCTAAAAACAAAACGAAACAAAAAACCATAAGGAGAGATTATCTCAAAAACCAGTTAAGGATGAAGTGATCATATTGTAGGGTGGGGGGAGCCCATCTCCCTACTCTCAGTTAGTGTCACTACCCAGACTTTTCAGTGTTGATAGAAACAACAGTGAACATCCTTCCAGACGGTCTGCGTGGATCACAACCACATCAGCTCCAGCCAGAAATTTGCTTGAGCATGAAGAGAGATGGTCTAGAAAATTCAGTGTCATCTTTTTCTACTCCAAGCCCCATCCTAATGTAAGACTTTGCCATACTTTGTAAGGGCCTGACACAGGGTCATATCCACCTACTGTTTTAAGCTGTCCTTAGGAAAAAATTTCAAGCCTGTAACATGCAATCTGGTATTCAGTTACATTTGATTTATTCTCTAATTATTTCGTGTATGTTCATTATATCTTCTCAACTACATTATCAGCTGTGAAGACTCTAATGGAAATATTTTTATGTGCCACAAGGCCTAGTGCATGCAGTACTTGGGCTCACCAGAGGTTCTAAGTAAACAAGTACCTGTCAGTTGTGTTGATTAAAAAGAAGTGTGTCATCATAATATAATCCTTAAAATTCCTTTTTTGGAAGAAATTCCATTTTGAAGAATTCTATTCTCCATTCTTTATTTCATTGAATAAATTCTATTTTTGAAGAAAGATAAAGGGGCAGCTAAGTGGTGCAGTAGATAGAGCAGCAGCCCTGAAGTCAGGAAGACCTGAGTTCAAATCCTACCTCAGATCAAACGCTTGACACTTACTAGCTGTGTGACCCTAGGCAAGTCACTTAACCCCAAATGCCTTAAAAAAAAACACCAAATGCTTTGGGGGCAGCTAGATGGCACAGTGGATAGAGTACCGGCCCTGAAGTCAGGAGGACCTGAGTTCAAATCTGGCCTCAGACACATAACACTTACTAGCTGTGTGACCCTGGGCAAATCACTTAACACCATTGCCTAGCAAAAAATAAAATTAAAAAAAAAGAAAGATAAAGACATTTAAGATTTCATATAACTATATTTAAATTTAGGGGTTGTATTCAATATTCCTAAAAGTTTTAACAGATTTAAAATGCTGAAATGAAAAGTGTTTTAAAAAATTCTTGTTACACAGGCCACATTAAATATTTTTCATCAGAACCCTTTGAGAGATTGTTCATGCAACATGATTTTCCTCATTTTTACTATTTTCTTAACCCAAGAAGCCAAAGTTGTCTACCTTAAGCTTAACAGCAAAATTTGTGTGACATACTGTTTGTAAGACTGAGTTTCTTGAAAGAGGAAGCAAAAATCATATTAAACTCATTTAGTGTTTTGAGCCAAAGGTGAATAGTACATTTATTTGGCTTTATATATTAAGAGGCCAAGAAAAAATAAAGTTGCTCTCTGAAGACAGTATTTTGGTGTTCCCTGAATGACTTCTGTTTTTGTTTTTTAATTCGTTCAGTTGTTGAATAAGAAAATATTCAAAAACAAAAATATTGGAGTTTACAATATGAAAGGACACAAGGATTTGAGATTATATTGAAACTGTCCGATGTAATGCCTAGTCATTTAAAAAAAAAATCTTGGCTCCCAGAGCTATGGAAGGAAGCTTCTTTGGGCTAATCCAAAGTCTACTACTTTGCTTAACAATCTCCAGGCTTAAGAAATTAGAGGTCACTTTGAGTTTCACAAATGACCTAGGGCTTCTAATATGTGGTTGTGAGTGCCATTTAATTTCGTTTATAGAAATGTTTCTTTTGCCAAAACCTTAAGGCAAAATTCAAGATGTGTTGCTGGTTATATGTTGGCAATAATTTTCTTCTAGTTTCATACATTGCTATTTACTGTGCTGTGATTGAATCGGTCATTCAAGAATCATCTGGAAATGTGCTTTAAAAATTTGCCTTAGGACATTCCCTGAAAGGGAGCCAAATCCTATTAGACAGGACATCCTGTGATTCCCTTAGTTTATGGTGACCAAGGGCACAGCTCTTTTTTTAAAAAGGTGATTGTTTCCTTTCCAGTGAGTAAGGACGTCCAGAAATGCTGAGGATCGTTTGACTCTTAGGCAACATAATTGGATCAAAACAACTACACCAAGAAATCACCTGAGAATTCGTAAATTGGAAGAAAGCCCAAGTCTTTTTGCCTTTCCCTTCAGTGAGATCCAGATGACTTGGCAACTGTCAGCACTTAAGTGACCGACCACCAGTCCAGTGGACTTGAAATTCTACTCAGTTTTCTGAAAATCAGTCAGTCATCAAGCATTTATCAAATACTTGCTACCTGTACATGCCAAGCTCTGTGCCCAGGTTCTGGGGGCACAAAGACAAAAAGAAAGAAAGAAAACTGGCTTTGCTTATAAGACGCGTCCTCCTGGGGGGAGGAGTGTGTGTGTGTGTGTGTGTGTGTGTGTGTGTGTGTGTTTATGTATTTAGAATAAATACAAAACTAATACAAGATAATTGAATACAAGAGAGGGAAGGAGGTCACTCAGTTTGACAGCTGAGTAGAGGATAGACTGAAATGGGGAGAGACTTCCTGGGGAGACCATCCAGCGGGGCAATTAAAGTAGTAGAGGTGTGAGGTGATGAAAGCCTACGAGTCCATAAGCCCCAAGATGAGGAATTATACAAGAGATGTTGTGAAGGTAGAAACAATGAGACTTGGTAACAGATGTCACATGTGGGGTGAGTGCTAGGGAAGAGTCAAGGATAACACCTATTTTTAGTTGAAAGCAACTGGACCATATAAACAAAGCAAGTTGGAATCACACCCTATTGTAACACTTTGTGCTATAGAGGTAAATAGTACATCTGGTCAATGAATGCATTGTCGCTATATATTCTTTTTGGGGGGGGGCACTAGGCAATGGGGTTAAGTGACTTGCCCAGGTAGTGAGTGTTATATGTCTGAGGTCACATTTGAACTCAGGTTCTCCTGACTCCAGGGCCAGTGCTCTATCCACTGTGCCATCTAGCTGCCCCATCGCTATGTATTCTTTATATAAGTTTCATCTCAAATTAAATAATCATCTTCTGCCTTGAAAATGGCTGTTTTGACACGATAGTAGAATATAGGCCAGTAAGAGGCAAACCACAACTTTGGGCTATTTTAAGCTGAAAGCTTACATAGATATATGGGACAGTTACTATTGTACCTGTTTCTGTCTACAGTTCTACAGAGCTATTGGAAATTTAAGAAGACATGGATGAAAGTTGCATATCTTGGAGTCAAACCCACTGGAATATTTTCTCTTCATTAGTAGTTTACGCTTTCCTCATCTTGTTAATAGGCTTAATTTTACTGGTACATCATTTTCTATTTCCATCTCAAAATGTTCTCAGGGAGTTTAAAAATGAGTTTTACTGTTATGTAAATACTGCCCTTTGGATAGGCACAAGTCCTCTAGGGTAATACTCCCAAAGGGTTATTGTTGTTGGGTTTGGGTTTTTTTTTTTAATTTCAAAAATAGATTTTGCTAAACATGCAGCCAAGATACCAATCAGGGACTCTGAAGTAAGTCTTTATTAGGGCTGAAAAGAGTTACAAACAAGGAATGATGTGCAGGGTCTTTGTCCATTTTTACCATGCGACCACAAATAGCAATTTGAAAGACCCAAGGAATAAAATATGTAGTCATTGGAAATTTTAAATCCAGTAATTCCTAAAATATCAGCATGGTTTATATGTTACAGCTGGCAGATTAGTGAGCCAGAAATCTTTCCCAGCTCTAAATCCAGAGGCTAGCCACTTAAGTCTTTTTGTTTCAGGTGTCTCCTTCAAAGAGGTTCAAGTTAGGTGTCCATTTTCATTGTAATGGGAACAGAAAATGATGCTTAGTAAAATTAAGGAAAGAATATAATTTTGGTAAGGGTCACCTTTGTGGTCTTTAATACCCCACTCTTTCTGTATCCTCTTGCCATCCTAAATACTGTGCTCAGTTCTATTCCTATTTCCTCCAATAGTATGTACTCAAAGGACTAACCTTAACTCATAGGCAAAATTAACACTTACTTGTTTAATGTGATTTAGGGTCCTAGCAAGTTTCTGCCTTGCTCATCTCCCCCTTCCCCCCTCTCCAATTTCCCATTTCCTTTCTGAAATTCTCCCGAAGGAGCTTCATTCCTTTAACTTAAAGTTTTGGCTACCACGAAAAGCAAATTCCTCTAGGAGGAGTCAACTTAAAGTTGCTTTCAGTCTTTTGCTTTTTTCGAAGCAAGAATCCTTTCTTTCTCAAAAACCACTTTTATAAAATGATCCTTGGGCACCAGATTTGGAAAGTAAACTTAATTGAAACGATAGGGTGCAGAACTGAGAGGCTCAAGTACCAGACAATAAGTCACTCACCTGCACACTGTGGTCTAGGGCTTGTGCTATCTTGTGTTGCATTTTTCTAACAGTGTCTTATGCTGGCTTTAACTTCTCTATTGTGGCGTCTTGCTGCCCAAAATCGACTCAGGTTCATGATGGATAACAAGATGAGTGTCTAAAGACTTGGAACCTAATGGAAGTACTGGGGTCTTGGCGGGAAGGGTTGGGGGGAAGGCAGCAGAAGACAGGGAGTTGAAGATCAAAGGACATGCTGAAAGGTGAGCTGGAATTGAGTGGGTATCCTGAAGAGAATGGTTTATCAATAAGTAAGGCAGAATGAGTAGCTTGGCAGTGCTCTCTACAACAGTGAGATTCTGTTCCAAAAGTATGTTAAGTCAATCATTTGTTTCAACTACATGGACATTTAGGACAATACAAATATATTTTTTACTTCTTGCAAATATAATGTAGTTACACTATTTAATTTAATTACAATACTCTTAACCTCAATTGAAAAAAAATCACCTCTTATCTTGTACTCAAGCCACACTGAGGATGGGGAGGGGGGGAAAGGAGGATTTATTAAGTGCTTACTATGAACCAGGCATTGTGCTAAGCACTTTACAAATGTTAGCTCATTTGCTCTTCACAACAACCATGGGAGGTAGGTGCTATTATTATCCTTATTTTACAGTTGAGAGACCTGAAGCAGGCAGAGCTTGAGTGACTGGCCCAAGGTCGCACAGCTAGTGGCTAATTTTAACTTAGGCGTTCCTGATTCCAGGCCTAGCTCTCTATCCACTGTGCCACACGGTTACAGAAGTTGTAGTTGGGAATCACAGGAAGAATGTCTATAGAATTTAAATATCCTTCTGATCCTTGGACATTCCCTACCCAGCCATTTTGGAGGCCTTACATCAGTTCATGAAATCTTGTGCTGGGCTGAGTTTCACTCTGTTACTGGTTAGTCAGAATGTTTGTTCTTTCTGTCTTTGACCCTCTTCTCCTCTCTCTACATTCTCTGCTTTGGGAACCTCATCCACTCTCCAGGCTTCAGTTATTATATCTATGTAAGTCACTGCCAGATCTTCCTCTGCATCCCCCAACCTTTCCCTAGAACAACAGTCCTATATTTCCAAGTCTCTGCTAGATATCTCCATGAATATCTAAAACTCAATAGGTCTAAAGTAGAAATTCCCTTTTTTCTAATCCACCCTTCCCCAAAACTTCTCATTTTCTCTGGTTTCTACCATTTTCCCAGTCACTCAGGCTTGAAAACCCACAGATTCATCTTTTCATTTTTTATTCTTCCCACTCATATGTTGCCAAGGTCTTTCAGTCTATTTTTGCAGTAGTTCTCATGTGTGTGCCTTCCTTCCTTTCCTGCTTTAACTGCTCCATTAAATAGACTCATCTTGCTTCATCCAAGAATAGGCTCCTAACTGGTCTTCCTGCTTCCAGGGCCTCCCTTTCCCAATTCATTCTTCATACTATGGCCAGTGTAATGTTACTTATGTATGGGTCTGTTCATGTCACTCCCTTATTCCAATATCTGTAGGGCAGAGGTGCCAATCAGGGGCCAGCTGGCCTCCCCAAAACCAAAATAAGATGTCATTGGTAAATATCCAACAAAATCAATAAAGATGCAATAGAACATAGATAGTGTGATTGTGTGGTTTTCTGAGGCAGTATTCCTCCCACAGGGGTCCTTATGTAGTTTACTGGCCCCTGTTTCTATTTGAGTTTGATACCACTGCCATTTACTACCACTGTGACCCCAGACAAGTGAATCCCCCTCCCTGGGTCTCACTTTCTTCTTCTATAAAAAGGGGTGGGAACAGTGTTTGATCTTGGTGATCCTGAAGGTCCCATTCAGCTCTAAATGTAGATCCTCTGGTCATGTAATTCTGTGAGCCCAGGACAGACCAGAAGGAAACTTGAAGCTTCAGTTCCCACTCTTGATGTTTCCTAGTTGGGTTGCCTTGGGCAAGCCATTCAACCCCTCTGAGCTTCAGTTTCCTCATCTGTAAAATAGAGACAATGATAATACTTCCACTGCCTTCCTCATGGGCTTATTGTAAGGAATGAATTTTGTACTTTATTAAGTACTATGTAAACGGAAGTTAACGTTATTTCCTTCTCCCTGCCCCTGGATTGTTAACTTCATGATGTCAGGGAGTACTTTTATTTCTTAGTACATAAAAGATACTTAATAAATTCTTGCTTACTTGTTGAATGGTAATGAATGCTGTGCTATAACCCATTGGATTGGATTATTGTGTAATCTCTTCTTGAAAATCATAGAGAAACCTATATACTTAGTTTAAACCAAATTCACTTGTTTAATAGAATTTACAATCTTCATAAGAAAAAGAGAGTTTAGTATCTCTTTAAGAAAATGTCATTTGTAAGTTGGCATTGGCATAAGGAAGCATGCATGCCTGATGCGTGAAGGAGGAAGATAATGTCTTGGTTTCTTGTGTTGAGATTTTGTCAGAGTGAAGGCAGTTAATAAACAGTATGAGAAGGTCTGGGCTTGGGAGGTGACTTTAGCCTGATGAAATGAGTAGGATTTTGTTATCGTTTCTACCAGACAGAACCACGAAGTAAAATAAGTGTTCTAAGTAGAATGGGAGTTGTAAGGGAGTATAAGTAATACCATCACAGGCAGCAATGAGATCTGTGCATAGAAAAGATGGTACTTTTTAAAAGTCTATCAGTTGATATGAAGGAAAAACAAATGTAACTGGCAACCAAGAGGCTACAATCATGGGTGGGGAACCTGCAGCTTCAAGGCTACATGTGGCCTTGTAGGTCCTCAAGTGTGGCCCTTTGACTGAATCCGGACCTAGAGGGCCACGTAAGGCCTCAAGGCCACAGGTTCCCACCCCTGGGCTGGAGTTCTAGTTCTGCTTTTTTTTTTAATTTTTATTAATTAGATGGACAAGTCTCCTCATCTGTAAAATAAAAAGGCCTCTACCAACAGCACATCAGCTGTGGCATTTAATGATCTTTGAAAGTTTATATAATCACAATTTGCTAAAAGTGCAGTTTAGTAACAAAGATACATAATCATATTAGTTTGTTTTCCATTAATTTGTGAATCTTTTTTTTAAAAATCACATTTCCTCTGTTATTTTAACAAAATTGTATGTCTTTTAAAATAATTTGGATCACATGTTGTGTCATTACACTTCTCCATTATCTCTTCATGAAGTAAAATTAACCAATGAACCTAAGCTATTCTAAGCAGGTATCACCATTAACCTGGTAGTCTCTACTAAAAGAGGCTCAATGTCTAGGTCTAGAAGAGTAAATTTACCTTACTCCCTAACCTAATTCTGTGACAGAAACATCAAGAAAGTCTTTAAAAGTAAAATAATTTCTTTTATTTAGATTAATTAAAGTATGTCTCTAACCAGAAAGTAGAGAAATAATGAGATGACTCTATTTATTTATTCGAATCTGTGAATATGAGAGTTTCTCTCCAATCTAAAGGAAAGCCTTAATATATGATTTTAAATGAAACTCAATAAAGTTACTGTAGTATGTCTCCAGGGAGATGTTGTATTATTGTCAGGCTTGTCTCTAAAGGGCTATATTTTTCTTTTCCATTCTCCACCCAAATAAATTATTAGTTCTCTCTTTTATATGCCTCTCTTTTTTTCCTGCCTTTGCTCAATTTCCAGGTCATGAATAATAAGAAAGTGATGAGTAGAGAATTATCTCCTGAAGTATTCACCATTTGAATCGTCATATATTTTAAAATTTCTGCTCCCCCCCATATACACACCATGAACTGAATCTAAGAATATCATGTTCATCTGCAAGTAGAAAATTTTGTTTCAAGGGGGAAATGTAAATGCTGCTCACTGCTAATAACCAGATCATTAGAGATATATGTGGGAAGGAAGAAGGGAATAGGCATTTATCTTCCAGGCTCCATGCTAAGGTTTTATGAGTATTATTTTCATTTGATCCTCACAACAGCCTTCTCCAATGAAGATAAGTCTAGAAGAAGCCATTCAGGCAGAAGGAATTCTGAATGTTGTAAATCTCAAGGGAAAAAGGATGGGTTTAAATGAAACATGTTTTGCTAGAGGAACCCTCACCATTCCCACTTAATTTACCATGCATATTCCAAATTGAAAATATACCTAAAGGTCACAAGGGTTTGATCTGTGGTTCTCAACTTTTTTTTAATTTTATTAATTTATTTTGATTTATCAACAATCACTTCCATATGCTTTTGAGTTGAAAATTTTTCTCCCCTTCCTCCCCCCACCCTCCCCAAGACAGCGCACAATCTGATATAGGCTTTACATTTACATACCCATTAAACATATTTACACATTAGTGAAGTTGTAAGTAAAAATTAAAACCAATAGGAGGAACCATCAGAAAGATGAAACAAAACTCAACAGAAGGTAAAAATAAGTGAGAGCAATTCGACTTCCATAGTTCTTTCTTTGGATGTGGACAGCATTTTCCATCCCAAGGCCTCTAGAGATGTCTTAGATCCTCGTAATGCTGAGAAGGGTTCGGTTCAACAATCTTAGTCATTGCATAACGTGGCTGTTATTATGTACAAAGTCCTCTTGGTTCTGCTGACTTCACTCAGCATTAGACCATATAAGTCTTTCCAGGTTTTTCTGAAGTCAGCCTGTTCATCATTGCTTATAGCACAATAGTATTCCATTACATTCATGTACCACAACTTGCTCAGCCATTCCCCAATTGATGGGCATCCTCTCAATTTCCAATTCTTTGCCATGTGGTTCTCAACTTCTAGTATATATGCTTAAACATTGCACATCCTTTCCTTACCCTTAGTTCCACCTCCTCTACTGCCTTGCAAAGTCTACTAGGTGCTGATTTTATCCTTACCATAGCCTCCATTCCCTCTGCCTCTCAGTTCTTTCCCAGGCAATCACCCCTACCTAGGTACACTCTCTTCCCTTCCCCATCTTTGTGAAACCAGTTCAGCTCTACACTGCCCTCTTCTCTCAAGTCCCTTGCCTCCTTATTCTGTGGCTGATCTAGCCTCGCCAGTCCTCAGCCTTAGATTACTCCCACCATCTGCTGCCTTTGCTCAAAGACGAATTTATCAAATGTTAGGTTGGTTTTTTTTAACACAAACAACAACAAAACAGAAACCAGATTTAGTGCTGTACTTCTGGCCCAATCTAAACCCCTTCCCGCCCCCCGGCAAATAATACATCATAACTATATAATCATTCAAACTTAGAAGAAACTCTTCTGTAATATACCACACAAATTATAAACAATTGTCACTTGATTAGAATGGAGAATGATTTCTGCCCCTGGTAAGTGGTAAGGCAGTACAATTCTTCATTTGATTCTTGTAAACCAATATTTGCCTTCTGCCTTTTATATAGGTGGGAGAGTAGGGACAAAAGGTGGAGTTGTGAAGAGGCTTGCTCAAGGTTTCACTTAGTGTGACCCTTACCTAATACTTTATTACAGCTCTTAGGCACTTGTGATATTCTTCCGTATCATAGTTATTTGTGTTTGTGTCTTATGTACCTACTAGCCTGTAAATTCCATGAGGATGTCAGTGTCTTCTCTAAACTTCATAGACTACACCTAGCGTAAGTGGCTTTTTTTTTTGACTAGGCAATGGGGTTAAGTGACTTGCCCAGGGTCACACAGCTAGTAAGTGTTATGTGTCTCAGGTTGGATTTGAACTCAGGTCCTCCCAAATCCAGGGTCAGTGCTGTATCCACTGCGCTACTTAATTTTTTTTCTAACAGCTTTTGGAGAAAGGGATGCAGAATGGACTTGAGAGTCATCTGACTGGAAGTGGTAGTTGAAACCATGTAAGTGAATGATATTTCCAGGTAGTAAGTGGAACAGCAAGTGGCAGATCCAGATTTGAACCCATGTTTTTTAACTCTAAATCAAGCATCCTGGGGGCACCAAGAAATTAACTAACTTGCTGATAGTCACGCAGCTAGACCAGCCCTCCATCTGTCGTGTCACAATTGCCCTTAAAAGTGTTAACAAAATGTCACAAAATAAGAATGCAGCACTTTCTTTTCCTGTCTTTGCGAGGGTGTCACAGGGGAGAAATGCTTACATCCCAGATGCTAGATGGTTCACAGTGTTAAAGGCATGGTCACAGATCCAAAAATAAGGATATATGCCATGAAATGTGTGTGTTGTCAGCTTTCCTTCTGCAGTCACCATTCGTAGCCTTCTAGTAGCAAGTTCTTTTTCTCAGCAGAAAAGAATTCTTTGAAATTCTTCAATAAATAAAAATAATAAGTGTCTTGAATGTTATATGTAATTTCTTCCACAGAGCCCCCTGTGAAGTAGGAATAATATGTACCTTACATTTTAAAGTCAAAGAGATTTTAAAAATAGAATTCACAGTGATCCCCTGGGGAAAAGCTAGAACTAAACCAGTGCCTCCTAATATATTATTAGTTGTATGTCCATGTTTGGCTTCTTGTAGGATTTATTTGATAGCACGTATTTCCTCCTTTCCAAAAATATTCTTCAAAAACTAAAAATAGTATCTTGTTTTGAATTATAGGACATTTGTCAAAAAGAAAATCCTAGTGTTCTCTATGCTAGATGATATAGTAATAATTGCCCTAAACTGATCTCGTGGTAATTTTGCTTATAGATAATTTTAGATAAATATGTATAAGATCTGAAATTCAAAAAAAGCCTCATTGTATAACAGTAACCTCAATCTCAAGACAATTTGGGTTAACATTCCACGTTGAACTGATCTACCTTCCACATGAAAGAATCATTTCAGAAATGTGAAAGGAAAAAATAGTATTTTGTTTTTTAGACATGAAGATGCTGCTGCTAATCCACAATCATGAGGTCACGTGATTGAGGTTGTTTTTATGGTAGTTGTAATGAATTGTACTGAGCCATCCACAAATTTGCCTTGTAGCCAACAACCTATAGTTTATGAGATGACTGGGCAAATATAGAAATATGAGTTGTGGTTAGGCAATAAAAGAAAACTAATTGTCCCATACAATGATCGAACCAAAATTTGCATCCTGACCATACAGTTTTAAAATATTTTGATTAAAAATAAAAACAAACCACATGCAAGAATCTTAGTCCTTTATCTTGGATTCTTATTAAATGGTAAAAATAAAATCAAATAAATGAGTTCACCTAGATGGATGTTGTCATTAACCAAAGAACATTTTAGTCAGTTTTCTTGTTTTAATTCATTATTAACTGTGACCCCATAGTTTTATCACACATATGTATCACACATATATTATATACATGGTAAAGCTTTCTCATGATGTGATGGATACCTATGTTTGGAATTTTATATTATTTATTTGCTGGCATGTATTTTTATTCCTTCCCAAAAAAATTCTTCAAAGTCTAAAAATTATATTTCCATTCTGAGTTACATAACATTTATTAAAGAAAAATTGAGTGCCCAAAGAGCTAAAAGCTGATGTGAAAATAAATTATTAACCAGACCCAGCCATCTAAGAATCAAAAATAATCAAAAGGGAAAAAAATCAGTAGTTATCTCAAAAAATTTGAACATTCTCTTGATATATCAAGACATGCTTTTAAAATAGCTTTGACTATTTTCCTCTTTAATGTGAATCTTGTTTCTTGTACTATTTTCTTTTTCAAACAATGGCATAAAATCATAATATATTCCCAGGACAGCCAAAAAGGCAAAACTGGAGGAAGAGGGTAAAGGTGAGAGTAATCCCCATATTACATCCCTCAGCATTGAACCTAGAGAATAAATCACATAGAACAGAAAAGTGGGAAAATGTTGTCTCAAGTGTGAAAATATATGTGTGAGAGAGCCAGGTTCTAGTGAACTTATTGAGAGATGGAGACATATATTTCCAAGACTCTTAGTGAGTTTGTCTTAGGAAATAGCAGGGTAAGCAAACAATCACTAATTAACATCATCCCCATGTTTTATTGACCCATTTTCTTTTCTACCAACTATACTCCCATTTATAACTTCATTCTTGAACTATTTATTACAATCCCTTTTTTTTAATCTTGGCTGAATGAAAAACAAATAAAGAATTACTAATGAAGAGCAGTTTCTTATAATATTAAATGTAAACTTTCATTCAGCTATATAGTTTGTTTGTTTTTTTTGCTTTGTTTCATTTCTAGGGCTTCAACTAGAACTAAATAGCTGAGGCTTTGTTCCAGAGGACTAAAATTTAGAGGATGCTTTTAACCAAGCCAGTGCATACAGTTAGGCATACTGCCTAATTAGCCAGATTAATTAATTAAAACAGGAAGCTATTATATGGCACTGCTCCTTCCTCTAGGATCCCCAATACGGGCTAGTTTTGTCCACAAACCTGGGTCTTCTTTGCTCTGTCCCTCAGTATTGACCTTCTGATGTTCCAGAATCTCCAATGCCCAAAGGTCTCTGTACCCCACCCCCATCCCAATGGAGTGGTGTCCCAACATTCAAGGTTTCTTCCCCCGTTCCTAATTCAGTTCATCTTTAAAAAGTTGATTTGAGGGTGCTACTTGCCGGGGCACATTTTGTGGTACTCGCCTCCAGCACAAGATTTAGTTAAGCTTTTGTTCACTTCAAATCCCCAGCACTAATAAGAAATCTTTGTTGAAGTTTACAAGGGGGATTACCGACACAAAACATATGCTATAACTACTATTTACTTGGGGGTTTTGGGTGCTTATACTTCCTTACAATCTATTTGCACTGAGTGCCTATGGGACTTAATTAACATTCATTTTTCATTGTTGATTACTACAGACTTGTTTTCCTCCTCAGGTAATTTGGAATTAACTTTATAACCATTTAAAACATGAGTCTGGTTTATTTTATAGATTTTCATTTCTTGGTTAATGATCAAAGGAAGAGTGAATAGGTGAGTGAATGAGTAATTATAATAACAATAACAAAAGTTAAGTATCTGAGACCAGATTTGAACTCAGGAAGATGAGTCCTCCTGACTCCAGGCCTATCTACTGTGCCATTTAGCTGCTGCTTAGGGATTTTCCAGGGTTCCAGCATCTATAGAGGTGGTATCATTCCTAGCCCTCCTGCTTGCCATCCCTGTACCTCATGGAGCTCTGCTTGTAGGATCAGAGCAACTAGGTTTCCTATCCCTCTGTTTCCAGGCTTCTCCTACCATGGGTCCCATTTCCATGGTTATAAAGATCAAATGATATGATAAATACATGGGGAAATAAATTTATAAATTGTAAAGTCCTACAGACTTTACTAGAAATTCAAGATATTATCAACATAGTTGTAGATTTGATAATGTCAAAATTCCATTAATTAGTCAGATTAGTTAGTCTGACATAACCATTTAGAAATGGAAGGTTACTATACTTCATGGACCCTTCAAGTCCCATGTAAATATTTTGTTTATTATGTTATTGTTATTCTTATACTTATTATTGTTGTCTTGTTATTATTATATTATTATTACACAAGACTTAAAAGAACATTCTGATACCATAAGAAATTAGATGAGTGGCAATGAACCTGGTCTTTAAAAATGCATGAAAGGACAATATCATTTGGAGGTTGAGTATTCACAATGGTAGCACCATCAAAAAAGGGTTTTATGAGATTTTATAGGTAGTATGTCTGGAATTGAAGTATCATTACAGAACAGATTTACTTATTGAATTCTCAAGGATATTTAGGGGTCTATTAGTTTGGGAATTTGTTATCTCTTAATTTAAGAAGGATATCAAGCTTCTGGTATAAAATTCTGGCCCACTTCATACTGTCTTTTTAGGTATTCAGCATGTGCTACATACAACCTATAGTAATATGTTGCATATACCATTTGCGTGCAAAATCTTCATTGATCAGTTAATCTAGGCTTTTTAAGGATGACCTTTTTCTCACTTCTGGTAGCAATTACTTGAGCTTGTATCCCTGATAAATTACTCTGTTTTTAATGAAAAAATCCTGATGACTCAGATCTTTTTGATGCTTCTTTGTTGACATATTTGACATATTATTGGTAAAATTCATACAGGCATTACTCATGAAGGGTGGGAGGGCCTGGTCTTTCCTTTCTTGGACTTTATCTTTTCATAGGCTTCATGGTTATTATTATCACTGTTATCTTCTTCTATTCATCTTTTTAGATGGGCTTCAGATAGAAATGGTTTGAGAGCAACTAAGTTGTCAATCAAGTTGTGTTTGTTGTTGTGTAGATGGATAAAATAATTGATTTTTTGTAATTGAATACAGTTAATGGAATGTAAACTCTTCTTCTCAAAAGCATCTTTGGGAAAACTCCAATAGAATACTTGACAACAGGAATGATTTATGTCTCAGTCCTTTCCCACATAATGTCGATGTCTTCCCTAAGGCAACTATATTTTGAAAGCTTTTCATTCCATATAGTTTGGAGATTGCTAGTATAAGATATGTTGACAGCTATTTTTTAAAAAAGCTTAAATTTTAAATTTTTGTGTCACTTACATCAGGGTAGTTATAAGCAACAGTTGTCTGAAAGACTGCTCCAATTTCAGTATGGTTTATTTGTAGAATTCTATTATAATTATTAATTTTAAAGTAAACATATCTTTTTTTCCAGTTGGGGAATGGCGGTCAATGTGTATTCTACCTCGATAACCCAAGAGACTATGAGCAGACATGACATCATTGCATGGGTGAATGACATAGTATCTTTAAACTACACAAAAGTGGAACAGCTTTGTTCAGGTAAGAAATTGTCTCTAAAGTACTGTTTAAATGTTTATCAGGTCAAAGTGTGATTATACAGACCCTATTATACCTTTGGTGTAAAAAAACAAAACATGAGAATAGGCACTAGAATTAATAAAGAGGAAATAGAAAAACTAGGCTAGAAATGAAGAACATTATGAAAAAAACTGGTGTTTACAGAAAATTGTGTTAAGAGAATGAAATCCATGTATATATATTACAGAAGATAAAAAGCTACGTGTAAAAAGAAATAATGTCACTAATAAGCAGAAGCGGGTTACAGAAAGTTAGGTAACATCTTAATTGAAGTTGAGCCACTTTTAAAAACTAGATATAACTTTATTAAAAAGATAAAGGTCATCAGAAGCGACTGTGGCGGTGGCGGCAGCAGCAACTGCAACCAGCTAGTCTGGGCTGAAGTGGGGGTGTGCTTGTGTGTGGGGCTGTGTGATGCTGGCCTGGACATGGAAGATCCCAGGCAAGATGTGGAGGCCTCACCAGCCACACTTGGGGTGGCAAATCTAAGTTGGAAACATTACCCAGGGAAGATCTCATCAAGTTTGCCAAGAAGCAGATGATGTTGATGCAAAAAGTTAAATCAAGATGCACAGAATTAGAGAAGGAGATTGAAGAATTCCGATCAAAAACCTCTTGCTGGGGGAAATAAAGGTCATTCCCTGGGGAAGCAGAATATATTTTCTTCCATGAATTTGGATTTCACTGAAATCTCTCTGCCTCTGAATTCTAGACTGAAAGTCTTACATGGAAAATAGAAATATATCATTGAAATAAGTGCATTAATAAAAACAAAGTGGAATCTAGCCAGTTTGAAGCTTTAACTGAAGGAAGTGTTGACGGTTGTCTTTTTATTGTCTTTTTCTCCAGTTTAAAGGGATTTGTTTCAAGGAGTGACGTTAAAAAGAATTGGAAAAAAACTATAATTGTATTGCAAGTATGATTATATTCTCCCCTTCCTGTGGACCTCTGAACTCCACACTTACTAATTTGTATTACCTTCTACGTTTAACAACAACAGAACTATACAGAGTATCACCAGACCCACTTAGGGCTGTTTTTTTTCTCTCCTGGTACTACTGCCCTTCCCCAATCCTTCAAATGAGGGAAATAGGTTGTCTGGGTGTTGTTGGGCCTCCCTCTTAGACATCTGTGTATTGAGTAGGAAGAAACTGACCAAGTCCTGTGAGTTTATGAGGCAACCACTGCGAGATAACCTGCAGAATTACCCTTCAGCAAAAGCTTGAGAATAAAAAAAGCCCTGACTTAGGTGTGAATCTGTGCCTGGTACCTCTCTGACAAGTTAGTGTCACGTTGTTAATTTGCAGGCTGTTTCAGAAAGCTATGTGCAGAAATAGTCCCATCATCTCTTAGTCGCCTTTAGATCTCCATCTAATCTAAAGTTGTCCCACTGATGTGTTTGAACTGCCCTCTTGGATCTTCATTGCATCTTTTCCCCCAGAAAGTCAAGGCTGAAGTTGCCAGGTCAGAAGGCCAGGTCAGAGTTTTGTATACTTTACCTCGAGGGACAATAATGGGGTATGAAGATATCTGCATTTGCACAGTGAGGGTAGGTGTCTATGGGAAAGCAGTGCAGGAGGGAGAAGAGAAGAAATGAGGTCATACAGAACATTTCCAACTGTGTGTTGTCAACGAAGAAGATTCCTACAGGAAATGTTTTAGGTAACAAGTTTGAAGAGTTCCTTATAAAAATTGAAATGAGAGCAAATGATGAGATAATCTGATACAGTGGGTGAAGCATAGGAAAAAACAATACTGTATTATAGGAGGAGAAATTCTAGATCTGTATTCTAACTACCATGAGACAGCTAGATGATGCTAGAGTGCCTAGAGCGCTGGGCCAGGAGTCAGGAAGACTCATCTTCCTGAGTTCAAATCCAGCCTCAGACACTTACTAGCTATGTGTCCCTGGGCATGTCACTTAACCCTGTTTGCCTTAGTTTCATCATCTGTAAAATGAGCTGGAGAAGGAAATGGCAAACCACTCTAGTATCTTTGCCAAGAACACCCCAAATGGAATCATGAAGAGTAGAACACGACTGAAATGACTGAATAACCACAAAATTCTATATAGTTTCACATGATTAATATTTATCCTATACTGCCCCTCACCTAATCTGCAAAAAGTTCTTTCTTCCTACATGCCATTAGTTATACTTAAATCTATAAATGTGTATATGTTCACTTTTTAGATTTTACAAATATTCCCTGTCTATAAGACCTGGAACCAGAAAGAATCTTGGAGCTCTTTCATTCAACTCACTTTGCAGATGAAGAGAGTGAGGTCCAGAGAAGCTAAGTCACTTGCCCAAGGTCACGCTAGTAAAGAAACAGATATAAGATTCAAACCCAGCTCCTCCAACTTCAAGGCTAGGGTTCTTTCTGCTATACAGTATTGCCACTCTTTTCCTTTCTCCTCCATCTCCCTCACCGCAACCTTCCTTCAGGTAACAGCTCCGCCCTCCTCCCTAACCCTCTGACTTCACAAAACCCTTTGTTTTGTAACTATGATGCATCTAACTTGAAACTATAAATAGTCACTGTGTCTGTGTCATGTCCCCCATCAGAATGCAAGATCCAAGGAAAGTGTGGGCTATGCAGACTAAATTTTTATCCGTCCTTCCTGGAACACCATTGGATACCCTCTTAGTAAATAATTATTTGATCAGATTTGAACTCTTTCAGTTTCTCATAAATATGTTCCTTTTCACATGCAGTGCTCTAATCTACTGCATCATGGTCTGTTCAAATACTTAAAGACTGAATTTAACATTTCTTTTTATTTGGATATTGCAAATTGATATCTTCATTTTGCTATAAAATACTTCTTGTCCTTATTTCTAAATACTTACGTTTGAATCCTAGATGTCTCCTTTTTACATTTTTTCCACATTTCCTCTCCAGCTAAGAGACCTCCCCAGCTAATCTTAAAATTAACATTAGCTTTTCTTTTAGCTCATAAAGAGCTAAAATACAACATCTCATTTGTTCATCTTCCATTTTCTTTGACACTTACAGCCTTTATGTAATACCACACTTCTTTCTCTCAAATGCAGGCACACATACACACATACAAAAGCTTCTTAATGGAAGGAAGGTTGGAATGGGAAGATATAACACCTGGAAATAGATAATAGCAACTTGCAAAACAATGAAATTGACTCAGTATTTTTACTTGTTATTAAAGTGCAAAGATGTAAACTTATGAGTTTTTTTTTCCTTTGAACATTAAATCTGGGACATGAAGTCATTTGCATATTGTTTGCTTTCCTTTCTTATCACAAACAGCCTGAAAGTAAAAACAAGAAAGCAGCAAACCTAAAACCTAGGTTGTGAGGCATTAAGAGAGATGCTATCTACAAAGTGCTGTATAACAAATACAATAAAATAATCAAGTACATCTTGCCCAATCTGTTGCTGGTTTTGAAAGTGGTTCACACTTTTATATTTTCCATGGATTGTAACCACATGTAATTTCAAATTGATTCAGCTTGAAGAGCATTTCAGTATTCTGGTTAAATAGCTGTATAAAATGTTTGGAATCTGCTTGTCAATTCATATCACTAAAATTCCTTTATAAAATTTTGTTCCACATAATTTAATGAACATTTACTAAGAACCTACTCCGTGAAAAGGTATCGTGCTAAACATTGGGGATATAAAAACAAGCACAGTCTGGTTCTTGAGGATGATCTATATTACAAACAGGTGTCCGGGTGTGGGGAGAAGGTATACACACATATATTTATGCTACAAAAAAGAGTATTATAATAATAAGCCTTTGCCCTCTTTCCCAGCAAAATGCTATAAGAAATTTAAGAGGGGGAGTTTTCTTTTCATGGAGGATTTGAGGGAGAAGGAAGCATTGTGAATGTTTTATGAAGGAGGTGGCACTTGAGTTAAGCCTTGAAAAATTAAGTAATAGATGGGAGATAGGATCGTCCCTCTATCTATTGATTCCTCATATTGCCCTCCAGAGGAGTGCAACCCAAATGATGAGGGCCTTGTGTCCATTGAGGATCAGTTTAAGGAAATGGGGCTTTGGGGCATGCAAAAGAGAGGACAAGAGGCGTGATAGCTGTCTTTAAGCTGTTGATGAAGGATTTGGCACTTTCTGTTCGTCCCCAGAGGATGAACCAAAAACAAAGAGTGGAAATTGCAAAAAGGCTAATTTAGGCTTAATGTCATGAGGGAAAACAAATAAATAAAAAAAAACCTTCCCAAAATGTGGGGTGGAGGGGGCGAAGCCAACACGGTGGAGTGTAAAAGTAGTGACTTGTCTTGAGCTCTTCCCCAAACCCTTCCAAATACCTGTAAAAATTATTCTAAATGAATTCTAGAGCTCAGAACCCACAAAAAGACAGTGAAACAAGTTTCCAGCCCAAGACAACCTGGATGGTTGATGGGAAAGGTCTGTTTCATCAGGCTGGGAGAGGAGTGCCGTTCAGCATGGGCCATGCAGGCAAAGATGGGATCCCAGCAAACCTGGAGCAGGCCTCAGGGGACAGAATCACAGGCAGCTGTGGCAGTTTCCAGACTTCTCAATCCACCAATGCCAAAGACAACTTAGAAGGTCAGTAGGAAAGGTCTGTCAGAGCTGGGTGAGAGAGGAGTATGGTGTGGCTCCAGCCCCGGCTTGGCTGCTTCCAAAGCTCTCGACCTACAGATGGTGGGGGGATCAAGCAGCTGATCAGAGGGGGATCGTAGGGATCTCTTTGCTGGCACTGAGGCAGGATTCTCTTGCTTTGCCTGTGCTTTGATCTGGATCTTAATCCCGGGTGGCGATCCTGGGGTGAGGAGGAACGCTGGTGTGGCACAGCTTGTGGCAGGTAGTGCAGAGAGAATCCTCCTTACAGTTTCAAGGCAGAAAAGAGTGCTTGTGGTCATTCACCGACCAGAGCACAGGCCAGGAAAGGAGTAAATACCTCTGCTTTGATCGTATCACCTTGGAAGAACTGAAAATTTACGAGTCCCTAGAAGTATCTCTGAAAACAGCTGCACAAAACCCCTGAAGCTTGGGACAGTGCACCCTCCACACTGGAAGCAGAGCCCTACCTTAACAAAGAGTTAAAAAGTCAAGTAGTTGGCTGGGAATATGAGCAAACAGGAAAAAACTCCAACTATAGAATCTTACTTTGGTGACAAAGAAGATCAAAACACATAACCAGAAGAAGACAACAAAGTTAAAACCTCCAAGAAAAATATGAATCGGTCCCAGGCCATGGGAGAGCTTAAAAAGAATTTTGAAAAGCAAGTAAGAGTAGAGGAAATGAGAAGAGAAATGAGAATGGTGCAAGAAAATCATGAAAAATGAGTCAACTGCTTGCTAAAGGAGACTCCAAAAAAAAAATGCTGAAGAAAATAACACCTTAAAAAATAGACTAACCCAAATGGCAAAAGAGGTTCCAAAAGCCAGTGAAGAGAAGAATGCCAAAATGTGGAGTTGTCCAGAAGAGGAATGGGCTGTCTCAAGAGGTGATGAGTTCCTCCTCTTTGGAGGACTTCAGATAGATATTGGATGCTCATTTGTGGGGCAAATTATAATGGGAATTCCTTTCTATTATGGATGGGACTATATAGCCAATGAGGTCCTTTCTAACTCAAATTCTGTGATTGTTGTGGGAATAATTTAAATATCCTAATGGAGAGGGAAGGGGATAATGAAAAAAAAATTTTCTTTTGTTCTGTTTTTTAATGCAGAAGAAGAATAGTTATGCTAAAATTCTTGAACCTCTTTTTTCTAAAGAAAATCTTTTTCTTATTTTGTCCCTGTCTCTATCTTCATTCCATTTACGAACCAAAAACATGTCTCAGCTAATAAGTGTAAGAATAGTACCAAAAATATATCTCTATCAAAGTATAATAAGGCGTATAAGGTGTCTGCCAACCTCACTTGTAGATTACCCCTTAACCTTCTCCTTGACTCATTCCCATATTTAATCATATCATCTCAAATTCTAAAATAATCTGGGGCTACATTTGTATATTTTCTGTTGATTAATAAAATTTCAACCTTTCTCATTAATTGATCAGCTTGATTCTCCACCCCAGCTCAGTATTTAAAAAACAAATGGAAGAAGACAATGATGAGAAGCATCTCACTGTGATTGATGGAGAACTGGTCTCAAAACCAAGGTCCACTTCTGAAACATACTTACTGTGGGACTCTAGTCAAGTTACTTACCCTCTCATAGCTTTAGGCAACTCTCTAGACTATTAAGTATATTGCAGAGAAGGTGTTAACATACATTGGTAGAGGGAGTTTTATCATCTGGGAGTTCCCTTATACCAGTAGAATCAAAGGTCCAGTGCCTATTCCTATCCCTAAAAAGGAGATACTTCATTTCCTAATGTTAGTTTATTTGCATTTTTCTTCTCTATATTAAGTTATTAAGTTCCTTAATTTCCCTAGGATCTGATGAATATTGAAATTACTGGATTTATTAATAGCAAATTCAATACTTAAGCAGACATAGTTATTTACAATATTTTACCTGTGAGATTGATCACACAGTCACTCTCACTGTAACAGCAAATAACTTCTTTACCTGTGAAAACAGCCCCACACCACTTAATTCACTCAAGATAGCTAATAAAATCTCTGTAAGAATCCTCTTCATTCTTTCTGTTCTGTTTTTCTCTAGATGTGATAAAAAAAAAAAACAACCAGTTTCTTCAGTTTCTCTTAAGAGCTCACGCTATATACACAGTCTCTCTTCAGGTTCAACTCCTCATAAAACGCTTTCCATAAAATCATATACCAAGAAAGCAGTTTCCTCTCATCACCTTCTTTCTCTGTCTTCTCCACAAATTTCCCATAGATCTTCACAGAGTTAAATTCACTCTCCTGACTCCACAGGGAGACGTATCTCTAAGAATCAATTACAACTGTAACTCTTAGCATCCCTGCTGTTAAAAAGACCAATGTTACAAAGGAAGTAGAAAGTTTCATGTTTTTAAGTGAATTTGATGATAATAAGGGATCAATTTCATCAACCTCCGAAGCCCTTGAAAGTTTGCAGAAACCAATATTATTATTCTCTACTATTTTTCATTATAAATATATTATTGTTTAGCTATTTTCGTGTTTTGCTGGAACCGTGATTTTGCTGATATGACTGCCCGTTGTACCAGTAAGATTCTTCTCTCTCCCGACCAATTTGTTCTTGTGATACTTAGGGCTTCCGTAGCACTTGCTGGTTTTTTACTTTTGTTTACAGTGTTCTTATTCCATAACTAACTCACAGTTATATCATTGAGAGGCATCTTGGCATGGTGGAGTGGTAGACAGAGTCAGATGACCTGGGTTCAAATTCTGAATGTAATACTTTCTAAGATCCTAACTATGGGGACCATTCTCAGTTCTTAAAATAATAACAATGATATAATAAATACTAACTTCCTCTCAGTGCTTTTCCACATTCATATGTGGCATGATTTTTGGTTCATTGTTTGGTTTGATTCATGTCTGATATTTTCTGTTCCTGGCAATGGTTTTGAACTTGGATGTTTATGCTGACGATGGAGGACCAGGTGGCCCTTAAATGTGAGGTTGTGATAGAAAGGAGAAAGCCACTGGAGGAGGAAGAGGAGAAGAGAGAATTTATAGTAACTTGCTGCTCTCACTGAGAGTATGAAGTTACCTGCACTCCTTGCTGCTGTTGGCCTTGTGCTGATGGAGGCTTTCCCGGGTATAGCCTGCTGTTTCTCCTTACCATTTTTGGCTATGTCCTTGTTAAATAAGTTGATCCCATGTCCTCAGTGCTTTGACTCTGCTGCTTACAATGATGTCAGGAGGACAGGTTAGAGATGAGATCCATCCAAACAATCTAAATTTAGTCCTACTACTCATCGTCTCTTGCACTGAAACCAAGTAATGAAACTCTAGGACTGTACAAGCTGTGGTCTAGAGTTTCTTTAGACTTAATTTCATTATTATTGTTAACGCTACAATTAACTTTGAGTTACACTTGTATACCTTAATGGAGAAGTGGTTCATATAATCAGCTGTCATGTACATGTAGAATGTGATATATATGTGGTAAGATTTTTTTTCTTGGCTATTTGATTTACCTTCCTATTTATATTTGGCTTGAGATAATGGTAAAATTAGTTTGCATTCTCTGGACAGAAGCCAAAGCAACTGGCAGTGGAGGCAGGTAGCCCAGAAGTATATTAGATAGAAGAGAGAACCTTGAGCCTAATTTGTTAAATTTGCTGTGGATAATCTACCTACGTATACTCATTCTACCCACATATACTGTTATCTGTTGCTGATGATATATGGAAACAGTATGTTGAATTCTAGAATAGGTTGTTAAATTTTGATACTTGAGGTAAAACATCTCTCTACTATTCTCTGTAATGTTAATATCTTCCACAAAAACTGGGTTTCATTTTCAGTTATTAAGTTGATTTTGTGAATTTTGTGCCTTTTTTTGCACACACACAAGATATTAGAACTTGTTCTACCAGTCAGTAAGCACTATCAGCCTCATCTCTGCATACATGTGTTGTATTTTCTGTATTCAGATCAGGGATCATACTTGGTGATTTTCGGCTCTTAGACTGGAATGAGACTGGGCAGTTTGGACAGCAAGCGTGGCATGACAGAGTCTGCTAGAGTCATTTTAAAGACCACCTTTGATTTCCCTTTGCCCTGATTTTTGATGCGGACTACTACCTCTTCAGCATCCCCTCCGCTCCATGTATCAAGTGCCCACATACTCCCTTAGAGTCCTCTATAGACTATAGAGGCCCACCTGCCCCTGTCTTTCCAAGAAGCATTGCATGCATCAGGTCTTTCCTCAGACGTGAAAATTAACTTGTGATGTGTCCCATGTTCTCAAGGGCTTGCTAGGAGACTGGATGAGTAATCAGATGAACTAATTGTGTGAAACTGCTAACGACTGTGTCTGGTTACTTCTCCCCTAGAGAAAATATTTTCCATTTTCACAGGGGCCTTTGAAATAAGTGGCTGAGGAGGGCTTTTTGGAATCTTTGAAGTCATGCTAAGGGTGTGCCACCCAGAACATCCACTTTCAGCTTACAGTACGTGTTGGCACTTTGGGGTCATCTGTAATACAAATCTGTGAAAGCCTTCCTTATAGGAAGCCACGTGCCAAAGATCTTAGAATCAGCATCTTTCTAAGGGACCTTAAGACCTACTATGTGCCAGGTGTTGTGCTAAGTGGTTTACAAATATTATCCTGTTTGGTCCTCATAACAGTCCTGTGAAATGGGTAGTATTATTATCCTCATTTTACAGATGAAGAAACTAAGGCAAATAAAGGTTAAGTAACATAGCATCTAAGGAAGATAAATGTGAACTCAAATGTTCCTGATTCCAGTTCTGACAGGCCCAGCTCTCTATTCATTGCACCACCCTCTGGAAATATGCAACAAGAGGCAAACATCAAGGAATCTCATTAGCTTAGGAAACAAGATTTTCCCTTGATGCAGTCTGATTTTACTTAACAGTAAGGATTCATTCATTCATAAGCATTTCATAAGTACCTCCCGATACTGCACAAAAGAAAAAAATAGTCCCTGCCCTCAAGAAGCTTGTATTCTAGTGTAGGGAAATATCTGGTACACAGATTAAATAATAATAATAATAATAATAATAATAACAATAATAGCTAACATTTACATAGTACTTACTATACTATGTGCTAGCTAGACACTGTGCTAAGTGCTTTACAATTATTATTTCATTTGATCTTTACAACAACCCTAGCACGTACTGTTTTTATCCATGTTTTACAGGTGAGGAAACTGAGACAGAGATTAAGTGACTTGCCTAGGATCACATAGCTAGTAAATGTGTATATACATTGTGTGTGTGTCTGTGTGTCTGTGCTCACAAGCACATGCAAGCACAAACACACACTGAATAATGTCAGGGACATTTACAATCTGTGGTAGGGGGAAAAGCTTCCTGAAGGAGATTACACTTGAGTGAAACCTTGCAGGAACCCAGAGATTCTAGAAGCCAGACATGAGGGTACCTTGGAAGTATATCCCAGGCATGGGGGATGGCCTGTGGAGAGGGAGGGAAGGGAGAGAAAAGGCATGTTATGTGTATGGATCAACAAACAAGGCTTATATGGCTAGAAGGTAGAGTGTGTGAGGGAAAGTGGCTGGAGCCAGATTGGGAGGGCTTTACATACCGAGGGGATTGTATTTTAGCCTAGAGGCAAGAGGGAGTCACTGGAGCTTTCTGATCAGGAAATGAAGTGGTCCAACCTGGCCTTAGTAACCTCACTGGCATCTGCGTGGAGGATGGTTTGGAGAGGGGAGAAACTGGGGATGGGTAACCTAAGCACTAGTAGTCCAGGCAAGAGGTGATGAGGACCCAGTCTAGGCTTATGGCCATGTAAGTGGAATTCAGGGGACACAGAAGAGAGAAGATGGAGAGGAAAATCAACAGAAGTTAGCAACTATGGGGGATGAGGGAGAGCAAAAAGTCTGCCGTGATTCTGAAGTTGTGAACCTTGGTTCACCCGCACCATCTTTGGAAGTAGAGCTGTAGGCTTTTCAAAAAAATAGGGAAGCTAGGAAGAGAAGAGGATTTGGAAAAAAAGATAACATATGGTTTTAATAAGGATATGATTTGATATCTATATTAAAAAGAAAGGCAGCATGGTATAGATAGTACACAGAACAGTATTTCTCAGACCATACTCTAAGGAACCATGAAGCATCCCATGTTGGCTATTGTGTTTTTAAATGAGCCTTATGTTATTTGGTGATAGCTATTAAAACAGTAACTTTAGAGGACTTTACTCCAAGATTTCTGCCAAAGTTTTCTTTAAACTGAAGGGTTCTACCACTGCAAAAATTTGAGACAACTAGTATTGAGTAGGGTAAAAAAAAAAGTAGAATAACCTCTGAAATACACTGGCTGTGTGTCCCCAGAAAACTCACTTAACCTCTCAGTACCCATAAGCAACTTTCTAAAACTCTAAATTATAGAATAGCTGCAGAGCTACATCTGTAGAAGGAGGTTCTTTGGGAAGTTCTTTACCACAGTAGAATTATTGACCCTTGACCTTCCTACTACCCCCCACCTGATCCCTGTCAGAGTAACTTTTGCTGTCTTCTCAACATTAACTCTTATGTAGTCTTCTCTAATGAAAACATAAAGCCCTTTTTTGGATGGTTTTATTAGACAATAGTATATTTGAATTGTAATTTACTTTTATGGGGCAGTTGAGTATATGTGGTGAAATCACAGAAATTCTGATAATCAAAGGTAATATGGGGAAGAAAACTATGGAGAATAATAATAATTAAACAGGCACAGTAGGAAACCAAACAGTGAAATGAATGAATGAATGAATGAATGAATGAATGAAAAAGCACTTATTAAGTACTTGATATAGGTGGCTTAGTGGATAGAGCACTGAATCTATAGTCAGGAAGACTCACTCATCTTCCCGAGTTCAAATTTGGCCTCAGACACTTACTAGATGTGTGACCCTGGGCAGGTCACTTAACCCTGTTTGCCTCAGTTTCTTCATCTATAAAATGATCTGGAAAAAGAAAATGGTCCACTCCAGTGTCTCTGTGTTAGACACTATGCTCTCTTCCAGGGATCCAAATATAAATAAGGGGACTCTAGTTCCTGTCCTCAGGGAGTTTATATTCTAATGGGGGAAGAAAACACATACAGGGAGAGTGGTGGCCAGGGAAGAAATTTTTGGTCTGGAGAGTCTTAGGGATGGTTGTTGATCCATAAGGCAGTCAACTGAGGTACCTTTTCCAAAAGCATGAATGGTATTGTTGATTTAGTTACTGCATCCATTACAAGAGTAAAAGGGGGAGGGAGAGAGAAGGAGGTGAATGAGGGGTCCTGGCAGTAGGCTGGATGTGATGTGAAGGACAGACTGGTGTGACATGTAACCAGCTTGATAAGCTGGGATAGATAAATTTGCAGTTTTTTCCCCTCGCAGTTTATCAGTCATTAAACCCTGAAGATTCTCCTTGCATGGTATTTTCCATGTATTTCTTCTCTTCCCCACACATACTATAACCACCCCCAGTTCACTGTGATAGGCTCCTGCCTGGCCTGCTCCCCTCTAGTCTTGTTCACACAACTGAGAGCAATCTTCCTAAAGCACCAATCAAATTATAATTTCCTTGTTCAGAAACTTCCAGTGGCCTCTCACAAAATCCTCAGCCTGGAATTTACAGTCCTTCATCATGTCTACAAACTACTTTTTCATGAGGCAGCAAGGTGGCATGAACTTGGAGTCAGGAAGATCTGAGTTCAAATTCTGCCTCAGACACTTAATGGCTATGTGGCCTTAGGCAAATCACTTAACCTCTTTTACCCTCAGTTTCTTTATGTGTAAGATGGAGCTAATAGTGGAAACAGCCTCAGAGGGATGCAGTAGAACAAATGAGGTAATATATACAAAGCCTTTTGTAAACCTTATGTATAAATGTATTCTAGTATAATAATGGCTGTCATTATTTCACATTGTTCTCCTTCACACACTCTACATTCCAATCAAGGTATGCTATTAGTTTTTCCCTGCCTTGGTTCTACCTTATCATTGCTCATTGCATTTGCACAGACCATCACCCATCTCCAAAAGAGACTTTTCATAATTCTGCTTGTTGAAATGAAATCCTTATCTTCCTTCAAGGCTTAGCCCAGATGACATCTCCTCTCTATATCCCTAGCTAAAAGTGATGTCTGCCTTCTCAGATTTTCTTATAGGAATGTAGCTCTCCTTTGCCCTCATCACATTCTACCTGTCTCTCATACTGTTTTGTCTGCTCATCTGTCTTCTGTCCTCAGTAGATTACAAATTCCTCAAGGCCCGCAACTCAGTTGTTTGTTTGTTTGTTTTTTATCTCAGTAGCCTCAGTACCTGGCACAGCACCTTGTGCTCTGAAGTTGCTCAATCAATGTTTGTTGAATTGTATTTTAAAAATAAGAGGATCAGGGGGCAGCTAGGTGGTGTAGTGGATAGAGCACCAGCCCTGAAAGCAGGAGGACCTGAGTTCAATCCGGCCTCAGACACACTAGCTGTGTGACCCTGAGCAAGTCACTTAACCCCATTGCCTACCCAAAAAACAACAATAACAACAACAAAAATAAGAGGATCAAAGAAATTTTAATCAAACTGATGCCAGAATGATATCTTCTTACTGGGAGCATAAGGTATAGGTGACTTGCATCATTAGCAACTTGGATTTATAATTGCATTTGAGAATTCCCAGCAGGATCTCAAACATTTGATAATGGCAGGAATCTGTACAAGGCAACACCATTTACTAATGTCTCAGCCTTTCATGCCTTATTTTTATTCCAGACTCTGATTAGGTCATTGATGAAGTAAGTCTTTTGGGTCCTAATTAGCTATGTTAGTCTGCCCAAACTTTTTCCTTCACAAATCCTCTGAAGACTCCAGCTCCCATACATGATATGCCACCATTTTTCAAGCTTCTCATTATTCTTCTACCAAAAAAAAAAAAAAAAAGACCAGTTTGTCATATGTAGAAGACAGAATCGTGTGAATACTCCTCTTTTGCCCAGGAAGAAATAGGGACAATGATGATAATAAGGGACAGGCAATGTTAGGAAGGGGTGATTAGTAGGTACCAAGCACCTAGGATAAGAGAGAAGGTGAAAGAACTAATAGAGCTGCCTTCACTAAGGAAAAGACATTTGGAGGCACACAACTCAGTCTCTCTACAACCCCTGGAAGATATGTGCATCAGTGTTTAAAGAAACTATGGTCTATAGCACTGATGGTGCTCAATTGAGAGCCAGGGACATAGTTTAGTTTGAGCTTCAGTTTCAACTAGCGAAACTTTTGTGGCTGTACCGTGTTTAGTTCTTTACAACATTTTTTAAAAGAAAAAAAAATCATGTTTCAACCTGTAGGAAAAAAAAGTTTCATTCTTTGCAAACTTAAATTATCTTACATGAATTTGCTGTTTGCGAAGCATTGACTTTTTTCTCATGTGGACATTTTTATGCTTTTCTTCTTTCATTTCTATAATAATGTGACCACAGAAACAGGCAGATATTATGTTTGTATTCCATGACTCTTACATGGACTGAGCTCAATCCTGGGGGACAAACTCAAAATATTACTAATCTCTTTGGTTTGCTATGCCCTCCTCCAGGGTTTGTCCACTTTGGAAAAATCCCAAGACTATTGCTTCCGTGGGGAGCTCACGCGTAGGTCCCTACAATGTAGATAAGATACTCTTCTGCTTCCATATGAGCACCCGGAGTAATATTGTATTTACCACCAGGTACAAGATAACATTTATTCCTCTTATAAACAGTGCAAAAAACACAAAGGACTCACAGGAACTCATAAACAAATTCAGAAAACCCATAAAGGACTCACAATGGCAAATAAATATTCAATTCTCCTCCCTTTCCAGTGAATGCTACTTTCCCACACTTTAGGTCCTCAAGACTCAGTGCCACTCTGTATTTTGATTCTGTGCCATCAACCCCTGACATTTAAGTGAGTTTCTGTCTTACTCTTTAGGGCTTGGCTTGCCCTAGCAGGAAATCACACTTGGAGCTGCTACACAGCATCAGAACCACAGTGTCAAATAAGTCCAAATGTAATAGCAGAATACTAAATAAAGGCAAATTGTTCCTCCGTATTATGACTTTTAGTTCCTGGTGGCTGCTTTCCCCAGCACTGTAGGCCTTAGGTGAGATCTCTCACCAAGAGGTGAGCTCTTCAAGAAATACCCTTGTTTTGCAGGAAGGCCAGATCTCTGAATTCTCAAACTCAGGGTTATTTATGTGCTGCCCAGAAGTTCCCCTTTCTGTGGCTAGAAGGCTAAATTCTGGGAACTTAGCCTAAAAAAGGCTAATGCCTACCCTTAGCCTATAAGAAAGCCTATTCCTATAATAAAGCTGGAAGAGACAGATATGACTTTCAGTTAGGGATATTGTGGAGGAGATGACCTCTGAGATAAGCTTTGAAGGAAGAAAAGAATATCATTTCAACAAGCAGAAAAATGCCTAGAAAACTCCCCACCCCTTTACTAGGAAATGGGTTTAGGAAAAGCTTTGTTCAGGAATTCTTTTAATCAGCTCCCTACATCTAGATCTTGGACTTTCAGGGAAAGAGCAGAAAACATAGACAAATTTATAACTTTCTTTTCCAAATTATATCATTATTTAAAAGCAACCAACTGCTGGGGAAAAGACTCAAACATGATGTAACTTTTGCATTTTGAATTCATCCTGTTTTCCACAGATATCTGAAGGACCTTAAAAGTGCATTTTTGACCTTCTTTACAACAGAGATTAAAAAAAAACTTTATCAATAGTGAATTCCCCTCTAAATCTGTAGGTGGTTTTATGGGTGTGTGTGTGCATGTGTGTGTGTGTGTGTGTGTGTGTGTGTGTGTGTGTGTGTGTGTGTGTGTATCCTACTCTGACCTATTAGCCCACTCATTGTTTGCATAGCAATCAATGAATGTTACTGTCAGGCCCATAACACATAGGGTGCTGTGAGGTGTTTGTGGTGAATGTATTTTATTTTGAGGGTATCTTCATTTGTATATAGCACTGTATAGGTTTCCAAAGTGCTTTAATATACATTATTTAATTTTGAGGCTCTCCGCACCATCTGAGGTAGGCAGTTCAGGTATAAACATGGTAATCCTTTTTTTCCAGATACGTAAACTGAGTTTCAGGGAAATGAGGTGATTTGTACAGTATTACGCAGCTCCAAAGCAGTAGAACTATGACTCCTAGTTCTACTTTGTTGTTGCTGCCAAATACAAAAACTATGGCTATAGTATAAAAACTGTATTCTCTTTTAATATTCATGAGGAAAGCTTTTGTTGAGTAGTTAGTATATACAGAGGACTGTGCCGGGCATTGAGGAGGAACAGAATAAGTTGTAAGACATGGTTCCTGTAACTCTGGAGTTTGCAGTTTCATTGGGCAAATAAGAAGACATAGAAGTCACTTAATACAGATAATAACGTGCTAATGATATACCATGTTGTCCCAATTTCAGGGTAATCTCTGGCTCAGTGGGAAATGGTCCCACCCTGGGCAGTGCTTTCTTTACTCTCACTGACTGGACAAGTAAGAGCCCAGGAATGTGATCCTCCCTTAGCCAGGTCAGGTGCCATGCCTGCCCACAATAGGCCCGTAACTTAACTTGTAAGGTTGCCCTTGAGAAGACATCCACGGGATCAGAAATGTTTTCAGTTTCCTTCATGTGTGGTATGATTTTTGTTAACTTAATTACCAGGGGGCATCGATAGCTATTCACTGAGGAGTTCCATGCTCACCTTGGCAGTTTGCATCTGCCCTGCTGAGGTAGAAGTGATAGTTCTGAGTCAGCAGGCCTCTGTTCTTCTATAGGGTGGTACAAAATCATTATCAAGGGATTTGTGGATGTAACCAATTATAGCAGAGCTAGGAGCCCCCACCACACGACAGAGCCCTACCCCTTTCCTCGATCCTGCCATGTTCCAGTACTATGCTTATTAATAAATCCCCAGAGAACAAAGCTCATTTTAATCTAATGGACCTTTACTCTAGGAAATGTATACTTTGAGTTGCTTCATTTGTTGCTTCCCCTTAAGTGGACAAACAGCTACCAACTCGATATTCAGTTTACTAGATGAAGAAAAAGAACTCTGGGGGAAAATCTCATATTGGGATCACGGCACAAGGAGTGGTCTCAGGAGAAAATCAACGCTCCCACAGAAAGCACTATTCTCCACTTTGGCTATCTTGTCCTTGGAGGGACCTTCAGCTTAAAGCTTTAGCTAGCTAGCTTATCATAAAACAAGCATAGAGTTGGGATTGGCAGCCAGCACCCTCAAAGAAACTTAGCTGTCATCATCAACCCCGCCTTTTCTCTATCCAGTCCTCAGCTTGAGTGCAGCACTTTCTCACATCCCTCAACCCCAACCCCCAACTGTTCCAATACAGTATTTGGGAGAGGAAGCTAGAGAGTAAAAGTCCATTAGATTGAAATGAGCTTTGTTCCCAGAGGATTTATTAATAAATGTATCATTTTGTAGATAAACTAGTTCTGCAAAAATATAAGACATTAACATTTCATCAAAATGAATGACTCAGGGGCAGCTAGGTGACATGGTATATAGAGCACCGGCCCTGGATTCAGGAGGACCTGAGTTCAAATCCAGCCTCAGACACATAGCACTTACTAGCTGTGAGACCCTGGGCAAAACAAAAAAAAAAAAGACAAAATGAATGACTCAGCAAATATGTTTAGAATTTGGATTTGAAGTCAGAAGACCTAATTGAGGGCCTCCAGTGCCAGCACTCTGCAATGTAGTAACTACGTGATCATGAGCAAATCACTTCAGCTTCTCTGAGGCTTTTACTTCTCTGTAAAATGGAGATAATAATATCTATCTCACAGAATTATTGTGTGAATGAATGAATGAACAAGCCTTTATTAAGTACTTACTATGATACCAGCCTGTGCCCAGTACTTGGTATACAAATATAAAAAGAAAGACTGTCCTTACATTCAAGAAGTTTACATTCTAATAAGGAAAAACAACACATGTAAGGGAATGGTAGCCAGGAAGAGGTGATTTGGTCTGGGAAATCAATGACATGGTGAGCCCTTTCTAGGAATGGTAGGATTGATTTAATTATTGCCAAGAGCTGGAGATGGAAATGAGGAGGTGGCTTGGCATGGCAAGTAGGTGACAGGAGAGGAGCACAAAGTACGGTGGTTCTAGGTCAGGCTAGTTAGGGGAGAGCTCTCATCAACCGGGAGCAAGCAGGGTCCCAAGGCAACAATTGGAGCCTGGATTGCAGCCATGAAGGTGAGCAGGAGAGCATCAGAGGGACAAAAACATGTATAATACATAAATCATAAAGTGCCATATAAATGTCATTTGGCATCTCTGTTTCTATTGAAGCTCCTCAATGAGGACCAGAGTAATTGGGAAATCCTACTTTAGGATAGGGAAAGTCTCCAGTTGTCTTTGAAGTATTGGGCAGGCACTGTGTAGGCAGGGAGAAGGAAGAGGAGGCAAGAACATTTTGAGGAAAAGCATCCTTTTTCTCATCTAGTGTTTAACCCACATAAGATCCTTTACGGTCAGCACTGATCACATTGCTACCAGAGTTGAGTTTTATTTTTTATACATGAGAACTCTAGCAAGCCATTTCCCTTTTCTGATCCTCTATGAGTACATCGTAAAGCTAGCCAACATGAGGGTCCTTATGAAGGTCAGGTCTCTAAGCAGGGCTCTACTGTTTTGTCTACTGATAGCCGAGGTCTGTATAGTTTAAGCAATTTCTGCACCGTGACCAGTAATCAAACCCAGCACCCTCCAAAACCCTTCTGTTTCTAAAAGGAATTCACCCTACCTCACCTAGTTTTTCCTAATGGGGTCTTTAAATTTGCATTTTATCAGACCTGCCATCACTCGAAAAAAGGAGTGTCAGAAATCACTGTCATACGTTTGGGCATGTTAGAATTACACACCTGGAAATGAAGAATAATAGTTTGGCAGCTCTTAAAATAACCATTGCGTTGTGGATTTTTTTTTCTCCATACTGAAACTATTACATAATCCTGGCAGCTGAGAGCAAGGTGCTCTTCCTATTTGTCCCTTCACAGCTCTGGGTGTGTCCTTACCCCAAAATGTGAGTGTCCACAAGTTTTTTAATAACCAAAGCATTCAATCTTGAGTAACTGGCCCATAAATATATAATTAATGTAAGATCACTACTTTTTGCTGATTTACTTATAATAGGTTTCTCTAAATACTCACTTTCAGAAGTGCATGCCCTCACTTTTTTGTTTCTTATAGATTATATTTGTGTAAAAGTTAATTGAAGATGATATTTGTATAAAACTTAAGTAACTATAGAAGGTGCCAAGTTATTAATGGAAAATGTGTGCCAACTTTAAAATTGCACATAATTATATTTTAAATCTGCCTATTAAATCAGAGCTTCCTGGTTTTTTTTTCTTTTCTTGATTCTCTTTTTTTCTCATGTCAAATTATTACCCCTGAAATAATTTGATATCGAATCTTTGTAATAAGTGTTACATACCCCCCCACACATACAATCTAATTTAGGGTCCTTGTGATATTAAAATTATATTTGGAATAGTATACCATCCTGGATTTCAGATATGCAATCCGGGAGAAACATGATGTTTCAGTTTTATGTCATTTTAAATTCTGCATACATAATCAATTTTTTTTGCACACAATATTCAGTTCCTCTTCAAACAAATGTCAGTACTCATGATGGGTTTTTTTATGGAGTTGTATATACAGCTACATCTTTCTAATTGTTTGTAATGATGAGGGCATTGTGAAATTTGGAGTCAACAAAAATACTTGAAGACCAATGTTTAATTAGTATGCAACATTTGAAAAGATCTTTAAAAGAAACATCTAATAAAAATATGTTCACAGAATCCTAGGGGGATCTTAAATATGATCGAATCCAAACATCCCATTTTACAGGTAGGAGAGTGTGGCCCAGGGAAGGGAAATTACCTACTTGTCCACGGACTCACAACTAATTAGTAGCAGAGCAAGGAGTAAAATCCTAGTTTTGTTTATACATCTTTGCTACGTTTTTCATTTTGGATGAAAGCTTCTTCAACCTCCCTTTTTCTTTTCTCTGTGGAAGGTTTAATCTCTAACTTTAGCTCTCTCCTGTGACTCTGTCCTCTGGGACATCTCATTGCCAGTTCCAATATCAGGCTTCCCAGAAAATCAGTAACATTTTGTAGCGCATATCATTCTCCTCCTTGTCTCAGCTCTTCGTTCCAGACCATACTGGAAATTTCTTTTCTAAATGTTCTATTTTGGACTCCACATACAGGCCACTTTTTGTAACAAATTTTACTTACATTCAAGTATCTTTGTTGAGGCAGAATTTATTTACAAAGAGTACCTTGTTAGAAATGTACAATTTTATTCTGAAGAATTTGGAAATGTAATTGAGTATATGCCCAGGCTCTCTCTGGCTGAATTTAGCAAATGGAAAGAAACTTATTGAACCTCACAAGAAAATTTGGGAGGCATCAGGCTCACACCTTTACACAGCTACCTTTTCCATTTGACTTTTCGTTTTAAAAGTTTAGCCAGGCATCCTTTAGAGTGGATGTTTAAGGCACAGAGGAATGAGAGGAGGTTCAAAGGTAATTATTGTTGGGTTGATCAAAAGAACTATGCAGAGTTCAGCTATACTTTCTTCTTCCCATATGAATAGTACATAGTCAAACACTTTCAAAGGTATTCATTTATCAAATTAATTATTGTCATCTGTGCAAGTATTCTTGGGAACATCACGCGATCAAGTGAAAAGAGCAGTAACCCGAGAAGCAAAATATGAGTTATCCTCACTCTAACATTTATGATGTGACCATGGGCAAGTTATATAACTTGTCTGTGCCTCAGTTTCCTCATCTGTAAAATGAAGATAATAGTACTTCTACCGCCTTACCTCACAGAGTGAAGAAAGTAAATGGTAAACACTTGAAGTATATTGTAAACACTTAAAGCATTATAGAAAAGTGTTGCTATTATTATCCTTTTTACATCAACTTTCATATCATACAACCTGATTGGCTATGGCTGTGATAGTCTCAAAATTCTTTTTCTTTTTTCTTTTTCCATTTATCACATGACCAAACAGTACTACTGGTCTCAAGTGTTAGAGCTGAGCTATTTGGTTTCTGGTTGTTTGCCCATTGGGATTTCCTCCTAGAAGAAAAGGGGTGAAATGGGTATTCATAAATATCCCATGAGCCTAAGGAGTACTAATATTTTCTATAGGGTTTTGATTAAGCCAACTCATCATAGGTGTCAAGGTGCCAGCTCATGGACAACCTAGGGACGTGGGACCTTTGGACTTCAGACAGTCTATTAAGGCTGGAAGTAGAATGTGTATTGCCATATAGTCTCAGAGAAGAGACATGCTTCTGATCCTAGCCAATCTTATTGTCCTAACCCCTCCCCCAGGTATGGCTGCCCTGGCACAGGTGTGCACACTAACACACACACACACACACACACACACACACACACACACACACACACACACACACACACACAGCCAGTCCTCTCAATGCCATTCCCAAAGGGAAATTAACCAAGAAAGTATGTACAAGAAAAAGAAAGACAAAAAGATACGAGAGAAAGAGAAGCAGACAAAGAGAGGCAGCCACCAACCCAGGATCCAAATGCTGGGTCCAGGGGACACAGCTACGCTCATGGCCTCACTTGACCTCAGCTCACACTCTGTCTACACCATCTCTCTTCTCAGTACCACTTGTCTCAGTGATAAACCAGCTTGGTCTTTCTGTCTGACTCCCCTAGATACCATGGCTAAAATGCAGGCTTTCTTCAAGGTCCTCTTTGTTTCTGGCTGGCTGATTGGGAACAACAAAGAAACAAGGCACTTTTATCTACAATTTGTTGTTGTCTTACGAAATTTTTTTAAGGTTTCATATAAATCCTGCCTTAGAAGGATCAAAAATAGAGAACAGTTAACCTCATTCAAGTATGGTCATGTAATTTTACAGGACTTTTAACAAATATAGTGATTGTTTTGGAAAAATCAGTTTAACCAAAGGATAACTAATGTGTTTTAATTTATATAAAGAAAGATGTTTTAAATCAACTTTGTTTAGGGGTGAGGGTTTTTGTGAAAACTAAATGAGAAGTCTTTCTGCAGATTATAGCTCTTCTTACTACATGAAATTAATTTTAAAGCCATATAATATTTGTGCCTTTTAAAAAGTAAGACTAAACATTGCCACTGGCATAACTACAAATAAAGAGAAGAGAGCAGGCAGTAAGATTAGGAGATCACCATGGGAATTCTAATTAGTGATCTAGCTAGAATCATTCCTGAATTCTTAATCTTCATTTTTGTATGTGAGACTCAGGGCAAGGGAGCCAGTTCATTTTAACCAAATTAAACAGCACAGTGGTAACAAGCTACAGAATATTTATTTGAGCAAAAAAAGCACATAACTGTTTTTTTAAAATCTGCCAATTAATTATAATGGTATTTTTACCGATGGAGAATATACTATTGTAGGTTTCTTTTTTAATTTTAACAACTGGAAGTGTTTGGAAAAGCATTATTTTCCTTTAAAAATATTCACTTTTTATGGTTTTTTAGATTACATTAATAACCTTGTACTTGTGGTAGTTGCAATTTTCCTAAGGTGCATTAGAAATATGTGTCTGTTTTGTGCTTCCCCCTCCCCCCACTGCCTTTCATTATCAATGAGACCTCATTTCCCAAAGGAGTGTCCTACTGAAACAGAAAATCAAGCCATGCATTGTGGATAGGAGAGGTTCTGCAGTAAGGCTTGTCGGAAAATGAAGAGTGTTGCTAATTGCAGAGTCTTTGTTGGGAAGGCTTTCCCTTTTACTGATGCGTGACTGTCCAGTATGAACAGTGAACATTTGACTCCCCAAGCAGTGTTGAGAAATAAAATCAAGGAGCATTAGGGGGAAATTGCAAAAATAAAGATCTGAAGAAATGTGATGCATTGCTGCATGTGCACCTGCAGAGGTGCTGGGAAGATCAACTTCATTGGATAGTTTCATTGGAATGTATTAATGACGTCTGGCTTGGTACACGTGTGTTTATGCTTAGGGAATGTCCCTGCAGATAAGGGAGCACATTAGAGTCTCCTCTTATATTAAAGGGAACAGAAGATAATGTCTGAAATGAAAAAAGTTGGGGCTAATCTGAGAAGACAGGACAATTATATAACTCACTCTCTGCTTTTTTAGCAGAACTATAAAATATCCTTCAAGAAAAGAACCTGTTAACCATACTAGAACCATAGAATTGACAAATTTTAGGGAGGACTAGAACTCACCTAGTCTAATCCTTTGGTTTTACAAATGAAAAAAAAAAGCCCAGAGAGGTGAACAATTTGCTATGCTTACGTAATAAGAGGTAGAATTCAAATTTGGGTCTTCTGACTTCAGAGCCAGTCATCTTTTTCCATTTCATAATTAAGTATTTGTAATGTCTGATTCTAAGAGTTTCCAAATATGCTGAATTTATTTAATGATTGTTTAATGAACCTGGGTAGCTCAGCTGAGGAATCAGCATTCCTACACTAATTACTCATACCTAAGAAATATGAAGGGGCTGACAAATAGAATATGGCCCAAGAAAGAAGATGATTGGTTTGTTTATAAGAGGCATCCAGAAGCTTGTATGATTGAGAACTCAGCAGTACAAGAGGGTGACAGTTAGCATGGCATACAGCCATGCATGGCAATTAGCAACCAGAATTTTAGGAGAAGTCATAGAGGTCTTGGAACCCTCACTATATCCATATGAGGAGGTATCTAGAACATGGAGGAATGTTCCAATGATCTTCCAGTTTGGGATATATTTGAATTTGTACCAGAGGCACTAATCAGTTATATATGTATTAAGTGCAAGCTATTCTCCTAGCTGGAAGAGAAGATAAAAAAGATTTAAAGAACACTTCTTTGTGCTCTGGGTCATTCAAGAGACCAGCAGCATTTTTTTGAGAGAAGCATTTTTTTTAAGGGGGGGGTCTTTGAAGCACCTCCGTCTAGCACTCTGCCTAGCACCTAGTAGGTACTTAATATGTGCTGGTTGAATTGAATAGAGAAGATGAAAAAAGCTAATCAAAGAAGGAGGGGGAGGTGGGGGAAAGAAAATCCTGAGTGAGTAGAAAGGAATTAAAACTGTGGTAAAGTACATGACCAATAGAGAAATGTAACAGAAGAAGAAAGAAAGGATAGGAAGTGCTGAACCCCTGGATTTATATAATTACCATGAAGCTTTTCTCACAAAGCGTGAATTTTTACCTTCTTAGGAAGAAGTAGGATCCCATGCTGCAGAGACCAATGAGAAGAGTAATAAGTAGGTGCCATCAGGTGTAAGACCCTGATGCTGGTCCCTAGAAGAAGAGACAAGTGACGGCCATTGGAGACACCCTTCAGAGTGTTCCTGGTCTGATTGGAGGAGTGTTCTGTTCTTGGAGCAGGGATCCAAAGTAGAAAAAAATGTGTTCAAAGACTTTGACAACTTCCTAACAGCTACACATTTCTGGTGATTCACGTGAGAATCATGGAGACTACTGGAAGAAACATGAAAAGTTATCTCTTAGTAACTACAAAATCTCGGGCAGGATATTGGAAGATCTAAAGGCATAATGTTCTTTTCATCTCTTCTTCCAATTTGGAGTTTGGACTTTAAATGAGAAAATGAGAAATAATAGATTGAGATACTAGAGTAATGAGACCTTGGCTAAGGATGAAGGCTGGAAAGGAGTATTTGGCCATAGACTTGCTGATATGATCCTGAAGTCTTTAAATTGATAATTAGCCTTGGAGTGTGAGAAAGATGGCCATATAAAACTTTAAAACCAGTTACTATGAATGATTTCAGGTATGGCTAATAATAATAATAATTATAATAATAATAGAATAACAGGTGAACCAGTACTCTATAAAATAACTAGAAACAGGGACAGAAACTATAATTAACTTTAGATATTGTGGTAAGACCAACATCCTAAGACTAGACTAGTTTTTCCTTAAAATGTATTGAAACCACTCTTGAGACCTAATTGGATCAGGACCATTGACATAATTTCTTGTACCCTAAGTACAGAAGCCAAGGTACCGATAGTCTCTTGCCTCCTACCCTCCAGCTTCTGAGTGTAGACCCAGCAGAATGACCAACACTATCAAAGGGATGCTGTGCTCAGCTGAATCAGAGCCCATTCCTCACTAAATATTCTTTTTCTGCTCTGAATATCTTTCCCATGCTATGGCTAAGAAAACCTCTCAGATGTTCTACAAATATCTAATTTGCATCCCATTATCAAACTTGAGGTACTATGGGGGCCTGAGGCAAGCCTTTCCTGTTTTGAATGTCAATATACAATGCACATGTATGGGTGGAAGGGATGCTGTTTGTTGATCAGGAGACTCCTGTTAAGTCTCCTCAACCCCCTTGATACAATTAGAGGCTATAAGCAGCAGGTAACAGAGACAGCAAAGTGTTAATTTTAGGTTTTTCTCCCTTTCCGATTTTGAGTTGTTGTGTGACTCAAGTTTGACTTTCACCCTGAGTGGCCTGTTCCCAGATTTTAAAGGAATCCTATAAAATTATGAGTATTATATTATTACAAGTATTATAAAATTATAAAATTTGATGCCAGTGTGAAAGAAGCTGAAAAACGTTTACATTTCTTTACTATGTTAGGAGCTGTGAATAAACTCTTCAGTTAATTTGGTAGAGTTATAAGACTACTAGCCACTGGCTAGTAGGAGAAGCCATAGCTTTGTTGGTCTTTAAAAAGCAAGTTCTGAGAAGTTGTATAGACAATAAAATCATCTCTGGTAGTTGAGAAGAGAGCCAGCTATGAAATAAGACCACAGGTCTTGAGATGGAATAATATTTTTTTTCCTTTTTCCTTGTGCCTCTTCAACAGTACATTAGGAGAAGAGATTTCCTTTTCCTCTGTCCACCCACTGGTGCTACTTGCCAAGCAGGAGATGCCATGCCCCACAAACAGCATGCCGAGAGAGGTCAGCTGTGAAGTTGTGCTGAGCTGCAGAGAAGAGCTGGGAAGGAGCAGGCCCAGGGAGACCGGCAGAACATGCTAAGGAATTACGCTCTGTGAATACCATGAGAGTAGAAAAGTAATTGGCACTCTCAGGTTGAAAAGATGTGAATTGCCTTGGCCGTGCGTGTTCCCCATAGGTGTCTCTCTGTGAGCATATTCTATGTGTGTGCTCACTCTTTCTGCTGATCTGTATGGAGTGTGTTCAGGTTTATGGGACAGATGTTTTTCAGCTAATGCTCTTATGCTATGCAAGTAAATGCCTTTACTTTGAGCTAATCGTGTATTCTAGCTCACTACTGTAAGTAAATGTTATCACTGGGGGCTCATGAGCTATAGCTTAGGAGTGTGGACCCAAAAGTGTATCTTGAACCTGGGCAGTCACACTTGTGAGTATAAAGTGGGGAGGTGTACTCAAAGGGGGTGCTACACACATAACATAATATGGTTCATAAACAAGTTTAACTGGAAATTTTAACCAAAAAAGGGTAATTTTGACCTCACAGGAATCACGGAAAATTGGTGGGATGAGACTCATAGAATACCACAATGGAAAGGTAAAACTTGTTCAAAAGTAACATCTGATGGCACAGTGGATAGAGCACTGGCCCTGAAGTCAGGAGGAGACCTGAGTTCAAATCCGACCTCAGACTAAATACTTGACACTTACTAGCTGTGTGACCCTGGGCAAGTCACTTAACCCTAATTGCTTAAAAAAAAAGTAACATCTGAAAGTAGCAGGGGAAACAGAATGGTTCTGTACAGCAAAAGCATGCAAACCTCTATGGAGATTCCAATGCCTGAAGGTGAAAACGAAGTGATAATCAAGGCAGATAAGAAGAAAAGAAGAAAAAAAATGTAAGAAATACATTTCTGATGATATGCTACTCAGTGACTGATCAGATAGAAGATGCTGATGATGCTTTCCGCAGAGGCAAGTACCTGAGTACCTGGACATCTTTTGGAGAACACAGCTAAAATCAGAGCATTTGAAAAATTCCTGACTCACTTAGTGGACAGTTTTAGCCTTCAGGAGACAAAATGATAAAGTAAGCTTTGGAGAGATTTTTCTATCAAGGCAAATGATTTTTCAGCTGGGAAAGGGTAGAACATAGACATAGGCAAAAGAAAATGAAATCCAAAGTAGATGAAGAAACAATAAGAGAGCCCCTACCTAGTCTAAATAAAGGCAAGCCACTGGCCCAGCTGAATAACATCCTAAGGGCCTCAGAGAAGTTGCAGGTGAGGATAGTTTGTTACTGGTCTTTTGAGAAATCATGGAAAATAAAAGAGCTGTGGAGAATGTCAAATGCTGTGCCTATTTTCTGAAAAGGGGGAAAACGTATGTTCTCTAAACTATAGTGGTAAGTTTAGTGCTGATCCTGAGCAGAATTGTAAAACATGATCAAATGGAGGATTTCTCTGTGTTTAAAAGGGAAGTAGTGATCACTAGGTGCCAGTATGAATTCCTAAAACTTAAGTCATGCCAAATAACCTTGCTTCTTTTCTAATAGGATTATTAGTCTTGGTAGATGAGAAAAACTCTATATATGTGATATCTGTGGATTTCACCAAGTTATTTGTTAGCCTTCTCTTATTTGATAGTCATATCTTATTGTATCTGTATGTATGTAATATCATTAGGTAGATTTATAAATGGCTGAATGATTCTACCCATACAATACTGATAAATGGATTAGATCATTCTAAAAAAGAAGTCTCAAGGGTGTCCATTAGACTGTGAGTTCCTTGAGAGCAGGGACTGTCTATTGCCTTTCTTTGTGTCCCCAGCACTTAGAACAGTGTCTGGCATAGTTGTGTTGTTTAGTAGTTTTTCGGTCATCTCCGACTCTTTGTGACACCATTTAGAGTTTTCTTGGCAAAGATTCTGGAGTGGTTTGCCACTTCTTCTCCAGTTCATTTTATAGACAAGGAAATTGAAGCAAACAGGGTTAAGTGACTTGTTTAGGATTACGCAGCTAGTGTCTAAGGCTAGATTAGCTCAGGAAGATAAGTCTTCCTGATTCCAAGCCCAGTGTTCTATCCACTACTCTACCTAGCTGCCCCCTGGCATATAGTAGGTATTTAATAAATATTTGTTTACCAGCTATTTGTTGACTATGCTTCGAATTCCATCCTTTTTTCAAAAATTTTTATCGGTGATTTGGATGAGGGTCTAGATTACATCTTTAACAAATTAACACATTATCTAGGCTAACTAATAATTACAGAAATAGGTTCCAAATAATAGACTGAAGCTAATAAAATTAATTTTAATAAAGATAAATGTAAGGTCCTATACTTAGGTTAGAAAAATCAGCACAATTCAGGCTGAGTTAAATGTGACAACAGAGTTTATATTTAAAAAAAAAACTTAAGAATTTCCCCTGAATTCCCTGAACTTGGCATGCCATCTCACATTCCCATGCATTCCCTCAAGCAGTCTCCCATGCCTGGAATTCATCCCTCCTCATCTGCCTTTCTGATGCCCTATCTTCTTTCAAAGTTCAGGTGCCACTGGGAAGTGAAGTCTTCTTTGCTCTACATCATTTTCTACCTTGTGCCCCAATGTGTGTATGTTTTCACTCCCTACTTTTAGACCTGGAGAAACTTCCACCGAGACCTCACTGTCCTTCTTGGTGAGTGCCTCTCCTGGACCACTATTTCAGGAAAGGCTCAGCCATGCTTCATTCACCATGTGTGCCCTAAACCAAATCCCAAAGGCACCCTTTGGATATAGAGTGACCTGGGGGCTTGCTCAGACCCACGAGGCCTCCCTAGCATCAAAACAGCCCAAACAACCCGATTTGCCATCATCCCTAGGACAAGGCAACAACTAAGCTAGGCCCCAGGTGTGGTGCAGGGAGAAAGGAGGTATAGTTTGTGAAGGCATGGTGCTGTCATCTCACTGTCAAGCATCCCAGGTTTTTAAAAATGCCTTAAAGGGATATGTAGACATATACATGCATATCTACACATACCTGCATACATGTAGACATACATGTGTGTATACACACACATCGGTTTCAAAAAGTAACTTTTATACTGCCAGTTATGAAAAAGTCTACTCTTTTTGACCTACAGAGTTCTAGGCAGCTAGGAAAGTCATAGCATAAAAATAGATGAAATTGTAAGTTTTAAGCATTCAAGTTAATGGCTACCAAAAAGAGAGTAACTCAGTGCAGAAGACAGGGAAGGGCACTGTGGTCCCCCAAAATTCATGAGTCCTTCTTTCCCACCCCTAGTAGAATGTTCTCAAAAACACTCCCTCTCTCCCACCTATCCTGCATCACCTAATCCCCTAAGCTCTAGTCATTGGCTAGAGGAGGGACACACCAGAGCAAGGTGAAGATAATCATTCAGCCGCAGGTACTTTTACTAGTTATGTGACTGAGCAAGGCACTTAACTGCTTTGAGCCTCAGTTTTCTCATTTGTAAAATGGGGGTGATAATACATCTACTCCTGACCTTTTAGTTTTATTGCCAAGAAAGCACTTTTCAAACCCTGACAAGTTCTTCAGATGTGAGCAGACATTACTCTTCTCTCACTCCATGAGCTTGTCTTGCTGCCTGCCCAAGCATTTCCTATTTTCAGCTGACCAATGACTATTGTCATCATAGCCCTTCCTCACTGATTTTATGTACTGAGGCCGATATCAGTATGGCAAAACAGACAAAGAAATCCATTCTTAATCATCATCTGTCACAAAAACATTTACTGCACAGTCTAAGAGCAGAAAGGGAAGAAAAAGAAACTGAATCATTGAAACCAGGCAGTTTTTCCAAGAAAAAAAAATCCTTATATCCTGAGTCCTTTTCAGGAAAACAAACAAAACCAAGCAAAACTATCCATTTTGTAATAGCTTACAAGCATATAAGGCATTTACTGTTTCAAAGTGACTTATTACATACGTTATCTCATTTGTTTTCTTGATAATTTCACTAAAGTAGGTAACGTGCAGATGTTATTATCCTCATTTTACAAGTAAGGAGACTGAGTCCCAGAGAGGTTGAACACCTGTGAAAAATCACTTGGCCAGTAGCTCTGGGGACTAGAATACTTACTGCATCTTATCCAGTTTAGTTTTGTTTTTTCCTACTACACATGCCTGTCTTTCAGCAACTCAGGGCTCAAACAAACTAACTTTAAAAAATGAAAATAAGTATGGCCATTTGCTGGAGGCTGGGACTAAGGATAAGGCCAGGGCTAGCATGAAGGAATTGAGCTTGTAGCTACTGATATTCTAGCTACCAGTAGGCTCTTTTAGTTCAGGAAGTTAAGATAATGAGGCATTAATTTCATTGCCATGCGAAAAAAGCCTTCTCATCATCCGTTCTAGAGTCCTTTTCTCCCAGGTGTCGTCAAAATGATAATACAGCAGTTGGGGACGGAAAAGTGACTCCTATTCTTTCCATCATAATCATTTCTTTTACCAATCTACAGCAATCCTTGGTGCATCCAGACCCAATGGAGAGGAGAGAACCGTGTAAGTGCCATGGTGGCATTTAACACATTGGAATGAGATGGTCCTTGCTATGGATTCTAAGGGGCTCTTAAATGTGATGACTTTTCTTCTTGATAATACATGTCACTTTGTCACCTCTCTGTGCATCAAGATTAATTCCAATACTTTCTTCCTCTTATTTCAGGAGCGGCCTATTGCCAGTTCATGGACATGCTATTCCCAGGCTGTATTAGTTTGAAGAAAGTAAAATTTCAAGCAAAGTTGGAGCATGAATATATTCACAACTTTAAACTTCTGCAAGCATCATTTAAAAGAATGAATGTTGATAAGGTAGGGGACTGAATTGCACTTAATAAACTATGTCATTTGACCTTAAAATGCTCTTATAGATCATTTTATAGAGGAAATACAGGAGTCAGCCTTTAGCTGAAAAGTCAAAAGTATGAATACTCAGGTCCATACATGACATTTAAAAGTTAGCTCAGCTCCCACAGTGATTACACATCAATTTTTTTAAAAGTCAATAGTAGCCATCCGGCTTTAATTTTTAAATAGTGTTTGTGTTTGAGAAGTTTTTCTATTTTTACTATTATATAGATAGAAGCACTCAAGAGCCGTTATTAGTTATGTTGCTTAAGTTATAGAGAAGAATATCATTCTTATCATATCTTCCTTGATTACAAAATTTTTCTTAAAGAAGAAGGAGTGTTGAATAAGAGGAAAGAAGCAGTCTACTTCATGGGGTCATAGATTAAAAGCTGGAAAAGGCCTTAGTAGGTACTTAGTCCTGACTCCCTCATTTTACAGATGAGGAAACCTGCTGAGAGTTTGATTTCAAACCTAGGATAGCTTTCTCTGCACAATGCTAAACTTGTCTAGGCCCAGGAATGGCATAAAGAATCAAGAAAGGAACTAGGGAACTAAAATTGTGATAAGATTAGGGGTAGGTGTATTTTATATATTTTCAAAATGAAAATAACATAGTCTCTAACAAAAGACTTATGAAAATGTTAACAAAGAAGTTTTGACACTATTTCTTAGGAACTTACTTTCCAACGATAGTATTTTCTCCTTCATGGTTTAAACCAGCAGTTCTCAAGTCATGGACCAGGGACCACTGGGGCCCCTGCAACCCTATCAAGGGGTCTCTAAGATCAAAGCAATTTTCTTGATAATGCTTAGATGCTTTCATTTCTGATATGGTAAATACCAATAGATGTAACACATAAATAAAAACTCTTTGAGGTCCTCAGTAATTTTTAAGGGTGCAGAGGAGTTCTGATACCAAAAAATTTGAGAACCATTGCCTTCAACATTTGACCTCTTCTAGGACTATTTTCTTATTAGTGGAATATTGGGATTTCCCTTTCTCTCTCCACTTCTCTACCTTTCTTGTTCTACTCAGTTATTCCTCAGCCTACTATTTCTTCATTGCCATCCCTTAAAATTGACTTAAAGTATCCAATCCGTTTTTGCTATATTCAGGTAGTTAATAACTTTTTCATAATTAGTAGCCCTGGTTGCTTCATTTTTCATCCTATGATGCACTTTTCTGAACTTGGTTAATATATTTGCAGAAAAGAAAGAATGTCATACATTTTCATAGGTAGAGGTATGGAATCAACTGCCTCTCATAATGATAGTTAAATTACACATCTGCCTTTGTGCCATCCTACGTACTGATACCAAATTTATCTTCCTAAAAGCTCTCTACAGATCTTGTCATACAAACCCAATTTTCTGATTTAAATTTAAAATTTGTTTTCTTCAGGTTATTGTCTTAAACTTTAAGTACAAAATCATCATCATCTACAAAGGTTTATTAATGCCTACTACTTAATTAAAACAGATATTAATAATTCTTGTATTTTAAATATGGTAACTTCAGAAAAAGTAAGGATGCTTTTTTCTATTTTTGTTTTTGTTAACTGTGAGTAGAAAGAGGTTTCATGAAGAGGGTTAAAGTCCCCTCCAATTATCAGTCTGTCTTATTTGACTTAATTTGGTTTCCATTGAATCTTTGTTCACAACATTCTTTAAAAAATCATGGCACATAATTTAGTTTAACAGGATAACTTAAGAAGCAGCATGCTATAATGGAGAAAGCCCTGTATTTGGCATCGTGGCCTAGGTTTTGTCACTGATGTGTTAAAAGGCTCACTCTACCTTTATGGATCCAGGATGAGATTCTGCAGGTATATCACTTATAAACACAGCAGCTGCTGACATTGCAGATTCTCACAGTAAGGTCAGTTTACACTGTATCAGTTCACGTTTTCAAACAATGTTGCTCACTCGACAGAAGGCGAACACCACACATGTAGTCCAGTTCTCACACACAAATTCTAACTCTGTCGTGCCTCTCCCTCCCCATCAACCCAGTATGTAATTTTTGTGTAATGTTTGTGGTGAAGAGTTATCTTGGTTACAGAGAAGTTCCAAATTCGTCTTCAGAGGTGTGGGGAGTCCTTTGCTGCCTGCCCACTAAGCGTGCGTATGCTGATTAGAACCAGGTAATTTCTGAGCAGTTCAGAGACCTCACATGAGACCTCTAGGAGGAATGTTGACTGTCAAATCAGATAATGAACAGGAGGAAAGCCCTGACTGAGTCTCACATATTGATTCTTCCCTTGAGTATGATTTCTCTGCTGGCCATGTTCTTGAAATCACTGTATCCCTGCACAGTTAGTTGTTCAGGGAATTATAAAACAGACTCTGGGTTTGCTTGGCAGTATTCACTATTCCAAAAATGACATTTTAGTTTGGTTCTTCTTCGAGAGAGTAGCTAAAAACCATTGATGCTAGAATAGATCTGTTCAAAGACACGAACCTGAGGGAGAGAAAACAGTAGTCACAAATTACAAACAAGGCAAGGCAACAAGCATTTATTAAGTGCTTACTATTTGCCAGGCGCTGTGCTGAATGCTAAGAATACAAAAAAGAAGCAAAAGATAGTCCCTGCCCTCAGAGAGCTTACAGTCTAACGGGGGAGACAACAAGTAACAAACATGATTTGATTTTATTTGGCAGGTCATTCCGGTGGAGAAGCTAGTGAAAGGGCGCTTTCAGGACAACTTGGATTTCATCCAGTGGTTTAAGAAGTTCTATGATGCGAACTATGATGGGAAGGAGTATGACCCCGTGGAGGCTCGGCAAGGCCAGGATGCAATTCCCCCACCTGACCCTGGTGAACAGATCTTCAACTTACCCAAGAAATCTCACCATGCAAACTCACCTACAGCAGGTACTATCACAGCAAAAGGATTTTAGTTTTTTTGTTCTAGAAACCATTGTCTTTTAGCTTGGTTCTCTCTAGCAGGTGATCTTTAAGTTCCTTTGGGCAAGGTTTTATTATCATTTATTTTTATCTGTCACATTTATCTCAGAGCAGGGGAAAGTCTTCCAGTAAATCCCATATTTGGAATAAATGTAACAGGGATAGCACTAATTTAGATGTGATTTCATTAATTTAGAGATCTGCCAGATGAAGAAACTCCCTGTATCAATGCAGGTCAATCAGTAAACACTTACTATGCATCTATCAGCCACTGTGCTAAGTGATGGGGATACAAAAAGAAGCAAAAGTCAGCCCCCTGACCTCAAGGAGCTCATGGTCTAATGGGGGAGACAACATACAAACGAATATTAAATAGTAAATAATTAAAAGTGGGAAAGCACCTGGAATTGAGGGCTTAGGGAAGATTTCCTGTAAGAGGTGGGATATCAGTTGGGACTCAGTGGTAGCCAGAGAGGGCAGTTGTTGGAGTGGAGGAGGAAGAGTGTTCCTGGAATGGGGGACATCCAGAAAAAATCTCTGAAACCAAGGGAAGGAGTTTGTTGTTCGTGGAACAACCAGGAGGCCCGTGTTACTGGATCAAAAAGTACATATGGGGATGTAAGAATACTGGAAAGTTAGGGAGGGGACTGGATTATGAAGGGCCTTGAATGCTAAATGGATTTTGCATTTGATCCTGGAGGCAACCTATAGTCAGATAGAGGTGCCAGGAGTACTGAGAATAAGTAGGCCGCCCAGGGTCACATGTGTCAGAAGCAGGCCTTGAACATAGGCCTTCCTGACTCTTCAGACATCTCTTTGTCTACCACACCACCACCTCTGTTTTCAGTATGGAAGGTAAAGTTGTTTAACTTTTTGTTTTGTTGAACCTGAATGATAAAAGAATGCTCAACATGTAAACAAATGGGTAGGATTTTTCCTTCCTGATTGATTTTTCTAGAATTTCAGGTAATTAGTTTAGAAGATCATAGATGTACAAATGGAAGAGCCTCCATAGGCCAGCTTACAGGTGACAAAACCAAGATTTTCCTGTCACTCCTTTCTTCAGCAACTCATTTCATATGAGTATCAGCAGAAGGAAAGATCACTTCTGATGGGGAAGAGGGAAAGAATCAGCAAAGGCGTTATTGAACAGGTGATATTTCACCTTAGTCTTAAAGACTGAGTAGAATTTTTAAAAGTTGAGAAGGGCCAGGGGCAGCACTGTTGACTTAGATAACAGGGAGAGCTCACAGTCAGGAACATTCAGAAAGCATTTGGAAATAGCAAAGTACCATTCTTCAAGAACATAATCCATGGCCTTAGTGTACAACAAGGGGGAAAGTGCTAGAACTGTAGTCAGAGAACGTCAGTTCAAATCCCAGCTCTTTCACTTTGTGCCGTGTGAATTTAGGCAAGTCGCTCATTATCTCTGGGCCTCAGTTTTCTCATTGGTAAAAGGGAGTTTTTGGACTAACTCCCCTCTAAGGTCCCTTCTGGAAGCTGTTGGTCTGTGGTCCTGTGTCAGTCCATGTACCAAAGCTCATGTACTTCCTTCTTCAGAGTCCTTTTACTCCTCCTAATCACTGATTCTAACACCCTTGGCTGTCTGATTGGGTGAGTCACAACAAATTAGAAATAGCAAATTATAAAAAGGTCAGAGTATGGCTACAGGAGCATGAAGGGTGGCTGTTGACTGCTTGATGCCAAGTAGGGAGACAAGAGAGGGACAAATAGCCCTATTTATGTTAGTGATCCCTGCGTGCGTTGCTGCGTTGCATCAAAATATAATGGTTAATGTTCATGATGAAAAATCCTAAGCTGTTAAAAAAAATGTTGAAATTATGTTGGCTATAATCTGTTTAAAAAGCCAGGAAAAGTTTTAGAAAGTTTTATTTTTACATTTTAAAAATTTTCCATTTCAAATGGTTAAAATTTTTTAGACACTTCAATGTTTAAATGGATGAGTTTCTTAGAAAATTATCTCATATCAAACACATCATTTTCCAGCAATACTGGGTAAATATGGTCACTTAAATCTCTTGTTGGTCACCCCCACTCATCATAGGTAGTAGTACTGAAGGAGTCCTGTGATACAGAGAAAGAGTCCTCTGTGCACACTCAAATCCTTGGTCTGCTGCTTGCTACCTGTGTGACTCCAGGCAAATCTTTTTAGATGGGTCTCAGTTTCCTCATCTGTAAAATTCTGGCATTGCAGTGGGTGATCTCTAAGGTCCCCTGGGGCTCCATATCCTATTATTTAAGGAATACATTGTTAATTCTTACTTATTACCTTCACTGGAAGAGATGGCTGGGTCTTACAGGCTAACATAGGATTTGAAAAGGCTGAGATATAGGAGAGGGCATCGCTGATGTAGGGGAAAGCAGGTGCAGCAGAGTGTGGGAGGAGTATGGGAACTGGGCAGTCTAGTTGCTCTAGAGCTGCAGCTTTGTGGAGTCTGTGCTATGGATGCAAGGTGTGAGGCACGTAACTTAAAAGAGTAGATGATCCCTTGAAGCATTTCTAGTTAGGTCTGAACTATGTTATATGCCTTAGTTATAATCTGGGCAGCTAGGGCTGGAGTCAGGAAGACCTGAGTTCAAATCTGGCCTGAGACACTTACTAATTATGTGACCCTGGACAAGTCACTTACCTCTGTTTGCCTCAGTTTTCTCATCTGTAAAATGAGCTGGAGAAGGAAGTGACAAACCATTCCCGTCTCTTTGCCAAGACAACCTCCAATGGGGTCACAAAGAGTTGGATGCAACTGAAAACGACTGAACAACAACAAAAAGTTACAGTCTGTTTGCCTTCCTTATATGTGCTCTGCTTAAGGTGAATATTGCAATGTGTTCACCTTCTTTGAGCAAACATACACTGACAGCCTCAGGAGTCAGGTCAGCGGCATCCTGCAAGGGGAAGTAGACCTAGAACGACAAGTTGCTACAAATAAGATAATCCATAAATGTGTGAATAATCAAGAGTGGACTCTTCTGGGCACTGCAGCAAAATGTGCTTTTGCTTCCTGTGTTCACCAAGGAAGCCTTTGGTGTATGTGAAAATGTCTGTTTGTGCCACCCACCTTACCCATTCTAAGGGAAGATTCCAAATTTCTCTAACTGTCCATTGGGATCAGAATATTGTATTATCTTCTTCAGTGCCAGTGAGAGACCGTGTTGCTGAGTGGATAGAGAGAAAGACCTGGGTACCAGCCCTTCCTCTGCCAGAGGGTATGCCAGCTGCGTAGCCCTGAGCAAGGTACTTAACCTTTCAGAGCCCCAGCCAACCTTTTGAGACTCTTAAGGAGCAGAGCAGGTAGGTATCTATCTGCCTCAGGAATAGAAGTTCCTCAATGAGAGTTCCCATGTTAATAGTGAAATCTTAGGTCCTGTGCCAATGTTAAGTTCCAGTGGAGCTGATCAAACGACTTGGCTTCTTTGCATACTGAAACAGCTCAGCCAGACCCAGGATTAACCTGTGATATAACATGGTTTGGGGTAAACAGCAGATACCAAATCAGAGTTTATGATTTCCTGGTGAATTGCATTTCATCTACACTTGGAAGGATGGTATCTTGAAAGGGAATATCCTTATGACTTTTGATCTGATAACCAGGGACATGTTTATATGATAGGTGTCCAGTAAATGCAACAATTGCTGGAGTTATTGATGTTTCTAAGTTGTATTAGTCTGAGCCAAAACCTCAAGTTGAGATGGTCATCACTAGAGATTAGGTTTTTTTAGTTGTTATTTAGTTGTTTGCAGTCATGTCTGACTCTTCATGACCCCATTTGGGGTTTTCTTGGCAAAGCTACTGAAGTGGTTTTCCATTTCCTTCTCCAGCTCATTTTACAGATAAGGAAACTGAGGCAAACAGGGGTAAGTGATTTGCTTAGAGTCACAAAGCTAGTAAGTGACCGAGGCTAGATTTGAACTCAGGAAGATAAGTCTTCCTGACTCCAGGCCTGGCACAGAACAATTATAAACTTATAAGAAAATTCAAATCTATGGTTCTGACAGAAGCCAAATAAAATATGTAAACTTATGTTATACTCACATAAAGTACAGTAGTTGTTACAGAAACTGGCACCTAAGCTTTTTTCTCTTTCCTTTTGGAGTTTCATTATTTCAGCTTCAATATTTGATTGTTTCTAAAGCCAAAAAATAAATAAATAAAGGAGAAAAACCTGATGATTATGTTATGATGAAATATTAGCAATGTTTTAACTAAATCTGATAGATGGCAATGTGGATGAACATTGATGGTAATTTTCAGATGAAGAACTGGATATGTTCTCTGTGCAAAGTTTATTTTCTCCAACCCTCCGAGTAGAACTTTAGAGATGAGATTTGAGCATATTGAGGAAGCATATAATATTTAATAAAGGAATTAGTTGTGGTTCAGTGGATACTTTTTTCTTCCTGTCGAATATCAGATACTCACCACTAAGCTAACAAGGAAAATGGCTGCATAAGATTTCAGCTAATGCTACTCCTTGCCAACATTCTGAAGTTGTGGTGGGCTGCTTGGCTGTTTGGAAGTCAGGGAGAGAGGGGCAAATGGAACTCTCTGTAGGGACCTCTTGACCTCAGCAGGGGAATCTTTCCCAGGCAGATACAGAATTTCTTCAGTTCTCTAACAGCTTTAGTATCACCAAGGCAAATCTGTCCCATAGAAAACAACTAATAGTATCTTTTGCTGCTTAAAATATTTGCATTTCTTGAGAGCAAATAAAAGTATGAGGCTATATAGTTTTCTACTAAAAAATGTACAGTACTTACCGAAAGCTGTGATGTTGACAACCCTACAGAGGCTAGGTCTTCTATTTTTTGTACATATCACCTTTAGCACTAGCCTCTAATGTAATTTTTTCCTTCATAAAGCCATTTTTAAAGAAAAAAAGACCCAAACTGAAGAGCACAGAAATAAAATCAAAGTGCCACATCTTACTGACTCCTAGCAACACAAAATCAGTTCTGTTCTTTCTTTGCTCTTATTGAATGGTTGGAATTTGTGGGTTGTCAGGAACCAAGAGAAAACTGTTTGAGTGTGTGGACAAAGAGGCAGTTGAACCTTATTGCTCTGGTTTGAAAAGAGTTCTATTGGAATGCCTTTCATTTTTTGAGACACTAAAACAAATAGTGGCGAGTTCAATACACATATGATATGCTTTCTTCTATGGAATTCAAAGACATTTCCCCCACATTAATAGATGGAGAAGCTGAGACACAGAAAAGGTAAGCTATGTGAGTGCCTTAGGCCATGCAATTAATTAGTAGCAGAGACAAGTTTAAAACCCAAATCTCTTGTTTCCTAGATGGGTAGGTGAAGCCACTACCTTCTGATTGTGTCTTTCCATTCAAGCTTTTGTCTTCATGACTTCAGGATCAAAAACCAAGCTCTTAGACAAATAGCTAAGTAGATATTTTTTGTTTTCCAAATTCTACTTACCCAAAAACTTGAGAATAGTTGAGTTGCCACGGGCAGAACTACTGTAACATATGGACCTGGGAAGGAAGTCATCCTACTTAGTACCAGCAGCCTCCTTTACTCAAAAGCTTGCAGTGCAAGTCACAAAGATGCAGGTGTCCAATATGTTTGTATTAATGTTGATAGGTTGCATGGCTAGCTCCTTGAATGTTGTTGGACAAGTTTGCCCTCACTCACCATCTCAGTATCAGCCTGGCTTCCTGCCATCGGTACCTGATGTGAAACCTTGTACCAGGCCCACAGGAGCAGGGGCTTTGTACCAATTTGTTCTGTGGAATGGTACAGAATGTCCATGGACTTGCTATCCTTTATTCTGGATGCCTTTATGTGTCACCTGATGTGTTCAAGGGAATATCTATCAACAGAAAACAATTTAGTCTCTGCTGCTTCAGAGGCTCTTCAGAAGCATTTTTTCCAGGCTGATGCACTGCTGAATGATTATTAACACGTCCATGTAGGTCAAGAAAAGTAGGGCTCTAAATCTGAGGCATAAAGAGTTTCTGGAGACTAATCATCTTTCCTCCTAATATCTTACACCAAAGCTAAGAAAGTTGGCAAGACAAACATATACACGAGCTCAAGAGAGACTGAATTTTCATTTTATTTTTTAAGCTCCAGTTCTTCAGATTATGGTCCTTTTGATCAATGACCCTCAATTGTAAGAAAGCTTCATTTTGGGGGAACAAATTAGCCTTTGGCCATTTGGTTCTCCATAGTGCTGATGAGATTGGGGGTGTTGTTTAGGCCCTATCCTGTGGCTATAGACTATAAACCCAGCCAGTCATCTGGGAAATGTATGCCACTAGTCATCAGAGAGTCTGAGTGAACTACTTCAGAGGAAAAACTCAAAATTCATTCTCTACAGACTGCTGGTGGGCAGGGCCATCTTTGTACCTGAAGGGAAAATCATTCAGATTTTAAAATTATCACCATTTTAGGTTTCAGGGCTTTTTTTCTCCCCCCTTAACTGAGGCTTGATGCCAGTGCGATGATGCCCATGGAAGGCGTTGTCACAGCAACATCCATGTGTCTAGTTCCTGTTCAATCTGTCAGCTCCATGCTGCTCATTCAGTCCTTTCAACTGCTCCACTTAGAGTGCCTGCATTTCCCTGCTGCCAGAGTGAATAGGCTACAGACATGCATCCCAAAGGAATGCTGCCATGCCCACCTGAGGGCTGGGCCCTCTGGGGCGCTTCTTTGCCATTTCTATTGTTCTGTGAAAAAAAATATCATAAAGGATTTGAAATCAGAAGGTCATAAGGTTTAGTACCTAATGTGAGTATTTCAAAGGAAATTTAATGTTCTGCTAAGAGATGAGAGGCATGAAAAGTTAGGATTGTAATAAAGAGATACATAATGTGTGCAAATAGATTTAAATATTTAGAATTTAAAATTATGGAGATACTTTGAGATGGGAAGAATTTTTTGCATCTTTTCTCTTTGAAGTGTTCTCTGAAATGAGAGTGACTCAAGCAGTGCCTGGAAAATACCGGAGGATCACATGATGGCTAAAAATAAACACATCATCTACAGCAGGGAAAATAACCAGGGCAGAATTAACTTGGTATGGAAATGTTAACATAAAATGGAAATGCAGCCCCAAGTCTCTCTCATGGAATAAAAAGATGGGTATAATCATCTCCCATTAGAAGCGAAGAAGAGACAGGCATCCCTTACTTTATATAGAGGAGTAGTCTGTATGGTAGAATGAGATTAGGTGTGCCCATTCCCAAATGAATGATGGTACTCCTCCACTAACAAAGCCATTCACTGCAACACCTCATGACCTTTCACAAATTAACCAAAAAAGGGTTTATCGTAAGATAATAGGAACATATGCACTCCATTTAGGAAATTTTTCTAGGGTAACAGCGAGGTGGTTGAGACATTGGATTTGGAGCAGAAATCCTGGGTTTGATTCATAACTCTGCTCCTTACTATGTGAGGTATTGAACAATTCATTTTCTCTGGGCCTTGGTTTCCCCTATAATATAATGGGACTATTTTCAATGGAGAAGTATGGAATGTTGACATAACAGCATTCCATTGCATTTATATGACATGATCTGTTGGGCCATTTCCCAACTGAGGACTACCCCTTTAGTTTCCAGTTCTCTCCTACAATAAAAAGCGCTACTATTAATACTTTTGTATAAATGGGTCTCTTTTCCTCGTCCTTTGGTTTCTTTGTGGAATATGCCTAATGATAGTATCACTGTATCAAAAAGTATGCAGTTTAATGACTTTGGAGTATAGTTTAAAGTCACCCATCTTTTAGCCAATTGTTATTCTTCCCTAGGAGAAATATAAGGTGATTTTTGAGGTGTCATAAAAACTTTAGCTGAGGAACTCTAACCAACTATTTGATTCTGAAAAAGAGTTGTTTATTGGTGGTGTCCTCAAATTAGTCAGAGGGACCCTAGCCCAGAGGGAGGGTGTACCATAGAAACACTAAAGGAGTCTATGAAATGATCAGTTTTAAGAGTCATTACTTAGCTTGTTAAGAAAATAGATTAATAGGAATCAGTGCTTGGGTATTTTTAATTGACTTGATGTCATATAATTTACAACATTATGTTCTCAGATGCTTATAATTTTATTTTCCTTGTTAGAGTCCAAGAATAGGGAGCATATGCATACTTTTATATTCATAGCTACTGAATCAGATTTAAAACCTGTAAGAAGAAAATAAAGGTTTCCTGAATATTGAATCCGAGTCACATCTAGATTGAAATACTTTATGGTCTGCAGTAGGATGGAACAGAACCAAACTATTCAGGGAGTAGCTTGCTGGCTACTTCCAAGGGCTGACAGCAGAAAAGGAGAACAGCTAGACTTTACCCAGCCAAAGGCTACATGAGTGACTTTGTACAAGCCAAAAGGACCACTGTGCTTATTCTGGACCAAATACATGATTCTGTCTCACTATAAATTTCAGAATGAGAAATTTGATCATTTGGGCCTTTCACAAAATTCAGGGCTTCCCAGAAGTCACAAAATTTGGCTCAGCTGTAGTCACCAATGTTATAATAATAAGCATACTTTTTTTGTATTTAAAAAAATATTAGTGGGGGGGCAGCTAGGTGGCGCAGTGGATAGAGCACCAGCCCTGAAGTCAGGAGTACCTGAGTTCAAATCCGGCCTCAGACCAAACACTTGACACAGTTACTAACTGTGTGACACTGGGCAAGTCACTTAACCCCAATTGCCTACAAAAAAAAAATTAGTGGGGCAGCTAGGTGGCGCAGTGGATAAAGCATTGGCGCTGGAGTCAGGATGACCTGAATTCAAATCCAGACTCAGACACATAACACTTACTAGCTATGTGACTCTGGGCAAGTCACTTAACCCCAATTGCCTCACTAAAATATATGTATATATAAAGTACACACATATTAGTAAAACAGACTGGCTCTTCAGTTCCCTCTCCTCCATGACAACTTCAGAGAGATACTTGTGAGGTACACTACTCTAGATAGGAACAGAATAACTAGTTCATCAGTAAGACAAGTTGATCTTTCCTCCCCAAGCTCACTATGGAGCTGAAAGCCAAGGGCCTTTCCAGGCTTTACTTCCCTCTCTATACAGCATCAACATTGTCTGCTCTTTCCTCTCCTACCCTTAAATAGGAAGGTTTCAGCAAGCTGCTAGCAACCCTGCTTCGGAGTATTTAGCTGTGACAACTTGGCTCATTCCAGCAGCAAGCCATAGCTCCAGAATTCAGAGCTTGTGGACAAGAGCTGCCTGCCTTTCTCAGCTACAGAAGGAAGATCCCACCAAGCAGCAAAGAAACAAGGCTTTTACAGCATCACTGGTGCTGAAAGTGCTATACAGGGGATGTTCTTAAAAAGATTTTGGTTGGGAAGGAGGGCTTAAAAACTGCAGCTAGTCTCTGAATCAGGAGAGAGAGAAAGGAAAGAGTCCCGATTCTTTAATATGGCACTTTGTCCTGAGAGGACTGCTGGAACAAACATTTATTGAGTCAATTATATGTACTTCACTGTGCTGAGCTTTGGAAGAACCACAGATATTGATAAAATCTAGTCCCTTCCTTCCCCTAAAGAAGCATAAATTATACCACAGGAGGAATGATGGAACTGGGCCCAGGACTTCATTCATATAGGAAAAATATGAAGAAAACTTTTCAAGTGAATAAACTCCTATCAATAGATATCTCCACAACTTAGAGTCTTAGAGATTTGCCTGGCACTGAAAAGGTGTGTCAGAGGAGGCAGAATTTGCACTCAGGTCTACTTGACTCTCATAAGAATATAAAGTGCTAAGAGATCTAAATATTTGGTCCAAAGAGTACTATGAATGCATTTCAAAATGCAACAAAACAATATTAACTGGTATCAGAGGTCTCTTTAAAGAATAAAATGAGCATTTTTAAAAATTAATTTTATTTGTAGTCATCAGGACTACCAAATTTTACAGTAAATTTTCAGATATATTTCAGTAATTAATTTCTTGCCTTTTTAAGCTTCTAGTCCTAACACAAGAGACATAAAGATTCAGAAGTCACTTATTTACTATCAGCTCAGTCAATACAAGAAGACTGGGAAAGTCTCCATTCTTGCTGTAAAAACCCACTCATTCTCAATCCTTTAGCAGAAACTTTTTTTTATTCCTTAGAGAACAATCATGATGAGAAAGAACTTGTGGATACACACTGTGGCAGTATTCTACTCAGCCACAGTGACTGCAAGCATTTTGCTCCCTGGAAGTCTCTAATAATAGCAATAATAAGAGCTCACATTTAGACGTCGCTTTAATGTTCTCCAAGCGTTTGTAGATGTTATTTCATTTGTTACTCACAACATTTCTGTGAGGTAGGGGGTATTAGTATCCCCATTTTGCAGATAGGGAAACTTGAGGTTTATAGAGGCTGGATGGCTTCCCCAGAGTCACATTTCTAGTAAGTGGCTAGTAAGCTGCTAGTAAGATTTTAACTCGAGTGTTCCTGACTCTTAAGTCCAGCCGTCTTTCCACTACGACCCCAGGCAGTCAGGGGAGACAAAGTATGGTGCAGAAAAATTAGGGCAAAGAGCTGTGAATAACTAACTGATGGGATTGTTGCCAACTGAGTAAATTTCTCCTCTTTTGCGGTTCTTGTCAACAATAATAATGTCATATTTTTAGCTCCTCTTATTTATGATTCTGGCAGAAGAAATGATGTAAATTATGTGAGAGGAACTTCTAAATTTCATCAAAGCACTAGTTGTGAAGGATGAAGCTGAATGTAATGCTTTTATTTGCTTCATCATCCTGAATTCATGTAGACCTCAGAAGAACAAAACAGCATTTTCCATAAACATTAGGCAGGCTACTAATTGACATAAACTGCGTGATGCTCTGGCCTTAACAAGGCCATGAATCAGGCTGTCCTTTGTTTTCAGAACCATAGTTAAGAGGTCCTAGAAATCCTCTTTAGACCAAAATTCTGGAAGGCAGTAATTAAAACAACTCAAAGACTTAGCATAATAAGCCATACTTAGTTTTAATGTTGAAAGGGAATTACAGGAACTTCTCTATAATTCATATCCATTTTCCTCTGCATCTGAAATTTCCTTTTTGAAATAGGAAAACTTCAGGGAGGAGGTAGAAAGGAAAAATGTTTGGTCATAAAACATGGCAAATACTGTTTTTCAGGACATCCTTAAATGCAACTCGGAAAAAACTTGAAATGCCTGATGGCCACTCAAACAGATGTGCATCACATGCTCCCAATCAGAATAGCTGCAGCCTTTTTAAATAAAAAGACTCAGTCTGGGAGGTTTTCACTTTGGTGTTGAGCAGAGAGGAGCCATGGATAGGAACAGAACTGAAATGATCTGGTCGGGAATTCTGGGGAATCGAAGGCTGATTTAAATGAGTTCAGTGGCATTTAAAATTGATGTCTGGCCCTAACCTCGGGACTAAAAATGTTCAGCTCCTCTGTGCATTTGAGATAACTCTGATCAGGGGCTTGAGGCGAGGGAGGGGAATCGTATCTAAAAGTGACTGTTAAATTAGAAAAAGTAGACATTTTTTGGCAATATCCCTGGCCAGAATGAAGGGGAAAAGGAACATCTTGAGGCCTTAGAAGTTAGATTCTGTAGTTTCATTACAATTAGTGCTTTTCTTTGGTGTGTCTAGTTGTGTTGTTGCTGCTGCTGCTGCTGTTGCTTGTTTTAAAAGAAAGCAAAGCTTGAAAGCAGCATCAGGGCCACGTCTTTAGTGTGTCCTTGAACATCCAGCAGCTCCTCTTTGGTCACACAAGTAAACAAGATGGCACTAAAAAAGGAGGAGAGGAAGTCTCTTTTTCCGCTCTCTAAATTCTAACACTTGTTTATGTATTTTAGCCATGTGACAGCTCTCCAGGGAAATTATTTTCATATCAGATCACAGCTTATAGAAATCTGAGAGTTCAGTCTCCTCTTAAAAATGTACTTTTGGTTTGAACCCCAGAGTACATTTTCCATTAAAGCATTAAAACCTTCAGAGTACATGCATAGATTTCCTCAGTAATATTCTCTTTATTTATTGCCATCATATTTATTTTTTTAAGAGTGAATGAAAAGTGGTCTTTAACAGCCTTTTATTACATCACTGGTCAGTTTCTGCCAAAATTGCTTCATAGGAACTGAAAATGCCAACTAATTTAAAAATCAGATAAGGCTAATAGAGGAAGGGAAAGGAATAAGCATTTAAATAGTGCCTCCTAATATGGCAGTGCCAGGTACTGTACCAAGCGCTTTACAAATATTATCTCATTTGATCCTTCCAACAACCCTGCAAGGTGGATGCTGTTATTATTCCCACTTTACAGTTGAGGAAACAGAGGCAAACAGGTTAAGTGACTTACCGAGGGTCACACAACTAGTAAAGTGTCTGAGACCAGATTTGAATTCAGGTCTTTCTGACTCCAGGTCCAATCCTCTGTCTGTTGAATCACAAAATTGCCTCAGTAACTTATCTAGGCCGTGCATCCATTTTGACCTTATCTTGGTATTTTATATATTTATATATATAAAATATATAATAATATAAATGTATTTATTTATATTTTATAGGCAGCAGATAGCCTGCTTTTTGTTTCTTTCCTTTTTCTGTTCTACCCACTGAAAATATTTTTATGTACATTGCTGTATAAAAAGCCTATAAAGATGCGTTGTACAAAAGCATGGGGCACATTGAGTGCTTTGGTACCACCAGCATTAAAGTGTGGGCACATTTGGCCAAAACTCCCCCTGCCATTTTAAGGCTTTATCTGTGGTAACTATTAGAATCAGTGGTTTTGACCATCACAAGTCAACCAACCACTTTCTGGGTTTTTTTTCCCCCAAAACCTGGCTGTTTCTAAATTGACAAGACTCCAGTTTTGTAATATTATTTGGATATAGCATAAGTAATACTTGGGAAAGACTTTTCATGAGTTTGGCTATATGGGCAGAAGAGTACTGTGAAATGTGTGTCCTCGTGGGAAATGGGGGACGGGGCAAGGAACTCAGCTATAAGTGATCTTTTTTTCTTTTATGCTTTTTTTAGATATTCACTGGATACTGTTGGTTGTCTGTATTCTTTGAATTGCTTTATTGCAAAGACCCATAAGAGCTTTCTTTATGTGAAAATAGATCACTAATAAAAAGGACAGAATTGTTTTGATGTTAAAAAGCACTTTCAGGACTAAATAAATGGCTAAAAGCTTTTATTCAGAAGGCAGCTGATGCAGAGTGGTTTCTGGCCTCTTTGCATTGCTCTGTAGCATTTACTGTTTATCAGACCCAAACAGTTCCATCAGTCACCTGCCAACACTGTTGAGTCAGAGAGCCTGGAGCAGTCCAACTGGGCTGTGAAGATGTACCAGGTTTAGGTGCTGATTTATACAATAAGCATTTACTGATCACCTACTGTATGCAAAGTATGCTACTAGATACTGTGAAGGGTACAAGATAAATAAAATGCCAGAGTAACTGTCCTCAAGGACCTTATAGCCTAGTAGGGAAGGTAAAAGACCCCAAAATAGCTATAATGATAAGAAAGAATAACATAACTATGATGACAAGATAAAAAGTACTATAATTTATGTATAGCATGATGTGGGAGATCAGAAGACAGGTTTTTTGGATGAAGGATGGATTCAATGAGGGGATGGTGTTTGGTAGATGATCTCAAGTTTAATAGGTCAAATAGGGAAGGCAACCATTTTCAAGATAGAAGGAACAACATGAACAAAATCTTGTAGATGGGAAAAGAAGGCACATTCAGGGAAACAGGACGTAGTTCATTTTGCTTAGACTCCTAGGTCAATGAGAGAGAGAAATGGGAGATAAATCTGAAAAGATAAGTTAAAGCCATCTTGTGGTACATCTTGAGTGGCAAACTGTGGAGTTTAGACTTTATTTGGTGAGCAACAGAGGACTAAATATTTAAGGTTTGGGTTTTGATTTCGTTTAGTTTGGAGGTTTTTTGTGTTTGTTTGTTTCTAGGAGGGAAGGATAATATAATCAGAATTGTGCCATAGATTTTGTTTCAGTCAATATTTAGAATTGTTCGAAGAGGAGAGAAGCTGGAGGTAAGGTGATCTGTTAGGAGGCCATTTAGATAATTCAGGAACTGGCAATTAAGGCCTGAATTAGGGTGACTGTGGTAGAAACAGGGAAAATGAGATCATAGGCTCATAGGTTTAGAGCTCCAAGGGATCTCAGTGCATTTAGAGCAACTAAAACAACCCCAAGTCTAGTCATTCCAAATCCAGCACTTTTCATTGTACTATACTGCCTCAGAAGCAAGAGTATGCAAGGGTAGAATCAGCAGGATCTTTTAAACTGTAAATTCTGTTCTGTAAGTTCAGAACAATCTTCTGAGTTTTCCCATCTGTAAAATGGTTACAGTAATGCAAGAAGCAGAATGGTACAGTGGAAAGAGTACTTATTTTGGATCCAAAGGACCTGAGTTTAAATGACTATATTCAAGTTGAATAACCTATGTGATCTTGGGTAAATCATTTCATCTCTATTGGCCTCAGTTTCCTCAAATGTAAAATAAGGGAATTGGCCCTCTACAATCCCTTCTAGCTCTAAATCAATGATCCTATGATTGATTAACTTGGAAATGTTGAGTTTAAGATACAGATGGACAACTAAGTGGAAATTGCAGGACTGTAGCACAGGAGAGAGATAATGACAAATGCAAATTTAGGAATTATCTACATAGAGATGATTATTGAATTCATAGTAGCTGATACAGTCACCAAAAATGATGTCTATATAGGGGGGAAAAAGGTACTAAGGACTAAACTAGTGTGAATGTGATATGATTGGAGAGAAGGGATGAGATATGTTTAGGAGACAGAATCTATGACGCTGATTGGAGATGGAGAATGTGGTGGTAAGAGTCAGGAATGACTTCTGGGTGCCTTTGCCAGAAATAGGGAAAGTAGGAGGGTGGGCTGGGTTTGGGGGGGAATAATTAATATGAAGTATAAAATTAGGAAAGGAAACAAAATAGTTAATTAGTTCTACTTTCTTTTTCCCATGTATGGAAAACAGGTGTCCAATCCCTTGCTTGAGCTTCTTCCTAAAACAAGAGATTTTTTAAAAAGGCACTTTTAGATTCTTTAACATTTAGTGCAAACCTGAACCTTAGCTTTCCCAACATTGTTCTTACAGGATTTTGCCATTCAAGTGTATTGGTTCTACCTTCATTTCCTTCTCTAGTCCAGATCCTTTTAAAGGCCAGAGATGCTAATGAGTTCCTTGAAAAGCCATTTTTGGGCTCTGATTTTTCTCTTTCATTAGAATCATTTGCAACTATATTACCAGAATTTTGTTGGGTACCTTCCATCCTTCTTGAGTTAATTTCCCTTTTAGAGTCTCAGGTCATGAGTTCCAATCTATCCCATCTTTGGGAAAACCAGGCTTAGCTGGATGAATACATCTTAGACCTTGAAAGATTTCAAAGAGATTAGAAATTGGATGGGTTGGGGGTATGTTGCTTGAGAGTATAAAAGGAAACTTGACTTAAGAGGAATAGGAGGCTCTTAATAACAAAATTCTGCTGGTAGACGGAGTGGCAGAATGGGCAGCATGCTGGACTTGGAGTTAGGAAACCTAGGCTTGTATCCTGCCTTAGATACTGACGAGCCTCATGATTATGTCAGATCCTCAGTTTTCTAATAGGTAAAGTGAAGGTTGTAATACTTATACCAACCCTATAGGATTATCATGAGGAAAATACTTTAAAAACCTCCGAGTATGATATATGTGTGAATCATTTGTATTTTTATTAGGACATATATTTCTCACATTTATCTACAGACACATGAGTCTGCAGAATCATGCCTGACCTCTTTCCAGTCCTTATCCCCCAATGAAATTGCTCCACTATTATTTTTTCCCATGTCACACTTCTAGTGTATCAGGCTGTATCCAAGCCTATTTTCCTTCCCTACTCCTTTTTCAGTTTGAAGTCTTCATTAAGTATGTTCCATGTCTGTCCAAGGGCTTATCCTTCTTGTAGCATAAGCCAGGTTTTAGGACTCAGTATCATGAGAAGGTTTCCTTAGGATAGGAGAAAGAAGTTCTTAGTTCGTCCATAATAAAGGAGAGTTTGAAGATAAAAGAGAAACAGGAACTGATAAAACAAGGTGAAAAATGGGATTAAGAGCAGAGGCAAGAGGGGTTAACTTGGCAGGGAGAAGAGCTACTAGTTCTCAGGTAGGAGGAGAGTATTACCGTAATTACATTTCTACCAGGTTGGTAAGTACAATGAAATATAATTTTTCTGTCCGTTTGTTTACATTAAATACTTTCATGGCTTTCCTTTTAATTAAATTTTTTTCAATTATCGAGCATTTTTTCTCTCCCATACTGCCCTCCCTCAATAAAAAAAAAAAAGGAAGAAAGAAAAAAACAAAAATTCTTACAACAAATTTACATGGTCAAGAAAAATAAATTACTATATTGTCTATGTCCAAAAATGTGCATCTTATTCTGCATATTAGTTCATCACCACTCTGTCAAGAGGTGGTTAGCATCCTTCATTGTCAGTCCTTTAGAGTCATGTTTAATCATTTTGTTAATCAGAGTTCCTAAGTCTTTCAAAATCTTGTTAATTTTTACGATACTGATGTTATAAATTATTCTCCTGGTTCTGCATCAGTCTATACCAGTCTTCTCAGGTTACTCTGAAATTGTCATCTCTTTCTTAATTTCTTATAACACAATAGAATTCTACTACATTCATATACCATAATTTGTCATGGCTTTGTTCACACCCTCACTGGGGTAGAATACCCTTGTGGCATGTATACATTTGTGAATAGAGCTATCCTTCAATAAGGAGACAAAAAAAAAAGAAAGTTTAATAATAAAAAATTTTCCCTTACTTGGTATCAGATAAAGATAAACTTTTCTTTTTTCATAAGCAGTACTCAGTTTACAAATTTCAGACAGATGAATGTCTTGTATCTACAAAGAACTACCTGTTAGGCAGAATTCTATCTCCATACTGCTGCCCCTAAGACTCTCTCCTGCCCTCTCACTGCCTCCACCAAGGCTAATCCTTTCCCCTTTAGATAGAACATGTCCTAGCACACACCCCATTCCCTTTGTCCAGGGCTCCTGCCCTTAATCCCTGATGCTCTTGGGTAGAACTGATCTTGTTCTGCCTTTCACTCTACTCCTCCCTTCTCCCTCTTCCCATTGCCACTAGAAATGGCCCCATCTCACTTCACCTGTCCCCATCTCTTGCCACTGGAGTTGATTGGAAGTCAGCTCCTCCTTCCCTTCTAATTCTGATCACTGCAGCAAGAGCTCCCACCAGTTAGGACCCTCTAATTAGTTGGCTTGGTTCCTTCCAGTGGTTTTTGAGGGAAGGAAGTCCCCTATTCTTTATACTGGGGCTATAATGACAGGAGATCTGTTCCTAGAATCCCACATTGGAATCTCAAATGCATTTTCCTATATAAAAATGTTATTATGGATAGTGTTTAGGTTCTATAGCATTATTAATACTGACAGGTCCAGTATGTTATAGGTTAAGTAGATATTTGCAGGTTGACCTGAGAACCTATCATTTCTAATATTATTTCTATCAGAAATTGATCAATTCCTTTTGCAGAAGGCCTTTCCCAGTTCCTCTCCTTCCCTTCTCTCCCTGCCCCCAATGCCTTCCCTCCAAGATTAATTTTCATTTACTCTGAGTATCTTGTATGTTCGTAGTTGTTTGCATATTGTCTCCCCCATTAGAATGTGAGATCCTTGAAGGCAGGGACTGTGTTTTTGTCTTTCTCCTGCGCTTAGCATAATGCCTGGCACATTAATAAATGTTTGTTGACTGACTCATTGACAAGTGTCTATAAACTAAAGACTAAATTGAGTTATAATATACTAGAATCTCTACTAGAATTGTGTGAGCTTTCCATTGCATTATATAATAATAACTAAAGTTTGCAAAGCTTTCTACAGACATTATTATCTCCTTTGTTCCTTACGAGAGCCCCGTGAGGTAGGCATTATAGGTATTATGATCCTCATTTTTACAGATAAGGGAACAGAGGGTTAGAGAAAGTGAACTTGACTGTGCTTACGCAGCAACTTTCAGCAACAGAATTCAGAACCAAATCTTCCCAACTATAAGGTGGTCTAGTATTCTCTCCTCTATAACACTTCGCCTTTATAAATCTGTTGGTTTGTACCCAGGTACAACTATATTGTTGAGAATCCTTCTGAAAGTTTTATTTAGTCTGGATTCTCAAGTGCCTTATTTCACTTTTTAAAGTTTTGCCACTGATAAAAATGTTGACAAGGTCCTTTCTAGCTCTATTGTAATCAGATTAATTAAAAGAGATTATTTGTCACTTTAATCAAAAAAATTTTGGCTTTACCTTTCTTCCCAAGAACTTAGTCCTTGTAAATCTATTATTATCTCACTCAAGGCAAAAGTGAATATTATATTAATTTTTCCCCTGGTCTTAGGAAAGGGAAGCAGGACATAGAACAGTTAAGCAACCTGCCAAGCTCACAGTTATTTAGTAGCCAAATAGCGGGCCTTAACACAAAATTTCATATAAGTTTAATTCTGAAAGGGGCAGAACAGAGTTGCTGGGAGTGGTTTTTGCGTTCTCTGTTAACGTATTTCATGGCAGAAGCACAGTATTGTAGTGGTTGAAAAATCCCAAGAATCAAAGACCTCAGTTTACGTCCCTTCTATGCTAAGCCCTGTAGCTTCACTTTCCTGGGCGACCTCAGTTTCCTCACCTGTAACATGGAGTTGGACAAGATAATCTCTAAGGTTTCATCATGCTCTGACAATATTCCCCATGGTTCTGTGTTTCCTAAGTGTCTGTCATTCATAGTTTGTTCTATTGTTTCCAGGTGCTGCTAAATCTAGTCCGGCTTCTAAACCAGGATCTACCCCTTCTCGTCCCTCATCAGCAAAAAGGACCCCCTCTAGCAGTGGCTCAGCTTCCAAATCTGAGAAAGACTTAGAAACCCAGGTCATACAGCTCAACGAACAGGTAACCTGTGATGCATAGCATTGTTCTGGCGCACTTCATGCGCGTCCTTTGGTGATTTTGCCTGGGGCGGGAGGTGTGCGCACACATGTTTTTAAATAAAGGAAATGGTACCATAGTGTTCAGTCATGACAGTTATTGAATCTGCAGCCTGATACATTGAGAATTGAGCGATCTTTGTACTTGCTATTAGCAGTGAACCGCCAGAAGTCATTAGCTGAGATCCTGAGTGCTCTTTGACTATTAGCAAGATCGCACCAATGATTTACATAGATTTTGACTCTGGGAGGAAGAATAAGCATTTGACTTGTTTGAGGCCACTGGCTCTGCCTTCTAGTTATTACCTTTACATAGGAAAGGCAGGAAATATGTGTGTGTGGGAGACAGTCCTATGCTCTACACGGTGAAAGGATTTTGAGAGGCAGCAATCCTTTGGCAAGGGATGGGAGACTCTTTAAAATTCTGATTAGAGTAAAAGAATAATTATTGGCCCAGGGCGGTCAGTGAATACAATGCTTTAAGAATTGTGGAAAGTTCAGAATCTTTGAAGATTCTAAATTTCACTGAGGAGTGAGCTGGTATAAATGTTTTAAGTATCAGCTCTCTGGAGAAAAAAAAAACAAGTGTACACACAACATCCTTTTATCTTCATCATCAACATTTTCTCCATTACTTTCTTAAGTCTAAACAATCAACAAAACAATAAATCAGACACTGATTTGTAGCGTTTGTTCATTTCTGTGGTATATAAGCTCACACTGATTGTTTAAGTCCGTTCTCAAGGCCAGTAGGAGCTGACTCCAACATACCACTGGTCTCACTCCTGTGAAGAGATTCCCAGAAGTTTTTCTCAAAAAACAATTGATACAGTTATAATGAGCCTCAGACCATATGCCTGGGGCCCCAAAAAATATGAAACTCGAAAAATAAAGTAGTACTATTGGTGCTTTGGTAGATGTCCAACTTCATTAGTTTGGGTACTTCACCAACCAGGGCATATCACAATCTCCTTTCTTTTTTTTTTTTTAAATATATTTTGATTTTTATTATTTATTTATTTTAAATGTTCTTTTTAGATTTTGAGTTCCAAATTTTTTCCCTCCCAGCCCCTTTACTCAACCCATTGAGAAGGCAAGTAATATATCAATTATGTATGTGAAGTTATATAAAACATTTCCATGCTAGCTGTATTTTTTTAAAAAAAGCAAGAAAAATAAGAAAAATAATAAAGTTATACTTCAATTTCTACTCAGAGCTCATCAGCTCTCTCTCTGGAGGCAGATAGCATTTTTTCCATCATGAGTCCCTTGGAGTTGTCTTGTATCATTGTATTGATCAGAGTAGCCAGTTTTTTCACAGTTGCAGAACACAACTCTTCCATGACTTCTTATCCTGTATAGTTCTTGTCTTTGCCTTCCATCAATCCCCTATAAAGGACTTTTTGTTTGATCTTTGAACATATGAAGTTAACACCTGGGTTAACCATCTATTGCATCTAGTTTTTGCTACTTGACTGATCTAGCTTCTTTTCTGGCCATGCCTGTGCTCAATAATGTCTTTTGTACTGTTTCTCTTATACAAGTCATCATTGGCAATGTGCTAAAGCCCTTTGAGATGTACCATATATGTCTCTTTCCATTGCCCTTTGAATAATCTGTAATTGTAGTTCATCCCAGAAATGGAGGAGTTGCCTAGCAAAACCAATATACACTTGAATGTACAATGTACAACCAACTTAGACTTCTGAAAGACATACAGAAAATGGAAGAAAGGGCAGGTAACTTATGATGGCTATAAAAAACATCACATGCTCTCACCAAAATGTTGGAAGCAGTAAAGGTGAGAATTGGACTGAGGTTAGCTGAGAATGCTACGAGCAACAAAAAAGAATTTTTGCTCTCCATTTTGGGAGAAGGGTATCAATGAAGGGCTGGTACTCCTGCTTAGCCCTGAATGTTATTAGGGATACAAAGACATGGCTTATGTTCTGGCCAAGGAGAAAAGTCATATATAGATTGTGTTGTAATGGAAGGTCATGGACTCATAATCAAAAGACTTAGGTCCAGGTTACAGCTCTTCCACTTATTAGCCACATGACCTCAGACAAATAATTTAACCTTTTTGATCACCAGCTTTCTCAACTGCAAAATAGGGATAAAAAATAATATTTGAACTACCTTGGTGTATACTGTTTACTGAATTGTATACTTTCAGGATACTAAAAGGTATACCTACCTTTCAGGGTTGGTATAAGTCTCAAATTGAGATAATATAGGTAAAATGTTTTGTACCTGAAGCCTGTATTCAAGGCAATTCAACAAACATTTTTAAGTACCTGTTATGAGCTGAGAAGATATAAAATATGATATAGCACCAGACCTCAGTAGACTTTAAAATGTAATAAAGGAGTTGTTCATATGGAAATATAGTTGTGTAAATGCCCATTTGACCATAATACAGTGGGAACCTCAACTGCAGATGAATTGGTTGGTTGACTCAGACTGTTGTAGGAAAACAATGTTCCTTTGTGCTAAGCCTATTTTTAAAGAAAAGGTGAGTTTCAGAGATCAGCTTTGTCTGTAAGATCCTAAATAATTAGCAGAGGTAATAACAGATCTGGAGGATCTAGGGTGAGGGGACACTCCCCACCAGGAGCCCACATGGGGTAGAGGTACCTGGGAGTCACATATTCTCACGTATGGAGCTCAAAGATGAGAGTTTGTGAAACCCTGATTTTTGCCTCTAGCCTTGGAGAGGCGTGGTGTAACCATTCAGTTCCCCCAAGTTTGAGACGTGAAGACAAAGGCAGTTCCTAAACAGTGTCACCCTCTTAGAAAGAAAATAGGATTTTGCATATGGCCTGCAGAGGCTGAAGGAAGCAACCAGGAACTCAGGCTATGTTTGGGGGGAACAAAATAACTGAACTTTGTCCTGTGCAGGGTAATGGAGAGATGCCCTGCAGCAAACCCATGTTTAAGAGTTCAGGAAGCTACACTTCTAGAACAAGAAAGGGGAATTCCTTGGCAGTCAGCCCTTAGAGAAAAAGAGGATTATGCACAGATCTGAAGCTGGGAGGAGAGCAGACAATAATTAAAGCCATCATGATGGGGAGGAGCAAAAGACCTAGATTTTGCCCTCTGCTGTTATTGTGAATTATTTGGATGAGAAAGGGATTGCCTCTCTTAGCAACACCAAAGGCATTTATGGGAAGCCCAAGCCTTCAGGCTAATGCTTTAAAGGAGGGTGAATATTTGGGATCCTGAGGTAAAAGTGAACCTCCCTGGAACAATGGGGGATCACCTCTCTTGAGACCCCAAGTTGTTTTCCCTTCTTAAGGGAACCCAAGACCACAGGGTGATGCTTTGAGTTCATATTACTGTATAGGCCCCTGGGGAGAAGAGAGTGAGGAGAATTATAATTATTGTTGGTAGGTTACTACAGTGAATCCTTTACAAGTTCCTTAATTGTAGGGATAAAAATCAAGGTTGTCCTGTACTTGATAGGCTTTATTGCCTTAAGACTGTTCCCCTCACTAGCTGTGTGACTCTGGGCAAGTCACTTAACCCCACTTGCCTCACCAAAAAAATAAAAAATAAAAAAAAGACTGTGCCCAAAACTGGGGATCATTTTTCCTGCATTTGTGGAGACTTAGCCATATTAGAGCTAAATTTTGCCATTTCCTATGGGGGCTTCTGAGTGGGTCCAACACAAGCCGAAAAGCTATGATTTAGAGTAACTGCTCCCAACATTAAGCCTCGTCCATATAATCCCAGAACTGATGGGGAGGGCCATGGGTTAAAGATGTGTGCTGACAGCATTTGCAAGTACCAAAGAAAATCAAAAGGGAATCTCATTGGGAGGAATTAGTCTAGGAAGGCTACATGGAACGAGAGAGGCATAAGCTGAGCTTTGTAGGAGTTATAAGGCTTGTAGAGGACTTTGATGTGCAGAGAAATGAAAGGGGAATTGTAAAAAGAAGCAATAAATCTTCCCTCTGGTTATATTTTTTCTGAGAATTTGTTTTCCTGGAGGAAAATCACTTGCATCTCTTAATGAGAAAAACCTACCTGATGACCAGTTTATTGACATTGATACTGTGAAGTGACAGTGCAGATAGAATATTTATTTGTCTATTGATTTTTTTTTGACCGAGTTAAAGCAAGACAATTGTGGTAAGATTTTGACTGAACTACTGTTGACTTTTAATGAGACGTTTTTAGAGCTCAGTATTTGTTACCTAAAGAATGTAGAGCACTAAGCCTCAACTTCAGATGCGTATTTCGGCAAATATTTCAACTATTTGTTCATTGTGCAAACCAAAACACCATAGAAAAACAAACAATCCTAGTTCCTCTGGATTGAATGTGTCAGACAGATACTCCCTGCCTGGTAAACCAAAGCCTTATAAGTAGACTAGTAGCATGCCTTACATTACTGTGATTCAGTCTCCTAGCACCTAAATGGGGAGAGAGGAGAGAGAGACATGCAGTGGCCTGGTCAGGCAAGTTGTTTTTCAATAGTGCAGGATTTCAGGAACAAAGCAGAGTTTCTTTTTGCTAGATTTGAAGCTGGCGCTTTTGACTTTTACAAGTGGCCGAGTTATGGTATTAAATGAGGAAGCCTTCCCCTCACTATCTCAAAAAGAGAGGCCTCCAAACTTTCTTCAAAGAGCAGCTATTTGGCATTTTTCTGAAACAACACAACAAGCAAAATCTTTTATATTCACAGGTAGAATATCAATTTTCACCTCAGAGTTGGGGTTAGAAGGCAGAGAATTCAATGGCAGCTCCAAAGTCATTCTCATGGAAAAAGAGTGAATCTAGGTTGAAGATGAGGCAGTTTGGTGACACAGTGGGTAGAGTATTGGGCCTGGAGTCAGGAAGATACCAGTTCAAATCCAGCCTCAGACACTTAGTAGTTGTGTGACCCTGAACAAGTCACTTAACCTCTGTCTGCCCCAGTTTCTTCATCTGTAAAATGTAGATGAGAATAATAGAAACTACTTCCCAGGGTTTCTGTAAGGATCAAATGAGAGAATATTTGTAAAGCTCTCTGCAAACCTTGAAGTGCTGTATAAATGGTAGCCAGCTAGTATGCCCATGCCCTGTTGAGAACTCTAGAGGTGTCACTAGACGACTCACTTGCAAAAATTTCCTATTATTTGACCAAATCAATCTGTCAGGCAGGTTTGGTTTTCTTTATTCAGAATCTAACTTGAAATTCCATTGATGTCTTGAATCTCCAATATGATATAGTGGAAAAGATGATAGACCTGAAATCAGCAAAGACCCAGGTTCAAATACCATACTCTAGCTAGCTGTGTGAACCAAAGAAAGCCATTTAACTCTCTGTGCCTCAGTTTACTGATCTGCAATGTAAAGAAAATGATACTTGTACTGCTACCTTACAGGGTGGTTTTGAGGGAAATGCAAATGTGAAATATGTAGTGGGAAGAACACTGCACATGGGAGACAGGAAAGGGAATTCTGGTCTTGACAATGAAGACATCAATCACACCGTATTGTGGAAATAAAATATTTACTCAGATATAAGGGAAATGGCTTTTCCAGCCCTGGGGAATTTAAAATAGTGTAGCCTTAAAAACAAATGCAAGGCCACAGGTCCACAGTGTAGAGAGAAAGTTCAGGCTTTTATGCCATTCCTATGTGAATCCTTTCCTGACCCTCATGTCATGCTCCATCCCCCAGCTGCTAGTGCCTTCCCACTCAGAAACCCTGTATTTCTTTTATATTTACCCTGATAGAATGTAAACTCCCTGAAGATAGACTGTCTCACTTCAGTCTGTGTCTTCAGTGCCTAGTAAAGGGATGGGGAATCTGCAGCCTCAAGGCCACATGTGGCCTTCTAGGTTCTTGGGTGTGGCCTTTTGACCAAGTTTTTTGTCCAAGTTTTACAGAACAAATGCATATATTAAGCAGATTTGTTCTGTAAAGTTTGGTTTCAGTCAAAGGGCTGAACTTGAGGACCTACAGGGCCACATGTGGCCTTAAGGCTGCAGGTTCTTCACCCCCTGCAGTACATAGTTGCAACCTAATAAATGCTTAGTAATTGGTTGATATTTTGGTTTTCCTTTATATTTCCTTGTCCCTTGGTTTTTCATGGGAACTGATTTACATAAGGAATACTGGAGTGTTTGAGACAAGCGAATTGCTTGAATGTGCTTGGCCCGTTGTCATGGGGGTCAACTAAAACATTTTCAGGTAAATAAAAAGTTCCTCAATCTACTGATCTTTTAAAAAGAAAAAAAAAAGCCTAGTGAAATTCAGAAAATTTCGTATAATCATAGGAGTTGAATGGGGAAGATGTTAATTAAGCTCTTAATATATGTGAAGCACTGTGCTACAGCACTGGGGATAGAGATACAGAAAAGCAAGGCAGCCCCTTCGTTCCAGGACCTCACATTCTAATTAGGAAAGACAACACACACAGGAGGTTTCCATTGCAGAGCAGATGGAATGGCCCCATTGTCCTTAGGATGCAGCAGCAGAGTAGATGACAAAGACCAGGCTACAATAGAAGGTCAGAGAAAAAGACCCAAAGAGACAGAAAGCCCAGAAGTAAGGCAGATGTTCCACAATCTTCCTGAAAGTCTTATAGCCGGTGACGGTTCAGAGAGTAGCAGGTTTCTGGGTTACCTCTGCAAGGGATGAGGATGGAAAGGGGAAGAATAGGGTCAGCAGCTGGTAGGAGCTGGGAAATAGGGGCTGGGATAGAAAAGGGAAGAGTCCCCCCTTCCTGCTGGGGCCTTGAGGGAACCTGTTGCATTATGGGCAACATATTGGGTCAGGATAGGGGATGGAAAAGTCCTCAGCAGGCTTCCTGCACCTGGACCTTCTGGGCTATTGGGATGATTGTTGGCATTATCCTTTGATGGATTCTGAGTGTTCAAGTCCCAGAATTATTTATTAACAGCTGAAGTCTCAGCCAGAATGAAGCTCTGTTACTTCTGGAAGTAAGACAGCATCGTTTTTTAATTCACAAACCCCAGCCCTCAGAGACAAAATGATTCTCAAGCTGCGTGTATTTAGGGTTCGTATGTTCATTGCCTTCAGCACTGTTGCAGTGCTACTTGTGGTCAGAGGACTAGGTGATCCTCTGTCTGCGTGGGAGAAGTACAAGTGGACTGGGACTCTGGATAAAGTCATTGGGCTTCTGCTTTGCTCTACTCTGATAAAGCTCAGCCAGATTTGAGAACTGGGACAGAAACTAGAGCTCAAGGAATCTCAGGGCTGGCAGGGAGCTCAGCGGTCAGGCAGTCCACCCTGCACCTGATGTGTGAATCTCCACTCCAGCTTTGTAAACCAGCGGCTGTCCAGCTCCTCTTGGAGATCTTTAGTGATGGGGGAACCCTGACCTCCCGAAGCAGCACATTCCGCTTTGGGATGACACCACTGTTCAGGAAGGTTGGGAGGGTTTTCCTTCATGTCAAGCCCCAGTTCCTCTTGGTCTCTTCTTTGTACTCATTACTGTTAATTCTCCCCTTTGAGACCAAACAAAACAAATTATTCCTTCTACCTTGTGACAGCATCTACCATATTTGAAGCCAACCATCATGTGCCTCCTAAGTCTTCTCTTTTTCAGTACTTTCAGTGTTCTAGCTGGTGCAGTGGGTAGAGCCTGGAGTCAGGAAGACCTGAGTTCAAATGCAGCCTCAGATACTTACTGGCTATATGACCATGGACAAGTCTCTTAATCTCTCTCTGCCTCAGTTTCCTTGACTGTAAAATGGGAATAGCAATAGCACCCACCTCTCAGGGTTGTAAGGACCAAATGAGATAATATTTGTAAAGTGCTTAGCACAATGTCGGCACATAGTAGACATTTAATAAAATGTTTCTTAGTCACCTTCCCTCTCCCCTTCAATGGATCCTCATATTAACCTTCCTGGTTTCAAGTACTCCTATCATCCTGGTCTTCTTCCTCTGGGGACGCTACAATTTGTCAGTATCTTTCCTAATACATGGACCCCAAGAATGAACGTAATGTACATGACCAATCATTGGTGTGTTAAGCATCTGAAAGTATTGGCAGGCTATGGTTCAAATGGTTGTATGTGAAAAGGCTTTCACTGGCACAGCAACTAGGACCCTGGATAGAGATAGCAGGAGATAGTTTGTCCTGCCAACCTTCCTTTTTCTAAATTGTCTGTTCCTAAATTCAATCCCTTATCCATCCAAACTGCCAGGAACTTGGGATTCAAAATACATCACACGGAGTTGACTATGGCCGTGCCTTGGCCAGTGGACTTTGGAGGGTCTTTGCATGTGTTTGTATGTGGTTCCCATGGGATAAATGAAGACTTGGAACTCTGCTGTTTCTCCCTTTTCTGGTTTAGTATCCTTTAAAATAAACAATCACCCCTTTGGACCAATTTTGCCCTTCCTTTGATAATACTCAGCTATGCTGAATGTTGTAGTGACGTTTGGGGGAGAAGAGGACAATTGTAGTCTTACAATCAATGTCACCTAAAGGGCTTCCACGATAAATCTGAGGCAGGCACAGTAGTCCACACAGCCCCACCTCCCCTTCTCTTTTTCCCAGGATAGATTTTCTGAGGCTGCTGTTTCAATCCAAGACCCAGCTTTTGAACAGATTTGGAGAAAGAGTTGTTCCCTGGCTGGGAAAGCTTATTCCTCTCCCTGATAGAGCTTTGTTGTCTAGGAAAGGCCATTCTAGTACTGGTTAATAAACACCCCATTGACTGAAGGGCATGGGTAGTAAACTATTGAAAAGGGCATCTTGGCATGAGCTTGGGCCCCAGACAAGAGCTCTTTTGTTTCTCCCTTGTACATAGGTTGGTCACTCCTTCACTTCCTGTTGTGTCTTTGCATGGCTGTTTGCTTCTTTGCATGTGTATAGTTTGGCATTTTATTTCTTCTGTTATATTTCTGGGTTCCCTTTCCCTCACACAGGTACATTCATTAAAACTTGCACTTGAAGGCGTGGAGAAGGAAAGAGATTTCTACTTTGGAAAGTTGAGAGAGATTGAGCTGCTCTGTCAAGAACATGGGCAGGAAAATGATGACCTCGTGCAGAGACTAATGGAGGTCCTATATGCTTCAGAAGAACATGTAAGTTAGACGAGACTCTGGCTCACGTTTTTTTTTTTAATGAAAATACAAAAGATTTAATTGACTTGGAAGAGTATCTTCCCCATCACCAGGCTGAAAGTTCAAAATCTTGATCATCATCATCCTGAAAGGTTTATGAAATAGCATGTATACATGGAAAGGAGGTGGGGGATAAAGGTCGGGTTTGTTGAGCTAAGAAGCTGAATTCATGTGGGTATGTTCCAAGTGTTTTTCAACACTGTGAATGGGAAGAGGTTGATTTTATACTATCTGTACAAGACTGCCTACCTCTTAAGGAAAGAGTACGAGCCTCAGACTAAATGGGAGCACAAGCAAAAAAAAAAATCATCCCTGTGGCTCCCCACCATGTTCTTCCAATCCTTTTTCTTCCCTCCCCTGCCCCACCCACCCACCCCAGTATCTGCTCTTCTTTCTTGGCCACCTATCTTGGTTACTCAGTGTCTTCAAAGAACAGAGTCATCCACCAAAGGATTGCACTTTGTATGGTTTGAAAAATGCCTATAGAAGGCCCCCTTTGGGGGGACGCCCAGCCACTATTGATGCTGCTCAGGAGTATCTCTGCTGCTGGTGGGAGACCCATAATATGGCTCAGTCATGACAATGAAAAGCAGATGTGGGGAGCTGGAAAAGAACAGATTAAGAACCTAAACTTGCACAGCTTGAGACACAGGGAAAAGTGAAGACAAGAGGAGGGTAAATAAGGGATGAAGACCGAGTCATGCTGAATCTATGAAGTCAAGGACCTAGACCTGTGATCCTGGCACAGAGCAAGGACCCACAAACACCTCCCACAGAATTGGAATTTGCCATTCTCTTTTCAGCATAGAAGGAGAGCATAGATAGCTAACATGTTGTGGTTTCGGAACGGCTTTTGAGACCATGTTGAGGTTGGCTGTGGGCATGCCGTCTGTGTTAGCTTTGGTTTCTGTCTGACCGAGAAGCATGCACATGCTTTGAGGGCACTGTGCTTGGTTGCTATGTGTGTTGGTATTTTAATAGAATATAACTAGCCACCTATTTCATTTTTTTAATGTCCTATTCCAGTTGAAAACAGGCAAATGTTGACTTCATTCATGACCTGAAATCTCAGTTTCAATATGTAAATCTTCTAACATGCAAGAAAACTGTGGATAAAATTCCCCAACTACAGCTGTCCAATTTTTTTAGTTCCCCTCTTTTTTATTCCTCCTTTTAAATCTCCATTACTTGATTATAAGTCCACATGATGTGGGAGTCCTATTGAACTTACGTGCTACTTGACAGAAAATGGATGCTCTGGGTAGACATTAAATTAGTTTTAAAGATTCTTCTCATCTACTACAAAAAGTGGGTGAATTTTGTTTCTACAGTCACCCCTAATGCCTTTTATCCTCCTGGAGAGGAAGCATCATTGCATAATGAATGTGTGGAACTTGGAGTCAAGATGTGGCTTCAAATCTCACCCTAGACAGTCATTAACTTGGTGACCTTGGACAAGTCACTTGGACTAGATGGACTCTAATGTCCCTTCTAGTTCTAAATCTCTGATTTTATGATCCTCACTAGGATATTTGAGACTAAATTCTATAGAGTATGGGGAGCTTTTGAGAAATCATCCCGCATTCAATTCTTGTTCGTCCTTGCTAATGGGATAAGGGTAGTATACATAATGAAAATCTCGTCCTCTGGTAGTAGGGGGAAAGCTCAGTGCTCCCAACAACCAAAAAGAAAGTCTTTTGAATACTGCCAGTAACTGCCATACAGCTTTGCTCTAGATCTTGTCACAAGGAAGGATTCGCATTTATGGAAAGTGCAATTTGGCACCAGCCAGTCCTGAAAAATAGAATCCAGCAACATAGGTGTCCTATCCATTAGATTACTGGTGAATAAAACCCAGAACTTAGAGGTATGGCCAGGCTTATGCAAAAGTAAAATAGTTGACTCTCTGAATAACTACTGAATAGGCCCTTCTGGTCCCCAAAATACTGCCCTTGCTCACCTAATGTCTCAGATTTATTCCTTTAGTTTACCAATGTCCTCTCCATTTAAAAGTGTAGATATTCTGGGAGAATAAATGCTGTAATAACAACTATTCCTTAATACAATAGGTTTATCAGATGTTTTCCTAACTTCATGTTTTGATCGCTAGCAGGGGTGAGAAGAATGGGATGTGGGGTTGAGGGGCAGGGGGAGTACAGACACTGAGTACAGGAAAGGGCAGAGAGCAGGAAGATGACAAACAAGCTGGGGTCAGTCCCACTCATGGGTGGAGCAGACAGGACCTGCTTAGGATTATAGATTAAATATGCCCCTCTCTCACAGTCTGGAAGGAGACTTCCAGATTTCTTTAATTTGCTAAAAAGAAGGGCAGTGTGGTAGAAAGAACATGAGATCCAGCAAAGAGCTGGGTCTCTCTGAGTCCCTGTTCTGCCACTTGACTGTGGGAGAGCCTTGTACCTCTGAGCAAGTCCCTTCAGTTCTTGTGGTTTTCTCTTCTTTAAAGTGATGGTGACTGGACTAGATAGATGAGCTCTTAATCATCCTTCCAACTTGAATACGCTGGGTTCTGCACAATTGCAAACCATTTACAGCAAATCTTGAATAAATTTGTTTTTTTGTTGCTTCCACTCACGAACAATTTGGAGGTTACTCCCTTAGGAATAGCAGTTTCCAAATGAGATGTGACTCAACTCTCTGCTTCATCCCACTCTCCTGCAATCCCATTCCAGCCACAGAGAGATTTATCTTTTTCTGGTTGGCTGAGTTTTTTTGCTAAGTTCACTTTTTCTGTAACCTCTGGTGTTTTTGAGTTCAGACAGCACCACTAGCTAGAAGGAAAGTGGTGTGGGAGGGAGAAGAGAGAGTGTGTTATCATTGTAACTGTAGTCCAAGGGTTATCTGAAATGTAGACTGAGTGAGAATTAGCTAGTGACAGTAACCAGACAGTAGGGATTGGAAGAGAAAGAAAAGAAAATGTGAGATTACTTTCATTGTGGAGAGAGGGAGGGAGAAGAAGGGATATCTTAAAATGCCACTGCCAGCTGGATTTCTTTTTAGTTTCAAGAGATATAGGTATAGATATAGATAGCATAAGGCATTGTACCAGGACTACTCCCAATTTTAGTCCAGAGGAGATTCATCAGAGACTATACTGTGTTTTCCACAAAGTGCAGGCCCTTTGATCTTAGATGTGCCAAGTGTCCTTATTTAGATAGGACAAATCCCTCTGTCTTGACCTTTGGCCTTTATGAAGGAAATGGTATGATTCTCAACCATGGCCCCTTTTTATAGAGCTGGAAGAATTTAAAAATTCTTAGAGTAAGTGAATTTTCTCCTATGCCATATCTTGTTCTTTCAGTAATGTCTCACCAATGCCTCATCATGGCAAGGAGGTACCTGGGTTCTTGAGTACAGTCTAAGTACAGTCCCTTAGTCAGGGAGGCCTTACCATGTTGGAAAGCCTCCTGGAACGGGCCCTAGAATGGCCTATCTGTGTGTTACCAAAAGACCAGCCTAGCTTGTTTCGGAGCCATCACAGAAGGCTGCCCCCGGGGATTTGATGAAGTTTGATAATGAATGTTGCCAGTCATATCAACTCACAGACTCAGTCACATGCACTGCTGTATTACAAACAGCAGAATCATGGACCTTTGAAGTATATGTTGTTAGAACATCCAGTCTATCCTCTTTTTTTTCTTCCTCCTCATTTCTTCCTTATTTCTTACTCTACCCTATGCCTCCCACTTTGTTGGAGACCTCCATAAAGCTGCAAAGAATTCTGTATGTATTTAATAAAACGCTTATTGGTTGGTTGGGGACATCCTTAAGACCTTAGAAATACTTCTCTTTCTCCCTATTGTCATTGACCTCATATTTCTGCATTATCTCCATACCCACTAAATTGGGCCAATGATACCGTATCCCTAAAGTTGGCCTGTCCAGCAGAGGTAGTTCTGTTAGCAGTCAAAGGCAGTCTGTTGTCAGTCTTCAATGACGAGTGGGTGTGCTCAACTAAGAAAAAGACAACAGCATTTTTTCATAAGTATTGCTGGTAATTCTGTGCATAATAATCATATAAATCACATTTATAACCTTTTAAGACTTTCCAAGTGCTTTTGTCATAACAGTGCCTTGAAGTAGTAACTCCAAGTATCATATCCATTTTACAAATGAGATAACCGAGGTGACTTGCCCAGAGTCACTCAGCAAGCCTGTGATCAGCAGAATCTGGATTCAAGTACAGGTATTCATTCCACTAGAATATGCTGCCTCTGCATATGTCAGGCCAGAGAGGACTCATTTCTCCTGCTGCACTGCTGTTGAAGGAAAACAATTGCCTATCCCTTTCCCAGAATGTCCTTGAGATAATAAAGGTGATGACTCATTAACTGAAGAATTTCAGGCCAGTTCTGGTGTGTACTGCTCAGCTAAAGAGAATTATTGGAAAATATTAGAAGGATGGAGATAAGATAGTCTAAGTTTTGTTACTATTAAGAGTATCTGGATTCAATCAGTTAATCAACAAGCATTTATTAAGTACCTATGTGCCAGGCACTGGGAATAAAAAGACTGAAGTAAAACAATCCTTGCCCCCGAGGAGCTTACATTATAATGGGGAGACAACATGCATAAAAATAAGTGTACAGAGCACATTCAAAGCAGGTACTAGGAAGGACACAGAGGAAATCAGTTGTGAGGGAGGAGAAAAGGAAAAGCCTCATTCCCTAGATGGTCCTTGGGCTGAGTCTTAAAGGAAAGGCCCAAGTGAGAAGGGAGAGGATTTCTGCTCATCTGAGCCACGACGGTTGACTATATAGATGTGGGGTTCATCTGAAAAGAAATGAAGGATCCTTTTATTCTTGTTGCCAAATCCTTCCTGGGATGACCAAGTTTTGGAAGATATAGAAGTCCAAATGTTGGGTTTTCAATACATAGTCTTGAGATGTGATTAATTTTCAAGATGTTAAAGGCTTCCTGCCTCTCCACCAAAAATAGACATCCTTTTCCATTAAAAAAAAAAAAGGCATCAGATATCCAGGGCAAGACCTGCCATCCTCATGCTCCAAACTCAGAGTGTTAAATTTCCAGGACAAGTGACCACCCCTTTTATTATCCTCATTTACCTTCCAGTTAATGCTGAACTTGAGTCCACTATTGAAGACTAGCTAATCAGTCCGCTGTTCCCCTCTGGAATTCTGATTGAGCTGTGATGCCTGTCTTTCCTTATCAAAGTAGAGTTTTTCTTCTCATAGCTTTCCCACCCCCATCCTTATTCCTGAGTCCTACTGGTATGCACAGAGCTGGGGCTCCTGTCACAGCCTGGGGAAGCATTCCCACTGGTCCCCTCTCCCCCTTTCCATTCAGGATGAAGGCCAACAGGAATGCATCCTCAGGGAGTGGTAAGAGCCCAGCTTTATGCATGCTTATGCTATGCTAATGCAAATTGGATTTTCCAAATGATTCTTTCCCTCTTCAGACAATACCTGAGAACAGGAAGCTGCCATCAGGATCTCTCTCAGAACCTAGAGGATGGTTGTGGCTGATTTTCAGTTAGGTTCTGTGTGATCATTGCATGTGTCCTACATTTTGTTTTGGTTTTCCCAGCCTCCCTGCTATATCTGGTTATTAAGTTCTTTATTCTTTTGTCAGGGAAGAGGAGAAAAGGTTTCTGTGATCATAAAACAGAAATGTGTGGGCCAAGATCGCAGAGTTGTGCTTTGTAACACATCTTTCTCTGAATTATAGATGCTGCCCTCCAGCGTCTCAGAACTTACACATCAAGCCTTCATGGTCTCTTAGTAACATGGGGGAATTTGTTATTCGTGCCAATAACCTCTAATAAAAGTTGCCTGAGGACAGCAGTTTTTGCAGCAGATGTATTGCATCACATATGTGTTGTACTTTGAACAGGAATTCTGCAATGTTGTGTAAAGCTGTCCTCACAGCTGCATAACCCTTAGAAGAACTTTTCCAGAAAATAGTTCCCTTCTCATGAGCTCCTCTCTTAAGCAGCTTGTGACATATCAGTTCAAAGTCTATAGAAACATAAGTGAGAGAGCCTTCAAATAAAATCACCTAGGTGGCCCGATGGATGCAGTGCCAGACCTGGAGCCAGGAAGACCTGAGTTCAAATCTGGCCTCAGACGCTTGCTAGCTCTGTGACCCTGGGTGAGTCACTTAACTTCTGTTTTCCTCAATTTTGCCCATATTCCTTTCTTCTCCATTAAACAAAGTAGAAATAACTTATTGGAAGCCAATTATGAAGTAATATAGAATAATTCAAATGATGCAATGTACTAAAGCACAGTTGACTATTATTGAGGGGTTGACATATACATTAAAATAATTAGCATGATTATCTGAGCTTATGGGACTATGTGTGAATTATGTATCGCGGGGAAAGAGTGTGTATGCATATATGTATGTGTTTGTGTGTGGTTGTGTAAGTAAAAGAATAGTTGCATCTACTAAGAAGTATAATGGATAGAGTACTGGAGTAGGGAGGCCTAGATTCAAATCCTACCTCAGACACTTATTAGCTGTGGGACCTTGAGCAAGTTACTTAACCACTAGGTGCTTCAGGCACTTCCCTAGGTCTTGTCTACAAAGTGAGATGTTTGTTTCTTGGCAGAGAGAGTTCCTACACTGGAAAGCTCCTTATGCCGATGGAATAACAGGTCTTTTGTATATTCCCAAATTCTTCTACTAAGGAAAAAAAAGCCAAACAAGCATAATCTGAGCTTTCACATTAACAGGTCTTGATTGTCCACATTGTGGATTATCTGTGATTTATTCCTCCCCAATTTGTTCCAGGTCCAGGCTACAGAGAGAAGAAATTGGGTCCAACCATTCCAGGTTGGGGGGAAAGGGTAATACAAACATCTAAATGTAGATCTATATAAATTTAAGTATTTGTATGACCAGATTCTAAAGGCAATTCTCCCCTCCCCTAGGGCAGTAGCAATGGGAACATACTCGATTTTGAATTATCCATACATTCATCTCCTATTAACCCAGATAATCATGTCACTTAATTTTTTTGAGGTGAAACAAATTAGGAATTTGGGGTTTAGGCTGGCTAAATTTGATGTTTCCTGGAAATAGTATTTTGATGTCATTTTTAAAAGTAGTTTTTAAGCTAATTTCTGAAATTATTTTGATTTGAAATAATTCTGTTGTCATTTGTTGTCACAAATTAACATTTTCAATGGAAATTTCTGGAGTGAAATATATGGTAACACCTGTCCAGTCACCTCACCTAGTCACCTCACCATTCTGGGATGGCTAAACCCCAAGTCAGTGTACTAAAACTCATCTCCTCATCTCAGAAGAGACTCACTAACAACCTACCTATGATTATTTGCTATATAGTTGCAGAAAGTTTGGTTACCATTTAACTGAAAACACAGTAGAAGCAATCAATTAAAAGGTGAGAGAGGCTACCTTGAGTAGGAACAGTAGCAGCCATAAAGAAGTGACAATAAGTAACCTGATAGAAATGGAATAGACAAAAAACCAAATCCTTAAAAAGTGTGCAGAAGAGCTCAGAAAGCACAGGGATCTGGGAGCACTTAGGGAGGAGGCTAGTTGGCTGCCTGCTGTCTTGTGTTTGAGAAGAGAATAGTACATTAGTGGATGTTCATAATGATAACTCATCAAGGAAAGGTAAGATTCTGTTCCTCAGTGGATCCCATAGAGGCAGCATTACTTCATGGATTAGATGGAAGCTTGGAGTCAGAAATATCTGGGTTCTAAATCTACCCCTACACTTAACAACCAAGGTACCCTAGGCCCACCGCTAAATATCTCTATGCCTTAGGTGACTTCTTAGGACTTACCTGTTAATCACAGGGGTGGTGATCTGCCTCAGATAATCTCAAACAGTGGCTTCTTCCTGTGTTAAGGTATAGAATTATAGATTTAGAACTGGAAAGAACCTTAGAAGCTACCTCATACAATTCTATTCCAGAAAGACAACTAACTAGAATATTGGCCTTGGAGTCAGGAAGATCTGAATTCAAATCTCATCTTGGATACTTACCTAGCTCTATGGCCTGTGGCAGGTTATACAACCTCTCTCGGTCTCAGTTTCCTCTACTACAAAATGGAGATAATAGTAGCACCTAGCTCACAGGGTTATTGCGAGGATGAAGTGAGATGATAGCTATAAAGTGCTTTCCAAGACTGGTACTATGTCATTGTTAGCTGTCATTACTGTTGGCTCATTTTACAAATGAGGAAACTGAGACCTCCATAGTCAAGTCAGTTCAGTGCCCATAACATCTCTGGCATCTATCTCCTCTCTTCTCTAATGCAGATCCTCATCACCCCTGACTGTCATAATCTCAGATCTAACTGTGTCACTCCCACCCCTACTGAACAATTTTCCATGACCTCCTATTGCCTCTAAGATAAAATACGCAAAACCTCATCTGTGCCATTTAAGTCCTTCCACAATTTAGCTCATACCTACCTGTCTAGTCTTATTTCACATTACATCCATACATGTGTTTCCTGTTCCAATCCAAATGACCCCTTTGCTATTGCTTGGAGCAGACATTGTAGATCCATGGTACACCTTCCACTGCACCACCCTGCTTCTTCATCTTCTGTTGAAGAGGGCAGTAAAGTCTATAACCACTTCATAAAGGTTTCTTTCCAAAACTGCAAAATAACAAGTTTGGTGCCTGAATTAACTCAGCTACACAGAACAGTTCATTTCCTGGAGGTTCCAGGGAGCTAGGATTTTTGTTATAATGGGTGTTTTAGAGTCACAAGAAGTCTTCCCACTGCCCACATATTATTCCTGAAACACTACTGATTATGTGACTCTTCTGCTCAAAAACTTTGAGTGGCTCCCTATCACCTGTCTAATAAAGTATAAATTGTTTATGTTAGTATTCAAGGCCCTCACAATTTGGCTACAACCCACTTTTCCAGCCTTATCTCACACCATTTTCCTTCATGTACTCTAAACTCCAGTCAAACCAAATTCCTTGCTGCCACCAACCCACCCCATCCTTATCCTGTCATCTCCCATCTTTTTTTGGCCTTCTTTAGGCCATCATCACCCATGCCTGGAATGGACTCCTTGGCTGCCATCATTCCAACCCATTAAAATCCTTCCCTTACTTCAATGTAATCACCAGGAAAATGTAATCACCTCGATGGCAGAGTCTTCTGTGTGCTTGGCATATAGAAGATATTTAATAAATATTTATCGATAGACTGGCCCAATTTGGATGCCAGATCTTCCCCAAAGCATTCCTTAGTCCTGCATTTCCTCTTGCAGTGTCCCTGAGCACTGTCGACCTCCCTTTGTTCCCACCATGTTCTGCTCCCTGTTATATAGTGCACCTTGTGTAAGTATGTTGCTCACTCTGACTGTAAGGTTGTGGTGGGAAGCACAGGACCCCAGATCTAGAGCTGGGATGAACCTAATCAAACCCCTCCTCTGATGGATGAGGAACGTAAGGCCAAGATAATAGGATTTGCCCAAGGCAAACAGCAAGACTGGGGTTTGAACCAAGGTCCTCAGACTCCAAACCACCGCTCTGAGAGGAGCTATGTCTTATTTCATGTTTGTGTGCTTGGGATCTTGGTAAAAAAAAATATTGTTAGACTTCTCTGCATGAAGGAAATGAAAGGACATTCAGGTGCTATCCCAACCTAGTGCCACCTACTGATCTCTATGTCAGCAGGCCATATCTAGCCTGACTTGCATTATTCTTAAACTGCATATAGAAAGAAGAATTATTCCAATACGAATTGGAAGGAGGAAGGGAAGTGCAGGCATGCCTGAACCCAGCCTGTCTTCAGAGCAGAGTCAGGCTGCCCCTGTGCACTGGGGAGGCATGGGAGCTTCATTAACAGCAAAGGCTTTTCAGCTGAAGGTTTTCTGTCTGATTTACAGGAGAGCCACACAGAGGAGCAAGATGCAGAAGGGCAAGTTCACGAGCAGCCTCAGCAGCAGGAAGAATACTGACCCGTCTTCACATCTCGTGACACTTTTCATTTTGTTGTGGGAACTTTTCTTCTGGAGAATTGGAACATGTGTGGCCTCAAACACGAAAGAAAACCCTTTGCTCTCCATCCACCATTACCGTGGACGCACTGCAGTGAGTGCCAGCCAAACCACTGCGATCTCTGCTCGTTACTTTGCCAAGAAGCATTAGCAAAAGTCTACTCTCTGGCTGTCCACCTGAGAGATTGTAGGGTCACATTCTTTCAACTTCACCACTTGGCTGCTTGAGATGGGTTCTGTCCTTTTCTTTCAAAAAGAATCCCCCCTTCCCCCAACTTTTGTCTTAGTATGATACCGTTGTAATTTGATATATGGTATTTATATGGGCATCTTACGACAAAATGTTACTAGATGTCACACATATTTGTGGTGCTTTGATGTTTGCAAGTCTGTCTGCCTTTGAGCATAAATTTGGTCAAATGATGAATTGGAACAAAGGGAAAAGAAATACTTGAGAGTGAAGCCATAATGATAACGGCATATTTTCCTGGGTGAGGGACGGGAAGGCTTGTGCCACTACAAATCACATTATCTCTCTATTCACAAAACTAAAGACAAAACAATGGTTTCAAAGGACAGAAAGTCCCTTCAGTGTTTTACACATCAGCATGTTAGACAACCACACAGTATGTTGTTATTTTTGGAAGATCTGAATCCACTTAAGAGGTAAAAAAAAAAAAGAAACATCTCAATTTTCCTTATTTTTCTCCCTTCTGCCCATCCCCATCTCCTTACCCTGCCACCAGAGGTTTTCGTGGTCTTTTCTTTCTCAGGGTCCTATTTGGTGGATAAATAGATAGATAGATGATAGATAGATAGGTATACATACATACATACATACATACATACATACATACATACATACATACATACATACATACATACATACTCCCCAAGATGCTGCTGCTCAGTATCTTCAGACCAAAAGGGTTCTGGGTATGTAGGTCAGTCAGAGAGTGACCCTACTGCCTTCTGCCCCCTCCCTCCCTTTCCTTATTGGTACCCTAGGTGAAAGTAATTAGTGTGGATTTCAGTGCCTCTCCTCCAACATTCAACCTAGAGGAAGAGAGAGGCCTGGCTAAGTAAGGTCCGTTGACTGCCAGCTGGCTCCAGAACCAATGGCAATTCTTAAAAAAGAATGAGTTCTTCTATAAGAATTACAATATGGGTTGCAGCTAGCTGTGTTTGTCAAGTTCTGTGCGTGCCATGACAGGAAATTTCACCTGAAATTAAAGCGATGCTCTGATCTCTGATTAGTGGAAGCACAACCTCTAAAGCCCCTTCCAGCTCCAAATATATGATCCTCTGACCTCCAAGGGAGACATTTCTGCAGCCTGGTGCAGACTCTGCTGCCTAAGATGCTGGAGTCATATGGCGGAAAGATCCGTGACTCCCAGTAGCATTTGGAATATGGAATTTTTCCTCTTCTTAGGGCCCTTCTTGTTGTTGACCTTTGCTAAACAGTGACAATTTATAAACAAATATAGCAAATATTAATGTATTAAAAGCATTCCTTATTTTTTAACTAAAATTTGCACATTTTATTAGTCTTTCTGACTCTTCATCGCCTTTTTTTTTTCTGTTTGCAGTTGGTGTTCCTTCTTGGTTCATTTTGCTTGGTTTCCAATTTTTGATTTATTTTCACTGGTAATTTGATTTAGCAGGTACAACAAAAGCAAGAAACAAGTGCCCCTTCCACCCAACCCCATATTTGCCACTTAACTAAACAGCTAAAATAAACTTCTGAATGATCTATTTTAAAGTTTTGAATTTATTTACTAATTGATCAAACTCCAGTTCTAAATTCACACTGGAGCTGAAGGTTTTTACCAATAAAAATCTTCTGCTCCAAATAAATCTTTTGCAGCAAAGTGGTGTTTATTGAGTTAAATGTCCAGAAGGATGCCTGTATTTTGAGGTTTTGCCCTATATCCAATATATACAATTCACTGTGGAAAAAAATAGACATAAATCTTATGGGTTTTGTTTCCCTTTCTTCTCTCCATTGCTTTCTCTATATAGCAGACAGCATGGTAGCTCACCCTTCTAAGGCTAGATAGGTTTTCTAGCCTGGCTCTCATCATTGACATCCTCTCCCACCTGGTAACAAGTAGTGGTAATGCTATAAGTCTCCCACCTAACTTTGTTTGCTGCATTTCTAAAGCTTTGTTTAGTCATTCCCTTTCCTCAACTTAAAAGACAGCTAGCTGTGTAAGTGCACAAGGAAATATGTGAAAGGAAATTTTCTGCCAAGAAACACACAGGATAGACAGGCGAATGCACCAGACCTTCCTTTTTTGTCCTCGCAGATCACAGCAACTCTTAGTGGAAGCTATGAGCATGAGTTCCTGACATCAGCATCAGTATCAGTGCTGGGGCACTCAGTCCCATCCCCTTTCTAGGGAACAGCTAGGTTTTGAAGTTTCTCTTCCAGAATGCATTAGACGAGTCATTTAATAATTTCCATAAGCTTCATTGATGACAATCCCTGAAACCACCCCATTCCTGCCATCTTCTCAGCTGAAAAATGTGGTCATAGACTTTCCTGTCCTGTAAAGTAGACTTATATTTGATTAATCTTTCCAAGATTACCACAACTTTGGTTATTAGATAAAATTGTTCATTCAATTAGAAAAGAGCTAGAAAATTTTCCTCTTTCATGTTTCTTACCAACATTAAATCGAGCTGCATCCCAGGTGAAGTAGGCTTCTTTATAATTTATTTTATAAGTTATAAGATATTTTCACATCATTTGTCTCTCAGTTGACCCTTTTCTGCAGGAGCTATCTGAACTATCCATGGAGGAAAGAGAGTTGGGTCCCTTTCCAGATCCTTTCTCATTGAATAGTGAAAGCTGTGTTTCTCAGTTCAAGCATCCTACAGTATGTCTTCCTCCTTAGACCACTGATGGCAATGACTGACCTTACTGCACTGAGCAGCACCCCCTTGATGAATGTCTTTCCTTTTCCCATTCACACAAATTCATTTTCTGTCCACCCCTCACATCCCCCTATCAAGCTGATTATAGCACTTTCACCACTTATGTCAGGCAAGAAGTGATTGACGTAGAGGGCAAGGGGAAAACCCAATCTCTTTCTAAGCAGAAACAAACTAAAACACCCCAGGTGACCCGAGAGAAGTAAACTCCAGAAGGGAAACAAGGCCTCTTCTTCCCTCCCTGGTGAGTATTCCTGTTATTCCGTTATGGTTTAATATGCATTCGTAATTACTTTTAATAAATAGTATACCATAAAGCTTTTGTTATAGATTAAATGTAAACTGAAAGGAATGTAAACATATGTATTGTTAATTATAAATAGATAAGTAATGGCATAATAGATGAAAAAGGCTTATTCAGATGTATCACACTCATTTTACTTCACCCACCAACTGTCGCATGGTAGAGTAGATTTTTTTGTCTCTGAATATGTGAATAACTTGACTTGCGTTTATCTTTTTACATATTTAATAAAAAAAAGTATATGTTAAAATCTTCATAGATCTATAGACTATTTAAATTTTTACTGTCAACATTAGCATTTAATGAGCATGTGGATATGTATAGGTTGTACATGTATGGGTTTACATGCATTATTGGAGAGAAGGGTTGTTTTTTTTTTTTAAGTGCCAAATGTTTTAGCAGGAGATGTAGGCTCCGTGTTTTGGTACCATACACAGTAGCCTTGTCGGGCATCTGTATTACTCAGAAAAAATTTTAGTGAAAATATAAAGAGAAAAATAAGAAGAAAAATTCCCTTGAGAAACAATTCCACTTGCAAAGACCTGAAACTCCAGCAGCAAATGCAGGTAAAATGAGGTAAAACAGGACAGGCCTGGGGAAGATGGGACTAAGGAGTAGGCACCAAGGGAGAGACTTCAGGATGGTCCTGAGGCAAGCTCTGCAGCAAAAGAGAGAGGAGAACTCAACAGCTTTTTGAATAAGGATTTTTTTTCTTCCCAACCCTGCCCTTCTTATAACTGACCTTGGCAAAAAGTAAGGTGATTTGTAAATGGATGTGTATAAAGTTTAAAACAAGGAATAAGTAGGAAAGTTCATTAAAACCTAACCCAGAGAAACCACCTAGAAAAGTACAGTATTCGTTTGTAGGGAAATCACTGTCCACCCAGTGGCCTGCAGAGCTTGGAAGTATAATGGATGAATGCTGTTGCTTCCAGAAGGAAAAATAATCACCATACTGTTTTCAAGCACCACCTAGAGGTCAATTTAGTTTCCTTACTAGGCTATTACCAGTCTGACTGTGAAAAAAGATTTTATTTATTTAATTTATTATTCATTTATCAAAGAGGAGAGGGGGAAATAAAAGACAGAAATGCAAAGATAGGAATAATCCTATTGCCTAATTCAGCTTTCCCTTGAGTACATTCTTGACATAGTGGGGTCTATAAGCCAATCTTCATATGGTAAAAGTCTTCCTGCTGAAAACAAACACATTTCTTTTGACCTCAAACGTATTACAAAAGAGAAAAAAAATCTTCAAAATTCTGGTGTGTCTGCAGCTTATTTACAAGAGATTTGTTACAGATTATGATGAGCAAAAGTCCCTTGTTATTCATACATACTGTGAATAAGATTCAATCTGAGATTCTCTCAAAATAATCCATGAGTTCCCATTACTGGTAGAGGAACAGGGCTCTAAATCACAGACATGTAAATCTTACTGGAATTCTGCCATATTCCCAGCCTAAGATAACAAACAGGTTTTTCATATACATTTTTTAAAACTCCTAAGATCCTAGAGCATTAGTGTTCCCCAGTTTGAAAACCAAAATTCTAGATATGATTGTTGTGATTATTAAGACTGATGGAATTACTATAGACTCACAAATTCTCATTCTCAGGGCAAACAGAACAGTACTAAATACAGTCTGCTTCCAAGAGGAATATCAGATCATTCATTCATTCAGCGAGTATTTGAGTTCCTACTGTGCTAGGTGCTGAAATCAAAACTTCCCAATGGACATTTAACCACTCAACTCCTCTATCACTAGACTTAATACTTTACCTAACTGGGAACTATAAAGTACACTCCTTTCTCAGTGGGAGAGGTTAAAAGCAATGGATCTTCTTGTGTAAAAGAAGTAAAAATCTGGCAGATATATTGGACTCTGGAGGACCATAAGAATGATAGGGGGCCTTTGGACCACAGACTTGAATCGCAGTCAGATGAACCTAAATCCCTCAACTGGGTAAATGAGCACATGTAGTTTGCATTTGCGTTATAGGAAAGTTCAATGATGTGTTAATGTAACTCTGAACTTAACCACATTATTATCCCCAAAAGAAAACAATTTCAGAATCTCTCAGTTGAGGGGAGCACAACAGTTCCCATTCCAACCCTTACCTGAACAAGACTATGTGTAATACAACATATGTGATAAGGGGTCATTCAGCCTTAGATTGAAAATTTCCAAGGAAGCAGCACATTATGTTTATGGATACCCCTAATTGCTAGAAAATTTTTTCTTACCACTAACATAAATTGGCTCTTTACAATCTTCATTCATTGCTAGATTTGGAGTCAGAAAAGACTTGAGTTCAAACTCCATCTCTTACATTTACTAGCTCTGTGACCCCAGGCAACTCATAAACTTCATTGGCCCTCAATTGCCTCATCTATAAAATGAGAGGATTGATGAACTCAATGACCTCTAAGGTTCCTTCGGTTCTAAATTTATGATTCTATTGTTCCAATACAACAGAACATGTAGGCATTTCCCTGTGTGGCAAAATTCCTCCCCTTTTATCTTGATGTTATAACATAATCTCTCAATTCATTAGTTACGTTATACAATAAAACTAAAAAGAATAATTTTTAAAGATTCCTTTGACTCATTTTCCAAGATGTGTTCAAAATTCTGACTACTTAAAATAATATTTAGAAGTGTTAAAATGTTGGAGAAAGACAATTCCCATAAATGTGTTATACTTTCATTTCATCTAATCATACAGTCCAGTCAAGAATTATTTACTAAAAACACAATATCCTGGTTATACAAACATAATATGATCTCTCTAGCATCTCCTAGGACAGTTTTTCTGGCTTGATACATTTCCTAGAAATGGAGTATAGGAAATTTGAGCTTGAATATTAGTTTAGGAAAAGAACCTAGTCAATCAGGCCTATATACACATACACTTTTCTAATATCTGGACAATATTCAAGGCATAGGGAGAAAGCACATATTACATTTCAATGTGAGAGTGACTTTGGAATTATTGTTATGTATCCCCTGAAGCTTTCTTTCCAGATACCAAATCCTTGACTGAAGACATTCTCACTGTAAACAATACAACATGTAAACTAGAAAATTACAGATCAGTTAATCTATCCATTCACAGGGTACTGAGAAAACACTTTCACTTCAGTGCTATGCATTTATTGTTGTATCTTTGTTAGAGATGAAAAAAAAAATTACTCTTTAAGACCAAAGGTTTACTTAGGCACAGAGTGGATGAATATATTTACCTCAAAGGTGAGTAAACTCCTATCAACAATAATCCAAGAAAAAAGACCCCAATAGCAGCATTCATTCAGAGAATTTGTATCATTACCTCTTCTCAATTCACAAGAGTGGAAGTTATTTTTGTATATGAACAAATTCCAAATGGTCTTGTGTGTGTGAGTGTGTGTATACTGTGTTTATCCCATGGAGACATTTTTATAAAGTATATAATTCTTAAAACTTGGAACACACATGATTATGTAAACCATTGACTGTTTGGGAGAAGCCCTCAGCATGGTTTCTGTGGATAAAACTTATACTAACTCAATTTACATAGACCATAAAAATAGTACCTAGGACCACACAGTTATGCATCAAAGCATGACAACTGGAAATAACTTCACTTTGCTCTGAAGGAATATAATGATTGTCCTAATCTAATATACTTCGTTGTGAATCTGTTCCAGTTAGTTTTATTGGCTTTAATTCTCCTGGGGTTTCCTTGCTGCATTGTAATGAATCTCCCCATTCTCATGTGGCTGTGCCTAAAGATGAGAACATGTATGGAAAGCACTTGGCAAACCTTAAAGGGCTCTTACAACGTCAGCTGCTATTTTGTTTTTATTCTAGGACAAAACTATAAATTGTGGGGAGGGTTTCTACAGTTCTCCATTAAGTACCTGCCAAACAAGGCATGTGGTTTTACTTTTAGGATTAAACTTATCAGATGGTACTGAAAAAACCAAATTAGGGTTCCTGAGCAGCTTGACTTATAAAAGCTACTTCCTGAAATTCACTATGACCACCAACTCCATGATTCTTAACTGTAGCTTCTGCCCAAACTTGGACGTGGGAGGAGGAGGAGACGCAGAAGGAGCTGGATGCCTCCTGCCTTCTAAGGTATTTCAGGTATCCTGCAACATCCATGACATTCATTCTGTTTTCACAGCAGTCCAGTGAAGAAGCCAGCAGAGTCATGCATGCAGGCTTGTCCAACCATATGAGGGCTCCTTGACACAGGGCCCATGTGTTCACTTGGCAACTTCCTCTGAGTTTTAGAGGCACAGCCACACACTCCAGGCTGGTTAGAATCCTCTCTGTCCTTCTGAACATAAGCCAGAAAGAGACTGGAGAGATGGAGATGTGGGAGTATGGAGAGGAAAGGCTAAGAAACTTCTTTCTGTGAATAGCTCATATTCAAGACACAAGAGAAGCACACCACTTTAAATATGGATTCCATTATATTCATTAAGTGTATGAAGATACTTTGGTCATTCAGGTACATTGAGTCTCATTGTTCCTAGAAAGAAGGAATATCAGGGCAGATCTTGACTGTTCCTTGATAACAAATACTTATTCCTGGGCACGTTTCTTCATGGAAAAGATGTGAATGTTCAAGTGTTGACTTAATTGTCTCCCCTAGAAGACATGGAAAGAAATGGGAAAAAATAAGTTAGAGAATATTACTTGATTTCCTTTTCCAGCTATAAAACAGTAGTGATAACCCTAGATCAACAAAGAAAAAAGATTATTCTTCAGGGGAAGTAGAGTGCAGAGAAAAGAACATTGGATTTAGAGACAAAGTGCCTTGTTCAAATCCTGGCTCTGCCACTACCTGTGTGACCCTGGGCAAGTCACTTCATTTCTGGACATCAGTTTCCTTGTTTGTAAAATCATAGAACTGAACTACATGACCTTTGAGGTCCCCTCTAGTTCAAAATCTATGATTCTTTCTCTCATCATTTTGTTTCACACTGAAGTATCCCTTCATTGCTTCCAAGATACCATAACAATAGCTCTATCACCTATACAAAGAGAGATGAAGTCTAAGGTCATACCCAGTTTTGTACACTTAGGAAAAATGGCTTTTATGTAGACAGAAGATCTTAATTTCTATTTTGGATTACTTATGTGACTTATGTTCATGTATTTCAACATGCTGACATAAGGATCATCATGGTATAGTGTGGGTAGAGCATTGGACCTAGAGTCAGGAAGACCTGGGTTCAAATTCCATCTTAGACCCTTAATTGCTATGTGAAATTACATAGATAATTTGACCTCCCAGTACCATCTGTAGAAGGAAGAGTTCGGATTCAACAGCCTCCAAGGTCTCTTCAAATTCCAAATCTTTTAGTCTTATGACCACTGTTTGGCATTTCACATATCCAGAGCATTAAAAAAAATGTCACATAACAATTTAGGAGTTATGCTCTTAATTTTTAGGTTACCTTGAGCAATATTTGCCCATTAATTATGAAATTCTTAAAGGCAGGGACTATCTTTTGCCTCTTATGCTTAGCACAGTGCCTGGCATATAGTAGGCTCTTAATAAATGTTTCTTGATTGATTGATTGATTGATTGATTGGAAGACTTGATTTTTTTTAATCTTTATTTTTTTCTCTGAAGATCTTAATAAGACCTGTAAATAATTGCTTTTATTGCACATAAATGATCTCTCCCTGGGATGAACTCGCATATTTATGTCCTAAACAATTCATATGCTAAAAGGAATAATTCAAGAAATTTTTTTTAATCCCTTAGTTAATAACATCTCACACACTATGGCCCATGTGTGCGTCTATGTACACACTTAATACATTTGTATAGCACTTTAAGGTTTGCAAAGCACTATACATATACGATCTCTTTTAATCCTTATAACAACCCTGGGAGGTAGAGCCTGTGATGATCTACATTTTAAAACTGCACCAATGATAGCCATACAGCTGGTAAGTGTCTTCGGCAGGATTTGAACTCCAGTCATCCTAACTCCAAGTCCGACGTGCTGTCTACTTTACCACCTACCTGCTTCATAAGAGGAGGCAGTATGACCTTAGGGAAATTAGATGGAGTCTTGAAGCTATTCAGGGATGGAACAAGGGAAGAGAGGCAGAACAAAATGGAGTCTTCTTTTTCTCCTCTCTTCCCTTCCCCTCACTTCTGTGGATTGCAAGATGGAAACAAGGCAGCGCAAGCAGCAGCATTTAGAGAGGGGGAAGGAGCTAATAACTGCCTAAGGCAGGATTTGAATTTGGGTTTTCCTGACTGCAGGGTCAGCACTCTATTACTATTACTTTTAATTTGCTATTGTAAGGAAAGAAGACAAACAAAAAAAAGATGAGATATTTACCACACACACTCCATAGTGCACATGGGCCATTGTGGTTAACGCAGTGAAAGCCATGAACACAGATTCCTCCAGTCTCCCCAGAAGCCCCGTTACAGCTGCGAAGACCACCAAGGCCAATGGAAACAAGAGGTAGTGGAATGACTCAGATCTGGTGTTGCTCATTTGGCAGACAATCACTCTGCACTGTTGCAATAAGAGAAAACAATCCCATTTTAAAGTTAGATGGGGGAGCCAAAGTTGTCTAAAGGAAGCATGTTAAAAGTTAATGTTATCTATTAGGTTTCCTGCTATTCCTGCCCAACTCTCTCCCAGGCTTCCTACTCCCTAAACACTCACCTTCCTATTTCTGAGGACTAGATCCAAGGGTGAAGTTTAATGGGAAATGTCTCTTTTCCTTCTATGTTGGCAGAGAGAAAAAATATGTATGTGAGGTGCCTAGCAAGCAGGATGAATGGATTTTATTGTTTTCCCCCTTTTCTCCTTCTAAACAGCCTCCTCTCCCCCTTTTGAATTTATTTCTGAAATTTTGCCACTATTCCTGTTTATTCAGACTTTTAAAAAGCACAGACAAATGACAAGTGATAAGCTCCTGCTTGGTGCTAATCCAGGAAAGCTTTGTCAAAGCAATACTTCAAGAATGACTAGCCAATTGGGTCTAGACCAGTCAGAATAAGTGAGATTGCTGTTGTTCAGTCATTTCAGTTCTGTCTGACTCTTTGTGACCCTATTTGGGGTTCTTGGCAAAGATACTGGGTTTATTTGCCATTTCCTCCTCGAGCTCATTTTACAGATAAGGAAGTCAGGCAAACAGGGCTAAGTGCCTTGCCCAGTGTCACAGAGCTAGTAAGTATCTGAGGTCAGATTTGAACTCAGGAAGATGAGTCTTCCTGATTCCTGGTCCGCCACTATATCCACTCACTGTACTACCCACCAGTAATACTATTTACAACAACCTCCTTTTCACCTAAGTAGCAGGACTTCTTGTTGAACTTAATATTGAACCTTCTCCTTACCAGTGATGCTATCTCCAATGTATTGAACATTCACCAAACCCCCAGATCCTACAAGGTGCAGAAAGCACCAGCCTCACAAAGAGTGAGGACCCCCTATACACTCAGGGGAAAGGAGACTGGCTGGAAACACAGTGGCTGTAGTGGTCACACAAAGCCAATTTTCTGAAAGCAGTCCCAGACCACAAAGAAGACTGGACTGAGGTGTATATTAAGCCCAACTGTAGATCTAAGAAGATGCAAGCAATTCAGAATTCTAAGCATTTGACACCTGGAGGAAACAAGAAGAGAAGGGGTCAAATGATCTAGTCTAGTTTCATTTTTTTTTCTTGCCTCCATAATAAAAATTTTAACATTTAACTTGAAACTTAAAAAAAAATCTTATCAATTTAGAGTAGAAAGGGAACCAATAGTCTATTCCCCTCATTTTACAGATGAGGAAACTGAGGCACAAGGAGGTTAAATTACTTGTGCCTCCTACCCCTACTTAGGGAGGGGAGGGGCCCTGTGTTTGGGCAGATGTAATCTTGGGATGACCTCTCCCTAATGAGATAGTGACCAGGGAAGCCAGCAGCTTTTGACCCTATACTCACTAGTTTGGCCTCTTTCCACCAAATGAAAGTCATGTAAAACCCCATCACAAATGGTGGCTAGTGAGTAAACCCATTTATCCAAGCAAATAGTGAGCAGAAATTGGAGAAGTTACACAGATTAGAACAAGGTTGAGGAACGTGTGGCCTTGGGGCCTTTGACATTCAGTCAAAGGGTCACACTTGAGGACCTGGAAGGCCACAAGTAGCCTTGAGGCCGTACGTTCCCCACCCCTGGATTAGAATATACCAGAAAATACACAAGAATGAATGAACTCTTTAGACGGGCACAAGAGACGAGATCTTGGTCCAACCAAGAGAGAAGCCCCAATGTCACCCAAGGGGAAACTCCAGAGTCTCAGGGAGCCAAGCTAGAAATCAGGTATGTGTTAAAGACCTAACTTCACCTATATCTCTGCTTTCCAAAATCTACCTCTATCTCTCAATCCATGGAGAATGCCTCTTCTCCAATCTGAAATCCCATTCTCCAGGCAGCATGCAGCACAGGACTGCCCCTTCTCCACCCATCTTGATGGGAATCAGGTTACAATCACACAAGTAGAATGGTGCAATGGAAAAAATGCTTGAATAAAATGACCTAGATTCAAATCCTAGCTCTGTACTTATTGCTAGATGACCTTGGTCACCCTTGTCTCTTACAGTCTTTTTTTCCTTCCTTTGTAAAAAGGAAAGAGTTGTACTTGATGGCTTACAGGTTCTTAATTCCAGTCTTAAATCTATGATCCTAGGATCATATAGGTGGTAAGAAACAGAGCTGTCAATTGAACACAGATCTTTTGACTCTAGATTCAGTGTTCACTCCACTACATCACATTGCTTCTCAAAAAAGCCCTTTCCTCACAAACAACCCTGCATTAGTACTTCCTGAAAGATCTGAGCATAGTGGCCCATTGCTTCTAAACCAGGGGTGGGGACCCTGCAGCCTCGAGGCCACATGTGGTCCTCTAGGTCCTCAAGTGTGGCCCTTTGACTGAATTCAAACTTCACAAAACGAATACCCTTAATAAAATGATGTTAAACTGTGAGGTTTGGATTCAGTCAAAGGGCCACACTTGAGGACCTAGAGGGCCATATGTGGCCTTGAGGCTGCAGGGTCCCCACCCCTGTTCTAAATCCTGCCATGGGGAAGGCTGATGCTAATGAATCACCTGAGTTCAGGAATTCTGAGCTTTGGTAAAGCTACAGTTGATCAAATGACTTTTTGCACTGAATCTGAGTTTGTTATATTGTACCAATATAACAATATAACAAACCCTGGGCATGGAGGTCCACCAGGCTGCCTAAGAAAGGACAAATCAACCTAGGTTGGAAAACAGGCAAATCTGTGTTTCTGCATTGATCAGGCAGTGGGATCAGATCCATGAGCTGCCACTGCACTGAAAGCCTGGATGAGGGAGCTGGGAGACCCAGTTTCAGAAAAAAGGGGAGGGGGAGAGAGATGTATTTCCTGATGGACGACATCTACGTTTTGGCTTCTAGAATTGGGATGTTGAGAAGAAAGGTAGAGAAAAAGGCTAATCCATCTGAAAGCCTTGTAGCCAGAGGAAACAACTATATCCTTAAAGACAATTAGTTCAAGCTATGCCCTCATATTCAGTGAGGCAAAAGGAAAGAAACCTAGGACGTGCTTCTAGAATCCATGAAAGTCACATAAATACATGGTACACAAATAAAATTATGAATAATAAGTGTCTGTGATAACTCTTAATACCATGTTCTTAATTACCCCCAAAGAACCAGTCAAAGGGTAATGAGCTTATAGTAATGGGACCTGAGTTCTTCGAAAGTCATTTAGCCTCTCTAGGACAGTTCCCTCATCTGTAAAATGAAAGGTTTGGTCTAGATTACTCTTCTACCTCTAGATTCATAAAATGGAGCACATAAACAATCAATTATTAATCATTCAAGGGATGAATAACCATGTAGGTTATTCAAGTCCTTTGCTTTTTTTCCTCTCCAGTTACCTGACTTTCAACAACCTGTTTTGCTATTGATTCGCAACTGTGATAAAAGATTAAGGAGAATAATGAAATTGAAGCCAGTAATTCTTATGAAGCTTGGTAGTTGTCTATGAATATGTTTTATCCATGCCAACCCTGCCCACCATCAGTACAGACAGATAGCTGAGTACTAACTGGGTACCGTAAGCAGAAATAATTACAACTTACTGAAGACATAGCAGTGAAGAAAAAAATGGATGACAATGTGATTCTTTGTAGTATAGAAATTAATTTTTTTAAAAAAATTTAGACAAGTATCATCTAATGTGTTTCCTAGTCACCTACTTTGGAAGGTTAATTTTGGAAATGCTGAGAAAAGTCCATTACTTTGGCAAGAAAAAAAAAGTTATTGGTGACTTTTATAACAACAGTTTTAGTTGAATGGTGAATCTAGGAGTCAAACTGTAGGAAGCCAAGAAGGGAGTGGGTTAATAGGAATAAATATAATTTCCTATATCAGAATTTAAAAAATCAACCTCACAAATAAAAGACAGGGAAGTCTGGTTCCATATCAGTTCAACTGAAAAAAGATCTGGAGTACTATAATGGCACACAAGTTTCATTATGAGTCAATTGCATGACACGGCAACCAAAAAAAGCTAATGCAATCTTTAAATTAATCTTAATCTCACTGGCCCTGGAGTCAGGAGGACCTGAGTTCAAATCTGGTCTACAACCACACACTTGATACTTACTAGCTGTACGACTGACTCTGGGCAAATCACTTAACCCCAATTGCCTCCCCCCAAAAAATTAATCTAAATCAAGCTAAGTTTGGAAGACCATCTAGTAAAACGGAGATGATGATACTATTGTGCTCTTTCCTTATGACTGCCGAAGTACTGTGTTGAGTTCTGGGTGTCACAGTCTAGAGAGTCTATTGGTAAAATGAAGAGCAGCTGGAGGAGAGGGAATACATGAAGTTGAAGGGCCTCAAAATCATACCACAGGAGGACGAGTTGAAGGAAATGGGATAGATTAGTATGGGAAAGAGAAGTCTAAGGAGGGGAGCATGTTAGAAACTCCAAGTATTGGAAGAACTGTCACCTGGAGGAGAGATAAGCCTTGTTTTGTTCAGTACACAGGGCATAACTAGGATGAATAGGTCTGAGTTGCAAAGATACAGATTAGACTTTACTTAAAGGAAATATTTCTAAAAATAGAGTTTTACAAAAATGGAAAGGGCTGCCTCAAGTGGTAATAAGTTTCCCCTCACTAAAGGTCTTCAAGGTTCTGGATACAGTTAGAAAGGATTCTTGTTCACACACAGGTTCCGTAAGTTGGCCCCCAGGGTCCCTTCCAACTCAGATATTCCATAATTATGTTTGATTCTGGGAAAGGGAAGGAAAAAAGGAAGGGAGGGGGAACTTATTAGGCACTTAATGTGTGCCATGCATTATGCTAAGCACTTTACAAATAGTACATTTGATCCTCACAACAGCCCTGTGAGGCAGGTGCTATTAATATACCCATTTTATAGTTGAGGAAACTGAGGTAGGAAGAGAATAAGAGACTTGTAAATAGTAGCTAGAAAGTACATAAGAACCATGAAAATGGACTTCATAAAAAGGGAGATCTGAGCCTATTTAACGCATAAAAAATGGAGTCTGTAGAGGGGGGTGATGATTGTGGTTATAAGGAATTAACATCTCAGCTACTGCTAACCGTAACAGGAGGTCCAAAGTTTTGTGTTTTTTCCCTTTAAGATATCAAAAAAAAAGAGTGATTTAAGGTAAATTTTAACTTATCTATAATTCTCAAACTATGAAAAGAGAATATTCATGCTAAAGCAACTCATGTGCCATTACTTGCTACTGGGTAAAAATAATGAAACTCCGAGAGTATAAGGATTTCAAGGAGAAAAAAATTGCCATGACAACATACCCTCGGCCTACACAGGAAATATAAATAGGAACAGCCAGCCAGAAGCAGAAAATTAAAGGAAAATGTGACTTTTTCTAATTTGGAAATGTGATTTCAGCTACCATATTTTAATTCATTTAACTCAAACATGAGAGCAGGCAAAAATGCTATTTACCCCCTGGTCCAAGAAGGCAGGGAGAATGGTGATACCCAGGTCAGAAACTGAAGAGTTGGGAAATAGATAATTTGGGAACAGTGGGTTCCATAGCATATTTAAAAAAGAAATGAAAACAAACAGATGGTAATTTATTAAATGAAAACTCCTACTTTTTCCAATAAGGATGCCCTTGGCCCTTATCAACTTATTTTCAAAATGTTTGCCTAGTTTCACAAATAGAAGCTTTTGTCCCTAACACCATAAAAAAAATGATGAAATGGCAATAATAAGAGCTAACATTTATATAGCATTTTACAAATACTGTTTCATTTTATTCTCTCAACAATCCTGGGAGGTAGGTATTAGTATTATCTCCATATTTCAGATGAGGAAACTGAGGCAGAAAGACTTGCTCAGGGTCACACAGCTAGTAAGTATCTAAAGCTGTATTTGAACTCAGGTCTTCCTGACTCCAACTCTGGCACTCCATTCTCTGCACCTATAGTTACAGGATTTGAATCCCCTCTCTGCTACTTAAAAGCTATGTAGTTTTGGCCAGGTGGTTAGCCTCTTCGGGCCTCAGTTTCTTCCTCATACATAAAGTAAGGGTTTGGACTAGATGATGCCTCTCTCAGGTCTAAATCAATCCTTATGATGCATGTACACTAAGCCCAGTATATGGCAGGCTATATGATACAGTCAACATTTAACATTCGCCCTTGCAACTTCAAGCATTTGCCTGATTTTATTAGTAACTTCATTTCACTTTCATGTTGATAAATGCGCACATTCACAGCAGAAAAAAGATGAGAGGTGCAAGGGACAAGTTTGCAGAGTGGATGGCATCCTACTAGACACTTCAATGGTCTTGTTCACCCTACCAATGTAAAGAGCTCTCCATGTATTAGCTGCCTATTTTCATTGTTTGCCTTGTGTTGCAATTGTGTTGCAATTATGCTCCCACAATGCAGTGCAAATGTTTTGGGCTGTAAACCCAAACATGCAAAGTCAGTGATGCAGCTTAGAGAAAAAAAAAAGTGTTAGATAACCTTTATGCTGGTATGTCTGCACCTGCCGTCAGCCAAATCGACCAGTTGGCTAGAGGCATAGAGGCAGCAAGATCATAGATCTCAGTCTCAAGGTTAAATGTCACCTCATCTCTACTATGCTCCCATAATCCAAGACCCTTAAGCATCTCAAACAGGCCACGAGGCAGACATCACTGATGGATTAGTTTAAGCTGGTGCATCCTTCTCCATCTTTATCGCCAACCAGCAGCTGTGAAGGATTGAGTGTCAAAGGTGATATTGAGACCTAACTAGTCTGGGCATCTTCTGACAGCAGGGACTGAAGTCCCTGCAACCTCTCCCTTGGTTTTCAGAGGGTGGCCAAAGTAGAAAGGTTTACAGCAGTATAGTATACAGTACAACACCCTCACATTGCCATCTGACATAGTGGAAGGTTTGATTCAGGTTTAAAATGTTCTAGTTTTAAGAATTTTATTTACTATCCAGTATTTATGGTACTGTAGATTTCATGTGTTATGAAAAGTGAATATTGTCCATAATCAGTGTTTTGTTTTGTTTTTATTGAAATGTTAGCATAAAAGGTCACAGAAATCTAGGGAATGACTAGCAAGAAAAATGTTTTTGCATGTTACCAATTTTAATTTTCTTTTGTATACTTTTTATGGGTTATTTCATGGTTACTGTGTTAAGAAAAGTGCATATTTTCAGAATTAATGTTTTGTTATAAAGAAGTACATGAAGAAAAGTATATTTTCAGCATTCTCTAGTGAAAGATTATAGTTTTGGGTGGTCACGGGAATCTAACCCCATATTTCCCATAGGTTTAATGTATTAACATTTGCATTTTTTACTTCCGTGCACATTTTCTAGGAACATTACCCTCATGAAAGTTGAGGATTGACTGCATATTAAAATTCATATTAGGCAGTGAGGTATTAATAGATCCTTAACTTTAGGAGTTAAAAGTTGTAAGAGACCAAATTTCCCTACCTTTTTCTCCAACTTTTCTATTACTACAACATCTACTGGTTCCTTCTAAAAGATTTACAATTTCACTCATTTAACAATAGTTTTCACTGAAGAGGGTAGAAAGAAGTAGAGTAACCAGTATTCCTATTTCTCTAGCTATACCCTAGGATCTGTTGGGAGTTTGACAGGCCATAGCCCAAACACTAAGCATCTATAAATTCCAAAAAATCTGGGGGTTGGGGTATTAGAAAACCAAAGACCTGGTCCTTTGCTCCAATGTGTGCCTTCCATTTAATTCTACATCAGGAAATTCATAACCGCAAACATTCCTTCTTATGGAAAAAAATGCTAGATCAATATATTCCCCCAATAGTGCCACAGTTCCTTTTCATGTAGGTTAAAGTGTATTTTCTTTTCTCCTCGATGATAAACCACAGAGCTGATCTCTGTTGGTAGTAAGTGACAAAATCAAAGTCCAAAAAGAAAATCATCTATTAAATGAAAACTTCTAGATAACTTTCCCCAGCAAGGATGCCCTTGTCTCTTGTGTCAGACAGGCAAAAGAAAATTCAAGGAAAGCATGCCATTTTGCTAACACTTGACTCCTCTGCACATACTCTTTAAACAGCAATACTGGCCAGCTTGCTGTTCCTCATACACGCCACTCCATCTACCAATGCCATGCTTTGCATTAGCTGTGCCCCCTACCTAGAATGCTCTCCTTTCTCCTAGCTTTCCTGCCCTTCTTCAAGACTCAGCTCAAATCCTACCTTCTATAGGAGGCATTTCCTAGCCTCCCCTGCTGCTAATGCCTTCCCTGAGATTACCTTCCATTTACACTGTATATCTTTTGTAAGTATATCATGCTTCACATATTTAATATTACATATTTACATATGTTGTCTCTTCCAATTCCAATCCCTTCTTGAAAGCAGGGACTGTTTCTTTTTTTTTTGTTTGTTTGTTTTTTAATTCCTAGTACTTGGCACATAGTAAGCACTTAATAAATGCTTGTTGACAATAACCATTTTAAAGTAATAAGCCAATATGTCGGCATCACCAAATTCAGAGTCTGTCCCACCAAATCCTCTACACCGAGTCATGTGAACATACCCCAAAAGGAGCCATTTGATTTAACTTCAGCATCTGGGCACCTCAGGTCTAAGAATCATCTCTGGAGAAACCGGTCTACTTTTTGGGCAGCAAAGTGGTACAGTGGATAGAGCACCAAGCCTGGAGTCAGGAATTTGTGCTCGTGGTTCAGTCGTTTTTTCAGCCATGTCTGACTCTTTGTGACCCCATTTGGGGTTTTCTTGGCAAAGATGCTGGAGTGGTTTGCCATTTCCCTCTACAGATAATTTTACAGATGAATAAACTGAGGCAAACAGGGTTAAGTAACTTGACCAGGGTCACACAGCTAGTATGCTAAGGACAACCTGAGGTCAGTCCAACATCAGACACTTACTAGCTGTGTGACCCTGAGCAAGTCATTTAACCTGTTTGCCTTAATTTCCTCATTTGTAAAATGGAAATGATAATAGCACCATTAAATGAGACGATAATTGTAAAGTGCTTAGCCCAGTCTCTAGTACAAGGTAAGTGCTCTACAAATGTTAGTTGTTATTATTAATTATTATTATTATTATTATTATTATTTTACTACTTAAGCAAAATTATGAAGGTTGAGAAGAAAATCCAGAAGGCCTAAACCTAAACCATCCCTTTGTCTCCAGGCAGGACCTGAATTAATGCCATTTCAAAATGATTATAGCTATCTAATGCCTAAGGCACACAGTGCCCCATTTAGACAAAAGCAAGACTGCTTAGAGAATTGTGAAGGTCATTTTGGATAAGTGCTCTCTCACCCAACTACGCAAGTGTGAATCTTTTGGATACTTACAGCAACGCTGGAGAAGGCAACACCAACCATAAATAAAAATAATCTGGGCTGCTTGATTAATATATTACATGGAGATAAAGCCACCCAAACAGTCAGGAGGGAAAACAGGAGGGCAGGAGACACTAAAGGCAGCAAAGCTTCATACAAAGAATCCTGCTTCAGTGTCTTCCTCTGGTACGCCCTACAACGCAGAGAAATAAAAACGCCGGTTTTAATATTAGAGCACAGGCCTAGAGTTAGAAAAACAGACTGAGCATGAGGAGACCTGAATTCTGAGCTCTGTTACTAATGAGCTTGTGACCCTTCACAAGTCATTTAGACTCTCTGAACCTTATCTGAAAAACGAGGTTAATCCAATATTCTGCTTAATAGGGAGTTTTGTGATTGTCACATATGGATTGTCAAATGTAAGTAATTAGAATAGAATAACATAGAAAAATATATAAGCACAGAACTTTGATCTGCAAGAAACCTTAAAGAATATTTAGTTCAATACCTTGTTTTACAAATGAGGAAACTGAGGCCCAGAGAAGCTGACTTGCCCAAAGTATTAGTAATTAACTAGCTGTGTCATGTCAAACCTTTATGTCTATGTCATTTACCGATTTTGAGCTTATCTTGGTATACAATGTGAGATGTTAGTCTCTACCTCATTTCTGCTAGAATGCTTTCCAGTTTTCCAACAGTTTTTGGTCAAATAGTGTGGGTTCTTATACCAGTAGCTGAGATCTTTGGATTTGTCAAATTGTACTTCCTTGCTTCTCTACATTGTGTACCTAATCTGCTTCACTGATCAACCTTTTTGTTTTTTAACCAATACCAAATTCTTTTTGTTCATTCATATTTATTTTATTTGTAATTTATGGGATAAAACAAGCATTTTCATAGCATAGAAAAATAAAAAAATGATTGCACATGAAACTGAAAATTATGTACAAATTGGTATTCCATTTATACATATATAATAAATTTTTATATATGTATATGTATATATATAAAGTGTATATATAATAATTTTTTTTTTTTTCTCCCCCCCATGGCTGCCATTAGACACAAATAGGTGTGTATGTGTATACATATATATACACACATACATACATACATACATACACACACATACATATACACAAACATATATACATATATATTTATTCCATACATACTTCTCTATTTATCAGTTCTTTCTCTGGGTGCAGATAGCATCTTTCTTCATATGTCCTTTGTAGTTAATTTGGGTACTTCTAATAGTTAAAATGATTTATTCACTCATTCTTAAAACAATATTGCTGTTACTGTATACAATATTTTATTGGTTCTGCTCATTTCAGTCTTTGTTATTTCATGCAAGTCTTTCCATGTTTTTCTAAGATCAATGAGCTCATCATTTCTTATAGCACAGTAGTATTCCATCATAATCATATACCACAACTTGTTCAATTTGTACCAGATTCTTTTGATGATTACTGCTTTGCAGCATAGTTTGAGATCTGGTAGTGTTGGGCCCCTTTCCTTCTCACTTTTTTTCATTATGTCCTTTGAGATCATTTTTTGCTCTAATCTCTGGTAATTTGATTGTTATGGCACTGAATAATTAAAGTAGAATTATAGTTTTTATTATACTTGCTTAGCCTACCCATGAGCAATTAATAGTTCTTCAATTATTTTAATCTGTCTTTATTTGTTCAGTGTTTTATAGAGTATTCATATAGTTACTATGTGTCTAGGCAGGTAGACTTCCAAATATTTTATACTTTCTGCAGTTATTATAAAGGTATTTCTCTTTCTATGTCTTCCTGTTGGCTTTTGTTAGCAATATGCAGAAATGTTGGTGATTTACATGGTTTTATTTTATATCCTGCAAGTATGCTGAAATTGTTAATTGTTTCAATTAGTTTTTTAGTTGATTCTCTTGGGTTCTCTAAACCATTATATCATTCACAAAAAAAAAAAGTGGTAATTTTGTCTATTTGCCTATGCTTATTCCTTCAATTTGTCTTCCTTGTCTTATTGCTAACAGCTAGCATTTCTAGCACTGGTGATAATGGGCATCCTTGCTTTATTTCTGATTTTATTGGGAAAGCCTCTTATTTATTCCCATTATTACAGATAATGCTTGATCTTGGTTTTAGATACATTTATGTTGTGGTTGTGATTTGCCCTTCATTCTCAAAGAGGACTATGACATCAGGGAGATGACATGATTTGCAGTTGAGTTTGATTTGAGGGAAGGACGGCTGTGCAAAGTCACCAGCCTCACTTTCTCCTCCAGAGCCATCTAGGTCCAGTGACCAGATATCAATCAGGATGACTGGAGATGGCCCAGGATGCAATGGGAGACCCAGATTTATGTTATCATATTAAGGAAAGAGACATCTATTCCTATGTTTTCCTGTGTTTTTAAAAGGAAAGGATGCTGTATCTTGTCTGAAGTTTTTTTTTTTCCTACATTCTTTTTTGCATGCTCATTCTCCCAGCCTATTTCCTGACTTCAAACTTTATGTCAGGACCAGGCTTTGTGAACTTTTGGAGGGAATATCTGGACTTAGCTTTTGACATCTTGGATCCTCTTGTGGCTTTTCTGAGGGTATGAATGTTGTGTTATTCCAGTATCTCAGAGACAGCTCAGGCTGAGGGTTCACAAGCTTTCATTGCTCCCAGAGTAGTCTGATCCAGGGCAAAATCTGATCACGGCCATCCTCATCTGAGTCCTACAAATTCCTACTCTAGGTTGGGATCTGAGCAATACACCTGTGTTCCTGGCTCTGGTGCAGTTCCAGTGAACTATGAGCTCTTCAAATGCGGAGACTATGTTTTGCCTTTCCTTGTACCTCTAGCATATAGCACAGTATGTGGCACATGGTAAGCACTTAATAAATTGTTTACTGAGTATTTACTTGTGGTCTGCTGCTGGTCCTAGTTACCATGAGCTGGAAAGTTCTGATGGTTCAGAGTGACCTAACTGCAGGCTCTTTTTTGGTCTGAGATTCCTGCCCTGATTATGCCCCTGCAGGTTTCAGATTTGGCGGGGGGATAAAACTGAGACCCCACTCCACTTTTGGGGGCAGAGTAACACAACAGCTGCTTGTGTCTGAACTTGCCCTTTGCTCAGTACCCAGCCTAAGGCCTGGGACTTCTCCTTACTGGAATGCCAGCCTCAAGCACAGGCACCCTCCTCAGTTTATCCTGGATATGTGACCCAGAACTGGGCAATGAGCAATAGAACTACCAGCTGGTACCTGTTCTTTCATACTGCACAAGGTTGGGCCCCTTTGTGTGGCTCTGAGAACTCTTCCTGTAGTGGTCCACTTTTAGTAGCTGCACATGAATGTTCTGTGCAATGTTCTCCTGGTTAGACTGTCTCCAGTCTCCATAGATCTGTCCGTCTCTGATATACCAATCTAAGCTAGAAAGATGACCCACTATGATTTTTTTTCCCTTGGAATTCCAAAACAGGACTCATTCTTATGTATTTTCTAGGTCTTTGTGGAGAAATTCTGATGCGGAGCTAGGCCAGGGGTGGAGAACCTGAGGCCTTGAGGCCACATGTGGCCTTCTAGATTCTCAAGTGAGGCCCCTTGACTGAATCCAAACTTCACAGAACAAATCCTTTTATTAAGGGGATTTGTTTTGTGCAGCTTTAGTCAAAGGGATTTACTTGAGAACCTAGAGGGCCACAGGTGACCTCGAGGCCACAGGTTCCCCACCCCTGAGCTAGACTATCCTTCCTGCTGCTCATCAGTCTTGGCTCTGCCTCCTCAATTTGTCCATCAGTTTACACCTCCCCACAAAAACATATGTGCTGACACACATTAGCTTTCTTATTTTAAAATCACAACTCATATTTTACCCAAAACAGTATTACTGAGCTTGAGATTATCCATCTTATTCATCTGAGTAATTTTTGTATCAGGGAAGTTAAGTGGTGCAGTAAATAGAGTGGCCAACCTGGAGTCAGGAAGATCTGAGTTCAAATCCAGTCTCAGACACTTACTAGCTGTGTGACCCTGAGCAAGTCACTTAATCCTATTTGCCTTAGTTTCCTCATCTGTAAAATGAGCTGGATGAGGAAATGGCAAACCACTCCAGTATCTCTGCCAAGAAAACCCCAAATGGAATCACAAAGAGTCAGATGTGACTGAAACAAAATAACCTTTCTAAACTTTTGTATTGCTTTTAAAGCTCAAATCCTCAAATTTCAAAGAACCCTAAAGGCAATTCCACAAATTTTTAAAGCAATGGCCACATTCCTGGAAATAAGTGTCTAACTTTTGAAGGTGTCTATGCTGAAAGGAACAGCATTTAATTTAAATGTTTGTTGAAAAAAAAGTTGAAAATGTTGGGGAAAAAATGAGCTTCAAGACATCCTTCTTATTTCTCAATTTCTCAGAGCTAGTATTTCTTGAGAATATGAAGCCTGTCTGCAGTTTCATGAGATGCACATTTCAAGCATCTAGGATAATTTCTATTTTGTCTGCATTTTAAACCACTCCATGTGTACTGAAATATAGGGATTCAACAACAAAAATAAAGGCATAGAAAACAACCACACACACAGACACACACACAGACACACACACACAAAATAAGCTGTTAAGCTTGTACCGTGTTAACACGGAGAAACAAGTGGAATATTTTGAATCACTAGATAAAACAGTACTATTCATTAGTGATTTTAACAGATTCATTTTTACAAATGTATGTGAGGACATGCTAAAAATGAGGACTAAGTTTGATGACATGTAGCTATATATGACATATAAAGAGCAAATATGAAAATAAGTGACAAAATATAGCAATTTAAGGTTTGCAAAGTGCATTACAAACATTCTCTTCAGAGAGCCTCATAAGAGTCATGCAAGAGAGATATTATAGCTATTACTACACCCCTATTTAAGAGATGAGGAAAGTAGGACTCAGAGGTTAAATGACTTGTCCATCATCATATGTCTGACTAACAAAGAGGCAGAATTCAAACTCAGATCTCTTCCAATTCCAAATTTCACACTATTTCCACTTACACCACATGATCTCTCATGATGATCCACCTACCCCAATCTCAAAAAGAGGATCTCATGTCAAAGAACTGAACGTTGACAACAGGAGAACATCCATGAATAAAATGTCCAATTCTACTTCAATGAATGTCCAAATCTACTACACAAAAGGCCAGAATTCAATTCAAATAATATTGCTGAACACCCAAGCTTCATGTATAATGAACGCACTCAATTTGTTTAGGATATCAATCAGGACATAAGCTATTGTTTTTATCTGAGTGCCTACTATCTTTTAACATGAAAAGCACACTTACGTGTAGATGTTGTACAACGTCTGTGGGAGAGAAAGGAAAATGCTGCAGGCTGGAAAACAGACAGAAGATTTATGAATGGTCATTTATTATTAAGCTCCCATGAGAACAAGCCTGTACTGCAATGATAATAATGGAAACACGCTGCTATCTGACAAGGAAATTCAAGGGGGCTTCAATCCTACTTCCATTGCCAGCTTCATGAATGGCTCAAGTAAACCAGCATTGGAAATGGTTCCAGGAAACAAATGTTTTCAGTGCAATGATTTTTTAAATTTTTATTTTTCCTTGTGATGAACACACATGTCGAGAGTTGAAATTTCCCCCAAAAATATACATTGCTGTCAGATTTTGCATTCATTCAAGTTGAGGATCATTCTGAATGCTGAATTGATTCCAAACAATAATAATGATAACAACAACAATAAAGAGCTAGCATTTCTACAAAGTGCTTTACAAATGTTAGCTCATTTGATCCTCACAACAACCTTATGAGGTAGGTCCATTATTAAGGAAACTAAAGCTAACATGATGACTTGCCAAGGGCCATACAGCCAGTAAATATCTGAGGGAGGATTTGAACTCAGGTCTTCCTGACTCAAGTCCAATATTCTATACACCTTGCCATTTAGCTTCCTCTATGAATGATGGCTAAATTCATGCAAACACAGACAACTGTTATCAGCTGACAGCAGGCTAACTGCCAAATGATGAGCAAAATTTGAAAAATTGTTCTAAAAATAACTAACATTATTAGTTTTTATATTAATCCAGCACTTTGGGGTAGGTCTTCTTCAATAGATCTGAGATTTCATCCATGTGAAATCTCCCTTCATCCACAGCTTCTCATTCTGTGTTGTTCTTGTTCATTTTCCTTCATATATCCTCCACAGGGGATTTTACCCAATAAGCCAGAAACCTCCTTTGAGATCTTTTAAACATGCCATGGCTATCTATTCTCCTTCACTCTTAGTATACCACCACCTCCTATTCAGATCATACCTCCTCAATGAAGTATTACTTGCATGTAGGTCATCATTGGAAGGGTGACACAGTGAATAGAGCACTGGTTGTTGAGTCAAGAGGACTTGAGTTCAAATCCAGCCTCAGACACTTACTAGCTGTATGGCCCTGGGCAAGTTACTTAACCCTGTTCGCTCGCTTCCTCATCCAAAAAATGAGCTGGAGAAAGAAATGGCAAACCATCCCGGTATCTTTGCCAAGAAAATCCTAAATGGGGTCATGGAGAATTGGACACAACAAAAATAAAACATCATTGGAAATATACTGCAGCCTTTTTGTGCCACTGACCTAAGGGTCAACCATGCTTTTGATAGTTCAGGGATTGTGTGTCTTGTTTCAAGATTCACAGACATATAGCATCACCCAAAGAACATTTGTGTTTATTTAAAAAATTAAAAAGATAGGCTGTTGTGCCAGGATGCAGCTTGGGAGCATTAAAAGAACTGCATAATTTCCCAAGTGTAATCGCCCACTCTCTTCCTCTTATTTAATTCTGGGCTCAACTCACTGTCCATCTGCCTATGTACTGATGGACTAATTGGATGGACTTGCCTTCCAAGTGCACATCACGGAGTGGCCAATAAACATTTTTTTATACATTTAGCTTTCCCTAGATGGACTGTTAGGCTTAGCTCTTTTGAGTAATTAGGGATCATACTGAACAAGCCCTGTGCCATTTGGGTTTGATGTAATCCAGCACAATATTATCCACAAACAGGTAATATTGGTAGTGAAAGTATTATCCACATTTTACATAGGAGGATTGGAAGTTGAGAATAATGAAGCAGTCACAACAGGATCAACAATTCAGAAACCAGTCCATTATTCTGTGATCAGGACAGAAAAATTTTAATTAAATTAAAATTTAAGAATTAATTTTTTTAAAAAACACTGATATTAGGCTGGTTTTTAGCATCAAGAGAAGAAAACAAGAAAATCTGAAACCAAGTATACCATATAATTCTTTAAGTGGAAACGACTTTAGCCATTGTTTACTTTCAGCCTCTAATTTTACAAATGAAGAAACTGAGAATCAAAAAGGCCAATTGAATTACCCAGTATTATACAATGAATTAGTTTAAACCTGAATGTTTTGATAGTAATCCACAGTTCTTTCCACTTCACCACATTGCTTTAAATTTCTACCTAAAAATAACGGCCACATTTATGTTTTATATCTTTCCAGATAAGAAACTGGATGCATCATTAATCAAGGATTAATGTTTTTGCCTTGTAAAGTTGGAGGATATACTGATAATTGTACCCTTTTTTGGGTCCACACTGGCAAATGACAGAAAAACACTTAAGTCCAAATTTAACTGAGTTGAATGTGTGTGCCGTAGCAGCATTTTGCCTGTTAAATGAATTTGCATTGGATTAAAAAGCTCAGTCGACATTTCATTCCAAATCTTCCTGACAACACTTTGCCCTTAGGAACTGGACTTCATTAGGTGCAATAGAGATTCATTTGTTCCCTGTTCAGCTGATCTATCCATCAACCATGTGTTATGAAGATGAAGTGATGGAAATGAGAGATTTCCTGAAATAATAAAGTGATTTACATAGGGTAGAGGAAGACCTATTTTAATCTGCTTGATATGAAACTTTATCATTTGAGAGGACTTAGTGGATAGGAAAAAAATGGAAAGCAGAAGTATCATGAACTTGGAATGAATGGTACTAGAAGAAGCAGTTAGACCTCCACCTCCTGCTGGTTCTACCACAGGTTGCCGAAGGGAAATATTCACACAATCTGTATTTAGGCAATACAGTGTTCAAGTTTTTGACACGGATTTCTTTGTCAATATACTTACTTTATCCATCTTTCCTTTTCCTTTTCTGGAATGGAAAAACTCTCCCTAAAATAATGAGGCAGCTGAAAGACTTGAACTCCAAAGAGGGAACCTAAATATTCTCTTTTCTACTTGTATACATTGTCAAAATTACTGCTTGCTGGATTTTCTGAGTTTAATGAGCACTGCAGCCAAGCTATGTTTTCTATTAAAAAGAAGGGGTATTGAGACAGAAGTTCAATAAAATCTCAAGTAAAATATAGTCATTCTAACATCTGCATTAAATTAGAGGAGACACAAGACAAAACACTGACTCTTGAGGTTAAATCTAAATTTCCTGCTGCAGTTCTGAAGAGATTGAGACTTTAGATCAAAAAGCCAACAAAGAAAAGCATGAAACATCTCAGAGTAGAATTCAAAAGTTATTAAATGGCAACAGTTGGTTATTTCTTTGAAGCATCAGTTTAGTGAGCAATTATCCACTGACCACAAACAACAATGAGTAAGAACTCTGCACTGTGTAAAATTCGTATTCCAAGATGAGAGAGCCATACCTAAAGATCTGTGATTTTAAACTTTCTTAAGAATAGCTAGGTAGCTCGGTGGAGAAGGCACTGGACCTGAAGTAAGGAAGACCTAAGTTCAAATCCAGCTTTAAAAGCTTATTAGCTGTGTGACTCTGTGCAAGTCATTTAGCCTCAGTTTCCCCATCTGTAAAACAGGGATAATTTAACATCTGCCTACCAGAGATGCTGAGAGACTAAAATGAGATAGTATTTGTAAAGTGCAAACCTTAAGGCAGTATATAAATCCAAGTCTTTAATTATTATCGTATATGGTCTTGATAAGCTTTCTATACCTCTCCCCTAACATGCTCTTCTACCATTGTTGAGTTTCTCTCCTATGTCTTCCTAGAAAAAAGGATCTTTTTGGTTTCCACCTGGAGCTCATGGATCAAATATCATCAAAGGACTTCCCCTCCCACTGCCCAAGGAGAGACAGACAGACAGCCATTTTCTTCTCTTTCTCTCCTTCAGGACAAATTGTTTTTGTTCCAGTGATGTTTGAGTTTTCCAAGGGAGAAAAACAGCAAAAGAAGAAAATCAGCTTAAAAAAACAGAAGAAAATAAAAGTCAACCAAAAGAGAAAAGGGGGAAAATGAAAAAATTAAACCATTATTTTCCAAGCAACCAGAAGCAGTGACAGCTAGAAAAAGTAACAATACAAAATAATGTGACCCTTATAGCTGTAGCCTCCTGCTACATATACCTGTGTCCTCCCTGCATTTTCCATATATTTGGCACCAGCCAGAGAAGGAAGTACAGAGCCTCAAGCACAGCCTCAGGGTCTCTCACTGGAACTCTTGCAGAATTTTAATTTAGTTTCATTGTTGCCTTTGCTTTTCATATCACATTCATTTTCAAACTTTAGATTAAACCTACTCCATTGACCACTCAATTCTACATTGTTCAAATATGTGTGCACTCTTGGCATGAACAAAACAAGATATTGTGTATCTCCTACTAAAATGTACGTTCCTAAAGAATTGGAATCATGGCTTTTACCTCTAGTCTCTCTCTCTCTCTCTCTCTCTCTCTCTCTCTCTCTCTCTCTCGTCTATGATAGTTTCAACAAGTCATAGATGCTGCATAACCATTTTAAGGCCCTCAATTGATAATCATTTTTTTCCATATACTTATTTGTTTCTACAGGTTATATAACTAAGTGAGGGACTGTCTTTTGCCTTTCTTTTTATCACCAGTGCTTAGCACAATAGGCTTAATTAATAAATGCTCATTAATAGACTTAATAAAAGGGTGACCAAATGCAGAGAAAATCATGGCTATGGGGATTTGCAAATGGTACTTGGTCCTGCTAAGAAGATGGATCTTGGGGAAGGACCAATAGGAGGATTATCAGGGCACTCTACTGCCTCCACTTCCTGCTTTAAAAATTCATGGGAGGAGCAGCTAGATGGCTTAGTGGAGAGAGCACCGGCCCTGAAGTCAGGAGGACCTGAGTTCAAATTTGGCCTCAGACCAAACACTTGACACTTACTAGCTGTGTGACCCTGGGCAAGTCACTTAATCCCAATTGTCTAAATAAATAAATAAATAAATAGGTTTTAAGAATTCATGGGCATCTTTCTAGTGAGAAGTCCAGTCTTCCTATGTTAAAGACCTAGAGAGATATCCTGAAAACGTGCCTAGATCTCAAGGAGTATTCTAGAAATGGATGCAAAGGCTTTGGGTATTCCTTCCTGATTTAAAAAAAATTCAGTAAAGATTTCTAAGAGCTCACTATGGACCAAGCAGAGCCATGACTAGCATGTTCTGATGAGGTTGATTTTTTAAACTCGAGTGTAACTGACATTTTTCCCTCAGAATTTCCTTTTGTTAAGATTTAACCTAATGCTCCAGCCTCACAAGTTCTTTTTTAGATTCAGTCTATTATTCAGTGTGTTTGCTATCCCTCCTAACATTGAATCATCTGCAGATTTTATTTAATTGTTATCTATGCCTTCATCCAGGTTATTATAAAACATTCAGTAGAACAGATATTGGTGAAGAACTGGTCATAAAGTTTAAAAAATATTTAAAGGTTTTAGTGGACTACAAGGTCAATATGAATATCAGTGTGACATGGCAGCCCAAAAAGCTAATGGTATCTAGAGCTACATTAAGAGGGGGATAGCTTCTAGAAGAGGCATAGTGGACAGAGAACTGGCCTTGGAGTCAGGAAGACCTGGGTTCAAGTCTTGCCTTTGGTACCATAATGGTTGTATGACCATGGGTGAGTAATTTAACCTATTCTTTCCTGATTGATTTGTTGTTCCACTCTCCACAGTGGCCGTTCCAAACTATCCTGTCTTTCCTCAAAGATCCCCAGCCCTCCTTCCCCTCACTCTCTCAGCTAAAAGCTTTGCATCATATTATATGAAAAAAGAATTGCACTGATTTACCAAGATCTCTTCCTTCTCCTCTTCTCACTCAGTCATCTCACCTCGGTATGTCCTCCTTTATTCTGCTCTCAGATGAAAACGTCATCTTTCTCCTTGTCAAGAGCATGAACCCTTGATTCCATCCTCTTCTGTCTCCTCAGCAAATTGAACTCAATATTACCCCACTCTCTGTTACCCACAATCTCTCCCTATCTACTGGTTCCTTCCCTGCTGCCTACAAACACATGCACATCTTCCCCCATCCTTAAAAACCCTCATTTGATCATACTGTTCTCTATACCTAGAATGCCTTTTTCTTCTTCTCCACTTGTTGAATTCCTATCTATACCCTAAGGACCAACAGACTTTTCCATCTGTCCTGCAACTGAACCTTCCTGTATCTGTTGTGTCTCTCTCTATTAGAAAGTTAACCTCTTAAAAGCAGGGGCTGTCTTGCTTTTCTATTTGTGTCTCCAACACTTTACTTCATTTATTCATTCATGCCATCAAAGCCCAACTCAAATGACTCATATTCCATGAAGCCTCCCCTGCTTCTTCCTCTCAGGAATGATTTCATTACCACTCTAGACATCACCCCAAATTTTGTTTTATACTGCTCTAATGTACTCATCATGCAATACTATTTATTACTGTCATTGGTGTCTGTGTCCTATCCCTCTACTAGATTGTAAGCTTCCTAAAGAAAGGGAACGTGTTTTCTTTAAATTTTGCATATCTCTCTAGACTTTGCCGTCATGCCTCAACTGTTTTCTCCACCCCACCCCCCCATCACTTGAAGCCCCCTTTCATTGGTGAGCTCCTCTGCTTACTTCCATTTTGAGGAAGTCCCAGACCAGCCATTCTTCATTTTCAGGACATATGTAACTTCACCCCATTGCTTTTCAGTTCATATTAGAATATAAGCACCTCGAGGGCAGGGATCATCTTTCTTTTTTGCTCGTATTTGTGTCCCCAGTGCTCAGCACAATGTCTGGTACAGACGTACCAGATAATAAATAAATGCTTGATCAATGCTTGTTGACTTGACCTTGACTACAACCCCCAGTGCTCTTTAAACACTAGATGCTTTAATTGATAGAATTTGTTGAATTAATGCATGTTTCTAGCTATTTTAGGGCACACGATTCAACCAGCTCTTTTATTCACCTCCCAAAGTAAAACTGTATCCTTCATTCCATTTAGTTACAACTTCTTTCTCTCTGTTTCATTTGTAGCAACTGAGTTAAATGTCAGTATGACTCTAGTTCCCATAATGGGGTTTCTCTTCCTTAAGCCTGGAGTGAATGAATTGAGAATATCAACTTTTAATATTTGTAAACTGATTAGCAATTGTGTGATTCTTAGTACCCTCTGTTCCCTATCCCTGCAGAAGTGGAAAGGAGAAATTCACAGTTGAGAACTAACGTATTTTTGGCCATTTCATGGAATTCCATTGACCCAAAAAAAATCATCACTCAAGGATGTCTGCTGGAGAAGATTTCAAGAAACTAAAATTACCTCCATTCCACAATGAGTAAGTCCTAGCCTAGGACCTAAGTTTACTGAGCTCAGCAAACTTTTATTGCTTTTAGAAAGATAATTAGAAAGATCTGAATTTGCCTTTATTTTCTCCATACCCTTCTGTCCAACTTTTTTTCCTTTTCTTTTGTCCAAATCCTTAATGAGCTAGCTAAAATATACCTGCGAAAAAACACTAAAACGTCCAAATGTCAATCCCCTTAGTGTGAGAAAGGAGAAAAGAAAATCCTAGATAAATAAACAGCTCTGAAATAAATGGGAACATATTTACTTGTCTATTAATAAATTCAATTTTTTTTTCACTATGCAATGACTGATATGCAGAGAGGTATGGCAAATGGGATGATTAGCCCCGCCCAAATGCTTACAAATATTTAGGGTAATTTGAAAATCATTAAAATGATTAACTCTGACTTCAGATGGTTAGAATAACTAAAAAGTGACACAAATGAGAACTGGTTCTGTTATCTTTCTTTGCCTTCCTAAGTCATGAAAGCCAAGTTTCCAAAGCCAAAATGTTTCTGTTATATAACTTTTAAAATGCATTTATTGTGTTTATGCAAATGTAGGTAACCTGACAAACTGTTGCTTTTCAATTACTTTCTTCCATTTGGTCAAGACCCAGATGCAATTGGTAGAGTGAGCAGAACACAGAAATAAATTAGGTGACCTAGGGTCTAGTTTTGACATTGATGTTGATTACCTACGTGAATATCAGCTTCCTTGTCTGTAAAATGTTGGAACTACACTACACTGTTCACACAGACATATACTTATACATATATACACACACATATACATACATACATATGTTATCTAAGGTTCTCATCCAACTTTATAATTCTACTGGAGGATTGTGTGCACAGAGCAAAGAACTCCAGGATGAAGACTAAGTTAAAATCCCACATTTCAATCAATCCATCCATCAATCACCAATATGCCAGACAACATGATGTATGGAATAAGAGAGCTAGGCCTAGAGCTAAGAAGACCTGGATTCAATTCCCACCTATTAGCTGCGACACATCCTAACTGTGTAACCACAGTCACGTCCTTTACATTCTTGGTATCCTAGGTACTTAGGCTATAAGGCTATAAGTTGAAGAGAAGGTGCCAATCGGCTTTGGTAGAATGAGTTTCCTCATCAAGGACATTCTGTTTACCAGTGTTTACCAGGTTCAATCCCTATGCCAGGATTATGCTAAGGGCTGAGGATATTAAAACAAAAGTGAGATAGCCCCTGCCCTAAAGGGATTTAATATGTTCACAGATGATCAAATACAGAAGATAAGCAAACAAACAAAAAATACAGTGATGGGGGTGGGGAAGACACTAAGTAGTGAGGGAACCAGAAAAGGCTTTTTGAACAAAATAGCATTTGAACTAAGCCAATGAAGGGAGCGGGAGGGTCTAACAGGCTTAAAGGTAAGGCGGAAGAGCATTTTAGGCATTATACACCTCTAAAGGCAAAGTGAATAATCTTTTGTTGACAGAAGGCTACACTACTCATGGTAAAGCGTCACAGTAGAGTTATTTCCTTCCAGGTTCTTCCTAAGCCCTCTGATTCTGATATCCTAATTGACCATTCTTTCTCTACACACATTTGGCCACATTTCCCTTGTCTGACTTGATAGCAAAAAAGCTCCTGTTTACTCAATAAATGCTGCTAGATGTCCAGGCTAAAAGGGAAACGTTATTTTAGGGTTTGGAAAAGTCACTAAGAAAATGTCACAGTACCAAGAAAAGTAACTTTTTTTCATATTTCATATTTAAATCAGCTTGTAACTGGAATAAAATGTCACTCTTGTAATACATTTAATAAGACATTATTTGATGCCCCCAAAACCTCAAATTCTTGTCAATAGTAAACAATTTAACCTGAAACTAAGTTTCTTTGTATGTTTATTTTTTTCAAGGTCCAGGATTGAGCAAATCATTTCTTATAAAAATGAAATGGAGATTTAGGCTTGCCCTTGGAATGAAAAATTAATGTTCTGTTAGTCAGCACTTAGAATCTTTTATGAGGTTCCAGAAACAACCACCTAAAACATGCACCTTTTTTTTTTTTTGACTACTTGAGCTATCCAACAGATGAAAGAAGACATTCAGAATTTAGGCATAGGAGCTATTGAAAAAAATGGAGAATAGAAAGAAGCTATCTGTGCCAGATACCCAATATAATAGGAAATATTTCAACATTAGCAGTAGTAACGCTAATGTAAATTATGCTAATATTTTAATTTACTATAACCTCTCACTTTACAAAGATCTTGGAATTATTTCATAATACTGGGTCATGAAAATTCCAAAGCTACTCCCTAGATGGAAGCCAGTAACTTTGGAAAGCACGTTAATTTTTCCAGTCATTAAATAGTATCCTAGGATACTGCTTAGATTATTAAAGCTAGCCTCTCAAGGTGGAATTGAAAAAGGAAGAGAGGAAAAAAATGTTATGGGAGAAAAAAGGAGACTGAATGAATGAAACAGAGTGGGTGGAAGAGGGAAATAGTGAGTAAGGCCTAGAATAAACACAGATCACATTTATATAGTACTTTAAAGTTAAAATGGGTCATCATGACCAAAGAGTCCATTACTTCAATAGCCATTGATGGCCTCTTGCTATTAAACTAGACTGAACTTCAGAGAGCAGACAAAATCTGTCACTGAAATGTAAGTCTACTAGTGCCTCCCCCTTTGAGATGATCTTCTATCTCTGTATAGATTTTGTATGTATCTATTTATTAACATGATGTCTCCCTTATTACAATGTGAGTTCCTTGATCACAGGGCTTGTTTTTGCCTTCCCACTGTATTCTCATTGCTTAGCACAGTACTTGACACACAGTAAGGGATTAATAAATGCTTGCTGACTGACATACTGAAAACTTTTCCAACATACCAGAGGTTACAATCCACTCATATAGACTTTTTTTTTGTGAGACAATTAGAGTTAAGTGACTTGCCTAAGGTCACGCAGCTAGTAAGTGTCAAGTGTCTGAGGTCAGATTTGAACTCCAGTCCTTCTGACTCTAGGACCAGTGCTCTATCCACTGGGCCACCCAGCTGCCCCCACTCATATAGACTTTGAGAATTAAGGTTCACCTCCACGCTACAATGAGACACTTTATATTAATTATTTAATTCATCCCTCTTAAGGTAGGCAATACAACTTTCCCCATTTTCAGAGGGGGAAACTGAGACTCAGACAGGTTAAGTGAGCTACCCAAGGTCACACATGCACATGTTCCCACTGTATCCTGTCTTTTCCTACAGATTATTACCCCATTTGATCAACCTCACTCTTTTTCTAATCTTCAGTCTCTTCCTGTCTACTGACTGGTTCCCTGTTGCCACATTTCCCCCAGACTCAAAAAAACTCTCACTTGATCCATCCATCCCCACTAGCTATCATCCTATATTTCTTCTCCTTTAGTGGCCAAATTCCTTAAGAAAGCCACCTGTAATTGAGGTTGAAACCTCTCACTCTCTTCCTAACTCTGCAGACAGGCTTCCCGCCACATCTTTTCAAAGTTACTAGAAATCTCTTAATTGCCAAAACTCATGGCCTTTTCTCAGTCCTCATTCTTATTGACTTCTCTTCAGCCTCTGATATTCTCTTCTCTCTGGGTTTTCATGACATTGCTCTCTCCTGGTTCTCCTCCTACCTGTCTATCCACTCCTCAGACTCTTCCTGGATTTTCTTCCAGGTCACAACCTCTAATCTTATGTGTCCCCCAAAACTGTCCTGGACCCTCTTCTCTTTTCCCACATTATTTCACTTGGTGATCTCATCAGCTTCCATGAGTTCAACTATTATCTCTGTCCAGGTGATTCTCAGATCTATTTGTCCAGTGTTAACCTCTCTCTTGACTTTCAGGCTAACATTTCCAACTGCCTGCTACATACCTCAAACAGAATATTTCACAGACACCTTAAATTCCATATGTCCAAAACTGAGCTCATTTTCTTCCCTGCCCCTACCAAATCCTCCTCTCTTTCCAACTTCCCTGCTACTATTGAGGGTACCATCACCCTCCCAGTCATCCAGGCTCATAACCTAGCTATCACCCTTCTCTCCTCACTCTCTCTCATTTCCACCACATCTAAACATTTTCCAGGTCCTGTCAATTTTACCTTCATAGCATCTCTCATATATATACGCCCTTCTCTGCTCTGACACTACCACTATCCTGATCCAGGGCCTCATCACCTCAAACCTGGACTATTGCAATAGCCAGCAGGTTGGTCTCCCTACTTCAAGTGTCTTCCCACTCTAAGTCCTTCTTCCCCTCAGCTGTTAAAAGATCTTCCTAAAAAAGTACAAGTCTAACCATGTCACTCCTACTCTGTCAACTCCAGTGCCTCCCTATTGCCTCCAAGATCAAAGATAAAAAGTCCTCTGTTTAGTGTTAAAAGTCCCCCATAACTTGGCCCCTTCCTAGCCTTCCAGTCTTTTTTGTATGTCACAACCCCTCCACATATTCTGCAATCCAATAACTCTGGCCCTTTTTGCTGTTCCTTGCAATATCTCCCAAATCAGAGCATTCTGGGAAAATTCACTGACTGTCCCCTATGCCTGGAATACTCTCTCTCCTCATCCCTGCCTCATGGCCTCCCTGGCTTTTGTCAAACCTCATCTAAAGTCCCACCTTCTACAAGAAACTTTTCTGAATCTTCCTTAATCTCAGTGCTTTCCCTCAGAAACTACCTAATTTACTGTATATATCTTGTTTGTACATAGTTGTTTTCATGCCATCTCTCTCATCAAATTGTGAACTCCTTGAGAGGAGGAAGTGTTTTTTAACCTTTCTTTGTATCCATGGTTCTTGGTGTAGTTCCTGACACATAGTAGGTGTTCATTGACTTTGCTGGGCCTCAAAACCAAATTTCCTAATTCCAAATCCACTGTCCTTACCAGACACCACACTACCTCTAAAAGAGGTCAATAAATTCCAGTAGGTATAAAAATAAGGGGATACAATTAAGATAATTAGGAAAGAAGAGATAGAAGAGTAGAAGAGACAGAAAGTATGAGGAAAAGGGAAGCACAGAAGATAAAGCTAGATGATTAAGAGAGATCAGGATATAAAGACAGAAGTATAGGAAGGGAAAATTTGGAAAAATAAAATGAGGATAAATAAGAGAAAAACCAAAGGACACGAAGGAATAGGCAACCTTATAAGTAATGCTGGGATACAGTGAATAAGAAAAGAATTCATGTAGAGCCATTGGCATCTAGTAATTTTATAAATTAGTTCCATATCTTGCCACGTGTTCATTTTTTCCCCTCTTTACGAAGCTGAAATTAAAGGCGTCTCTTCCTTAGAATGATGTATTCTGCAACAGCAAGCATAATAAATTAAAAGCATCAGTGAGCAAACAGATCCTTCAGAATGAAAATTAAACACTGAAAAATGCAAATGAAATTCCTACATGACTTAGTCCTTAGAAATGTGGCACGTGGCATTTGAGCACAGTGCTTTTCTCAAACCATTTTTAGCCCCACTGCAAGCCTCAAGACCACAGGCTGCTGTTACACATTTTATTCTTTGCACACTGACTTCAGAAGATTAAACAGGTATCAGACTGGAATACAACTCTATCTTTATTACTGATAAGGCAGATGGGAATCATACATAAATACCCACACATAACGTATCCTAAAATCTTAGCTAATATGATGCCGTGTTAAAGTTTTTCATGTATTTGGTTCCGTTTCTTGAGAACACTTTTAGAAAACGCTTTTGGAAAAAAGAGCTTTTGGAAAATATTGAAAAAAACATTCACATGGTATGCTGGGTTATTTTGAACCTATGCCTTTAGTCAACAGTTCTCTTTGTAAGAGATTCACCTTTTGAGGAGAATAATTCCCTTCAAAATTTTAATTATAAAATCAGTTAATCCTGTAAGAGATTCACTCAAAGTGTCATGATTTAATGGATCCATGATCTCACCTGTGTGTTGACTCTCTCTCCTAGCACAGACTGCAACCCAACCATGCATAGTAGATTTGTCATAAATCCTTCATAAAGGATCTTCCCAATGTGCTTAAAAGCTCTTCTGAGTCTTTTAGTATTTGGGGGATACCAGAACAGCACTTGAGCACTAGTAACCTTTGTTCTCACAATGTGACCAGCCCACCTCCTTTTCTGGTCATATATGTCAAGGGTGATATTGCTTAAGACATTACTACCGTACATGTCCTCATTGGTAACATGTGACAACTGATCTATATAGCTCTCTGCCATATAGCTCTCCACAGCCATTTGGATCATCCCATGACCATTGTTCATCAGGTTGCTTAGGAAAGGCTATGGCTGGATACAGAAGGCTGGGAATCATTTGCTTCATAGAGATGATTATTGAACTCACAAGAGCTGATGGGATCACCAAGTGTGATAGTGTAGAGCAAATAAAGGATCTGGATCAGGATGTGGGAGTTTTAGTAGATGGCAAACTCAACATGAGTACTAGTTATGTGTTGTACAGATAAAATAACAAGACCTTGGGTTGCATTAAAAGGGGCACAGCTTCCAGGGCTGGGGAGAAGATAGTCCCATTGTATTCTGCCCTCATTAGAAGTAATATCTTCAGTTCTGGATTTAAGAAAGAAATTGATAAGATGGAAAGTATCCAGAAAAAACAACGAGGATAGTAAAAGGTTTTGAGCCCATGATATATGAGGATTAGTTCAAGTAACATGGTATGGTTAGCCTGGAGAAGAGAAGACTGTCTTCAAGTATTTGAAGGGCTGTCATGTGGAGGAGGGTTGTGGAGGAGGGTTTGGATTTGTTTTGTTTGACTTTAGAAGAAAGAACAGGAGCAATGTGGGAATGCTGCAAAGGGACAAGTTTAGGCTTGATGTCAAGAAAAATTTTCCTAACAATTAGAGCTGCCTGAAAATGGAATAGTCTGCCCAAAAAGGTTGTGGGCTCCACCTCCTTAAATGTCTTCAAGTAGGAGCTGGACAACCACTTCTTCTGTAAGCCATAGTGAGAATTTCTTTAGTGTACAGATTAGACTTAGATGGCTGCCAAGGTACTTTCCAATTCTAATTCTATGATTCTGCAACTTCTATGTGAAACTAGGCACAAAGGAATACAATAAAAAAAAAAACTAAATTGGAAAATTTAGCTTAGGATGAAGGAACGAAAGGGACCAAAGGCTTTTATAGACCAACCAGAAGGCTAATGCCATGGTAAACACCAAATAACAACATAAAATAAATAAAAATGACAGTATTTTAACTGAGCCAAAGTGACTGGTTATAGATACAATGTTCATTACAAAATCAGAAATCTGATCATCTACTAGGCAAAGCACAAATCAAAGTAAATGCTGAATTAAAAGAAAGGATAAAAATGAAAATGAAACATGGCATGTAATTAGAGAAGCCCCAACCTGACTTGTTTAAAGACTGTCAAGTCTGAAACATGGATAAGGGACAAAAGCTAAGACATTAACTTTGATTACTGTCATTTCCCAGTGAAGTCTGACAGATGCAAAATAGTTGACACAAGGAAACTAAATTACCTGAGCTGGAAAAAATTTATTCTCCTTTTTAAGCAGAAAGACATTTCAGCCAAGGGCAATATAGGTCAAGAGTACAAATTTATTTACAAAACACTACTAACAAGAATTGCAAATTATAAGCAATATAGGTTCACAAAACAGCAAAAAGCAATTGAGAAAACTAGCCTATAGAGAGCTTGGCTTGAGGTCCAACTAAAATAGATTGTGCAGAGAAGATAAAGCTTAAAAAGGAATAATGAACATACGTAAAAATGGAACATTTTTACAATGAATTATTCTCACTGACAATACCAACATATTTGGACTCTCTACCTAATGTAATATGTTAAACACTGATAACTGTCTTTAAGAAAATGAAGTTAGCAAAAGCAACTGAATCTGATCAAGTACATCCAGAAACACAATTTGAAAAACAAACCCAAGGATTTATCTTCAAAATGTGCTTTGGGCACAGAGAGGTGAAGTGACCTTTACAATACTTTCCTCACAGCAACCCAGGGAAGTAGGTAGTATAGGTATTATTATCCACAATTTTATAAATAAGAAAATTGCACTTCAAATAAAGGAAGTTACTTGTCCACATCCACACTGCTAGCAAGTGTTAAAGCTGCAACAATGACCTTTTGTAAATATGTACGGATAGGATTCCATAAAGGTCACTCTCCTTAGAAGTTAAGAGAACCTGAATAAGTGGGGAGAACTATTTACCCAAGTTGGGAAAGGCTTAGTCAACCTTTGACAGTCAAGGTATGTCCATCCTTTCAGCTCTACATATGATAATTGAGAACTTTAAAAATCTATTTTACTGGAAACAAGACCTTAGTGGGCAATCCAACATGGGGCAGGGGCTGGGGTTGAGAGAGTCTGGATTTTGAAATAAGAAGAGACAGCAATCTGCTGTTGATAACTGGAAGGAGCTTATATAGATACAGGCAAGATCCAGGAATGATAACTCTTCAACTGGGGCCACATGGCTTCAAGAGGGAACAGGCTCAGATGGAAATCCAAATCAATTGAAGGGAAAAGCTTCACCTAGGCTGAACTAACTTAATGATTGCCAAGTATGCTTCAGACAAACCAATCCAAACAAAGAGAAATGGGTCATTTTATCCACATATATATATAAATATATATATATATGTATATACATATATACATATAGATATATAGATATATAGATATAGATATAGATATAGATATAGATATAGATATAGATATAGATATAGATATAGATATAGATATAGATATAGATATAGATATAGATATAGATATAGATATAGATATAGATATAGATAAAATTTCAGTCCAATCTCCTCACTTTATAGATAAGGAAACTATGGCCCAGAGAGGTTAACCTCTTTGACAAAAAATATACTTTCTGTTTTGGTTTTGTATTCCCAGCACTAAACACAATACCTTCCATAGAGTATATATTTAATAAATACTTGTTGGTTTGAATTAGCTGGGATTGGAACCAGAGAAAAGCTGCTAGCATATTAGGCATATCCACAATAGAGAATTTACAGAAAGATGTAGAAAGACACAAACAACAATGACCCAAAATTAGAAGATAGAGAAGAGCTACATCTGTGGAGGGTCCTTAATTATCCATCAAAATAAGGGCAGAGACCTTGGAGAAACAGTGTCCTTTGAAATGTGATATGGTGATAATAGCTCCTCCTATATCCATGGCAAAATCTGGAAAACTAAGGCCCTTAGAGGTGAAAACCCAACTTAAGGAGAGACAGGAGTCAAGTAGGACCACTGATCCCTTCCCCTGAATTTCCAAGGGAGGTCTTCTACAACCAATATCAATAGCCATTTCCTAGGTCTGATAGCAAGCTTCATCAGGAAATTATTTCTTATTCTTAAATCAACATTTCGATACTACAATAGGAGCCCAATTCTTTTTGTTCTATCCTCAGAGGATATGAGAAGAGCCAACATCTTTACTCTGCAGGAAAGCCCTTCTCACAGCTGAAGAGTATTATTAAGTATGACTTAATCATGTAGATAGGGCAGCTAGGTGGCACAGTGAATAGAGCAAAAGTCCTGGAGTCAGAGAGATTCCTCTTCCTGATTTAAAATCTGGACTCAGATACTTACTACCTATGTGACCCTGGACAAGTCGCTTAACCCTGTTTTACTGAGATTCCTCATCTGTATAATGAGCTGGACAAGGAAATGGCAAACCAATCTAGTATCTTTGCCAAAAAAAACCCAAATGGGGTCACGAAGAGTTGGAGCCAAGTTGGACCACTCACTGCTATACCAATATATCCAGGGATTTCCTACTTTCATTGCACCATTTCCAGTGCCTAGAAAGCTCATCTCTATCAGGGACTGTCTTATGCCTTCCTTTGTATCCCCAGATCTTAGCACAATGTGCAGCACATAGTAGGCATTTAATAAGTGCTCACTGACTGACTGTTACAGGCCTAGGTAAGGCAGCCTTAAAGGGTAAGGACCACCAGATACTATCCTTGCCACGGTAGTAGGAAAAATTCTTGTCAGGTGCATGCTTAGTCATGAAAGGCAGCTACGGTTACACTTCAAGTACAGCAGAGAAGCAGATCCCTCCCAATGCAAATGTAACCAGAGAGAACAGGAGTCACCAGGTCTCTACACTGCTGAAGAGGAATAAGCATCTATACTTGTTATAAGAGGCACGTGCCATGTCTCTGCACTCGGCGCAGCATGGGGATAAGGGGAGAGTAACCAGCAAGAAGAATTCCTCTAGTTAAGGACTTCCTGGCAGAAAGAAGGGATGGGCTTGGCCTGACTGATACTTCTTACCTATGTATGACCCTGGGCAAGTATGCTTCACCTCTCTGGGCCTCAGTTTCCTCATGTGTACAGTACATGGGCTAGGCTATATGATCCTTAGGGTTCCTTATGCCTCCACATCCTATGGTTTTTTTGCTCTATTATCCTCCAAAAAAGACAGGAAACCAGCATGCCAGGGTGGGGTGGCAGATAGCCCAGCCATGTGCTAGAAGACAACTGATTTTAATTATTTCCAGCAGGGGATCGAAAGCAGAATTATGTAAGAGAGCATAAAATTTTCTTATCTTAGCAATCTTGAGACTAGCCATCTTAGGTCTCAAAAATGCAGAACAAGTATAACCCCATTGAGGTGCATTATTCATATAGCAGAAGAAGACAAATCATGGAATCAAGGGTATTCCTGCACTCACAGTGGATGTTGGTTTCAGTCAGACAGTCAGTAAACATTTATTAAGCATCTACTATGTGGTAGGCATTATGCTAAGCCCTAGGGATACAAAGAAAGGGAAAAGACAGTCAGTCACTGCTCTCAGAACTCACAGGCTGATGGGGAGACAACTACGTACAAACTATGTACAAGGTAAATTGGAGATAATCAACAGAGGGAAGGCACTAGAATTAAGGGGGATTAGGAAAGGAATCCTATGGAAGGTGGGGTTTTAGCTGGCATTTGAAGGGAGCCAGGGAAGACTGGAGGGAGAGATAAGAAGGGAGAGAAATCCAGGTATGGGGAGCCAGTAAAAATGCCCAGAGTCAGGTGGCCTCACGGCCTCATATGTGAACTGGTATAATTCCAAAGAGTTTTTCCTTGGAGAACTTTAAACCCAGGAGGGTTCTTTCCATCTCTCTGCATTCCCAGACAGCAGAGATTCTCAGTTGAGAATCTGTTTATTTTTTTAACCCATAGGAGCAAGGGAGTGGCATGACCTGACTTTCTCATGTCACAACAGGAACTGGACTATGATGAGATATGGCCCTGGCCTCTGCTTACATACCTGAGAAGTTACAGGCTGAGGCTTCCCCTCTTGTTATCATAGAGGGAAGTATCAATCAAGAAACAAATCTCGGACAGCCTATTGAAATACTGTCCATTCTTCAAGACCCACATCAAATGCTACCTCTTCCACCAAAGCTTTCCTGACCCCTACCGGCAGAAATTAATTTTTCCATCCCAGAATTCCCAAAAAACTTTGTGCTTCTCATATGGAAGATATTCTCTATTTTTTTTATTATGTTTATTTGTTTATGTATTATCTCCTTTACTAGGATGTGAGCTGTTGAAGGCAAAGGCTATGCTTTATTTCATCCTAATTATATCTGGAGAAGAGGAAATATGGCAGAGTAAATAAATAGCTTTGGAGTCAGGAAGACCTGAGTTCAAGTCCTTCCCCAAACATATATCAACATATGACTCTGGGCAAATCACTTAACCTCTCTGAGCCCCACATAATTCTCTGAGACTAAAAATTAAATGAGTAAATTCCAGAGCACCACTAGGGGAAGTTTCCTCACAAGGAGACCCCTTTACCAATGAAATCATAGATCTGATTCTCTCCACTCCCTCAAAAAAAAAAATCTCAGCATCTGCACACTATTTTGCACATAAATAGATGATTTTAAAATTTCTGAGTGGGTGAATAATCAACTAATAACCAAAGATCACAAGGAAAGAGAAAGAAGAAAACGACCCTCACTCCCCAAGAGTTATGAAGAGCATGTTGATTACATGATTCTGTAGCAAACAAAATAAAATCATGAAAATATGAAAATAAATGGTGAAAAAAATAACATACATTTGAGTCACCTGAGAACTTACCTATAATCAAGGTCAATGATACAGTTGTAACATAATAACCAAACACCAAAGGTTTGTGCCAAATTTCTACACCAACAATAGCCGTCAGCAGATACCCTGCTACCAGTGTCTATTAAAAAAAAAAGGAAATTAATTTGTATCATTTGCAAATCAACATAAAAACAATGTATTCACCTATTCTCATTTGAATCTGAAAGGGAAAAGGTATGTTTTACTATGTCACAGTTTAAGGATTTCTCATTAAATATTTTCTGTTTTTAATTTTTTTCATCCTTGTGTATTCTAAAATTATTTCATTCTTACTGCCTTTACTTCTTACTCTTTGCTGCAGTATTTTCTGCCTCTCTTATTGTATAGTCATAATAGATAACCAGTTTCATAAGTTTACTAAATTAATCCATCTCAACGAAATGGGAACAACTCCCTCCAAAGTCTACATATTTTATTTCACCAACAGTCCGAGCACGGCCTGGAATCCCACTCAAAATTATTATTCAAATAAGATCTGTCAGATAGCAACAGTCTTCTATAATCTTTATTTGTGATTATGTGTGTAATCTTTACATCTGGAATTTCACTTGTTTTACAACTATTATGACAATGCCATGCCCTCACCCTAAACTGAGCAAAATCCATTTTTTAAATATTTCAAATTCATTTAAAAGTTGAAAAAAGTAAAAACAAACAAAATAAGCAGAAGAACAAAAAAGAAACACCCCTTAAGATATTTTGTTCAATGTGTTGACAATTATTCTGTTGGAACATTTTTATGAATACAAAAAAAAAATCCCCATTGACCAGACATGGCAAGAATACATGTGGCTATAACCAAGTAGAAGAAAAGAAAGAAAAGAAAGGATGATTGGATATATGTATATGCATAGGATGCATACAGGGTATCCCAAAAGTTTTAGTGCAGTTTGTGTCTTCTATAGACTTATATATAACATATGAATCTTACATAGACTTACAAGTCTACATATGTTCATGTAGTTCTTGACTTGAAAACTCTTAGAACCACCTCATACATTCAAAGAAAGGTGTCCCAGAGCCTACACCATACCTTCTCTGGAAGCCAACTACCTTTTGTTCACCAATTCTGGACCCCCGAGAAGCGATGGAGGGATATAGAAGAGATATAGAAGGATATAGAAGAGATATAGAAGGAAGGTATTTTTAGTTATGAAAAAGTGAAAGTTGAAAGAGTTAACATTATCAGTATCCATTATACCCTTCCAATGGAACCTCTGATCCTGGATGCTACTATTGGGCTTTGTGGGGATCTGGTGATAGAGTTCTGAAGACTGGTGTTCCCAGACATCAAAATACATTTTCACACCAATACATTAGAAATGATTGTTAAGTGCAAATTAAGTGGTACTATGGATACTTTAGGTACACCAAGAGCTAAATAACATGTGTGAAGCTGGTGGGAGAACAACTACTGTTTTTAATTTATATATTGTATTTAGGGGACAATAATGACTAGAATATTTGTTGTTGATCAGTTGTTTCTGTTGTGTCCAACTCTTGGTTGATCCCATTTGGGGTTTTCTTGGCAAAGATGCTAGAGTGGTTTGCCATTTCCTTCTCTAGATGAGGAAACTGAGGCAAACAGGGTCAAGTGACTTGCCCAGGATCAGCTAGGAAGTGCCTGAGCCCAGATTTGAATTCATATCTTCCTGATTTCAGGCCCAGTGTTCTGTCCCCAGCACCATCTAGCTGCCTGACAAACTTTATAACGAAATCATAATTCTTTGGTTCCAGTATCTCAATTACCATTTTAAGAAACATATGCAGGAATACTATTGTTCCATAAGAAATGATGGACAGTTTCAAAGGAAACTGGGAATTCCTGTATGAACTAGTGTAGATCGAAGGAAGGAAAGCTAGAAAAATTTTATACAATGACAACAACATTATGGAGAAAAATAACTTCAAAAGACTTTAAAATAATGATCAAGGCAATGATCAACTTTAAGCCCAAGAGAATAAAAACAAAATACGATATTCACCTTCTGGTAGAGATGGTGAATTTAAAATGCAAAAAGAGACACATTTTTGGACATGGCCTATTTGAAAATTTGTTTTGCTGGTCAGCTATATATTGAAGGCTTTATTTTTCTGGCTTGGCTTTTTTGTTTGCTTTTTTGTTTTGTTCAGTAGGAGAAGGAAGAAGGGGACAGATTAATTTTTTTTAATTTTTTCTTAAAAGAAGCACTTATACATGTTCTTTTTCACATAATAGGTAAATACCTTTGAAATAAGAATTCAATAGGTTGAATAAAACAGAATTGACAGTATTTGCAATCAATTAGCAATGCTAATTGCCATTAATTGAGTACACTTCTGAGCAGCTATTTCTCATGATAGCTCTGAATAAATTTAAAGAATTTCCCCTCTCCAGTTATTTTCCAATTGGCAGTCATGACATTTTCTAATATTTTCAAATGGTATTGAAAGTAACAAGGCTGTTTTTAATTAAAACAACTGAAAAGTTTCTGTAAACTGATTCTGTCATGGAATTAGGACTGAATGTAGACCTTATAACTCATGTAGATCTTACTACTCTCTAAATACCTATGAGACACTGTGCTAAAATAAAAAAGCTGGGACTGATCCTATATTTGAAATGAAGGTGAGGTATGAATGAGGACAGGATCAAATAAAGACATGATGCCTAAAAAAGTTGAGTATATTTATATATATAAAATTTAGTAAAAAGAAAAATTATCTAATGGGGATGGGGGAAGGGCTAGAGGAAAGACATTATGTATTTTGCAGTACTGTCCAATTGGTTTTTAAAAATCCTTCTCTTGGCTTGCATTGCAACTAAATCAATACTATTGAATAGGGGCAGCTAGGTGGCACAGTGGCTAGAGCATCGGCCCTGGAGTCAGGAGGACCTGAGTTCAAATCTGCCCTCAGACAAATAACACTCACTCTGGGCAAGTCACTTCACCCCAATTGCCCCACCAATACAAAACAAACAAACAAAAAAGAAACTATTGAATAAACACAGATAGACTTGTCAATTTTGTTTGTCACGTGTCAAAACTAAAATTCCTCAGGAAAATTCACTATGTTTTAGGGCTTCATCACATTTTTGGCTAGAAGAACACTAAAGGAGCCATTTTGTTAAATTACATAGCTCTGATTTTGTTTGCAAGAGCTAAAATTAAATTATCTCACATAAATACTGAGAAGGTAATTTTCATATTCACATCAATGGGCCATAGTGCAACCACAAAAGACCTACTCACAATTCATACTAAGATGTTCAACAGCCTGATGGCTTGACTAGTAACACAATGTGTTACTTCATGGGAGCTTCATGACCTATAGGTTCTCACGCCTTTGGACAAGGAAAGGGTGGCTGGCAGCACTTTTGCTGGGTCTAGGGTAAAAGGGGCAAGGAGCATGGGGGTATACTTGTGATTGAAGGTCTATCCTACTGAGAGGAACTGATCCAAAGAGAGTAAAAGATGTAGTGTTCAAGAATGAGGGTAACAAAAGAGGGAAGAGTGGTTAAAAAAATACAAAGACTTTCTTTGTTACCAGTACTGTAACGCTTCTCAGGAACAAGATGCTTAATATACTGATTGGTAAATTCTGATAAAATTGGTGTCCCGGACCCTATGGGGGAATGACCTTGAATTCAGCAAATATATGTGTATGTATGTATGTATGTATGTATGTGTGTGTGTGTGTGGGTGTGTGTATCAACATTTCTAAATTTCTCCTCTCCCTAATGCAGGACATCACAGGGAGCTTTTTGGATATGACATAGCCCTAAACTTGTATGGGAGGAGGTATATACTGGCTGAGAGATTAAGACAACATAATACTGAACAAAGGGACAAGAAGTGGATGAGTGGCTGGATGCTGAGCATCATCAACATGATACCTTCTCAGCCAGCTACAAATCAGTGAAAGATAATGTTTCCACATATTATATTGGGGGGCACGCACGGCAGTATCACTGCTTCCTGTGGCAGTCAGGTTCTGCGATAAGAAAGTTGCAGCTTTTGCATTTCTGGTCTAAACGACATCAAAGTTTGCTGACTTCTATTTCTCCCTGTCACCTGACATTTACATTTCTATTCCAGTTGCAGTTCTCTGTTTTCATTTTTCAATACAACCCTAGTGCTTGCAAGGTTTATAGAGTTATCTCAAACCGTTGGCTTACAACCAAAAACGTCAACAAATCAATCAATAAGCACTTATTAAGTGCTTACTATGTGTCAGGCACTGTGCTAAATGCTGAGGATATGCAAATACAAAGAATGAAACAATCTGTACAAGCAAGGGGCTTACATACTAACCAAGAAGACAAGTATATAAAAATACAAAAAGGAGAAATATAAAGTTAATCGATACAAATGTATACATAATAGTTAAAGTCCAGATAGGATTGTAATTCAAAGAACTTCTATGTAGGCAGGTTGGTCAGAACTTGGGAACAACCAACTCAGAAGAGTCTATTTAGATCTAGACCTTAACTAACCACTCTAATAAATTTCCCCCAAATGACCAAACTCATCAGGGATCCTTTGGATCTCCTATACTCTGGCCTGGGTGAGACCTAGATCTTGAATACTGCTTTTAGGCTCAAGTGAGCCTATCTAATCCCAATGTTGACCCAAAGGGAGGACTGGAGGCCCCCCAGCACCTAACACAGTACCTAAGATAGAGTAGGTACTTAACAAAGACTTGCTGATTAAGTGTTCACTGATTTCTTAAGTCCATCTCAGGGTTTTGTGATATAAAAATACTCAATATCTTGGCTTAGGCTTTGGGGAACCTAGCCAGTATATAGTTAGACATTTGACCAAATGGCTATAAGTTTGGAAATTATGGTGCTTCCTCAGGAATGATTATACTATAGCTCTGAAATTTCTTAACTCCCTCTTAACCCACAAAAAAAAAGAACCAAGATAACTGGTAAATTAATGCATTTGAGACAAAAAAATTATTAAATTAGCAGACTATTGTACTGAGATACAAGTTCTCTTGTTAAATATGTTATATATGTGTATATGTATAGTGTGTATAGGTGTATGTGAGTATGAATGTAGATAGACACCCTCTCTGCAATGTACATCACCTTGGACATTGCCTGGGGCACTGAAGTCAGCACCGCTCAGCTAATACGTGTCAGAAATGGGACCTGAATCCAAGTCTTCCTGGGTCCAAGGTCAGGTCCTTATCCACCTGACTATACTGCTTTTCAGAAATATACAATTAGAAGAAGTTATTATAAGAAATAAAGGATGTAGGGGCAGCGAGGTGGCGCAGTGGATAGAGCACCGGCCCTGAAGTCAGGAGGACCTGAGTTCAAATCCGGCCTCAGACCAAATACTTGACACTTACTAGCTGTGTGACCCTGGGCAAGTCACTTGACCCCAATTGCCTAAAAATAAATAAATGAATGAATGAATGAATGAATGAATAAATGAATAAATAAAAGGGAAAAAAAAATAAAGGGTGTCTCCCATTGTATTTGTAAGCTAGACTGGAGCGTAGGCTTGATCAAATAGACATCTGAAGGAAAAATACTTGTCTCATCCTAGTACCAAGAATACAGGCTTGCCCACAAATTTGGTCTGCAGCTTGACTACTAAGCCACATGCCTTTGGTTTCTTCTCCCCTTACTGTCTTACTGCAACATCTGAACATTTCTTTTGATCAAAATCTATCTTTCCTTCTAGGGTTAAAACCACCAGTCAATCCAATTAAAGAGAAAAGTAAACTGAATTTCCCTTTTGGAACATGGCAGCCTTCTGTGTTTGCCAAGAGGAGCCGGACATGTTTTAAGATGCAGATTATGCATTCATCCAAATTGGCAGTTATGAATTAATAGCACTGTATGAGAATTCAGATATTAGGTAAAATGCAAATGAAGAGGTTATTCTCTGAAATTGCCTCCAGGAGAAGAAGATAGGCATTTTCAAGGCCTCATTAACAAAACTGAAGCATAATTGCATGAACTCAAGAATATACTTTACTGTGGACCCCCCAAAAAAGTTGAGGCATCGTATTCCTATTTCTGAAAATCTTTAGCCTTCATGCCCCCATAAGAATGGGGGATACTGTGCCCATTAGGGGACTATAAACCCCCTTTTTAAAAGTTATCCAAGGCGGGGGGCAGAGCCAAGATGGCGGTGTGAAAGCAGGGACTTGCTTGAGCTTTCTCCCAAACCCCTCCAAATACCCATAAAAAAATGGCTCTAAACAAATTCTAAAGCAGCAGAACCCACAAAAAGACAGAGTAAAACAGATTTCCAGCCCAAGACAGCCTGGATGGTTGATTGGAAAGGCATATCAAGCTGGGTGGGGAGAGGAGCATAGTTCAGCTTGAGCGCGCAGGCCACAGCAAACCTAGAGCAGGCCTCAGAGGACTGAATCACGGGCAGCTGTGGCGGCTTCCAGACACCTCAATCCACAAACGCCAAAGACAACTTAGAAGGTCAGTGGGAAAAGTCTGTTTTCGCGGTGAGAGAAGAGCTAGATCAGAGCCAGTTCCAGAGCCCAGAGTGCAGAGTGCAGGTGCCAGAGCAGTGGCTGTGTCCTGAGCTTCCAGCCCACAGATCGAGGGGGAATCAAGTGGCTGATCAGAGGGGGACTGCAGGGATCTCTTTGCTGGTGGCAAGGCAGGAATCTCTTGCTTTGCTCGTGCTTGGATCTGGTTCACAGTTCTGGGTGGTGGTCCTCAGGTGAGGAGGAGCACTGGCATGGTGGAGCTTGTAGTGGCAGTGGAAAGGAAACCCTCCTCACACTTCCAAGAGAGAAAAGACTGCTTGTGGCCAGTCACTCAAAGACCAGAGCTCAGGCCAGGAAAAGAGTAAACACCTCGACTGTTATCATACTGCCTTAGAAAAACTGAAAATTTACAGGTCCCTAGAAGTATCTCTGAAAACAGCTTAGGACAGTACATTCTATTGGAAGCAGACTTTTACCTTAACAAAGAGTTTAAAACTCAAGTAGTTGGTTGGGATCATGAGCAAACCTCGCAAAAAGAGTCAGACTATATTATCTTACATTGGTGACAAAGAAGATCAAAATATACAACCAGAAGAAGACAACAAAGTCAAAGCTCCCACATCCAAAGCCTCCAAGAAAAATATGAATCGTCCAGGCCTTGGAAGAGCTCAAAAGGGATTTTGAGAAGCAAGTAAGAGAAGTAGAGGAAAAACTGGGAAGAGAAATGAAAGTGATGAAAGAAAATCATGAAAAACAAGTCAACAGCTTGCTAAAGGAGACCCAAAAAATACTGAAGAAAATAACACCTTAAAAAATAGCCTAACCCAAATGGCAAAAGAGGTCCAAAAAGCCAATGAGGAGAAGAATGCCCTAAAAAGCAAAATTGGCCAAATGGAAAAGGAAGTCCAAAAGATTACTGAAGAAAATACTTCCTTAAAAATTAGAATAGAGCAATTGGAAGACAGTGACTTTATGAGAAATCAAGACACTGTAAAACAAATCCAAAAGAATGAAAAATTAGAAAACAATGTGAAATATCTCATTGGAAAAACAACTGACCTGGAAAATAGATCCAGGAGAGAGAATTTAAAAATTATTGGACTATCTGAAAGCCATGATCAAAAAAAGAGCCTAGACATCATCTTTCAAGAAATTATCAAGGAAAACTGCCCTGATATTTAGAACCAGAGGGCAAAATAGAAATTGAAAGAATCCACCGATCTCCCCTGAAAGAGATCCCCAAAGGAAAACGCCTAGGAATATTGTAGCCAAATTCCAGAGTTCCCAGGTCAAGGAGAAAATATTGCAAGCAGCCAGAAAGAAACAATTCAAGTATTGTGGGAACACAATCAGGCTAACACAAGATTTAGCAGCTTCTACATTAAAGGACTGCAGGGCATGGAATATAATATTCCAGAGGGCAAAGGAGATAGGATTACAACCAAGAATCACCTACCCAGCAAAACTGAGTATAATCCTTCAGGGGAAAAAATGGTCATTCAGTGAAATAGGGGACTTTCAAGCATTCCTGATGAAAAGACCAGAGCTGAATAGAAAATTTGACTTTCAAATACAACTCAAGTGGAACATGAAGAGGTAAACAGGAAAGAGAAATCATAAGAACTTATTAAGGCTGAACTATTTACATTCCTGCATGGAAAGATGATATTTATAATTCATGAGACCTTTGTCAGTATTTAGGGTAGTGGGAGGGGAAAAAATTATATGTATGTATCGATAGATAGAGGGCACAGGGTGAGTTGAAGATGAAGGGGTGATATCTGGAGAATAAAATTAAGGGGTAAGAGAGGATTATACTAGGAGGAGAAATGAAGAGGTAGAATGGGGTGCATTATCTTGCACAAAACAGACAAGAAAAGGTTCTTACAGTGGAGGGGAAACAGGGGAAGGTGAGAGGAAATGAGGGAATCTTATTCTCATAGGATTTGGCTTAAGGAGGGAATAACATACACACTCAATTGGGTATGGAAATCTGTCTTACCCTACAGGAAAATAGGGGAGAAGGGGACAAGAGAGCAGGGGGGTAATAGAGAGGAGGGCAGATTGGGAAAGGGGTAATCAGAAGCAAATACTTCTGAGGAGGGACAGGGTCAAAAGAAGGAATAGAATAAATGGGAGGGCAGGATAGGATTAAGGGAAATAGAGTTAGTTTTTCACAACATGTCTACTATGGAAGTGTTTTGCATAACTGCACATGTATAACCTATATTGAGTTGCTTGCCTTTTCAGTGAGGGTGGGTGGGGTGGGAGGAAGGGAGAAAATTTGGAACCCAAAGTTTTAAAAACACATGTTTAAAAAAAAATGTTTTCACATGCAACTGGGAAATAAGAAATACAGGAAATGAGGTACAGAAATCTATCCTGCCCTACAGGAAAATAGAAGGGGAAGGGAATAAGAGAAGGTGAGGGAGAAATAGAAGGGAGGGCAGACTAGGGGAAGGGGTATTCAGAATGCATGCCATCTTGGGGTGGGGGGAGGGGCAAGATGGGGTGAAAATATGGAATTCAAAATCTTGCGGAAGTAAATGTTGAAAACTATAAATAAATTTATATTAAAAAAAAAGTTACCCAAGGAGGATCCAAGATGATGGAGTACAGGCAGGAACCCAACTGAACTTATTTAACATTCCCCTCCAAACAACTTTAAGATAACTCTTCAAATCAAATTTTGGAGCAGCAGAGCCAATAAAAAGTCAGAATGAGACATTTTTCCAGCCTTAGCAGGTTTGCAAGGGAGGTCCATGACATTTGGGTGGTGGCCAGACTGGAGCATGGCAAGCATCACCAGCTGCGGGCCTTTAAAGGCAGTAGTAATAGATACAGCAGCAGCAGCACTGAGAGCTCTCAGCCCAGAGAGGGTAAGGGGGTAAGACGGCTGGTCAGAAAGAGAGTACAACAGACCCTTTGCTGGCACTGGGTACAGCTGGAGCTGACTGGCAACTTGACTGCCAATAAGCAGTTCTGGGTGGAGAGGAGAGCTTGTGATACATCACAAGGGAGCAGGGGTCCTGGTCACAGTCAATGTTATAATAACATAGTCACAGAAATGAGCACTAGTACTTGTGGCCGAAAGAGTGCAAAGGACCTGATCACAATTCTAGGGCCAAGAAGAGGACTAGTGCTTGTAGCTGCAGGGTAGCAGGGGACCTTCCTGGGTAAAGACCAGAGTATAGACCAGAAGAGCAGTGACCACAGCTCTCTCCAGATCGTGTCACCTTGGAAGCACCAAAAACTTGCAGACCCCCAGAACTAGCTCTGAAAACAGCAGCATGAAAAAGCCTGAAGCTTGGGATAGTGCCCTTCCCACCCCAAGAGCACAGCCCAACTTTAATCATAAAGTTCAAAGTCAAGAAGTAGACCAGAAAAGTGAGCAAATAGGAAAAAAGAAGGAAAAAAAAACTTGGCCATAAAAATATATTACAGTGTCAGAGAAAACCAATACACAAACTCAGAAAAGACAACAACATGAAAACATAAACAAGAAAAGCATCAAAGAAAAATGCTAATTGGGAGGACCTGAGTTCAAATCTGGCCTCAGACACTTGACACTTACTAGCTGTGTGACCCTGGGCAAGTCACTTAACCCCATTGCCTAGCCCCCCCTCCAAAAAAAAGCTAATTGGACACAAGTCCAACAAGAATTCATGGAAGAGTTAAAGAAAGCAATAGAGTGGTAAGGAAAAAATTGGAAAAAGAAATGAGAGTGCTTCAAGAAAATTATGAAAAGAGAATTAATAGCCTGGCAAAAGAGAAACACAGAAAAATACTGAAGAAAATAACACCTGAAAAAACAGAATTGGTATAATGGTAAAAGAGGCATAGAAGTTCACTGAAGAAAAGAACTCCTTAAAAAGCAGAATTGCAAAACTGGAAACTAATGACTACATGAGATATTAAGAAATAATACAACAAAGACAAAAGAATAAAAAAATAGAAGAAAATGTGAAGTATCTCACTGGAAAAACTACTGTCCTGGAAAACAGATTGAGATGATATAATTTAACAATTATTGAACTATCTGAAAGTCAGGATCAAAAAGAAAAGCCTAGAGGGACAGCTAAATGGCACAGTAGACAGAGTTCTGGCCTCGGAGTCAAGAGGACCTGAGTTCAAATCCAGCCTCAGACACTTGACATATCCTAGTTGTATGATCGTGGGCAAGTCACTTAACCCCAATTGCTTCAACCCCCCCCAAAAAAAGAGCCCAGACTTCACATTTCAAGGAATTATCTAGGAAAACTGCCCCAATATCTTAGATCCAGAGGGGAAAACAGAAATTCAAAGACTCCACTGATCACCTCCAGACAGAGTTTCCAAAATGAAAACTCCTAGGAAAAAAAAATTAAAAAAGAAAATGAATTTAAAAAAAAATTCCCAGGAATACCATAGCCAACTTCCAAAGCTTCCAGGTCAAGAAGAAAATATTGTAAGCAGCCAGAAAGAAAGAATTCAAATACTGTGGAGCCACAGTGAGGATCACATAAAATTTAGCAGCTACCATATTAAAGGATTTAGAGGGCCTGGAATATGGTATTTCCAGAAGTCAAAGAAGCTAGGATTAAAACCAAAAACAACCTACCTAGCAAAGCCAAGTATAAACTTTCGGGGGGGGGGGATTGCACATTTAATAAAATAGGGAACTTTCAAACATTCCTGAGGAAAAGACCAGAGTTGAATAGAAAATCTGATATTCAAACACAAGACTCATGAGAAACATAAAAAGGTAAACATGAAAGAGTAATCATGAGACTCAATAAAATTAAAATGTTTCATTCTGTATGGGAAGATTATTCATGTAACTCCTAAGAACTTCATCATTACTATGGCATACAGAAGTCTACATAGAGAGAGAACATGAGTATAAGTTGATTATGTTGGGAGGATCTCCAAAAATTAAAAAAAATAAAGGAATGAGAAAGTGGTATGCACTGGGAAAAGGGGGAAGGGAGGTAGAATGGGGAAGTTTTTTTCACATAAAAGAGGCACACAAGGAAGAGCATTTATAGGGGAGGGGAGAATAAGGGGGATGGCAGACAATGATTGAACCTCACTCTCATCAAAACTGGTTCAAAGACGGAAGGAAAAATATATATATATATATATATATATATATATATATATATATATATATATGTGTGTGTGTGTGTGTGTGTGTGTACATATATATATGCACACATATATATGTATACACATACACACACACATACACACACACATACACACTTAGTTGGGTATAGGAATCTATCTTTTCCAATAGGGAAAAGGGAAGGAGAGAGAATCGGAGATATAGGGGCAGGATGATAAAAGGGAGGACGGATTAAGGGAGGCAGTGGTCAGAATCAAATCAGACTTTTGAGGAAGGACAGGATAAAGATAGAGAAGGATAAACAGAAGAAAATAGAATGGAGAGAAATACACAATAATCATAACTGTGAATGGGATGAACTCATGCATAAAATGGAAAAGGATAGCAGAATGGATTAGAAACTAGAATCCAACAATATGTTGTTTACAAGAAACACACTTGGAAAAAAAAAGATATAAACAGAGCAGACTCTATTATGTAAAAGCTGAAGTAAAAAAAGGAGAGATTAGTGATCATGATCTTAGACAGCAAAAGTAAAAATAGACCTAATTAAAAGAGATAATTAGGGGAAATATATTTTGCTAAAAGGTACCATAGATAATGAAGTCATATTAAAAAAATTACAGCAAGTTGCTCTGATAAAAGCTTCATTTCTTAAGTATGTATGGAACAGAGCCAAATTTATAAAAATAAGAACCATTCCCCAATTCATAAATGATCAAAGGATATGAACAGGCAGTTTTCAGAAGAAGAAATCAAAGCTATCTAGAATCATATAAAAAATGCTCTAACTCCCCATTGATTAGAGAAATTCAAATTAAAACAACTCTGAGGTACCAGCTCATACCTATCAGAGATGACAAATGCTGGAAGAGATGATGGAAAATAGGCACACGAATAAATTGCTAGAGTTGTGAACTGGTCCAACCATTCTGGAGAACAATTTGGAGCTATGCCCAAAGGGCAATAAAACTGTGTATACCCTTTGGCCCAGCAATACCACTTATAGGTCTGTACCCCAAAGAGATCAAAGAAAAAAATGACTTATATGTTAAAAAATATTTATAGCAGCTCTTTTTGTGGTGGTAAAGAATTGGAAATTGGGAAATGCTCATCAATTGGGGAATGGCTAAATGAGTTGTGGCATATGATTTTAATGGTGTATTACTGTGCTATATGAAATGATTGGGGGGGGGTTCAGAAAAAACATGGTAAGACCGCTATAACTGATGCAAAGTGAAATAAAAGAACCAGGAAATCATTGTGCATATTAACAGCAATAATGATGGTACTGGCAATGATAACCAACTGTGAAAGACTTGGCTACTTTGATCATTACAATGATCCAAGACAATTCCAAAGGACTCATGATGAAAAAAGGCTATCCACCTCCAGAGAGAGAATTGATGAACTCTCAGTGCTAATTGAAGTATAATGTTCTTGCTTTTTTTTAACTTTTTTTTTGCAGTATGGCTAATATGGAAATATATTTTACATGATTTCATATATATAATTGATGTCTTTTGCTTGCTTTCTCAGTGGGTGGAGAAGGGAGATAGAAAATTTAAAACTCAAAATTCAATTCTAAAAAAGAATGCTAAAAATAAATAAATAAATAAATGGTTTTGAGATAGCTAGATAAATAAATAAAAGGCAACCAAAAATCTATGTTGGCAGTGATGACTGGGAAACAAAGTTAGCTATCCTCAAGTTAGTTATCCAAAGTTAGTTAATTCTCACACTCAAAAGTAAGGAATAGTAACTTTGGGATAGACTCCTGGCACAACAGTGGGAAAAGAAAGCAGCCTGGTGACACAGTGGAGATGGAGTGCTGGGCCTGGAGGCAGAAAGACTTTGAATCTGTCCTCAGATACTTAACTATGTGACCTTGAGCAAGGCACTCAATCTTTGTTTCCTCAACTGTAAAATGAGGATAATAATAGCACCTACCTTCCAGAGTTGGTGTGAGGATCACATGAGATAATATTTGTAAACACAGTGCCTGGAACACAGTAGAAGCTATTTAAATATAGCTATTATTATGAGATCATGCCCCGTAGGAAGCTGTAACCTGAGTCTATGCTATGCTGTGAAATTTGCATTCCAAGGTAAAGTTAAAATATTTTGTTTGTACCAAACTGATATACCATTAGAAGCTATTAAGCAATTTCTAATGTTTGCATCAATCTGACTCTGGCTTTTAATTTCTAAAACACTCTCTCCTGTTGCTGATGTTATTTGGGAAATAAATTCTTGAGATTTTTGCTTATAAAATCTAAAGTATTTTTCTTTTCTTACAAAATTAACATTTTCCTTTAAGAAGGCAAGGAAAAAGGAGGGGATCCATTTTGACCAATGAAGAACCAATAGCTTCCTGATCCCATTTTTAGTAAACATATAAATCAGAAAGGTTCCTGTCTGACCTCCCCCTCCCCATTACACTAAAAATACCTTTCCATGACTTACATATGCTATTCATATTTTAATTGGCTATTAGCATATAGATTTAATGGTTTTGTTCTGCTTTTGGCATGTCCTGTGTCATGTCAATTTACTCTGCCTTATGTTGTGAGACAAGAAAGAGGGAACTTGATCTATGCAGTTCTCTTTATATCACAGGATATACAGAATCCCATCAATTAGTCACAATGCATGTTTATGGTGATAATCATTCACATTTATAAGCACATTAGGCTTAAAAGCAACATGGCAGGGGAAAGGATAGTGAACTTGGAGTTACGAAATCTGAGTTTGAATTCTGGCACTACCACTTACAACCAATTTGTCTTAGCCTCAGTTCCCTCATCTACAAAATGAGAGGATTGGACCTCATAACTTCATTCCCTCCTATTTCTAGATCTTGGATTTAAATCTAGACCTGTGATCACAAAGCACTTGATTCCAATTACCCCATTTGAACATCTCAATAGCCCTGTAAGGTAGGTAGTTGTTTCAGTCGTTTCAGTCATGTCCAACTCTTTGTGACCTCATTTGGAGTTTTCTTTGCAAAGATAGTGAAGTGGTTTGTCATTTCATTCTCCAGCTCATTTTACAAATGAGGAAACTGAGGCTAACAGGGTTAAGTGACTTGCCCAGGCTAATACAACTAGTAAGTGTCTGAGGCCAGATTTGAACTCAGGAAGACTCATCTTCCTGATTCCAGGCATGGCACTCTACCCACTGTACACCTAGCTGCCCTGTAAAGTAGACAGAGCACATATTATTATCTACATTTTAAAGATAAGGAAACAGAGCTTCAGAGAGGTTAAATGATTTGTCCAAGGTAGCACAGCTAGTAAACAGAAGAACCAGGACTGAAACCTAGCTCTCTAGATGAGTAGTCCACTGCTCTATCTACTACATCACCTGGTTGGGGTGGGGGTGGGGGGTGGAAAATACTACATAACCCCTCTAGTTCTTCAGCAAAGCAGAATCAGAATCTCAATGGATGCAAACTTCAAATGGGTCAACCTTTTCGATGTCTCTCATCTTTATTCCCCACCCCCATTCCCTTCAAGCCTTCATTATCACCTTACAAGGAAAAAGCCCCCAGTGGGTCTTTAGGGCTCTATATTCTCCCTTTCAGATTGCTATCAGGCTAATAAACCCCCAAGTGAATAGTTCCCTTGACCTTGCCATCCCCTCAAACTATTATTTCTCTCATCTATTTCAGTCACAGTCCTAGGAAAAGCCAATTTACCCTCATTGGCTCTACTCATTCAGTTCCTGTTCATTTTTCAACCCCTTGAAATCTGGGTTTTCAATCCTACCACTCAACCAAAATTGCTCTGTCTAAGGTTACTGATGATTACTGAACTGCATGATCCAATGGCTTATTCTGAGTCCTAATCCTTCTTGACATTTCCACAGCTACTAACTGGCATCCAACCACCTTCTCCTGGATAGTCTTTCTTCCCTTGGCTTCTATAACGCTAAACTCTCCTGGTTGTTCTCATCATCATCATAAATATGTAATTGCATGGGGTACTGTGCTAAATGCAGTGTAAAGAGAACTACACAGATCAAACTTCATCTCCCTTGCCTTACAATGTAAGGCAGATGAAATTGACGTGATCCAGGATACACAGAAAGCAGAAGAAAGCCATTAAGTCAGTATACTAATGGGCAGTAAAATGTGGATAGCATAAGCAAGACAAGAAAAGGTATTTTTGGTATAACTGAAGTGGGGAGAGGACAGTCAGCAGATTTTAGATTTACATGTGTCATGAGGATTCCATGACATAACATATATAAAGTGCTGTCCTTCATTCATTTAAAAAAAAAGTGCCTATTATATACCAGGCACTGTTCTAAGTACTGGAGACATAAAGACCAAAATGAAACAGTACCTGCCCTCAAGGAGCTTATATTCACAAACTTTAAAACACTATATGAATATTGGGTTTTATTATTATCATCTATCTATCAAAGAAATAGTTCTTTACAGTTTGCAAGGTACTTCATGTATATTAATTCATTTGATCTTGACAAAAAACTCCTTTGTTTTAGAAAGAAATAGTCTTGGGACAAGTCACTCTGCTGTTGGTAGCCTTTTATGATTAATTTTCTGCAAACTCTTGGACAGATGGATAAAATGACTACTTTTTTTGGTAATTAAATAAAAGATTAAAAAAAAGATTTAAATCTTTATAAGTCTGACCACAGATTTTCAGTTTCCTTGGTTGGATAATCATTTTATTTTCTGCCCTCTAAACAGGGACATTCCCCAAGGCCCTCTTCTCTCTCTCTTTACGTAGATTTCTTGGTGATCTCTTCAGATACTCTAGGTTTAATTATCATCTCAACACACATGACTACATACCTAGCCCTAATCTCTCTTCCAAATTCCTAAATACCAACAATTATCTACCTAAATGTCCTATAGGCATTTCAAACATGACATGTCTATCCAAAACAAAACATAATACTACATTTCTCCTCACTCTCATTGCTTAATTCCTAGAAACAATAATTTATATTTGCTGTCTCTATTTCTATACCAACCATTAATTTCTCAACCTCTTCAAAATTTACCACTTAACTGAAACTGCTCTCTCAATGACCCCTTAATTGCTAAATTCAACAGTCTTCATCACCCTTGACCTTTCTGCAGCTTTTGATATTGCTGTTTTTATGTTTTCCTTTGTTAGTCTCTCTTACCCTGGTTTTCAGAATACTGCTCAGTCCTCCTATACATGTATATTTAGGCATTAAACTGTATTTTTATATAATGTTTCTTTCTATCTTATATATTTTATCTATTTAAAAACATTATTCAGAGAAGGGATCCATGCTTCACCCAACAGTCAAAGGGACTCTTAACACAAAAAAGGTTAAGAATATGTGGACTAGACATTTTAAAATAATCCTAAGATCAGGTTTTATGTTCAGTGTGAAATAAGATAGCAGGTACTTGATAATACTTGATGAATTGGATTTAAGATCAGATTACAAAGATATAAATTCATTAAAGCAAATTTACTATTCACAAATTGATGATGATTTTTCTTTATGAAATGTCTGAATTTCTCTTTCATCAATGAAAAAGCACACTGTTATTACTAAGTATGCAAAGTAATAAGATTTCATCCTCTCTCTTTTTGAATAAACACATTTTTAATTTTTCAAAATAAAATTTAAAACTCAATAGCACTCTGATCTCAGCCACCACCTCAGAAATGTAACTGTCTTATGAATAAGCTGTCATTTTAAACTAATTGGAACACCAGTTATAAATATAACACAGTAATTAAATTACTCACTAATTTGGATGCAACATTACAAAGGGTACATAAAAGGAACAGACACAAATCAAGAGAATTTCTAGATTTTAATGATGCGTCTTTTTCTGGGGATAAGCAACAGTTAAAATTTATTTCATGTCCCAATTAAGAAAGATATAATCATATACAATTTGCCTGTGCTGCGAATGAAAGTAAATCAATTTAGGATCATTTCCTATTTTATCTGTACAAGGAAAATAAAGCTTTCGTAATGGTGAGTGCGAACTTACTTATTCAACAATAAGAATTCAAGAAAGTAAAAATGATTAGCATTCAAGTACTGGAGTGGAAATTTGGACCTCAAGAAACTAATAATAATGATAACAGCTAACATTTATGTAGCATTTATTAGGTTCCAGGCATTGTGCTAAGTGCTTTACAATCATTTTCTCATTTGATCCTCAAAACACAAGAGGTACTATTATTTATCTCCATTTTACAGATGAGGAAACTGAGGCAAACTGAGGTTAAGTGAATTGCCCAGGATCACACAGTTAATAAATGTCTGAGGCAGGATTTGAACTCAGGTATTCCTAACTCCACCCCCAGTGCTCTATCCACTGCAACACCTACCTACCCCATAACTATCAACTGTGAAACTAAAACACAGACATTACCATCAATGCAAAAAGTGAAGAGGATGCCAACTTAGCAATAAAACAGAGGATGAGTAACTAGGTGCCACAGTGGATAGGGCACTAGGCTTGGAATCAGGAAAACTCATCTTCAATGAGTTCAAATCTGGCCTCAGATACTCACTAGCCATATGACCTTGGGCAAGTCACTTAACCCCGTTTGCCTCAGTTCCTCATCTGTAAAAATGAGCTACAGAAGCAAATGCAAACCACTCCAGTATCTTTCTCCTCAAAAAAAATCCAAAAAGTGGTCACAAAGAATCAGACATGACTGAAACAAATGAACAACAAAGCTTTGTGAGGTGGTTCACTATGCCCTGAAGTAAATCCCTGCATCTTCATAACTGCTTATTATGCTTATCAAAATTCAATTTAATCCAACAAATCTCTACTAAATGCCTCCCATGGTAGGCCCTCGAGGAAGACAAGCAGATGTGAGACATGGCCTCTACCCTTATGGAATGCACAGCCTAGTAGAGGGATGACACATAGACAGATAACAAGAAGTATTTATGAGATGACTAGTATATTTAACATGCTGTGCTGGGCACTGAGGAGACAGACAAAGGCAAGCCAGGAAGCATTGACTGATGCCTTGCTATGTATGTCAGGAACTGCGCTAAGCACTAGAGATACAAATACGTGCAAAAAGAAAAAGGGTCCCTGACACAATACTTGCCCTTAAGAAGGTTACATTCTAACAGGGGAAGACAAGGTACAAAAGGGAGATGGAAAGCAGGAATGGTGAAGAAATGAGAGGGGGATATGGTGACAAAATCAATGGAGTCAGAAGCCCAGCTGAAAGAAAAATAAAGTATGGCCAGCTTGGAAGGTGTCCCCAAAATGGAAGCCCTGAAAGGAACTTACTAATGAGAAAAGGGGGATCACCAAAAAAGCATTTATTTATAAAATACTTTTTGAAGTTTGCAAGGCACTTTACAAATACTTTCTTATTTTATTCTTACAACCCTGGAAGGTAGGTGCTATTATTATCCCCATTTTACAATTGAGATTACTGAGGCATGCAAAGTTAAAGTGATTTACCCAGGGTCATGCAGCTAGAAAGTGCCTGAGGCTGAATTTGAATTCAAGTCTTCCTTAGTCCAGGTCCCGGTCCAGGTCCAACACATTCTATCTAGATGCTACATAGCTGTCACAAAGATGAAACAGTCCCTAACCTCAAGGAGTTTACATTGTAATAGGGGGATACAAGATGTAACACAGATAAGTAAATAGGGGAGAGAAAACTAATAATTGGAAGGATTAAGAAAGGCTTCACTTAGGAAGTGTCACCAGAGATGAACCTTTAAAAAAGCAGATTTTTAGAACACAGAAGTGAGGAGTAATAGCTACTTCTAAGTCTTTAGAAGAACCTGTTAGCACAGTGGATAAAGCACTGGGTCTGGAGTTAGAAGATGAGAGTTCAAATGTAGCCTTAGATACGTAGTAGCTGTGTGATCCTGGGCAAAACATTTAACTTCTGTTTGCCTCATTTTCCTCAGCTGTAAAATGGAGATAATAGTAGCACCTACCTCATGGGTTTTGTGGGGATCAAATAAGCTAATATTTGTAAAAAGTGCTTAGCACAGTGCCTGGCACATAATAGGTGCTACATAAGTCCCCTTCTCCTTCCCCTTAAGAAGCTTGAATGTTTGTGCTACACTCCATAAAGTTCACTTAAATTTGTCCAAAAATAAATGTTAATGGAATAATATATCTACTAATCTAAATCAAAAGAAAAAGAAAATGAAACAGACACTGTATCTCAAACTATTTATTAAACTAGATGAAGTCCTCTTATTGTGAATAATAAGAGTGCATGATACCCAATATCACTCTTTGTCTTCCTAAGCCAGTAGGAAATACCTGTGGTCAAACACTAAAACCTCATAGTGAAATTTTCTATCCTGAAATGGGCTACACTCTTCAGTGGAAGTAAGTGAAAATGAAAAGCAGTCAACAATATTGCTATAAAAATCCTTATGGTATGCTAAGTAATAACAAGAATAAGCCTAGATGGGGAAATATTACCCCATTATACACTAATTACTACTGTAGTTGATTTCCTCAACCAGTAATTATGGTTTTCATCATCGGACAGGGAGCAGGATGATCTCTATTGTAGGTACTATATAGTGTGGACATAAAGATGTCCAATTATAATGCTAAACAGGAAGAGTAGGGGCTCATCCAATTTAGGTGAATTAAAGCCAAGCAGCCACTTTCACCCCTATTAAATGGTGAAATAGAAGCTAGCTACACAAGCGACAAGTTTCTTCATTGTTATATGGTACCATGGTGGCTACTTAGACTTCCCTGACCTCACCCAAGGTACAGTTTAAACATTAGATATAATGCATGGTGTTCCTAAATTATCTTTCCTAGATTAAATATAATTGAAAATTGAAAGCACAGTTTGCCTTTTGGGCTAATCCAATCAAAATAATCGCAGACATTTCTCCTTCAAGTGACACTCAAACAAATAGGATGGGCTTCCCTAAGCTGTATAGCAACCATGTTAACATTCTTTTCTGTACCAAGAAAATGGAGTAACTATAGTTCTAGTCTCAAGATTAATTATTTACTTTATTAGTTCCAACAATGATCAATGTTAGTACTGAACATATTTGCCAAATCTTACTCCTTGGAGTGAAATGAGAAATTTATGCTATCCAGACATGGAAATGTCCAATACATCTTCATTTGCTAATTACTACAATCAGGTCATCAACTCTTATCTTAACGGCTAGCTTTTAACTTTTTAGAAAGGAAAATAATTAAATTAATTAAACAATAATTCATTTGTAAAAAAAAAGTTTATTAATTTGTTAATTATTCTTCCCTGATTCAGACATTATTCATTGAATCTTTAGAATAAAACCAATTTAACATAACAAAATATCTAGAAAGTAACAGTATCACTTTAATGGACTTCAACAAATACAAGTTAGTTATATCAATGGTGTCAAACTCAAATAGAAATAGGGGCCACTAAACTTTCCATAAGGATCCCTGCAGGCCCATATTGACTAAGAAAACCACTTATTTAACGTTATCACTGTTCACCCAAATTTGCAGCTTTTCTAGAGGCTATGAGAAAAGCTTGTTAAACTTTTCAAATTTATTTTTCTTTATAATGGTATTGTCATTGTATAAATAGTTCTCCTGGTTTGCCTTAGCAGCTACCTATAACACAACAACAGGATTTAAAAGTTAAATAAAATTCTTACCACTTGGCTTAGGTCGTATCCCCAAGGAAGAAAAAGGACTCCAGTATTATATTTTTCCCAATGGGACAACATGAAGTTAAGCAAAACAATGCTCAGAAACAAGAACATCGTGTGCTCGGAAAGTCCTGAGGAGCCCCCTGGACTTGCACAAACAGAGAACCAAGAAATCGTGAAAAGGGAAGTAGCCCAGCTATCCAACCCATGGTCAAATAGCTCTCCCAGAGGACTACTGGACTGTGTTCTTCTAGCATGTTTCCCATCTATAGAATCTGTAAAAGAAAGACAACAAAGAAATCAGACTTTAATGGGAGAAATATAACCCAATGTACTTTTTATGGTCAATACATGAAATATATGTAATAAAAAAGAAATAAGATGATGGGATCATAGCTCTAAAGCTGGAAGGATACTCAGAAGTAACTAACTCTACCTACCCCTTCATTTTTACAAGTGAGGAAACCAAGTCCCCAAGAGAGGTAGACAAGAGACTTGCTCAACACCATGCAGGTAGTTTATGGCAGAGCTGGGATTTGGACTTGGGTCAGGGACTCCAAGTTCAGCATTCTTCCTACTGCACCATGCTGATGAATAAAATCAATAACATATTGCACACAAAAACATAACTATCACTGACCATTATAAAAAAAAACTTTTCTACAAAGATTTTGTTTATTGTGTGCTAATACAAATGTCCAGGTTAGTCAATTCGTTAGAAATAACCATCTATTCATCGGAAAGAATTTACCCACTTGTTTATTGGTTTGTCATATATCTATATATATCATATATCAATAGACCAGGTTCTCATTCTTGTAGATTTGTAGACTGAATTTAAGTTGTGTTAAAGTCTAGAATGTGAAAACATCTATATATTTATTTCTAGCACAAATAAACAGTTATTTCTATATAAAAATTAATCAGCTCATAAATAATCAAAATTAGTGTTATTTATTCTCATGAGGTTGTTCTGTAGTAACTAAAAGAATATGTGGTCCATGAGGTGCTTCACCAAGTACCATCAACAAAAAAAAGATTGAAAACTAGACAGCAGTTAACAAGCATTTATAAAATGCTTGCTATGTGCTAAGCAGGTATCATTGTGCTAAGCACTGGGGACACATAAAAGGCAAAAAAAAAATCTCTACTGTAAAGGAGCATATATTATAATCAAGGAGATAACATATAAATAACTAGGAATATATACAGAATAGATGAAGATCACCTGATCTTATCTCCACTTTGCATCTGCTACTCTCCCTGGTTCCTACTCCTCAGAACAAGATGCCCCTCCCAGGATAAGCTCATTACCTCTAAACTCTCCACCATGCTGCTAACTTAAACCTTGATTGACACCAACCCCCTCAGCTTCCTCTCCTCTCTGCCTCTGAATGGGAAGAGTACCAAATTCCTCCCAACACCTTCCTTTGTAGAGAGCAGAAACAGAATCTCAGATCATTCTACTTTGCATCTACATGCTCTGAACACCATTGAGTAAGCCACCCACTGTTGTCCCATTCCCCTTCCCCACTGTCCTGCCTCCTTTTGGGTGTCATCTCCCCCTTTAGAAAATCCTTGAGAACAGGGACTTTCTTTTTTATTAATTGTATCCCTAGCATTTAGCAAAGTGCCTGGCTAGTAGGTGCTTAACAAACATTTATTGGATTGGTTTATTGGACTGGATTGAAAGGGCAACCACCAGTGTAAATAAAACAGCTGTCTGATTGAATTTTTCACTTTTTGAGGGTATTGATAGTAGAGATCATTTCATTTTTGTCTCTACCACCAGCACCTAGTATAATGCCTGGCATGAAGCATTAGTCACTCAACAGTCATTTATTATGCACTTACTATATGCCAGGTGCTTAATAAATAAATATTTGTTCTGATAGCATCTGAATACAGACCAAAGCATATTATTTTAATTTTCTTTCCCTTTTTCATTGGAGGAGGGAGTGTTGAGTTTTTTCCACAAAATGACTAACATGGAAATATGTTTCACAAGATTGTCCATGTATAGCCTATATCAGATTGCTTACTGTCTCAGAAGGGGGAAGAGGAGAGAAGTATAAAATTTAGAACACAAACCTTAAAAAAAAATGCCAAATGCTAAAAGTTGTTTTTATACGTAATTAGGGGGAAATAAAATATTACTTTAAAAATCTGATGAAATGAATTGAGCACATTTTCAGTAATATTATCTCCTCAAATACCCCCAGATAAAAATAGTTCCATGTTCTAAACCTAAAATAAACCTAAAATAAAAAGAACAAAACAAAAAACAAAAAGACCAGAATGGAAAATATTCAGCCCAAATAATAATGCTGCTAATAAAATGTATGTTAACTTTAGTTTGCTCCACCATGATTTTATGATGATTTTTCTGTGAAAATACAGAAGGTAAAGTGGTCCTTGATAAAGATGTTTCAACTGGTCAGCTATAGTAGAATAAGATGAAGATGCATGGCAGAGTTTGGATTGGGAAACCTGACATCAAGTACTTGGAGGGGTATATTTTGCACTAAGGCGATAAAGGAAGAGTGGTACCATATTGTGGAGAGACTTGAATCCTTGGCTCATGAATCCTAGCTTTATTTAGCAGAAAATAGTCAGAGAAGACTTTTTAGCAGATAAGTCAACATCTGTGTGCATAAGGAATATTATTAGTTTGGAAGTAAGAATGAAGAATAGATAGAAAGAGAAACACAGTCACTAGCTAAACCTTTAGCTAATACCTTAACAGAATTTTGAAACAAAAAAGGAGTACCTCAGAAATGATCTAGTCCAACACATCCATTTTACAGATAAGTAAACTGAGTCCCAGAGAAGTGAAATAACTTGTTTCATATCACAGCTTTTTCATGACAGAACTGGAACTAGAACTCCCATCTAATTATTTGGTCACTAATTAAAAGAACATAATTAAAACAAAGGATATAGTCCTTGAGGTGGAAGCAAGATGGCAGGTGAATGCCAAATGGAGAAAATAGAAGTAGATAAGAACAATGGAAAGATGTCAAAGGAATTCTGAGTACTTCCTCAGCTTACAAAGGTCAGTCCTAACTATGCCACTTAAATCAAAGGTTACTGGCTGCATAGTGAGAACTGTCAACTCAAGTCAAAATAACTCTTGTTTACTACATCACAATTGGCCACCACGTAACTAATTGTATAATCACAAATACAACTATAACAGTTTCTGATAAAATACAAATATATCTTTACGTATTTTGTTTTCATATAAATATCTGTAATATTGAATGGAGTGGAGAAAGAAATGCTGAACAGTAAAATCATTCCTAAGTCCTGTTGTTTTGAGCTGTCCAAGTGACTATCGTAAAAATCCAGCTGGTGGTTTTTAATGCCAATCTGAGAATCCTGCCTGAGGTTTAACTTAAAATAAGGTTATGCATGTTGTAATACATTTGTTCCTTACAAGACAAGATTTACACAATGGGATTCTTTTTTGTGTTCAATATACCTCTCATTATTGGAAAACTGTAGTGTTAAAAAGAAGATCTCCCAATTAAAACACAGACCTAATCGCCGAAGCATCTTGAGCAGGGTAAACAGGAAAGAAAATGAAGGACCAAGGAACTGGGGAGTCTACAAGAATTTTTCATTAAAAAAAAACTGCACACGATTGCCAACAATTCTGTGGTTTAAGCTGCTTTCAGAAGGAGGAATGTGATAATAGCTCCTGGGTGGAATAATTTTTGGCTAGACTTGTTTAAATCTGAGCCTAAAACTTTGAGAGAACAGCTTGGACTGCATTTATAATTTTTTTAAAGTGCTATGCATTTCATCGTACTGTGGCCTTGCCAGACACTGGGCCTTTAGGGAGTCTGGCACCAGATTTTACACCAGCAAAGTGAACTCTAATACACTAGTTGTTATGAGCTGCACAACTCCACAATCAGCATTAATGAATGTGTGCCATGTCCCTAAAGTTCTGCTGGGGTCTTTCGAATAGACCCCTAAAATAGAATTCAAAGGCTTTTTCATTAGGGAAAATAATACAATTTCATTAAACCTCTAGAAGAGAGTCAATCTAAATTAGGAGGGGTGCCATAAGTAGGAGAGAAGAGATAAATACAACTAGTGTTTCTATTACTTTTCCTTTAAATCCTTATTTTTTTCTCTTCTTTTAACAAATAGATCTCAAATTTCCAGAAACATAGCTTACTTTTAGACTTCATTTATATTTTTCACTAATGCTGTCTGTTAATTAAATGTATTTTTATTCCTTTACAGAAAGTTTCTGAAAATGCGATTTTTGTTCTTTTATCACATTTCTGAAGTGACTGGCAACTAGGTGGTATGGTGGATAGAGTTCTAGGCCTGGAGTCAGGAAAACCTGAGCTCAAATCCTGTCTCAGATACTTACTAGCTCTGTGACCCTGGTAAATCATTTAACTTCTGTTTGCCTTATTTTCCTTTAACTTCTTTTTGCCTTATTTTCCTCATCTGTAAAATGGGGATAATAATAGCACCTATCTCCCAAGGTATTAGTAAGGAATAAATAAGATATCCTTGAAGCATTTAGCATAGTACCTGGCATATATCAGGTACCTAGTAAATGCCTGTTCCTTTTCTTCCTCTTGTAAATGTTTTCCTCATTAAAAAATTAGGCTTCTTGAGAAAGTAGAAATAATAAACTGAGCTAATATAGTTTCAGTTTCTATAGAGGCAGTTAGGTGGTACAGTGGATAAAGTGCTGACCTTGGAGTCTGGAAGACTTAAGTTAAAGCTTCAGATACTCCCTAGCCTTATGACACTAGGTAAGTCACTTAATTCTCTGTCAGCCTCCATTCACTCTTCTATAAAATGGGGATAATAAAAGTATGTATTTCACAGGGTTGCTGTGACGGTCAAGTAGATGTTCAAAGCACTTTGCAAATTTTAATGCATTCTATAAATGCTAGCTATTATTATTAGTATTATTTCAGACTGCCATACAAATAATGCAGTTCTTTAGAATTTTCAAAGCACTTTGTTCAGGACACCCCTGTGAGGTGGATAGTATAAAGCATTGTCTCCTTTTTGTAGATAAAGAAACTTAGTCTCGGGGAGGTTGTGTCCCTTATCCAAGTTAATACAGCCAGAAAGTGCTAGAGCCACATTTAGACCCATGTCTCCCCATTCTAAATCCGATCTCTTCCCATGATGCTATATTATCTGCTAAGTGAGAACAGAGTTTGGTCTGAGGTCACATTTGAACTCAGGTCCTCCTGACCTCAGGGCCAGTGCTCTATCCACTGGGCCACCTAGCTGCCCAAGATTATCTTTTCTTATACATCTTATACGTGCAAGTCGATTTGAAATCATTGAAAATTGTTCCTAGTATGACATAATTACCTTAAAATAAAAACTCTAGGTGAGCTAGAAAGTGTTACGCATAAATACAGAAAGGCAAAAGTAATTGGTCTTTAAAAATTAAGCATCAAATTCAAAGTAATTACAAAAATGAAGAAGTAACCACTGCCATTATCATCAAAACCTAATTTACTAAAGATGACATATCTAAATTCTTGACTTTAGAAGATTTTTTTTCTCAATTTCATTTCTTAGATTCTTTATTTTGTTTTGCTTTTAGGAAGAGAAAAAAGAGAGATTCTTAGGGGATGGGAGGGAAAATAGCAGGAGAAAAAAAAGGAAGATCTAGATAGAAGACCTAACCTAGAAGTTGCTATGGAGGACAAGAAGGAATGCTTTTTATATTTCTCTTTAAACTTTTATATATGAAATGTTCAAAAAGGTCTGATCCTTTGGAAGGTTAAATCATTGTTTTCCTCACAAGTCAAATATTTAAAGAATTCTCTTTATAGACTGTAAAGTCCCCAAATTTCTCTTGTTCAAAGAATCTTTTGTTAAATGAAAAGGTAGGGATTTATTTACAAAGCAATCATCCCTGAAATTCACTAACAGCCCTATTTTGTAAGGCCAGAAGGTGGCAGCAGTTTCTCATACAATTTTCTAACACTAGCAGTGTGGTTCCTATGCTGTTCTGCCATGTAAGTTTTCAGAATGTCTCTCACTAAAGAGGAATTATCATTTATTTATGCCACTATGTCTAGTCAAGCTATATTTCTAAAGCAAAAAGACTTGCCCTAGAGAATTTGATTCATTTTTACACTATCACCTATTTGGAAATTCACATCAGGCATAATATAGTTCAAAATAGCAAAGTTGTCAGGCAAGGTGGGGGGGGGAAGGGAAATTGGGAAAATGAGTAGAAAGAAAAAAAAGGAATAAAAAAGTGAGCACTTGTCCTTACTTTGATCACAAGATGAAGCAAATTAGCTTGTCTACAGTAGTCCAGTCCAAAAAAAAAATCAGCTAGGAGATTTAGGTATATGTTGTCAATCTTAATTTCTAACAGATGGATTTGGGAGCTTGTAAACTCATACTACAAATGGGTATTTGAAGGGTTTTGTCTTGTCATCATCATCACTACACTCCACTATGGGGGATATGATAGTTTCACATTTCCCACAATAGATGCTCCAAACCTCTTTCCTCAAACCTTTAACCATATCTTTTCTTACTCTCAAATAATGGCTTTTCCTTCTACTAGGAAAAAATTTGGCCATCAATGTGAACTTCAATTTCAATGTCCTTCTCTTAGCATTTCAAAGTTCTCACTCCTTTTTTCCTCTTTTCCTCCAGTTCCAGTGGGAAAAGGTAGTCCTCCTCCTGGTCAAGGCAAATATCTCCACCTGTACTTCTCAACCTATTTCACATCTCTCTTGTGGCCTTGCTCCATCAACCACACCCTGTCCTTTACATCTCCCCCTTTTGAGTGGCTCCTGCTACAGTACAAAGTATGTTTAGGTCACCCCAATCCTAAGAACAAGCCCAAAACAAAACAAAACAAAATCTTCCATTGATCCTGCTGCTCCCTCAAGCTATTATACTCACTAACTACATTGTCTCACAACTCACACTTTCCTCAATACATTACAATTTGGCTTCCAATTCCTCCAATCTCCTCAGCTTTCTGATAATAAATGAATGACCTCCTTATCACTAAATTCAGTGGCCTAATTTCTGTCCTCATCTTCTTTGACTTCTCTTGAGCAACTGATCACCTTCTAGATATCCTTTCTTCCCTCTGGCTTGGGCAACACTACATTCTCTGGATTCTCTTTTCTTTCCTTTCCAACAGCTTCCTTTCTCTTTTGTTGGTTCTTCATATCTCCACCTCTGGTATCCCCCCAAGTTCTGCCTTTGTCCCTCTTGTCACCTTCTTTCTGTATTCTCTTCTTTGTTGGTCTGATTCACTATTTGAATTATCACCTCTATAAAATGACTCCTAAAGCTTTCTCCTTTCCTCAAACATCTCCTTATTTCTCACCCAGTTGCACTCATTTGGGATTTCTTTAGCTTCTCCACCAAGCCCACCTGATCATGTACCCTCTCCCCACCATTCCCTTTTCAGGTTTGTGTGTGTGTATTTGTTGTCTTCTTCCGTTTATTGTAAGCTCCTTGAGGGCAGAAACTATCTTTCTTTTTACATATTTGAATTCCTAGCACTTAGCATAGTGCCTGGCACTATGACCTGACCCTCCTTAATAAATGTTTATTACCTATTGACTATTGATCTCCACTATCAAATTCTTCCAAGAGCTGCCATCCTATACTTAACAATTATTAGACATCTCCATTTGCATTTCCCACCAATAAATCAAAATAAATCTTCTTCTCAAATATGCCCCTCTCCTTATTTTTCATGGTTATCTTTGATTCTTCTCTGTTCCCCGATTCCCACATCCAATCCCTTTGTCAAGTCCTATAGATTTTACCTCTGTCTCTTTCCCATCTATCCTTTCCTCTCAACTCTTTATGTAACCACTCTGGTTCAGACCCTCATCTCTTCTCATGTCTGCCTTTTGAAGTCCTGCCCTTCCTCCCAAGATAATTCAGGCACCTGTCTTTCAATGAAGGCTCCTCCCTCTCCCATCTCCACCCTGGCCCTCCACTCCCATGAAAAGTGATATCTACCTCCTCAAGTTTCCCACAGCACTTTGTCTAAACCATTCTCCATACTTACATTATCCCTAGGATCCCAATTTTCTGCAATTATGACACCTTCTTTATTCCCCCTCCCCTGAACTCTCCACCCACCCTGCCCCATTATAACTTCCTCTACTATAATTTCTCCCATTAGCTCCCAAACCCCTTGAAAGCAAGGTCTGTGTCATCTATCTATCTCTAGCTCCCAGCAAAGTACCTTTCTTTCCAAAGGTACTTAATAAATGTTGATTCAACTGAATTTAATTGAACTCATTTAGCCGAATATGCATTATCTTTTGGTAGAAGTATACTCACCACAACAATGCTGATAGGACCAGCTCAAGCTAACAGTTTCATTGCACTAGGTAGGAAAGGGAAGAAATGGCCTAAGCGGACAGACCATTAGCATTAGCCCTGCTAAAAAATATGATTTTGGCCACCACCCCTCCTCAGATTCCTATAATGCTCTGACCCCAATCCCACTCAGCTTTTGCTGGAATTGATCACTGCTTCTGAATTAGTCTTGCCTTGATATAAATGATACTTACCAATAGCTTTTCCAAAAAAAAAATGACATTTCCCTTAAATTTTATGGCTCAAAAGGATATTCAAGGCAGTTAGGTGGCACAGTGGATAAAGCACCAGCCCTGGAATCAGGGGGTCCTAAGTTCAGATCTAGCCTCAGACACATGATACTTACTATTTGTGTGACTCTGGGCAAGTCACTTAACTTCAATTGCCTCACCAAAAAAAAAAAAAGGATATTCAATTCATCTGGACTGGAAGTTTTCTTACTTTGGAACACCTCATTCACCTGACCTGCTGGATTAGATATCATACTAAGTAAGATTTGTCAGTTCTTATCATGGGCAAATTGATGCCTGATGCATAAAGAGCCACATTCTTCCCATCATGAATGTAACTCTAACCATAAATACTCTGGTCTTTAGCTGTATGTGATGCTTTGAATCAAAACACTCTCACACTAACCCCCACAATGCTTAGAACTTAGACTCCTATTTCAGATGGATTTCTCCCCAACAGCCCTCTCCCCACCCCACCCCCATTTGTACCAGGATTCATCTAGGCCAGTAACTAAATTCCAAGTAGAGGCTTAGGAACAGAACCTGATGGGGCTTATACAATAACCTCCCAACCTTGGCAAACCTATGAAGCCCTTAACAGGGCAGCTGCCATTGTTCAAAACATTTTTGTAAATCTTCATTTTAATTTATTTTCAGAAGTTGGGATTCATTTTTTGCCTTGGTAGTGGAAAATCTGAATGCTCTGAGAATAAATGTGATTTTTAAACATAGCCCCAAATTATTCAGAGCTACTTTCAACTCTGGACAAGTCATTTAACCTCTTCTAGACTTAGTTTCCTCATTTATAAAATAGGGGAAATAGCAGTTGTCATATAAGCCCTGACACATCAGGTAAATATGAGTCATCATCATTCGTATTATTCTGATAAAGTAAAAAATTAATTTCAACAATATGATTTTTTCCAGTCCTCCTTAATTCTAGTGCCTCCCCTCCGAGATTACTGCATTTATCCTGCATGTATCTTGTTCGTAGATAGTGGTTACATGTTGTTTCCAAGAGGACAGGTATTGTTTTTGCTTTTCTCTGTATTCCCATTGCTTAGCACAGGCTTCTGAGGATATCCTTGTATTATACAGTAATCATTGTATAAACACAATATAATAATGATATTCATTGTCACTATCCCACTGTTATAATTTTCAAAGCCATGTTTTCAGTACAAAAAGTAAAGAGCTTTACTTTAGAAAAGACTAATTTATATTTAGTATATTTGGTTCAAGAAAGTAGGGATATGGATTATATTTGTCAATAGCTTCCAACAAAAATTATTTTTTTCCTTAAATGTTATGATTCAAAGGGGTAAGCTTTAATTCAGCTGGAGGTTTTCCTGCTTTGGAACACCTCATTCACCTGAGCTGCTGGATTAGATATTACCATACTAATTAAGATTTGTCGATTATTTTAGTGAACAATTTTTTTTCATACTGTACCTAAAGCATAGGCAGAAAAAGTAGAGAGAGCAGCAAACCACCACACCCAGTTTGGAATAAGCCGGGAACCTGCAAAATACATGAATAAAGAATATGGATCATACCCAAGATATTCACAGAAATTACTATACATAACACCTCTTATCATCTTATATAATTATTTAATAGTATTCATACCAAAATAAGCTTAACTATTATGCCCTTTAATATATTTGCTATCCACAGACTTCATGCAGGTTATGTAAAATGTCAAAAGTTCAATTCATGCCCACGTCCTCTTACTCCAAATCTAGTGCTTTTTCCATTAATACCACATTGCCTCCCACAATAACTGTTTGACTTATTTTAAGCAGTGAGTCACAGACATTTTTGGGTATCATGAAGTTCCAGTTTGAAATTGCTGGGCCTTCAGATGACTTGGTCTAACCCCTTCACTTCATAGTTGAGGAAACAGATCTGAAAATGGATGTACCACAAACATCTACAAGTCAACGAGTCCAAAATAGAATTCCTGAGAGGTTAAGGAGGGTCACATTGCTGGTTTAGGGGCAGAGGGTGATGCCTAGTCATTTAAGCAGACAAAATAAATATTGAGTTAAATTGACAAGTTACTCATACTCACTTCACATATCCAATCTGTTGCCAAATCTCATCATTTCTATCTTCATAATATTTTCCCTATATATTCTTTTCTCCCCTCACACAGCCACCACCTTGATGCAATCTTCATTGCCCTCACAGTTAGTCTACTACCATAGCCTTCTGGCTGGCTTTCCTACGTCAACTATTGCCCCATTCTAATCTATCCTACTTGTTTCCAAAGAGATTTCCCTGTGGTTGACCCAACTCACCACCACCACCAATAAACTCCAGAGGCTTGCCATTATCTTCAAGATCCACATAAAATCTATCTGGCATTTAAAGCTTTTCATTGATTATTTGGCCCCTTCCTAGTTTTCCTGTCTCCTTACACTTTATTCCCCTCCAAATCCTCTATGATCCAGCAATACTGGCTTTGCTGCTCCTTGGATGGGACACTCCATCTCCCACCTCCATGCTTTTTCACTGACTGCTTTCCCATGTCCCAAATGCTATTCCTTCTCCTGGCTTTCTAGCCTCCTTATCTCACCTTCTGCAAGAGGCCTTTTTCCAAGTCCCTTCCCCATTCCCAAACTGCTGACTTCTTTCTGAGATTACCTCCACTTACACTTTATATATCTCAAATATGCCTCTTTTTTGCATATGGGGTCCGCCATTAGAATGGGAGCTCCTTGAGAGCAGGGGATGTGCTTTTGTTTTTCTTTGCATGTCCATCCCTTACCAGTGTGCCTGGAACATAGAAACTACTTAATAAATGTTTGTTGACTAAGTGACTGGCATCTCTGTGTCTGAGACTTTACTTAAAAATAGAAGGATTGGATTAGATTAGAATTTGCCACCCCAGGCTGTTCTGTGAACCAGTAAAATTATTCTATTATTGACCACAGATAGCAAAAGGTAGGTGGCTTGCAGCTCAAAAAATGGAGATTAAGATCCAGGGAGAAGGAGGAAACAGGAGGGTTAGAGGGATAGGATGTTGTAATATGGAAGAGGAATCAATCTGTTAAGTTTATGGGCTTTAGGAAGTAAAGGCCTTCAGAATTATAAGTTTTACAAACTAAAAAGAGAAACAGAATATTTGACTGCATGTTTTTAAAGACCAAGCTTGGACCCAAAGAAAAGAGAAGAAAATGCATCTTCCTCCCTTTTGGGGAAGATGTCAGGCACTATAAGCATGAAACACTGCATATGCTATCAGATTCAATTGATGTGCTGGGTTTTTTGGGGTTTTGGGGGTTTTTTTGCTGCTGAATTGCTTTTTTTCTCTTTTTAATCTTTGTTACATGGGATGACTCTGGGGAAAATAGGGGGAAGAAATCTATTTTAAAATAAAATTTTTAAAAACACATCTCAATAAAAAACTTTTTAATTAAAAAAAAGTGTTACAAGCTAGTTTAAGGTCCCCTGGCTGGGAAATGATGGCTGGATGATTTCTAAAGTCACCAGTTTTAAATAGTCCCGTGATCTTATGACATACAAGTTGGCCTTAGGAATACTTAAGACCTAGAGTTGTATTTTACAGAACTCAAACATTTTCATCAAAAAAGTGATAGCTTTTCTTTTTTCTACCCCTATCATTTTTTAATATCTGCTTTCCCTCTCCCAAGCCATTTCTTTACAACAAAGATTAAAGAAGGAAGACAGAAAAAGGACAGCTCAACAAAGCTCAGCACCCCACCCCCCCACCCCCAAGTAACAGTGTATGCAGTACTGCACATCCATATGATCTCTCACCTCTGCGGTGAAGGGAGAAAAGTACATTTTCTTCAACCCTCCTCCAGGACCAAACTTGGTCATTATAAATAAGTAGAGTTCAGTTTCATTTTTGTCTTTTGTTTGTTTTGTTTTGTTTTGTTTGGGAGAAGCGGGGATGAAAATATTTTCCAAGGCAATGGGTTCTTGTTAAGTGGACTCATCTAGGCACCAGAAAGGACTGCAGGCATTAGTCTCCTTGCTTCCCTGCTGGCAGCCTGCTGCTTAAGGTTGAACATTATATTTATATACCCATGAATTCCCTTTTCAAAGAACTGCCTCAGGGATATTTCCTATAATTACCAACTAGTCCCAACCCCTCATCAATCTGATAACTAACATAGAAACCTGGATTGCTTATGGGTAAGGGAATATGACAGAGGGAAGGAACAGGTTTGACTATTTTTGTATGACTTTTGTTTTCAGTAAAAATTATTTGTAATCCTACCAAATTGCCAACTCCATCTTTTTTTTTCCTTTCCAAAACATTGTTTGGACCTTCATATAAACAAGTAAGTAATTGTATAGTAATTGAAGTAGGGGAAGTTCACAACTCACAGGCAACTAACTTGGTTTCCACCTCTGGTCCTATCACAGCTCCCTCCCATTCAGAAGAATAGGGAGCTGAGTCTCTCCTTTTGTGGCACCCTAAGGAGATGAAATGAGAAGGGCTTTCCACAGGTCAAGTTTAAAAATCTGCCAATGGTGCCTGAGAATGGAGAAACATTGTACTGCAATAACCAGCTTTACTTCTAGTAGACAGTAAGCACTATATGAATGTTGATACTATCTCTTCTCCTTCTCCTCCTCCTCCTCTTCCTCTTCCTCCTCCTCCTCCTCCTCTCCTCTTCTTCTTCTTCTTCTTCTTCTTCTTCTTCTTCTTCTTCTTCTTCTTCTTCTTCTTTTCTTCTCTCCTCCTCCTCCTCTTCCACCTCTTTCTCTTCCTTCTCCTCCCCTTCTCCTTTTCTTCCTCTTGTTCCTCTTTTTTCTTCTCTTCCTCCTCCTCCTTCATCTTCTTATTTTAGTGATTTATCAGTTTGGTTATTGATTCTGATTCTTTCTCTACCCTTGGATAGCACTGCTAACTGGCAACCCAGTTGCTTCACTCTCAATTCAAGTCCCATCTTCTTCAAGAAAACTTTCCTAGTCGTCCTTAATCTTAGCACCTTCCCAGTTTATCCCTGTATATACACACACACACACACACACACACACACACACACACACACAGAGCTAATTAGTACATAGTTCTCTGCATGTTGCCTCCCCCATTAGGTTGTGAGCTCCTCAAGAGCAAGGACTGTTATTTCCCTTTCTCTGTATCCCAAGTACTTAGCACAGTGACTGGCAATAGATGCTTGTTGACCTGTTTGTTGACTTGACCTACTGGAATCATAACCTTTGTTTCTGGACATCTTCAGACTCTTTTGTGGCTAACTGGGAGGTGATCCCAGAACCATACTATACTTTTTAAAGAATCATAAAAAGTCAGAAGACATCTTAGAAGTCATCTGGCCAAACACTTCATTTTACAGATGAGAAAATTGAGGCTCAGAAACATTAATCAACTGGTCTAGGTATACATATTTTAATATCAGAGGCAGGATTTGAATACAGGCCTTCTTGGCCCAAATCTAGAACCACATCCACTGCACCATGATGTCTCTGGACTTTCCAGATTTTGTTTTGAATGACCTGCTTGCAACCTCTTGGCTATAAGCAAATCCTGGCTCCTGCCACTCCCCCTAAGTCAGATAGTCAGTCAACAACCATTTATTAAGTTCTTACTATGTGCTAAGCACTGCGTTAAGTACTGGAGATAGCAGTAAAAGCAATAATAACAAAAAATTCTCTTGTCCTTCAGGAAAATATATTCTATCATGGATGATAACATGTAAACAAACTAGACAGATAATATAAGTGTGTGTGTGTCTGTCTGTCTGTCTGTCTGTCACAGTGAGGTGGCACAGTGGATTGAACACCAGGCCAGGAGTAACTGACTTCAAATCTAGCTTCAGACACTTACTAGTTCTGTGATCCTAGGCAAGTCACTTAACCCTGTTTGCCTCAGTTTCCTCATCTGTCAAATGAGCAGGAGAAGGAAATGGAAAACCATTCTAGTCTCCTTGCCAAGAAAACCTAAAAAATGGGGTCACAAAGAGTTGAACACAACTGAAACAACTGAACAACAACAATATATGTATGTATATATACATACATACACAAATATGTGAGTATTCATACATGGAGTATCTCAAAAGTCTCAGTATAGTTTTAAGCTTTAACAAGTTTAAAACTATACTGACTTTTGGGATACCCTGTATATATGTGTGTGTGTATATATATAATATATATATGTATGTATATATATATGTGTGTGTATGTATGTATGTATGTATACACACACATATACACATATATATACACACACACATATATACATATAAACACATAGTAGATGGAAAGTAATCTGAGAAGGGAAAGAACTAGCAGCTAGGAGGACAAGGAAAGACCACCTATAGAAAGTAAGATTTGAACTTTGTCTTTTTTTATCATATATTTTCAATCAGCAAAAATCTGCCTTTTCTCCCTCCTATGCTAATCTCCCCATTCCTAATTGAGAATGAAAAAAAAAACCCTGATTAACAAACAAATATAGTCAAACAAAACAAATTTCCACATTGGCCTGTCCAAATAAAATATGTCTCATTCTGCACTCTGCATTCTTCACCTATCAGGAGGTAGATAGCTTGTTTCCCCATCAGTCCTCTAGAATTGTTGGTCATTATACTGATCAAAATCTAATTCTTTCAAAGTTGTTTGCGTTTACCAGATTGTTGTCATTATACAAATTCTTCTGGTTCTGCTCACTTCACTCTGCATCAGTTTATATAAGTCTTTCCAGGATTCTCTAAAACCATCTCTTTTCTCACTTCTGACACACAACAGTATTCCCCCACATTTATACATCATAACTCATTTAGCCATTCCCCTATCAACTGGCACCCTCTCGGATTCCCATTCTTTGCCTCAGAAAAAACTATAAATATCTTTGAAAATCCTTGGAGTTTATTTTGCTTAAGATTCATCCTTCCCTTAATATAGTTCCCTTAATATAATTAATATAACAATTCCCTCTCAGTTCCCTGTTGAGTGAAATGTATTTCTATATCCAACTGGATGTTTGTGTATTCTTTGCCCTTTTGCCCACTTCAGATGAAAATAAGGCTTGTGTTAGCTGCTTCTCCCTTCCTCCTTATTGTATAAATGTCTACTTGCACACCCTGATTATGTAAGATAGTTTTCCCTCCCTTTCTTTCCCTCCCCACTAATGTAGTGGGATTCTGCCTAAGGTTTCAGGAGCTAAATACTTGAACAGAATTGTAGAAGATTAGAGTTGGAAAGGGTGTTTAGCATATGGTTTAGTGGTGTCAAACTCAAATAGAAACTTCCCTGTGAGCTGCATATTGACTTAGAAAACTGTGCAGTATTATATTTTTATTTTGTTAAACATTTTACAAGTACATTTTAATCTAGTCAGCCCCAATTCCAACACCTGTGATCTCATCCAGGGGTGAGGAACCTTTGGCCTCCAGGCCATATGTGGCCTTCTTCTTTGGGTGTGGCCCTTTGACTGAGTCCAACTTTTACAGAACAAATCCTTTTATTAAGGGATTTGAGGCCTTTTGACTGAGTCCAAGTTTTACAGAACAAATCCTTTTATTAAGGGGATTTGTTCTGTAAAATTTGGAGTCAGTTAAAGGGCCTAATCCAAGGATCTAGAGGGCCACATGGGGCCTCGAGGCCATAGCTCCCTTCCCCACCCCAATCTAGCCCATTCCATACCTAAATGGAATCCATAGTATAATGCACCCAATAAATGGATAAGTTCATTTCTGTTTGTAAGACCTCTACTGAGGAAAACCTACTACCTCCCAAGGTAAGCCATTCTATTTTTGGATGGCTCTAAAGATTAAGAAAATTTTCCCAACATCAAGCCTAAATCTGGCTTTTTATACCCTTTACTTACCTAAGGCTTCTTGTTCTTTCCTCTGGGGCCACAGAGAATAAGTCTAATCCCTTTTCCACATGATAGCAGCTCTCACTCTGTGAGAAGTTCATTTGTAATTTGGTTTTTAAAACTCATAAATACCTTCCCACAGGAGCATACATGATGGTTAGTTTCCAAGGGCAGCTCACACAACTCTGTTGTGGAAAATGAACCAAAAGCAGGCAGCTAGGTGGCATAGTGGATAGCACTGGACTTGGAGGCAGAAAGACCTGATTCCTAATCATTCTTACTAATCATCTCTTACTAGCCATAATGAACCTGGACAAGTCATTTAACTTCTGTCAAATTCAGATTTCTCATCTCTACAATGGGGATAATAATAGCACCTAGCTCACAGAGCTATTGTGACAATAAAATGTGATATGTTTTATAAATCTTAAAGCACTACATAATGCTAACTATTATTGTTATAATAAAGTAGAATGTTAATAATACTGTAACTTTTAACAGTATTTCTATGGAAAACTTATTAGGTTTTCTAGTTTGGGACTTAGGAATACATCTCTCTCAACCACATATTCCTGACCTGTTACAGACAACAAAGGTAAGTAGAGGAATGATCAGGAGGGCAGGGCTAGCTTCTACCTACCTCAGTTTACAAAGTCACAGGTATTCAGATGGCAAGGCATGACTGATTTTGAACACTCTTTATTTGAGTTTATACCCCTTCTTTGACCTACCTGCTGCTGACCTTAGCTACCTTCCCCATCAGTTCTGCCAGTTCCCTTGCATCCCAATGATTCACTGTTGCTGATTTTTTGTTTGTTTGTTTTAAACAATAATATCTATTATGATTACCTTTTTGCCTCTGGTTCTTCCCAGACTCCGACCACCTGATGTTTTATTTCAATCACAAAGTGTATTTGACTGCCTTGCTCCGTATCTTTTGCCCCTACATGAACTCAGATGATCTTATCACTGACCTTTTCCTGTCCTATCTCTACAGGACAGCAAACTATGCGATTTTGAGAGTGCTACTGAAGGCTCGCTATGAGAAATGAGAAGTCAGAAGACAGGACACTCATTTCTGCCCCTCCTCTGCCCCAGGTGTCCAGCATAGCTCATGGCTGAGGCAAAAAGAAACAGAAGAATAGCCATTGTGACCCTGATGCTCCTATGTTCTGGGACAGGAGGTTGAGAAGTGGGAGTGAGGCTTTGGGGCAGCAACTAGGTGTGTTGGAATAGATGGTGGAGTTGAAAAAAATGCCACTGGAGACTGAGGATAATAATAATGATAATGGTAGTAACGAATAGCAATTATATAGCATCTTAAGGTTTACAAAGCACTTTACATATATTACCTCATTTGACTCTTAAAACAACCTTGTGGGGTAAGTGATATTATTATCATTCCTTTTTTTTCACAGATGAGGAAATTTAGGCAAAAAGAAGTCAAGGTGACTTACCCAGCATCCCATAACTAGTATCTGAGGGAAGATTTGAACTCAGGTCTTTTTTATTCTAAGTCCAGCACTCCATCTACTATACCATCTAGCTGCCCCATGAAAAGAGAGAGTGAGGGCTTAGGGTGATGAGAAAAGGGTTGGAGTTTTTGGCAGGGATGGCAGGGGGAGAGCAGTTAGTATACCGTTTAGCTTCCTCTTTCTCCTCCCTCATCACTCCTGTGGATGACAAGGTTGAGTCAGAGCAGAGGAAGCAGTAGCAGTTAGAATTGGCAAGGGGATGGGGTAGGGATGTTAGCAGTAATAGGGGTTCTGTAACCAAGCAGGGTGAGATTTACTCTCCTTTTTTTCCTCTTCTTCCCCATTTCTTTTCCTTTTCTCCCTTCATACTCAAGGGAGAAAAAACAAATGGTTGCTAGAGATCAAGAGAAAAGCTTCAGCCTCAGGGCTGCCTCAGTGATGACCATTGGAGTTTTCCCTTTCCTTCTCGGTCAAGGAACCACAAGAGAATAAGAGGTAAGAGCAATGATGATGGGGTCTTATTGTAATAAGAGAAGGTGTTTTTCCTTTCCTTTCTCTTCTCTTTGTTGCCTCTGACCAGTTTTGTGATGTGTTAAGGAGTCAACATTTCATTAAGGGAAGCACAAAAAAAATGGGGAAAAATGTATAAAAATTCACTGAAGAAAAGAACTCCTTTAAAAGTACAATTGACCACATGAAAAAGGGGGTGGGGAAAAAAACTCACTGAAGAAAATAATTCCTTAAAAATTAGAATTGGGTAAAAGAAGAGGGATTTTAAATTTGCTATTGTCATTCAGTCTTTTTGGTCACATCCTACTCTTTATGACCACTTTTGGAGTTTTCTTGGCAAAGATACTGAAATAGTTTCCCATTTCTTTCTCCACTCATTTGACAGATGAGGAAACTGAGGTAAACAGGGTTAAGTGATCTGCCCAAGGTTATAGAGCTAGTAGGTGTCTGAGGCAGGATTTGAAGTCACAAAGATGACTTCATGACCCCAGGCAGTACACTCTATCTATTGTACCAGCTTGCTGAAGGGGATGGCAAATTACTGAGTAATAATTTCTAAAAACCTAATGTAGATTACTAGATTCTTAAACCACCTAATAGCACATAACTGAAAATATTTTCATGTTAGGAGTAAAATAGGCACTACTCAACAATATATAAAAAAGCACACAAATATATACATGAATAATTTTCTGCTTAGTCAACTAGAATCTTTTTTTTTTTAATCAGGTGACTTCCTGCCCAGAAAAAGCATCGGCCCAAGAAACCAGAGATGTGCTTAAAAATGTTTTAACAAGTCCTATTTCTGCCTTTATCTCACCCAAAATATCCGCCAGCTTTCTCTTTGCCCTATTTTAGCCTCTCCCTTCTCTCTTTTTTGATTTCTCTTCCTATAGTTCTCAGTTAGGTTATTAGCCCTCCAATCTCCTTTCTCTTTTCTTCCCTCTATAATAAAACTGTAATGTAGCAGGAAAAATACTGGAGTTAAAGTTAAAACACCTAGGTTTGAATGCTGCTTCATGTTCTCTTTGTAACCAAGGTCCCTACTTCCTTGTGTATAAAATTAGGGGATCTGGGGCAGTTAGGTGGTACAGTGGATAGAGCACTGGCTTGAAGTCAGGAGGACCTGAGTTCAAATCTGGCCTCAGACCAAACACTTGACACTAGCTGTGTGACCCTGGGCAATTCACTTAACCCCAATTGCCTAAAAAATAAATAAATAAAATAAAATTAGGGGATTTGGACTAGGTGTTCTTAACCTTCTAGGTGTTCTAGGTGTTCCTTAACCTTCACGAAAATCCTCTTTCTATTAGTTTCTCATTCATAGGATCATAGATTTAGAGCTGAAAGGGACCTTGTGTTGTTGTCTAGTTGTTTCAGTTGTGGCCAACTCTTCTTAAATGACTTAAATGACTTGTCCAGGGTCATACAGCTAGTATCTGAGACAGGATTCAAACTCAGGTCTTCCTGATTCTAAGTCTAGTATTCTGTCCCCTATGCTAACTAGCCACCAATTTTTGTTGTTATTGTTCTTGTTTTTTGTTTTTTTAGCCACCAATATTTAAGGAATTTTGGGGGGGCTAAAGCGTTTCATGTATTTAGGTGTGAGAAGGCATTTCTGAATCTCTTCAGCAGCTATTATTGGGTAGTAGTAGGAAGAAGGTTGGTGAGATTAATGGAGACCTTAATGTAGAGCCAATCCCCTGAAGGCATCAGAGATATTTGACTTGAAGAAAAAAAAGAACTTAGGAGGAAGAAATGACGACAGTCCATGGAGTTGTTGTGCGGAAGGCCCTTACCATAAATCTTTGTAGAAATCTGAGTTGTTATCATCATCACCAGGAGGAGAACTTGGACTTGTTTGTACTACTCTACAGAGGCCAGAATGAGGAGCAATGGTTGGAAACTGCCAAGACCATAACAATAAACCTCCTAACAACTATCGATGCACAAAAGTAGAATGGGAGGTGGCGGGTTCCAGCCCACTGGAGGTCTTTAGGAGACAGCTGGATTGTCAGAGATGCTGCAGAGAGGGTTTCTTTTCACATACCAGTGGGGCTAGTGGCTTCTGGATTCCCATCCAACTCTCTCATTCAGGAGCAGGAAGTGAGAGACTCTGGGGCTGGTGAGAATTTTTAGCCGGGGACTTCCAGGGTCACACATGTAGAAGGTTAATCAGAATTAGTTAAAAGTCAAAATTAGAAAATATTTTAACAGGAATGCAATTTTGTTGCTTACAAGTACAAGCAGGAACACCTGATCTAAAGTAAAACTTGTTGCTCAGGGCAGCTAGGTGGCTCAGTGGATAGAACACCAGCCCTGGAGTCAGGAGGACCTGAGTTCAAATCCGGCCTCAGACACATAACACTCGCTAGCTGTGTGACTCTGGGAAAGTCACTTAACCTCAATTGCCTCACCAAAAATAAACAAAACAACAACAGCAAAAAAACCTTGTTGCCTCATATAGGACCTTCTGAGACCTGCTGTCATGAGAACACAAAAATGTTTGGTATTTGGCACCTAGAATTTTGTGGGGGATCTGGAAACAGTGCAATATTAAAGTCCTGGGGCTTGGTTAAAATCTCCCTACATCCTTATTTGTAGGGAGTGGCCAGATGGATACAGTAGATAGAATAGATTAGATAGAGTGATGGCCAGGGAGGAAGGAAGACCTGAGGTCAAATTCTATCTCAGATTCTTACTAGCTGTGTGGCCCTAGGCAAGTCACTTAACCTGCCTCAGGCTTAGTTTCCTCATTTGTAAAATGGGGGTGATAATAGCACCTACTTCATGGGGTTGTTGTGAAGATTAAGGAAAATGGCATGAAAAGGGCTTGAGAAATCTTAAGCTGGTACATAAATGCTAGCTTATTATGGCAGCTGGTGTTACACTGGATAGAGTGCTGGACTTGGAGTTAGGAAGATCTAAACTCAAAACCAGTTAGGCGACTTTTTTCAGGGTCACACAGCTAGGAAGAGCTCAAACTCTTCCTAGCTGTGTGACCCTGAATAACGTCACCTAACATGTCTGCCTCAATTTCCATATTGGTAAAATGCAGATAATAATAGCTCCAATCTCCCAGGGTTGCTGTGAGGATTAAATGCAATATTTTTAAAGCACTTTGCAAACCTTAGAATCATATATAAATGCTATTATTATTATTATTATTAGTGAGTAAATTTCACAATACGTTCAGACAAGACAACAGGTCAGTTTGAATTTAAATCTCAAAATAAAAAATTCATGTAAGGAGTACAAATGACTGAAGGGTTTTTAAATATAGCTTTGAATATTAAAAAGGATTAAAATTGGATTATTGTCTAATTAATATGCATATTATTACCTGAGGCAGTATAATCCCAGTCATAAAAACATAATACAAAATAATTGATTAAAAGCAATAAAAATCCAGAAAAGGTAAGCAAATTAGGTGCAATCCACAGTGGCACTATCTGAAAAATACAAAAAGGACAGAAAAATCACATTTAAAATTTATAAGAATGAAAAGTAATGGTGAGTTAGATGTTAAATTAGTAATTTAGATACCACCCACCAAAAAGGAATAAAGTGAGGTAAACGTTACCTGGACACATTATGCAATTATAATGTTGCATAAAATGGTAAAGATTTAGTTATACCAATGAATTAATCATTAGACGTTGTCAAACAGAATTATAATCAATATTCAATAAAATTAGCTTACTGAAGCAAATTCAATTACCAAAAAAAGATTTTTTTTTACCAAAAATTCCCAAGCCTCACCTACTGGCACATTATGTTTAATGCAGCAAAATTCTAAAACAAAATAACTTAAACAGTTCCTTCTGCTCACTACACAGAATTTGAATTTTAAGACAAATTTAAAATATACTGGCTACCATAAACTTTCTGAAGGGAAAAAAATAACACCATCATAATGAAACTGTGTGAATACATTTCAGGACTCAAGTTCCACTGCTTTCTAAAATATGAAAATGTGTTTTCTTCTAACTTCCATGTTTCTTATTCATAAAACAATTTGTAAAATGAGGGGATTGGACTAGATATTATCTAAAGTTCCTTTTAGCTCTAAATTTATAATGCTAAAAGAAGGAGTATTCTAGTAAATGTTTAACAACCAGCTCTCACCTGGAAAGATTTATATGATCTGATGCTGAGTGAAGTGAGCAGAACCAAGAGGACTTTGTACACAATAACAGCCACATTATGCAATGACTAAGATTGTTAAACTGAACCCTTCTCAGCATTACGAGGATCTAAGACATCTCCAGAGGCCTCGGGATGGAAAATGCTGTACACATCCAAAGAAAGAACTATGGAAGTTGAATCGCTATCACTTATTTTTACCTTCTGTTGAGTTTTGTTTCATCTTTCTGATGGTTCCTCCTATTGGTTTTAATTTTTACTTACAACTTCACTAATGTGAAAATATGTTTAATGGGTATGTAAACGTAAAGCCTATACCAAATTGTTTGCCATCTTGGGGAGGGTGGGGGGGAGGAAGGGGGAGAAAAATTTCCAACTCAAAAGCATATGGAAGTGATTGTTGATAAATCAAAATAAATTAATAAAATTTTAAAAAAAAATAACCAGCTCTCTCGGTGGGGGAGAGGAGTACACAGGACACATTCTACTGCATTTTAAACATTTTTTCCATCACTTTCTTAAGTCTAGACAATCAATAAACCAATAAATCAGGCTATAACTTTGTTGATTTTTGAAGTGAAAATTTTCACTCTGAAAATTTAACAATTAGAACCAAGGCAACCTGGCTCCAGCGCCCCATTGCTTGCAAGCTTGTATTGTGGTTAAACTTCACTGGATGATCAGAATGATTATTTTGTTGGGTAAGCAGCTACTTTATCTGTGCAAGGAGGTAGCTGATAAAGCATGAGAGGTACTGATTTTTAAAAAGGAAAATGCAAGAAGTGGCAAGCTACTCTCCCCAGTCTCTCAAAAGAACTGAAAGCATCAATTCAACAAGCATTTATTAAGTGCCTACTGTGTGCCAGGCAGAAACATGAGGAGTCAACCTGGGGATTTCCCCAAGTCTAGCTGCAATTTAAAATGATAGGTCACAGGAAGCTGGTAAGTCACTTTCCAAGGATGACACAAGGGAACCACATGAGAATAGGATGACAGCTATCCACCCACAATAAACTGCATTGGGCCCCACAATCAACCTTCTGGACACTTTGGGTTTAGTTAATAGCTGTGTGAACTGGGGGACAGTAGTTATAGCATGAAGCCTTCCTAGAACAGTGATTTCCAAGCCCACAATAATCCCTCATCTTCCTCTGAGTAACAGTAATTGTACTGTTACGACACTAATTACTGTAGTACATCATCTAGTTTAAGTCTTAAGTTTAAGGTGACTTTAACTAAAGTCACTTCCAATATATTGTATTTTAGGAACACAAATAAAAATGTTGCCAATTTATATTCAGCCACAGTAATGAAGCTATGTAGTAATGATTGCATTGATTAATTCCAGGTAAATAATATTTATGAAAAAATGAAAAGTCACCTTCCTTACTGAGTCCCCCTTTATAATATCTTATATATAAATATATTTTTAAATTAATTTATTTTGATTTATCAATAATCACTTCCATAAGCTTTTGAGTTTTAAATTTTTTCCCCTCCCTCCCCACCTATCTCCCCAAGATGACATGCAATCTGATGTAGGCTATACATTTACATTCCTATTAAACATATTTTCATATTAGTGATCACATACAAATATTCTCAATGAGATTATAATCTTACTGAGTACAGGAATTTGATCTCATATGTCTCTAACTCCCTTTTTCTGATTCCCATTATCCGCCTAGTACATAGTACAGTTTATGATACACATAGTAAGTACCCAATAAATATATGACGAATGAATGAATGACCACCTCAGAAACAAACTTTAGAAGCAGTTCTGATTATTAATAACTTTTTTAAAAAGAACCACAATGTAGGAAATGATGTCCTCCCTCCATATCTTTCATAAAACAAAGAAAGTTGCCATTTTCCCCTGCAAAATAAAAAAAAATTCCTCTAATGTTTATGAAAGAATGAAAAGGATAAAGGGATATATAGATATACAGAGAACAATTAGTAAATACAACTCTTAGTGTCTCCTCAGTACAAGAACTGAGTCTTACAGAGGCCAATAAGTTGAGGAACTAGAGGGAAAGAAGAGCAATGGTAATAAAATATGCTTCAAAGGGACTAGCTGTCCTATGTCTACTGATACTTGTAATTACAATCAATTAAACCTCAAAAGTATTTTTTTTCTGTTTTGAGGGGGAAGAAGAACTAGGTTTGTTCTACTAGTTATTTGTTTCCAAATTGATACCTCTTTCTTTGGTTTCATCAACATATCAAAACAACTAAGAAAATAAAACTTAAAACGTGCTATCATGCTTACCTTAACTATTCTGTTCCAGAGGTGCTGCATAACATACACTGATAAAGGATTTGTATCTACGGCACTATACTGTGAAAAAAAGAGGAGAAACAGCAAAATTAATGCCATATAAAAGTGAAATGATGAATATTTTAATTTAATTCACCAAAATTTAAGTGCCTACTAAGTGCTTAGTACAGGTGGTAACAAAGATAAAAATCAAAACAATTTCTGCCCTCAAGGAAGAGGGTATATACAAACTGTATACAGAGAGAGGTAAATACAAAGTGATTCCAGGGGGGAGAGAAGTAATAACTGGAAAGATTAAGGAAGGAGCTACTTAAATCCTCTTACTCTAAAAAAAAAACCCCTCAGTCTTATAGAAGAAAAATATTTTGCTTAATTATTTTGTGATTATTTAAAAAGATGCTAAAAGAATTTACCACATATATGGGTTAGGTGGGAGGAAATTGATCAATCAATTTTCTCCCAGCCTGGTAAATGAAATCAAGGAATGTAAGGGGAGAGTGACTCATATAGGTGTCAAGGTTTTAAATAAAACTAAAAGATCTGTACTACCTTACCCCTTTAATAGGTGTGAGATGTTCTTCAGTCAAACTTGATTTAGAGAGCAGCCAGCCATTGACTGGTCAAGTCCCTGGTGATCCTTTAAAAGGCAAGACTTACTCTCTAGCACTGAGACAGGAGACAGCTCTGAGGAGTGTGCCCTTTGACAGCAGAGAAGAGAGTAAGAAATAGAAAAAGAACCCATCTTTTGAACGGACAGGCTACGTGGTACAATGGATAGAGCACCAGGCCTAGAGACAGGAAGATCTGAATTCAAACCCAGCCTCAGATACTCAGATAGCTATGTGAACCTGGGCAAATCACCTAATCCTGTTTGCCTCAATTTCCTCATCTGTAAAATGAGCTGGAGTGGGAAATGGCAAACCACTCCAGTATCTTTGCCAAGAAAACCCCAAAGAGGGTCACGAAGAGTCAGACATGACTGAACAACAACAAACAAGCTCTTGAGAGGGAATGATTTTTGTCTTTTCTCTTGGACATGTTCCAGAAGACATCTGAAGGGAGGGGGCATGGAGGTAAGGGAAGGGAGGAGGGAGGAATTTCTCTTGTAGAGCTGTTCACCTTGAAGAAGACATTACACCTGGCAGAGAACAATCCTGGTCAGTCAAGGCATAAGACCAGAAATTAATGACATGAGGGATAGTTCCAGCCATTGGAGAACTATGAGCCCAGGAGGAGCAGCATGACAACACCATGAGAAGAGAAATTCATCTCTGAAGTACTAAAAGGTGTGAGTGTCTGAGCCACCTGTGCTCCCTAAAGGTGTGTACCTCTATACTAATGTATATTGTTCATCCTTCCTCTTGAAGAGGACCAATGACATCACAAGGGTGATCTCTTAACTTGCATGTGAACTAGATTTAAGTGAGACAGAGCTGTGCAAAGTCATCAGCCTCATTCTCTCTTCCAGAGTCACTGAAGGTAAGACAAAAGTCAAGATGCCAGGAGACAGCCAAGGATGCAGCACATGACCTTGGCATCTTCAATGTCTGACCAGTCTCTAAGCACTCCACAGCGCCTGCTTCATCTGCCTTCATGGCCATTGAAACAAATTGTTGTCATCCACCTATTCTGCTGGGGGAAGTCTTCACATGTTGGGATAAGCATCTCCCTAACTCACCCAACTTGCCCATTACCCTCAATCTGGTTTAGCCCATCTGCCAAGATGGTTTTACCAGGTTATATATAGGTGCATCTGCTGTCCCCACTGATGCTATGTGAATCTGTAGGAGAGTGTGCCCCAGGTTGGGGACTGGAGGAAATGTTTTGCAATTATTATTCCTCTTCCTTAATTACAAAATTAGTGACTCTTCCATTTGACCATAACTTCCCATCATTCCACTTTACCTTGTTCCTCACCCCTTCTATTCTTCACTCTCAATAGGGCCTCAGATACCTCCACCTTGAGTACTATTTTTCCCAGACCATTGCTCTGACTTAACTTTCCTCCCCTTCCAAACTCAACTATATAGTTAGCCATTTCAACTCTACACTCTCCTCTGTTCTGGAATCTCTTTGCTCCCTTGTCCTATCAATGCTCACTTCAGCTCGGGATTACTCCCACCCTTCTCAATAGCTGCTGACTAGGGCCAGAAGAAGTTTCACAACTGTACTGATTGGATGCATTATAAATTTGTATTATCAACTGGAATGGGACCCTCACTATAATAAGGCAGCCTTTTTATATTTAGGTGATGAGAAATCAAATCAAGTCTCAGTTACTTCCTAGTGATCCTGGGCAAGGCACTTATCTGTAAAGGTTGTCAAGGGGATCAAATGAGATAATATTTGTAAAAGCACTTAGTACAATGCGTGGTACGTAGTGGACATTTAACAAATGCTTCCTTCCTTCCTTCCTTCCTCCTTTCTTTTATTCCTTCCTGGTTCACTATCTCACTCTTCAAAGATGCTATTCCAAGCCTTTTCTTTCCTCCTAAAGTCTCCCACATCTCTCCTTCACCCCTCTCTCACCTGAGCACCTTGACTCTTACTTCATAAAGTTGAAGCCATGTCACATGAACGCCCTCTTCTCCCATTCTCTTCCTCTCAAAAATCCTTGACATAATCTTCCACTCTCTACTCCTTTCCTCCAGTTTCTAACAAAGAGACCACCTTTCTAGCTAAAGCCAACTCATCTACATGTCTACTTGATCTCAACCCTTACCAGATTACAGCTTTAATAATCCTCTCTCTCTTGAATCTCCAACCACTTCTACCTGTTGATTCTTTCCCTACTGCCTTCAAACATACCGCATCCTTTAAAAAGAATAAGCCTTTAGTAAACACTGCCATCCCTTCATGCTATCATCCTTTATCTCTCCTTCCCTTCTCAGCCAAACTCCTTGAAAAGGCTGTCTATACTTGCTCCCTCCACTTTCCCCTCACTGATTCCTCAACCCTTTGCAATCTGGCTTCTGACCACTCAACTAAAGCGGCTCTCTCTGAGGTCACCATTGCTCTCTTAATTGCCGTTCCTGATAATTTTCCCCCAATTTTCATCCTTCTCAACCTGTCTACTACATTTGACACTGTTGACCACCCTCTCCCTCTACACTCTCCTCTCTGGGTTTGTGTGACTCTACTCTCCAGGGGCTCCTTTTACTTGTCCCTTTCCATCTCTTTTGCTGGCTCATCATCCCTATTATTTTCCCCTAACTGTGGGTGTTCCCCAAGGTATAGTCCTAAGCCTTTTTTTGTTCTCCCCCAACCCTCTCTCTCAGTAACCTTATCAGCTCCCATAGGCTTAACTATCACCTCAACACAGACAACTGACATCTATACAACCAGCTCAAATCTCTCCTTTGTGCTTCAAGCAGAATCACCAAGTTCCCATTGGATATTTCAAACGGGATGTCCAAAGACTTCTCAAATGCACACATCCAAAACTGAACTTGCTATCTTTCTCCAAAAACCTTCCTCTCTGCTAAACTCCCCTATAGTTGTCAAAGGCACCACCGTCCTTCCAATCTCTTAGGTTGTAATCTTGGCATTATTCTTAACTCTTCACTTTTCTTCTCCCCACATGTCCAATCAGTTGTCAAATCATATTCTTCCTTTTTCCATAACATCTCTCACATCCAGCCCCCTCTCTGTACTTACACAGGTACCACCTTAGTTCAGGCCTTCATTGCCTCTTTGCTAGGTTACTGCAAAAATCTAATTTGGTTTCCCAGCTTCAATTCTCTCACCACTTTAATCCATCTTATATCCTGCTGCCAAAATGATTTGCCTCAAGTACAAATCTGATCCTATCATTCCCTTTCTCAATCAACTCCAGTGGCTTCCTGTTGTCTCTAGGATAAAATATAAACTCCACTGTTTACCTTTTCAACTACCCATCTGTGGAGTAGAAAATTCCAATATTCCCAGCTGGGGAAGAGCCAGTTGGGGTTCCACCTAGAAGCTGAGCTATCCCTGAAGAAGTAGGCCTCAGACTTCTCCTCCTGGAAAGCCCACATCTCCACCAGTCATCTGTCTTTTTCCTCGAATGGGCTCTGCCCCTTAAATAGCTATATTCTGGCTTGCTATCCAAGAACATAAAAATCTTATGTCTCCACAACTCCTCCAGTTAAAGCAATTAGGTGCCAGGAGAATGTAACGGGTCAGTAACAGGCAGCTGATGGTCATTCGATAAAACTATATTTTTCCAATCCAGACTGTTCTGCCCCTCCTTAGGCAGGCTACTGGCCCTCCACTCCTGTGGCTTTAGGCCTAATGAAGGTCAATTCAAGCCTCCCCAAGTATCAAGGATTACAGGTCAATGCCACCAAACCTGGCTCAGCTAGGATTTTAAATGATGGCTTGAAAATCTATTGTAAACCTCTAGTCTTCCCTGCTGGTTTCTTAGTAACTGATTTCCATTTTAAATAAACATGTCACTTTCTGAGGAATGACAGGAATTTGAATACTCTTCTTTTTTAAAATGCCTCATTTTTGTTGTATTAATTTTTCTTTCCCAGAGGAATCAAATTATCCTCCCTCTTTGTACCATGCTACCTCTCAAAAACAGGCTTCTCAACCTACCTAAGTTAGTTAGCCAGTCAAACTAGCCTTTATTCTGTGCCTACTGTGTGATAGGCACTGTGCTAAGATATTAGTCATAAGCACTATAAAGATATACATAGAGCTGTTTTGCGTTTTTGCGAGAGCAGAGGTTCTCGACCATTTTTGTGTGTCAAGAATTCCTTTGGAAGTATAGTCAAGCCTACAGACCCTTTCTCAGAATAATGTTTTCATACCTATAAAAATGCATAGGATTACCAATGAAACTAATTATATTGAAATACATTTATCAAAAAAAATTAAACAAATTCACAGACCCTAGATTAGATTAAGAAGCCTGTAAACTAGACAAAATGTCTGTAGCCATATTTATAAATGCCTTATAATTATCCAGAGACACACTCTTAGCTTTATTATGAGGTTGGGTTAACTGAGGCATAAACAGGTCATTCAGAAGTTATACAATAGGAGACCCCAAAATTCACGTTTAGAACCCTAAAGTCTCCGGGTAGCACTTATCTCACTCAGCCAGACTATTCTGTTTTTTCCTATTTTCCTCTGCTAAGAAAAGATTGTTAACTATGGAGTCTAATGCAGATTGAAGCATACTATTTTCTCTCTTTTTTTTTTGTTTTTTCTTTCTCACAGTTTTTCCCTTGTTCTGATTCTTCTTTTACAACATGACAAATGTGGTAATATATTTAATATGATTGTACATGTATAGCCTATATCAGACTGCTTGCCATCTTGAGGAGGAGGAAAGGGAGAGAGGGAGAAAAAAATCTGGATCTCAAAATCTTATAAAAATGAATGCTGGCAGAAGCTAGGCGGCACAGTGGATAAAGCATCGGCCCTGGAGTCAGGAAGCCTTGAGTTCAAATCCGACCTCCGACACTTGACACTTAACTAGCTGTGTGACCCTGGGCAAGTCACTTAACCTTATTGCCTAGCCCTTCCAAAACAAAACAATGAAAGCTGAAAACTATTTTTACATGTAATTAGAAAAAAATAAAATACTATTAAGTAGAGAAAAAGAAAAGAAAAGATTGTAAAGCACTTGACCAAGTCTCCAGGCCTAATTTGTCCTCAACCATCTATTTGTGCTAAAAAGAAGTTGCTATTATCAGCCTTACATGAGAGAATCTCTTACTTCTGATATAATATCTATATCATAATCACATTATTCTGTATGCTGAAGAATAAAGTCAAAAGTCACTTGTTAGACTATTTAAAATATTCAAATTATAATGAAAGAAAAAGATAAGTATTTCTTCCACGTATCATATTCAAGACAACGTTTATAAGCATTTCATATAGCATATGGGTCACAGCAGAGTAGATGACCTTCAAGGTCTGTTCCCAGCTTTAAAGATCTCTGATTTCTGAGCAACCGTGCAGTACGTGGCCCTGGGCTGGCTTCTGTGAGGCATTACACAGAGTATGAAGAAGAGTTGGTCCCAGTACACAAGGAGCTATTTTTAACCTAAAGGAAAGGATATTCTACAATTAACTGAATTTTTAAAAAGCACTTTCCACCTCTAATTTTAGTCTAGCAAGAGATGTCTCAACTGTAACTCTTACCACACTATTTGTCTCATTTTTCCAAAGTATGTACCTGGTGCATACACATAAAAGAAGCACACTATGTATGTGGCCACATGGATATTTATCTTTGGACTACAAGTACGTAATGAAAAGAACACATATGTGCACACATACATATCTCATATAAACAAGCATTTTTGTAAAAATAAGAATTGTTTACTATGTGTCAGGCACTGTGCTAAATGCTTTACAGATGTTATCTCCTTTGATCTCTATTAACAACCCCAAGAGGTAGATGCTATTATTATTATTATTCTCATTTTACAGTTGCGAAAACTGAGGCAGACAGCAGTTAAATGATTTGGCCAAGGTCACATAGCTAGTAAGTGTCTGAGACCAGATTTGAATTCAGGTCTTCCTGAATCCAGGCCCAGCTCTCTACCTACTGAGTCACTTAATGCAACATACTTTTTTTCCCCTCTGTACCAGAACTGTTTGAGGAAAAGGTCACAAAGTAGAACAAAGGAATGGTCTTGGTTACTTCTACAGCACTTGCCGAGTCTGTAGAATACACAAAAACAAAATGATTGGTTCAACTATTTCCCTGCAGAAGGGTTTCAGCAGTTTGATATCCTTCCAGGATAGCTGGGGACCCTGACTTAAATTAAATAACCATCTTCAATATTAGGAAAACTATCAGCATCATTGAACATATCAACAACAAAACCAACAGAAACCACATGATCATCTCAATAGATGCAGAAAAAGCTTTTGATAAAATACACCCATTCCTATTAAAAACACTAGAAAGCATAGGTATAAATGGAGTCTTCCTTAAAATAATAAATAGCATATATCTAAAACCTTCAGCAAGCATTATATGTAATGGGGACAGACTAGAAGCATTTCCAATAAGATCGGGGGTGAAACAAGGATGTCCATTATCACCACTGTTATTCAATATTGTACTGGAAACGTTAGCTTTAGCAATAAGAGAAGAAAAAGAAATTGAAGGCATTAGAATAGGCAAAGAAGAAAGAAAGCTATCACTCTTTGCGGATGACATGATGGTATACTTAGAGAATCCTAGAGAATCAAGTAAAAAACTACTTGAAATAATAAACAACTTTAGCAAAGTTGCAGGCTATAAAATAAACCCATATAAATCATCAGCATTTCTATATATTACCAACAAAGCCCAACAGCAAGAGATAGAAAGAGAAATCCCATTTAAACTTACTGTAGACATTATAAATATTTAGGAGTCTACCTCCGAAACAAACCCAGGAACTCTATGAACACAATTACAAAACACTTTTCACACAAATAAAATCAGATCTAAATAATTGGAAAAACATCAGTTGCTCATGGGTAGGCTGAGCTAATATAATAAAAATGACAATCCTACCTAAGCTAATTTACTTATTCAGTGCCATACCAATCAAACTACCAAAAATTATTTTATAGAGTTAGAAAAAATAACAAGATTCATTTGGAAAAACAAAAGGTCCAGAATATCAAAGGAACTAATGAAAAGAAATGCAGGGGGGGCCTAGCAATTCCAGATCTTAAATTGTATTATAAAGCAGCAATCATCAAAACTGCTTGGTACTGGCTAAGAAATAGGGAGGTGGATCAGTGGAATAGGTTAAATATGCAAGACACAGTAGTCAATGACTATAGTAATCTATTATTTGATAAACCCAAAGACCCCAGCTTCTGGGATAAGAACCCACTCTTTGAAAAAACTGCTGGGAAAACTGGAAAAGAGTATGGCAGAAACTAGGCATAGACCCAAATCTCACACCATATACCAAAATAAAGTCAAAATGGGTTCAGGACTTAGATATAAAGGCTGATACCATAAGTAAACTGGGAGAACAAGGAATAGTTTACCTATCAGATCTATGGAGAACAGAAGAATTCATGACCAAACAGGAGATAGAAAACATTATGAAAAGCAAAATGGATAATTTTGATTACATTAAATTGAAAAGTTTTTGCACAAACAAAGCCAATGCAACTAAGATTAGAAGGAAGGTAGAAAATTGGGAAAGAATTTTTACAACCAGTTTCTGATAAAGGCCTCATTTTTAAAATATATAGAGAATTAAGACAAATTTATAAGAAACAAGCCATTCCCCAATTGATAAATGGTCAAAGGATATGAACAGGCAGTTCTCAGATGAAGAAATTAAAGCCATCTATAGCCATATGAAAAAATGCTCTAAATCATTATTGATTAGAAAAATGCAAATCAAAACAACTCTGAGGTACCACAACACACTATCAGATTGGCCAACATGACAAAACAGGAAAATGAAATGTTGGAGAGATGTGGGAAAATTGGAACTAATACATTGTTGGTGGAGTTGTGAAATGATCCAACCATTTTGAGAACAATTTGGAACTATGCCCAACGGGCTACAAAAATGTGCATACCCTTTGATCCAGCAATAGCACTTCTAGGGCTATATCCCAAAGAGATCAAACAAATGGGAAAAGGGCCCACACGTACAAAAATATTCATAGCAGCTCTTCTTGTGGTGTTAAAGAATTGGAAATTGAGAGGATGCCCATCAATTGGGGAATGGATGAGCAAGTTGTGGTATATGAATGTAATGGAATACTACTGTGCTATAAGAAATGATGAACAGGCTGACTTCAGAAAAACCTAGGAAGACTTATATGGTCTGATGCTGAGTGAAGTGAGCAGAACCAAGAGGACTTTGTATACAATAGCAGCCACGTTATGCAATGACTAAGAATGTTAAACTGAACCCTTCTCAGCATTACGAGGATCTAAGACATCTCCAGAGGCCTCGGGATGGAAAATGCTGTCCACATCCAAAGAAAGAACTATGGAAGTCAAATCGCTCTCACTTATTTTTACCTTCTGTTGAGTTTTGTTTCATCTTTCTGATGGTTTCTCCTATTGGTTTTAATTTTTACTTACAACCTCACTAATGTGAAAATATGTTTAATGGGTATGTAAATGTAAAGCCTGTGTCAGATTGTGCGCCGTCTTGGGGAGGGTGGGGGGGAGGAAGGGGGAGAAAAATTTTCAACTCAAAAGTATATGGAAAAAAATTTTTTTTTTAAAAAATAAATAAATAAAGTCTGGTTAGCTTCAGGCAAAAAAAAAAAAAAATTAAATCACCATCAACTCCACTCCCAGAAAAATTGCCAATGCTATTCATTTCTCCACCACAAGGAAAACCATTCAAAAATCTTATCTAGACATTCTTTCTTAGCCTGACTCAGACAGTATTGAAATGTTATTAAAAAATGTTTCAATTCTTTATACTGCAACTCTGGCATTAGTCTGTACCAGCTTTAATTTTTAATTAACTTTTTTTTTCAATCAAGCATGTATTTTTTCTCCTTCCCACTTCTTTCAGTTGAAAAAAAAAGAAAAATGAAAAACAAAACAAATACAGATAGTAAAGCAAAACAAATTCCCATATTGGACATGCCCATATATATATATACATATATATACATATATATAAATATATAATTCTACACATTTGGTTCATCACTTCTGTCTCAGGAAGTGGGTAAAATTCTTCATTATTGGTCCTCCAGAATTTTGGTTTATCATTGCATTGATCAGAATTCTTGACTCTCAAAATTGTTTGTTTTTACAATGTTTTTGTCACTGTATATATCAGAGGTTCCTGAAATCATCTGGCCTACCACCTCCTTTTCAAAGAAAAATTTACTCAGCTCCACCGTGGAAATCTACTTTCTTTAACCCTTTAATGGTTTTTTTTAATTTGCATCATTTCAAAAAACTATAAAATATATATATATATTATATATATGTATATATAATATATATATATATTAATTACACATCTTAAATTTAATAATTTATTGTAAATTTGTGGGAGGGTTTTCCTGAATTGAAATTTTGATGGTGCAGTATTGTGTCACATAACCATAAAGTATTGTATCAAAACAAGTTATTGTATGCACATATTCCTGCCAGTGCATGCTGGACTTCCTGACAATGCACAACAAACTTGCCTGCCAACATTTGCTTATTAAGACCTGTTGGCAGACTTGACCACTGATGGATTATTATTTACATTTTGTGTATTCATTTGGAACATAATGTAATCACTATGCCTTTAACTCTGTTACGCAACAGATGAAACATGTATGAACAGTTTTTATAATTTTCTTATCTTCTTTCCTTATGCTTCCATTGCCCCCTTATTTTTATTCAACACTCCCCCCCCAATTGCATCTACCCCCAAATCGTTCCAGTATGGCCCACTTTGGGAAATCTGGATTGTTCTGGTTCTGCTCACTTCATTCTGAATCAGTTAATACGAGTCTTCCCAGTTCTCTCTAAAACTATCCCTTTCATCATTTCTTACCTTACATTCATATATCATAATGTGTTCAGTCATTCTCCACTTGATGGACATCCTCTTAATTTTCAGTTCTTCGCCACTTCAAAAAGAACTGCTATAAATATTTTACAGAACCTTTTAAAATTTTATAGGACCTTTCCCTCTTTCTTTGATCTCATTGGCCTAGTCATGATACTGCTGGGTTGAAGGATATGCATAGTTTAGTCATTTGGGGGGCACAGTTCTAAACTGATTTCCAAAATGGCTACAGTACTGGTTACAATTAAATATGATTACTAAACTATATGAAAAATAAAATCAATATAGCACCAGAGATCATTAGAAGATTTTTTAACACAATTTTACCAGCGCTTAGGGTTTTTTCTTTTTTTTTTACAAGTAATAACTTTGACCTATGCTTTTCTTGAAAACAAAACAAATATTAGACTTAGAATGAGTCTAATGTACACTTCTCCCATCATTTACTCTTCATTCCTCCTTTTAACAGAGAAAAACTGAGCAATATCAACCAACAAAGGGGCCGTCTCTGGCAGTATATCTAATGTTCTGCAAACATAATACTGTACCTATTGTGAAGAGGCTATAATTCCTCCTTTTTGCCTCCGGAACAAAGATTAGTCATAATCAGCAGTGGTCATGTTGGTATGTAATAAGAAGGATTCCTTTCACAGATGTGTTGAACCTGATGGCTCCTGAGTTCTCTTCCAACTAAAATTCTCTGATTTTCTGACTGAAGTCATATGGCTATTAAGTGGCAGACCGAGTACTTGAACTAACTCTAAGACCTGTGCTTTTCATCTTGCTGAGATTTTTTTTTTCTTCATGATTTTGTCTAACAAAATTACATATTGCGGAATGACAAACTGTTTTGGTAAAGGGAACTTCAAGATCATCTAGTCTACCTCTTATTTTATAGACAGGGAACTAGATTAGATGGAAATTGCAGCATATCATTCTGTTAATTTTAATTTTAAAAAGTTACAGGAATAAGAAAAATGGGAAGAATCTATTAATACTACTTAAATATAATACATTAGGAGGAAATAAGGAAGAACAGATAAACGTTTGTTATTTTGCTCTGGTTGAAAAAAAGTTCTCCTTTATCTAAAAAGCCTATGTTAGAACTCAGACTATTAAAAGATGCTAATATGAATCATAATCATGTGGTTATATAGAATATATCAGTCAAAAAACACTACCATTTTCCTTTTTTTAAAACATTTGCCTATATAACTCCAAACTTTTCAAAACTTGACATCTGGCTACCTTTATTTAGAGGATACTAATGAACCAGGGTTTAGCACACAGTCAAAACTTGATTACATGCTATAAAAATACTTTAATAATTCCAGGATCTGTGATTATATACATGAAGTTACTCCCTTCTTGACAGAAATCACTGCCCTTCTATACCTGAGCAAATGGTATTCTAGTGTTGTGGTTGGAAAGTCATCATCCTATGGCCAGCCATTGATACCAATAGTTCAACAAGTAATTATTCATCAGTTTCTGTGTACCGGGCACTGTGCTAGTGCTGGAGATAGCAAAGAAAGGCAAAAAACAGTCCATGCCTTCAAGAAATTCACATTTTAATGGAGGACAACATTCAAACAACTACGAACATACAAGGCATATACAGTGTAAATGTGTGATAATTCCAGAAGGAAAATACGAGGAAGGAGAGCCTATTTATATCTTCCTTCAAGATTTGCAAAATGTTTTATGTACATATATTTGATCATTTGATCTTCATAACAGCTCTGTGAATACAAAGATTCTTACCCCCCATTTTACAGATGAGGAAACTGAGGCCTAGATAAATGAAGTAATTTGCCCAAAGTCACACTCATCAGTGGAAGTCTGGAACTCAGAACCAGGTCTTCTGATTCCCAGTCCACACTCCATGAAGGCAAGGATTTAAACAGATCCTAAATTTGGGATTACTTTTTTGTACCTTTCTTTAAATATAGTTGTGTTACACTTTTCTCTAACCCATCTTTTTTTATTTATTTATTTTTAGTTTTCAACATTCACTTCCACAAGATTTTGAATTCCAAATTTCTCCCCATCTCATTCTTCTCCCCTCAAGACAGCATGAATTCCGAATACCCCTTCCCCTAATCTGCCTTCCCTTCTATCTCCACCCCCCTTCACTTATCCCGTTCCCCTTCTATTTTCCCGTAGGGCAGGATACATTTCTATACCCCATTGACTGTATATCTTATTTCCCAGTTGTGTGTGAAAACAATTTTTAATATTTGGGGGTTTTTTGGTTTTTTTGGCTAAACAATGGGGTTAAGTGACTTGCCCAGGGTCACACAGCTAGTAAGTGTTATGTGTTTGAGGCTGCATTTGAACTCAGGTCCTTCTGAATCCAGGGCTGGTGTTCTATCCACTGTGCCACCTAGCTGAGCCAACATTTGTTTTTAAAACTTTGAGCTCCAAATTTTCTCCCTTCCTCCCTCCCCACATGACCTCACTGAGAAGGTAAGCAACTTGATACGGGTTGTACATGTGTAGTCATACAAAGCACTTCCAAAGTAGTCATGTTGTGAGAAACTAACTATATTTCCCTTCAACCTATCCCGCCCCCTGTTTATTCTATTCTCTCTTTTGATCCTGTCCCTCCTCAGAAGTGTTTGCTTCTGATTAGACCCTCTCCCAATCTGCCCTTCCTTCTATCATCCCTCCACTCTCTTATCCCTTTCCGCCCCTATTTTCCTGTAGGGTAAGATAGATTTCCATACCCAATTGAGTGTGTATGTTATTGCCTCCTTAAGCCAAATCCGAAGGCAATAAGATTTACTCATTCCCTCTCATCTTCCCCCACTTCCCCTCCACTGTAAAAAGCCTTTTCTTGTCTGTTTTATGTGCAATAATTTACCCCATTCTACCTCTTTCTCCCAGCATAATCCTTTCTCACCCCTTAATTTTATTCTCCAGATATCACCCCTTCATCTTCAACTCACCCTATGCCCTCTATCTATTTATCTATACATATAATTTTTTTCCCTCCAACTACCCTAATACTGACAAAGTTCTCATGAGTTGCAATCATCTATTCATGCAGGAATCTAAACAGTTCAACCTTAATAAGTCCCTTATGATTTCTCTTTCCTGTTTACCTCTTCATGCTTCTCTTGAGTCTTGTATTTGAAAGTCAAATTTTCTATTCAGCTCTGGTCTTTTCATAAAGAATGCTTGAAAGTTCTCTATTTCACTGAATATCAATTTTTTTCCCCTGAAGGATTATACTCAGTTTTGATGGGTAGGTGATTCTTGGTTGTAATCCTATCTCCCTTGCCCTCCAGAATATTACATTCCATGCCCTGTGGTCCTTTAATGTAGAAGCTGCTAAATCTTGTGTTATCCTGATTGTGTTTCCACAATACTTGAATTGTTTCTTTCTGGCAGCTTGTAATATTTTATCCTTGACCTGGGAACTCTGGAATTTGACTACAGTATTCCTAGGAGTTTTTTCTTTGAGGATCTCTTTTAGGAGGAGATCGGTGGATTCTTTCAATTTCTATTTTGCCCTCTGGTTCTAGAATATCAGGGCAGTTTTCCTTGATAATTTCTTGAAAGATGATAGCTTTTTTTGATCATGGCTTTCAGATAGTCCAATAATTTTTAAATTCTCTCTCTTGGATCTATTTTCAAGGTCAGTTGTTTTTCTAATGAGATATTTCACATTGTCTTCTATTTTTTCATTCTTTTGGATTTGTTTTACAGTATCTTGATTTGTCATAAAGTCACTAACTTCCAATTGCTCTATTTTAATTTTTAAGGAAGTATCTTCTTCAATAAGCTTTTGGACTTCCTTTTCCATTTGGCCAATTTTGTTTTTTAAGGTATTCTTCTCCTCTTTGGCTTTTTGGACCTCTTTTGGGTTAGGCTATTTTTTAAGGTGTTATTTTCTTCAGTATTTTTTGGGTCTCCTTTAGCAAGCTGTTGACTTATTTTTCATGATTTTCTTGTATCACTCTCATTTCTCTTCCCCAGTTTTTCCTCTACTTCTCTTACTAGCTTCTCAAAATCCTTTTTGAGCTCTTCCATGGCCTGGGACCAATACATATTTTTTTGGAGGCTTTGGATGTAGGAGCTTTGACTTTGTTGTCTTCTTCTGGTTGTATGTTTTGATCATCTTTGTCACCAAAGAAAGATTCTATGGTCTGACTTTTTGTCCAAGGTTTGCTCATGATCCCAGCCAATTATTTGAGTTATAAACTCTTTGTTAAGGTAAGAGTCTGCTTCCAGTGTGGAGAATGCATGTCCCAAGCTTTGGGGGTTTTGTGCAGCTGTTTTCAGAGATACTTCTAGGGATCTGTAAATTTTCAGCTCTTCCAAGGTGGGATGATAAAGGGTGAGGTGTTTACTCCTTTCCTGGACTGTGCTCTTGTCTATGAGTGATCACAAGCACTCTTTTCTGCCTTGGAACTGTGAGGAGGATTTTCTCTGTACCACCACTGCAAGCTCCACCACTCCAGCACTCCTCCTCACCCTGGGACCACCACCCAGAACTGTGACCCAGAGCCAAGCACAGGCTAAGCAAGAGAATCCTGCACCAGCAGAGAGATCCCTGCAATCCCACTCTGATCAGCCACTCGATTCCCTCTCAGTCTGTGGGCCAGAAGCTCAGGAGGCAGCCACCGCTCCAGGGCCACGCTCAGGGACTGAGGCTGGGGCTGAGCTTCTCTCTCACTGCAGTCACAGACTTTTCCTATTCACCTTCTAAGTTGTCTTTGGTGTTCATGGGTTGAGAAGTCTGGAAACCACCATAGGTGCCTGTGATTCAGTCCTCTGAGGCCTGTTTTGCCTGTGCGCTCATGCTGTACTGTGTCCGTCTCCCCGCCCAGTGCGATATACCTTTCTGATCCACCATCCAGGTTGTTTTGGGCTGGAAATTTGTTTCACTCTGTCTTTTTGTGGATTCTGCTGCTTTAGAATTTGTTTAGAACCATTTTTTAAAGGTATTTGGAGGGGTTTGGGGAAGAGCTCAAGTACTGCTTTTACTCCACCATTTTCTACATTACATATTTTAAGAACTTATGTCAATCACTTTAAACAAAATAATGAAGTTCGATTACAAAGAACTATATAAACTAGTTGCTAGGAGATGACACTTTCTCCATCTAAGGAGCTGTGTGGTATATGGGAACAAGACCTAGACTTGGAGTTTGGAAAACTTGTGTCCAGTCCCACTTCTGATACTTGGTAGCTATGGAACTACTTTACCTCTGAACTTCAGTTTCCTTATTTATAAAATGAAGATACAAAATATAGCATTTCTTCACAAGATTATTAAGAGAATCAAAGATCATAGATATAAAGTACAATCTAAACATGATTTGCCCTTTTATCTACAGCCTCAATTCTCCCTTGGTCAGACAGTGCTCAATAAATAATTGCTGACTTACTCATTGCAAAAGGCCATTATCACCTTTCATAAAGACCCACCCTGAGCCAAAAGCAGCACAGTAATAGGTAAAGAGCTGGCCTCAGAAACAGGATCACATATATATTTTAAAACATACACAGAGGTAGCAACATGACATAGTGAATGGAGGACTGGTGCAGACTCTAGAAGACCTGGATTCAAGTCCTTTCTTTGATACATCAATCAATAAACATTTATTAAGTACCATGTGGCAGGCACTGTGCTAAGCACTAAGGATACAAAAGGAGGCAAAAGACAGTCCCTGCCCTCAAGGCGCATATAATCTAATGGCGGAGACAACATGCAAACAAATATATACAAAGCAAGCTAAATTCAGGATAACTAGGAAATAATTAACAGAAGGAAGGCATTAGAATAAAAGGGGTTGGGAATGGTTTCCTGTAAAAGATACATGCTGGTTATGTAACCTGGGGCAAGTTATTTACCCTCTTGATACTCTGAGCAACTCTCTAAAATTATTAATTGCAAAGAAGTGCCCCTTCGTATTAGTACAGCAAGTTCCTCTTTGGGAAGTACCAACAGCAATGAAATCACAGGTCCCTATCCCTATCTACCTTGAGCTGAGTCACTTCTTTTTCTCTCCTTAATATTCATGTAGAATAGTACACCATCCCCCAACTATATGGCTTACCATGAATTAGTATGCTATATAAAGTAAGGAACATACAATGATTTTTGTTTAAAAGGTATTTTTTGGAAACTGAACCAGAAGTGGTCACCTAATGTTTCCCCTGATGGTCCTGATACTCTGGTATGCACACAAGATAAATTTAACTACATAGGTGAGAAAATTAAAGGAATTATAAGCTATATATAAAACTATAATCTCTTATTCGAATAATTGGCAAAGAGAATAATTCATTTGTTTCCATTCTTTCTCTGACTCCATGCTCTTTGGGTAGATCCACACAGGAAAAAACTGCACAGAGAGCAAAGTGACTATCAAAGAACAAACTGGATCTTCTTCAAGCAAAGAAAATGGATTTCAGATGGGGGTCAATCAGTTAATCTGGTTAATCCATCTCAAATGATATCAAATGGGAATACTGTATTCTGAGACAGAGTGGCATATGTAAAATGAATAAGTTGTGCTCCAGTGGAATTGACTAATGTGAGAAGAGTTTGCTGTCTTGATTTTGGTTTAATTTTTAAGACATTAATAAGAAAAATCTGTACAATTTAAGAACAGAACTAGAACATAGTTTGGGTTATGTTGTAGGTGTGGTGTTTAGACTTTAACTGTATAGTTGGATTTGTCATGTTTCACTACTTACATTACAACAGGCAACTCAATATTAAAATAGCTCCCACTGAAGTCATATAAGACCCTACAAGGTTCACTAACCACCTTCCTTCACAACAACCCGGTGATGTGGGTCATACTAGTATCGTTTGCCCCATTTTACAGATGAGGAAACTAAGACTCAGGGAAGAAAAGTCACTTGTCCAGGAACACACAGTAAGGTCTAAAGCTAGGACTATCACAAAGATCTTGTAATTCCAAAACCAACGCCCTTTCCACAGTACCATACTATTCGCCCTACACCAGGGCATGGTAGGGGGATGGTGGTGAAAGGCAGGACCCTCCCAATTACATAAAAGATGAAAAACCCAAACAGGAGCAACCCAAAATACCATTTCAATTTGCTTTTGGAATGTATTTTGCATTTATAATTGAATATGCAGAATATCATGGGAGTCTCCTTGAAACAAAATAATGATTCTATCTTATGCAGACCTGACTCAGTAGGAATTGAACAATTATACAATTTCTCCAGGCAGACTTGTATGCAGCTCAACCATGCAACATACTCTGAATCAGCTTCATCTTTCAGACAGATGCAAATCACCAGGTTTGGCAGAGGTAACCTCTGTCAAACATTCCTAGGGCAGAAATTGGGATTACAGTACTTAGCAATTAATAAGCTTTTGGTAACTTCAAGTAATTGTAACCTTGGAAGAAAATGACTATCTTATTTTGAAGTCTGTGATAGCCAAGTGGGACACAACTATGTACCTTATATATTAGAAAGTACATTTCCAAAAGTTGAAAGAAAAGATGGTCATGGTTCCACACACTGAAGCTCTAAAATAGAAGGTGATTAGGAAATGAAGTTCTGCTTATACAATAATGAATGATCTCACTAATGAAGAAAAGAACAAGTATATTCAAAAAGTAATTGAAGCCCAAGATAGGTAAGGAGATAAAAAGAAAGTTCTTAGCCACTTGAAATTAGCTCATCTCCTGTCCCAGATGAATTATATCCCAGATGAAGTACTAGAAGAAATTGTAGGTGTAATTAATGAAATACAATTAATGATCTTGGAAGAATCTTGGAGAATGGGAGAGGGTACTGTGTGACTAGAGAAGTACCAAGAAGGAAGATGGTATCTAAGGTCTTCTACAAGGTTATGAGGGGAAAGAGTAAAAGGCAAGAGTCAGGAAGTCTCGTCTATGATAATTGGATTTTTCCTTACACTCAGAGGAAGGTTGAAGACAACTTCTGTTTACATTAGGGGTTGGAAGGAATCTGCTAATTGCCCATCTAAGACAGCTGTATCCTTAGTTCTTGTTTAGGCTTCTGATATAAAAAGAAACAAGGAGACTTATCTACCAATCCCCAAAGCATTTATGATACCATTTATAAGCAATACATACACACAAACACACTCACACGCAGAAATACCCGGGACTGTCATAATAGCTACTCCATGTTCAAGGAATTCTATAGGTTAACATACACACAGAACACTCTACCAATGTGTTTATTTTTTTTCTCTGGACAGCCAGTATATGCAATTACAAAAGAAAAATTGCACTAGGATATTCCCCTCCATAAATTTAAGGCACACTCTCCCACTAACATACATCCCATCAGTGGGAAGAGTGGGCATGTATAAAGCTCACACATGAAGGGAACAGACTAGGACATAAACACGTGGAAGGGCATATCATGCCTCTAATGTTTCAGGACCACTAATGTCTTCAGGTGGTATCATCCTGCTGTACTGATGAGGTGTGAGTACCAAAGCTGACGCAATCTCACAGGATGATATTTCCTGATGATAAGGTTCCTGGAGACGTGATGAAGTCCAAAGGAATGCAGCCAAGTGAGAAATGAAGAGATGGCTGACCTTGGAGCCATCTTTATATGGAGGCATCCATTTCTAAATGATGCATTTTAGGAATGATACTAGAAGGGACAACTGGAGACCATGCCTTATGAAGAACTGGAAGTAACAAAGCTATATGATAGCTTTTTTCAATTATTTGAGGGACTACCATGTAAAAGAGGGACTATTCCACTTATTCTGTTTGGCCCCGTAGGTCAAAACTCAGAACAATTATTAGAAGTGGCAGAAAGGAAGATTTTGACACTATGCAAGGAATAACTTCATTAAAACTAGAGCTGTCCAAAAACTAGAACAGGATGCCTCAAAAGGTACTGTTTTCACCCTCACTGGAGGAAAGTTGATCTTTGGGACAGGAAAGCAGCAACTATTGCCAATCAATTTAGCAAGAGTACCTATCACTAACCTTTTTCCCACTCCATGGCTTTCTATAAGCCACACATAAAACTGCAGAAATCTTGAATCTCCGGGATAGTGACAGAATATTTCTGTGACTAAGGAATTGTCTATGTTACCAGAAGTCAGAGCAAGAGGGCCTAATGAGATGTCTTTGTTGAAGAGTAGAGCAGCTCTGGGGAGTCTGGTTACCTGGGCAGCTTTTCCTGTGAATCTGTGTTTGTATGTATGTCCCTGGGGAAAGTCTTATGCATTTAGCTGTAAGCTAAGGTTTTCTATGTCTTAGGCGCAGAGTACGTCAAAGGGCTAGACAATGATGACTTTAGAATAAGATTAGCATTGACCTGTGTGTGCAGGAAACATTTCCTAAGCCCTTCCCTAATTTGCTTATGCGTGCTTCTGTTGGAGATAAGCAGTACTGTAGCAATTTATGGTCCCAAGAATCAATGAAGTTGCATTGCATTGGCCCCATTTCCTTTTCTGACAGGGTTCCTAGTCTGGCAGATCACAAAATATTAAAGGCAAATGCAATGTAGACTTCAGCAAGATATTTGATAAAAGATAGAGAGGTATGGTCAAGATGATAGTATAAATAGGTGGATTTATAACTGTTTGAACTAGAGTGTCAGTTAAGGAATTGATGTTCTAACCATGTCAGTAAAATATTTTGCATCCTATCAATCCCTCACCAGCAACAATAGACCTACTAGAAAGTAATGCTATATTACAGGAATAGTCTAGCAATAGCATGGACACGGTGCCACTTTGGTACTTTATGATACTGAATAATTGTTTCTAGGATCAAAACCATTGCTGAGTAATTTCATTTGTCACAAGTACTATTCTAGTCCTAGACAAAATATGAAGGAGTAAAATACCCATTCTCTGCTTTGTTTGTAGCCATAACATCCTCCCTGTCACCTTTCTTCCTCCTCAAACACTATAGTTGTTATTCTTCATACTCAAAGAGGATCAAAATGACATCACTATGTCAAGGCAAATGTACAATATGTTCAACTATGGCTGATCATACCAATACAAGTGTGGCAGTCTCTACCACAGGTCAGGCAAAAATAGCCCATATAATCATTTAGGAAGATGTCTCTAACTTTGCACATCCCATGTTTCTTTTGAGTTACTGCAATCGTGCTTTGCTCAAAGAGTACAATGCTTTCTTTGATGTGGGCACACCAGGCTAGACAGTACTGTGCCAGTGTTTCCCATGTCTCACAATAGATACCAAGGTTCTTCAGAGAGACCTTGAGAGGGTCCTTTTATTGCTTCTTCTGACCTCTGTATGAGGGTCTACCTTGTGCGAGTTCTCCTTAAAATAGTCTTTTGGGTAGACATGCATTTAGCATTTGAACGATGTGGTCAAGCCATCTGAAGCAGAGTTTGAATACTTGGCAGTTCAGTTTAAGAAAGCACCTCAGTGTCTGGTAATCTTCAGAATCTTCCTAAGATAATTCAAATGGAAGCAATTCAATTTCCTGGCATGGCATTGGTATACTCTCCAAGTTTCACAGGCATACAACAATGAGGTCAGGACAATGGCTCTGTAGATCTTCAGTTTGTTAGGCAGCCTAAAACCTCTTCTCTCCCACACTTTTCTTTGAAGCCTCCCAAACACTGATCTAGCTCTTGCAATGCATGTATCAACCTCATCATCTATGCAAACATCCCTGGAGAGTATACTGACAAGGTAAGTGAACTTATCTATAGTTTTCGAAATTTCTCCATTTGCTGTAACCAATGGTTCCACATGTGAATTGGCATAGTGCTAGTTGGTAGAGAACTTGTTTCCTTATTGCTAATCAACAGCCCAAAATTAGCACAAGCAGCAGAGAATGGATCCATATTGTGTTGCATCTCAGCCTCAGAGGCTGCACCAAATACATAATCATCTATGAACAAAAAGTCACACACCAACTCTCCTTCCACTTTAGTCTTGACTTGTAGCCTTTTTGAATTAAATAATTTACCATCAGTACAGTAGCTGACCTCAAGGCCATTTTCATCCTTATTGAAGACATCTGACAACATCACTGAAAACATCATGCTAAAAAGCATAGGAGCAAGCACACAGTGCTGTTCCAATCCATTGGTGACTGGGAAACTGTGAGAGCATCGTCCATTATCCAGAACTTGTGCATGCATGCTGTCATGGAATTGGCATACAATGCTGATGAATTTCTCCAGGCAACCAAATGTTGCCATGATCTTCCACAAGTCCTCACAATTGATAGTATCAAAGGCCTTGGTCAGATCAATGAACATTGTATACATATCTCTGTTCTGCTCCTGGCATTCCTCCTGGAGTTGTTGGGCAGCAAACACCATATTGCTCATTCCTTGGCCCTTTCTGAAGCTATGCTCTCAGGTAGATGACCATCTTCTAGGTAAAGGATCAGCCTATTAAGGAGGACTCTGGCAAGAATTTTGCCAGCAAGGACTAAGAGAGAGAACCCCTGAGACTGTCACAGGACAACGTATTTCCTTTTCTTTTTTAGAGATGGACGATAGAGGCATCTTGAACTCCTGAGGGTTAACTTCTTCTTGCCATATAACCCAGAAGATTTTAGTCAGCTTTTGTATGAGCAGTGGACCCCCTGCTTGTAAATCTCTGCTGAAATGGCATCAGCACCAGGCACTTTGCCACACAAGAGGAGCCCAATGGCATTCAAAGCTTCACTTAAACCTGAGGCATATGATCAATGGCTTCAGCATTAGTTGATGACAGCCTGTTGAGAACACCATGGAAGTGTTTAGCCCTGCTCTCCAGCATCACATCCTCATCACCAATCACTGTGACTCCACCAACACTGAGTAGTTGAAATACACCATAGATCTTTGGCTCATAAATAGCCTTCGGGGCATCATAGAAATGCTTTGGGTTGTTACTATCAGCATAAAACTGAATTTCATCTGCCTTCTTACTGAACCAAGAAACTTACTAAACCTTCTCACTGCATCTCTCTAACCTTCGCTTACACTCTACTTTTGATGGAGTTGAACGCTGCCTTTTTAGAGATAGATGAGCTATACTGCTGGTAAACCCTATGGAGTTCTCATTTTCCAGTTAGTAGCTTCTGAATTTCCCCATCATTTTCATCAAACCAATCCTGATGTTTGTGAGTATTCTGGCCCAGATGAGTAAATATACAGTGCTGTGTGCCAAATCTCTAAAAGCTGCCCACTCCTTTTCTGTTTCACTGTTGCCAACCATGTGTTGGCTCAGCTTTCCCTCCAAATCAGTAACAAATTGTTCCCGCATGGAAAAGTGCTCTAATATGTTGACATTGAATCTTCTGGTAGTTGTCTTGCCTTGGGGCTATTGCTTTTATTGAATGTGAATCTTTAAGTTGGAGAGAATGTCTATGATCAGTCCAGCAGTGTGTGCCACACATTGCCTTTATCATTCTCACATACAGTCTGTCTCTTCTCCTTACAATGAGATAGTCTATTAAATGCCAATGTTTGCTGTGAGGGTGCATCCTTAAAGTTTTATTGCATTTAGGTAAGTGGAAGACAGTGTTAGTGATGAAAAGATCATGAGACACACAAGTCTTTAATAGGAAATAACCATTGCTGTTGCTGTCTCCAACTCCATTCTTCCCAAGGACCCCCTGCCATGTCTGATAGTCTGTGCCTACTCTGGCATTAAAGTCACCCAAAATTACAAACTTGTGTTCTTTTAGCATATTGATGATGAGGGTCTCTAGGTCTTTATAAAATTTTTCTTCATCAGGGTTTGTCATGGTGGAAGCATATGCAGTTATGATGGTGGTGTGGCACTTTCCTGCAAGTGGCAACCACATTGTCATGAGCCTGTAATTCACTTTTTTGGGGAGGCATACCAGTTTGTTGCCTACATTTGTTTTGATTGCAAAATCTATGCCAGCTTCACTACCAACACTACAACATTCTCCATAAGAGGTATGATTGTAACTTATACTTACAGAGTATTTTAAAGATTTACAAAGTGCTTGCCCCATAACAACACTATGAGGAAAATAGTACAAGTATTTGTATCTCTCTTTTACAGATGAGCAAACTGAAGTCTAGCAAAGTTGTGTCCTATGAGTCAAACACCTCTTAAACATTGAAAACCAGGATTAGAATATAAATCTTAGTCTAAATATAGTGCTCTTTCTCCTACGCCAAAAACATAAGGAGACACAACAAATAAATAAACAGATGGACTTAACATCTAGAATTGTTTTTCATTTATAGAAGTGAAAAGTAGAAGACATTCTAGCTTAATAGTTCATTTTATTTACTCTTAAATTGCATGCAGCTCTGTGTGACCTTGGGCAAGTCACTTAACCCTGACTGCCTCAGCCAAAAAATAAAAAATTGCATGCAGCTTGGCTCCATAGAATCATCATAATCATCACCATCATTACTATCATTTATTCATAGAGTGTTTTAAGATTTATGAAGCACTTTAAGACTATTATCTCATTTTATCCTAACAACTACCCTGGGAGGTAAGTGCTATTATTATTCCCATTTTACAGATGAAGAACCTGAAAAAGACAGAGGTCAAATAACTTGCCCAGAATCAAACAGCTAGTTAAGTGTCTGAGGCTGGATTTGAACTCAAGTCTTCCTGACTCCAGTACTCTATCCACTGCCCACCTAGCTGCCTCTCACAGAAACCTAAAATCTCTTAATTGGAAGGGTCCATGGTATCATCTGCTCTAATGTCCTACTCCATGTAAGAATGAATACCTTCTTTGAGGACTTGAGGTAATTCTGAGTTTACTTGAACTTGTCTCAACTTGGATAACTTAGCTCTGTTAAATCCAAATACACTCTGACCTTCCTGGCAATGAAGGGATAAGAACACTTGGAAGGAACACAATGACTATCTTAAAATATATGAAGGATTATCATACAATTATTATTGATTCACAGGACTAGTTTAGAAAATTCCCATGTGCCAAGGCAATTAGAAAGTCTCCAGAAACAACCGTTACACTGCTTCTCTTTGGAAAAGCACAAGAGATACATATCTTCCAACTATAAGACAAATGTCAGTTGTTCCCTGAGAGTAGTCAGTGTGGGTGAATGAAGACAGCTGATGAAGATGAAATGACTTAGAAGCTTGGAGAAGGACACTGAGGAAAAAAGAAATAGGGCAGTAGCTATTTGTAATGGAAGGCAGAAGTTTGCTCTGCTTCATGATCTATCATAAATGCCCTGCTCCAATGGACCATAAAACTCATTGGCATTTCAAATGAGCCTAGCTATTGTGCTAATGCATTTGTGCTTTATATTATGATATTTTGTGGCCTGATAATTAATTGTGTTCAGTTCTGGCACCATATTTGAGAAAGGATTTTGACACACTGGAGTGTAACCAGAAGAGGAATATGAAACTGGAAAGGTTCATATGCACTTTTTGCCTACATTTCTCTGCTTCTAAATTCCTGGCATTTAGGATTACAAACTCACAGCACGACTGAATCTGATTTCTCCAAGGTTGGCAAGGAGCTCTCTCTCTCTCTCTCTCTCTCTCTCTCTCTCTCTCTCTCTCTCTCTCTCTCTCTCTGAAAATAAATTTATTATTTATTTATTTTTAACATTCTTTTCTTTTTAAAATTTGAGTTCCAAAATCTCTCCCTCCCTCCTACTCCTCCACCACTCACTGTGAAGGCAAGCAAAATTATATCAATTATACATGTGCAATCATGCAAAATACATTTCCATATTAGCCACACTGCAAAAAAAAAAAAAAGCAAAGAAAATAAATCGAGAAAATTATATTCAATTTGTAGTCAGAGTTCTCTTTCTTGAGGTTAGCATTTTTTCATCATGAGTCCTTTGGAATTTTCTTGAATCACCATATTGTTCAGAGTAGCCAAGTCTTTCACAGTTCATAATCATTACAACCTTGCTTTACTATGCACAATGATCTCTTGGTTCTTCTCATTTCATTTTGCATCTGTTTATACAGGTCTTGCCTTCTGGTCATTTCTTGTAGCACAATAGTACTCCATCACAATCATATGCCACAACTTGTTCAGCCATTCCCCGACTGACGAGCATCCCTCCAGTTTCCAATTTTTTACCACTACAAAAAGAGCTGCTCTAAATATTTTAGTACATATAGGTCATTTTACTTTTTGTTTGCTCTCTTTGGGGTGGAGACTTAGTAGTGGTGTCTGGGTGAAAGAGTATGTACAATTCTGTTCTTCAGAATGATTGGACTAGGGGCAGTCAGGTGGTGCAGTGGATAGAGCTCTGGTCTTGGAGTCAGGAGTACCTGAGTTCAAATCTGGCCACCAACACTTGACACTTACTAGCTGTGTGACCCTGGGCAAGTCACTTTACCCCAATTGCCTCACCAAAAAGCAAACAAACAAAAATCTCAGAATGATTGAACTCATGACTCCACCAACAGTTTATTAGTGTACCTGTTTTTCCCTTAACCCCTCCAGCATTTGTCATTTCTGCTAGGTGGTACCCAGGAATTGTTTTAATTTGTATTTCTCTAATCAATAGTAATTTACAGCATTTTTTAAAGTGATTATAGATAGTTTTGATTTCTTCTTCTGAAAGCTGCCTGTTCATGTCCTTTGATCATTTATCAATTGGAGAATGGTTCTTATTTTTATAAATCTGACTCAGTTCCCTATATAAATTTAACTCAGTTCCCTGTCCAAGGATCCCTTAAATGCTAAGTCTAAGGGTCTTTTCTCAGTCTTTTCTACCTGACCTCTCTGAAACTTATGACTCTATCAAAAACTCTCTCCTCTTGGATACTCTTTCCTCCCTTGGCTTCCATGACACTCATCTCTCTTAGTTTTTCTCTTTTCTTTCTGACTGTTCCTTTCCAATATCCTTTGCTAGATCACCGTCTTCCTCCCTCCCACTGAGTATAGGCTCTGTCTTTGTCCCTCTCTGCTCCACATATACATGCTCTCATTGGTAACATCATCTCTCATGGGTTTCAATTACCATTTCTATGCACTCTAATTAGATGACCTGTAGCTACCTCAAACTTAACACATTCAAAATTAAACTCCTCACATTTTCCCCCAAACCCTTTCCTCTTCCAAACATCCCTATTTATATTGATGGCATCATTATACTTCCAGTCACCCAGCTTCACAAACTTACAGTCATCCTTGACCCTTCTCCCTCAAGTCCCATGTCCAATAAGAAATGGTATTCTTAAAAGAGATATCATTGAGATATCATCACTGCTCCCATGCAAAAACCTTCAAAGGTTGCCTATTGTTTTATACTAGCATTTAAAACTCTCTATAATCGGGCTCACATCTGCATTTGCAATCTTAATTCGCCTTCATTCTGTTCCATTCAAACTATCAAAGCTTTCTAGCTCTTCCCTATATATGTAATTCTACGACCTTCATGGCTCTGTACAAAGGTCTATCACATCTGGAAGTTACTCTCTCATCATGCCTACCTCAGAGAATTCCTCTCTCTTTTTTTTTTGGGCAAGGTAATTGGGGTTAAGTGACTTGCCCAGAGTCACACAGCTAGTGAGTGTTATTTGTGTGTCTGAAGCTGGATTTGTACTCAGGTCCTCCTGACTCCAGGGCCAGTGCTCCATCCACTGCACCGCCTAGCTGCCCCAAGAATTCCTTTCTTTAAAGCATAGTTGGAGTACTACCTTCCATATGAATCCCTTTCTTTTTTTGTCTTCCCCAATAGTTAGTTCTCTCTCTTTGAAATTACTTTACATTGTTCTCCATTTATTTACTTACGTATATGTTATATCTCCCATTAGAATATAAACTCCTGGAGGGCAAGCACTATATCATTTTTGTATCCCCAGTACTTTGCACACAGTAGGTGGTTAATAAGTATTTGCTGAATTAATTTGTTAAAATTAGTTACCAGTATGAATCAAAACTTTATAATGGATTAGTTGAAAGATTTTAGTTTGTTCAGCCTGGAGAAAAAAAAAGATTTAGAAAGGACATAATTGCTATCACAAAATACATAAAAGATTAGCATATATGTGTATGTATGTTTATATGCATATATGTACATATATACATGTGTGTATATGAAAAAAATCTTAAGACTTCTATCTATTTATCTCTAGTCAGCAGGGCTAATGGGAAAAAGGTAGAGAGTCAAATTTGGTTCCATATGAGGAATTTCATACCATTTAGAGCTGTCAAAAATTGGAATGGTATTCCTCAAGTGGTGGTACCTTCCTTGTCATTGTATATCTTCAAACAGAAACTAGATAACCATTTGCTATTTGTTAACATTGTACAGGCTGAGAGTGCAATTTATGCTATCCATAGGTAGTAGATGAAATTATCTTTCTCTAAAGTCTCTAAATCCTATGATCCTAGAATATGACCTGTGAAGTCCTTTCTAATTTATGATTTTTTAATTCTATTTTTAAAGTAGTATTTGAAATATAAATAATATTATTTTACATTAGGGCAAAAATGAAATTATATTACCATAAATTCTCCTCATCAATCCACTGAAACTGCCCTTTTAAAAAGTTACCAATGATGACTTAATTCCCAAACTTAATGGCCTTTTCTCAATCCTTATCTCTTTTTACCTCTCTGTAGCCTTTGACACTGTTGATTACCATCTCCATATTGTTACATGCTGTTTCCCCCAATAGAATGTAAGATGCTTGAGAGCAAAGACTGTTTTTTGTCTTTCTTTGTATTTGCTGCTCTTAGCAACAAATGCGCCTGGCACTTAATAAATGTTTGCTGACTTACTGATTTCTATCTCTAGTTTGCAAAAAGTTTCCCTTGAAAAGCACTCCCACAACATTATCTCTTCTTTCTGTTCATACAGCCAAGATCTTAGATCAGGACCTCATCACCTCTTGCCTAGATTAGTATAATGACCTCTTAATTGGACTGGTCCCCAGTCCAATGTATCTGCCATATACCAATCAAACTGAGTTTACGTAATTGCAGGTGTTACTATGACACTCTATCACTCAGTGAGCTCCAGTGGCTTTATGTTGCTTCTAAAATAAAACATAAGTTCTCTGGTTCACTTTTAAATCCCTTCACAATCTGGATTCAGCCTATAGTTCTGGTGTCACTATGCATTACTCCTATTGCCATTGTGTGGGACAAAGACTACTTACTCAAAAATAAAAACAAAGACTTACATACCTTGAAAGCAGAAAGGAGTTTATTGCTTTCTCACAAGAAAGGGTACTGCCCCTGGTCGCCATTGCTGGCCAGGAGAGTACATACGAGTTCAGTACAGAAATCAAGGCTTATTTGTATCCTAACTCGAGCTCCTCCTCCCTAACCTGCTTCCCCTTATCCCACTGGCTGGGCCTTCAGGGGGTACAATCTATTCACGGAGACACAAGTTTGCCCAGAGACAAGAAAAGGCGGGAAGCTTTTCAAGGACAAGCAGTTCAGGTTGGGAGCAGGGCTATTCTTTCTGCTAAGTACTTAAAAACAGGGTCTGAGCAGGGAAGGGTTTTGAGAGCAACAATCAACAACTATTAACAAGAACCATTTACCCCCTGAGGAGGCTTCCCTTCTGAGAGATCATCTCTCACACCATACTCTACAATCCAGCAAACTGGATTCTCAGTTCCTCATGCAGAGCCCTCCATCTCCAGTCTCTATGCCTTTGAACTAGCTATCTCCCATCCCATCTCTGCCTCATAGAATCCCTTTCTTCCTTCCTTCCAGACACATCTTTAAGCACCACCTTGTATACTTTCTAAAAGCCTTTCTAATCCTTCTAATTCCCCCTGTCTATCCAACTACCTCGTATTTAACTCCCAATGTTTATTTTATACTTATTCTGTATACACATGTATCCTCTGATTGAATGCAAATTCCTTAACCATAAGAATTGTTTCATTTTCTGCATCTATATCTTTAGTGCCTAGCACAATATTTGGTATATAGTCCCGCTTAATAAATACTTATGTAATAGGGCTTTACTTTTTAAATATCCAGATCACCCTAACATTGAGGCACCCACATGGGACAGACCAGGAAATAGCTTTTGAGAAAAGATAGTCTGCATTTCCTTGCCCAGTGGGTGGAAACAGCCTTCTTCCATTGGCTGTGTAGTCTGAACAGGATGTGCCTTTAAAACTACCATACTAAGGCATTCATTCTGTGTGTGTGTGTGTGTGTGTGTGTGTGTGTGTGTGTGTTGTCTGTCTGTCTGTCTTTCTCTCTCTCTCATTATATCCAGAAAGGTTGAAGGTCTTGAACTGAACTTTTTTTTGTTTTGCTATTTCATTTGTCCTTTTCAGTTTAAGGTACAAGTGGTGAGATCCCCACCAGATCAGACTCTAACCACAGATACTTTGAAGGCAAGATTCAAGGTCAGATGTTTTGCAGTCAACCCACCATGGTCAACCTTGGGTACCCGGACTAGAGCCCAAGGAGGGCTTTGGACTTGAAACTTGGTGTGACTAGGCTATATAGAAAATGTGAATCTAATCATTTTTCCCTCCTCAGAGATTAAGGTGGTACAGGGTAGAGAATTAAGTGCTGTCGGTATTGGGGGGAATGTTATATGTTTGTTCTTGCTATACCTTTGAAGTAAATATTCCTTTGTAATAGCTAATGGGATGGGGGAAGGCAGAGCCAAGATGGCAGAGTAAAGGCAGGGACTCACCTGAGCTCCCCAAAATCCCCCACCAAACAATGTTAAAATAATGACTCAAAACAAATTCTAGAATGGCAGAATCAACAAAAGGATGGGGTGAAACAAATTTCTGGCTCAAGATAACCTAGAAGGTTGGCAGGAAAGGTCTGTCTCACTGGGGTGAGAGTAGAACATACTGCAGAGCAGACCATGCTCTGGTAAGCCAGCAGCAGGCCCTGGAGATGATTGAATCAGTGGTAGCAATGATTTCAGGAGTGGTAAAGGGGTCAGACAACTGGTCAGAAGGAGATTATAGGGTCCCCTTTGCTGACAGTGAATGTATTACTCTGTTGCATTGCCCATACAGTTTTGGGTTGCAATTCTAGGGTCACTAGCAGGAGTGGGGACACTAGTTACAGTTCTAGAGCAGAAAAGAGTGCTTGTGGTTACTCACAAACTAGAGCACAGATCAGGAGAGCAATGACCACACCTCTTCTTATGATATGATCATACCATCTTGGAAGAACTGAAAATTTACAGACCCCCAGAACGAGCTCTGAAAACATCAACTCAAAAAACCTGAAGTTTGGGACAGTGCCCCCTATACCCCAGGTTCAGAGTCTAACTTTAACATAAAATTAAAAGTCAAGAAATAGAATGGAAAAATGAGCAAACAACAAAAAAAAGAACTTGACCATAGACAGTTACTATGGTCACAGGGAAGATCAAAACATAAACTCAGGAGAAGTCAACAATATCAAAATAACCACACGCAAGGTCTCAAAGAAAAATATGAATTGGTCTCAGGCTGAAAAAAAAACTAGAAGAGCTTAAAAAAGATTTTAAAAAGCAAATAAGAGAGGAAGAAGAAAATTTGGGAAAATAAATGAGAATGGTGTAAAAAAAAATCATGAAAAAGGAGTCAGCTTGGTAAAGGAAGCGCAAAAAAAAAAAGAAAAAAGAAAAGAAAACTGAAGAAAATAACACCTTAAAAACCAGAATAGGCCAAATGATAAAAGAGGCACAAAAATCCACCAAAGAAGATTCCTCAAAAGCAGAACTGGCCAAATGGAAAAATATGTACAAAAATTCACTAAAGAAAAGAACTCATTAAAGTTGGCCCAATAGAAAAGATACAAAAGCTTGCTGAAGAAAATAATTTCTTGAAAAATTAGAATTGAGTAAGTAGAATCTAATGACTCCATGAAACATTAAGAAAAAAAAATAAATCAAAAAAATGAAAAAAATTAGAAAAAATATGAAATATCTCATTGGAAAAAACAAGTAACCTGGAAAATAGATCAAGGAGAGATAATTTAACAATTATTGGACTATCAGAAAGCCATGAACAAAAAGAGAGTCTAAATATCCTCTTTCAAGAACAAAGAAAAACTTCCAGAGGGTAGAATAGAAATTGAAAGAATCCACCAATCACCTCCTGAAAGAGGTCACAAAAATAACGCCCCCCCCCGAAATATTATAGCCAAATTCCAAAGCTCCCAAATCAAGGAAAAATATTGCGAACAGCCAGAAAGAAAGAATTCAAATATCATGGAGCCAAAGTCAGGATAACACAAGATTTATCAGCTTCTACATTAAAGGACTGGAAGGCTTGGAATATGATGTTCCAGAGGGCAAAGGAGGTTGGATTACAACCAAGAATCACCTACCCAGCAAAACTGAACATAATCCATCGGTTGGGGGGGAAGGGGAATGGACATTTAATGAAATAGAAGACCTTCAAGCATTCCTGATGAAAAAACCAGAGCTGAATAGAAAATTTGGCTTTCAAATATAAGACACAAGGGAAGCCTTAAAAAGGTAAACAGGAAAAAGAAATCAAAAGGAATTCAATAAGATTAACCTGTTTACATTCCTACGTGGGAAGATGATTCTTATAACTTCTAAGAACTTTATCATTATTAGGGCAGTTAGAAGGAGTATATATAGATAGAGAGAATGGGTATGAGTTGATTATGATGGGATGATATCAAAAAGAAAAATTAAAAGAAAGAAAGAGGGATGCACTGGGAGAAGCAAGAAGGGAGAGGGAGAATGATAAAAATTATCTCACATTATAAGAGGCAAGAAAGCTTTTGCAGTGGAGCAGAAGATGGGAGACGGGGGTGGCAGGCCACACTTGAACCTTATTCTCATCATAATTGGCTCAAAGAGGGAATAACATACACACTCAGTTGGGTATAGAAATCCATCTTACCTTATGGAGAAGTAGAAGGGAAGGAGAGTAAGATAAGGGTGAGGGACTGATAGAAAGGAGGGTAGATTTAGAGAGGCAGTGGTCAGAAGCAAAACACTTTTGAGGAGGAACAGGGTAAAAGAAAGAAGGATAAATGGAGTTGGGGGGGAAATAGGACAGAGGGAAATGCTCAGTAATCATAACAATGAACGTGAATGGGATGAACTCACATAAAACAAAAGCGGATAGCAGAGTTGATTAAAAACCAGAATCCTGCAATATGTTGTTAAAAAAAAAACTTGAAGTAGAGAGACACACACAGAGTAAAGGTAAGGGGCTGGCGCAGAATCTCTTATGTTTCAGCTGAAGTACAAAAAAAAAATGCAAAAGTAACAATCATGACATCAGACAAAGCAAAAGCAAAAATAGATCTAATTAAAAAAGATAGGGGGGAAATTACATTGTGCTCAAATTTATAAGAATACAAGTCATTCCTTAATTGACAAATGGTCAAAAGATATGAATGGATGTTTTCAGATGAAGAAATCTAAGCTATCTATAGTCATATAAAAAATGCTCTAAATCACTATTGATTACACAAATGCAAATTTAAACAACTCTGAGGTATCACCTCATACCTATCAGATTGGCTAATATGACAGAAAAGGAAAATGACAGATATTGGAAGGGATGTGGAAAAATTGGGACACTAATGTATTCTTGGTGGAGTTATGAACTGATCCAACCATTCTGGAGGGCACTTTAGAACTATGCCCAAAAAGCTATAAAACTGAGCATACGCTATAATCCAGCAATACCACTACTAGATCTGTATCCCAAAGAGATTTTTTTTAAAAAAGGAAGTGGAACTATATGTACAAAAATATTTATAGGTCTTTTTGTGGTGACAAAGAACTGAAAATTGAGGGAAGCTTATCAATTGGAGAATGGCTGAACAAGTTGTGGTATATGATTGTGATGGAATACTACTGTGCTAAAAGTAATGATGAGGAGGATGCTTTCAGAAAAACCTGGAAAAACTTGCATGAACTGATGTAAAGTGAAGTAAGCAGAACAAGGAGAATATTGTACACAGTAACAGGAATATTGTAACATGATCAAATGTGAATAACTGATCAATACAATGATCCAAGACAGTTCTGAAGGACTTATGAAGAAAAAGGCTATCCACCTCCAAAGAAAGAACAGATGAAGTCTGAATTCAAATCAATGCATACTTTTTAAAACTTTATTTTTCTAGTTGGTTTTTTATTCAGTCTGTATTTTCTTTTACAACATGACTAATATGGAAATACGTTTTGTATGATTGTACATGAATAACATATATCAATTTGCTTGTCTTCTCAATGAAGGGAGAGAAAGGGAGAGAATTTCAAACTCAAAATTTTGAAAAATGAATGTTAAAAAATGTTTTTTGTGTAATTCCAAAAAATAAAATATTCTTTAAAAATTAAATTAAATTTTTAAAAAGCTAACTGACTATTAAGTAGTTAAATGGAACTGGAGTACAAAGGACCTATAAAATCAAAGAAGCAACATCATTGGGGGCTACAGCAAATAGCAGAAAGACTAGACACCCCCCAAAATAATTTTCTTAAGGGTACCAGAGAACTCTGGAGTATAAGTGAAAATATAATATACCTGGCCTTCAGGCAGTAGGGGCCAGGATAAAGAGTGTTCCACTTACTGATTAATTGAACATATGTGCCATTGACAACTGTTGAAAGTTAAAAATGTGTTGTTAACAAAAGTGGAAATACTGCACAAAAACTTGGGCTGATTTCTCCTTTATACAATCAGCTTCTACTCCAAGAAGCAGATAGAAAGGAAAGTGGGGGATGGTGGGAGAGGGAAAGAACAAGCATTTATTAAGTTCCTACTGTGTGCCAGGAACTATGCTAAGTGCTTTAGAGATATCATCTCACTTAATCCTCACAACAATCCTATGAGGTAGGTGCTGTCATTATCCCCAGTTTACAGTTGAGCAAACTGGGAGGGACAGAGGTTACACGATTTGCCCAGGATCACACAGGTGGATTGGGTTTCCCAGCTCTTTATCCACTGTGCCATCTCACTATTTAAGCAGAAATAAGATAGAAAACATGGAACAAGAAAAGCAAGGTTCAGAAACACCTGCCCTAACTTGCTGACACTTTGTTAAATTCATTAAATCTAATTAAAGGTAATTATGAGTTTATCCAAACAAGGATAGATTCCAGAATTGCCTTCCGTGATGAGACACCTCTGTGATCTCATTGCAGTACTTATTCTCTCCACCGATTCATATCACACCCCATGTGGCTCTTGTACATTTCTAACCATAAATCCTGCACACAGGAGAGATGCTACTGAAGTTTCCACCAGGTCTCTTCACACACTACCAGGACAGCGCACAGGCTAACCATCCCTCCCATCCCTCCCTCAACATGACAGACCTGCTAGCTTAGCTTATCTTGCAACACATCTTATACCTTTCACAGGATCACAGATTTAAAGCTCAAGGAAACTTTAGAGGTCATTGAGTCCAGCCCTGCGTTTTCTTTACTTCTTTACTCTAGTTCAGGTCTAGGTCTCCTTTTTTATACTTTTCCAATTATATGTAATTCTCTGAGGGATAGAATTCAAATATTTTCTAACAAAGATAACAATATTATTTATTCAGCTTCTTTTTGTTTGTTTTTTGGTAGGCAATGGGTTTAAGTGACTTGCCCAGGGTCACACAGCTAGTAAGTGGCAAGTGTCTGAGGCTGGATTTGAACTCAAGTCCTCCTAACTTCAGGGCCAGTGCTCTATCCACTGCACCACTTAGCACCCCCATATTCAGTTTCTTCTATATAAGCAACAGAGACCCTTAAGTTTGCATATACTGCCCAGACAAAAGTCACCATACTTCCTATAATTATTATTTAGATTCCATTCATCTCAGCAATAATTTTCAGATATCAAAATCTCTGCTAACAATTTTTGATCATGGAAACTGCCTTCAGTGATAATTTGTGCAGAAAGAATTCTGATGAAAAACTTTAGAGAATTCTGATTTAAAGTCTTTTTCTTTAAGCTTTCTGAAATTATAGTGCCATTAATACATCTCAACCAATCCCACCACCACACTCCTCCATAAAAGGCAGCACAAAAGCAGTAGAAAGCCAAACATTTTGCCGCCAGCTGAGGAGAATTCTAAATTTAAAATTACATAATCTGATTTCCAACAGCAGAGCACCACATTGCTCTGATGTTTGCTGATGCGGAATATAAAGTCCCTAGGTAATTTCTGTTATGAATAAGTAAAGGAAAACAGTAAATTTTTGCCACACGGATGAATAAAAGTACATGCATGTATCAACTTTTATTTAAACTGATTCTCCCGCTCCAGTTCAGTGGGATGCAAACAGAGTAAGGCCAAAGCTACATAGTGAGAATAATACCATAAAAATAACTGATGTATCACAAGACATATGTAGTAAGCCAGGATAGCGGACGGAGTTCCAGCCTTGGCATAGGGAAGACCTAGATTCAGGTTCAGTCTCTGATACAAATCTGGTAATCTGTGTGACTGTGGTCTAGGCAATGCCCCCAGGAAACTCTAGGATTAGAAGTGGAGTTTCCGTCGTGAGAGTCATCCCTTTCTGATGAAATCACACATTTAAACTAAAAGAGGGGAAAACACACATATATGCACATATACACACATATGTATCTATGTATATTTGAAGTTTTCAAAGTGCTTTACACACATTATTGCATTTTAGCTTTACAAAAGATACTTCTGGGGAGCAAGGGAAGAGTCTACAGCTGTGATTTCTTTGTTATGAGGGACTTTGAGGAGGGGAAACTTCCTCCACTCTATCTAGGAATACATATTAGCAACTACTCCACAACTCACAGTATTAGAGAGTCGCTTAGGGCCCTGAGAGGTTAATTTTGCCCAGATTCTCCTACCCAGTCCTTGTCTGAAGCAGATCTTCAACCCAAGTCATCCTGACTCAAAACTCTTTTCAAAACTGCCCACTGGCTCTCAAGGTATGATCCACATTTTACAGATGAGGAAAGCTGAGGACCAGAGAGATTGAGTGATTTGTCCATGGTCACACAGATAATACATGGCAGAAGAAGAATTTTAAACCTGATCTTCCTAATTTCAAATCCATCATCACTCACCATTACACCCTGCTGCCTCTTAGCTGTCCTATATCTAGTGTGCCAAATTCTCTCCTACTCTCCCTACTTACCCCCAAGCCTCTGATTTATGGGTCAGAGAGTACTCATGACTAATAATTTCAATGGCAGAAACTCAGTCTCAGGTTATCATGTATCTTTATCCCTATCTTCCAGAAAGAGGGAGTCAAGGGGCAGCTAGGTGGTGGAGTAAATAGAGCACTGGCCCTGGAGTCAGGAGGACCTGAGTTCAAATTCGATCTCAGACCAAACACTTGACACTTACTAGCTGTGTGACCCTGGGCAAGTCACTTAACCCCAGTTGCCTAAAAAACAAACAAAAACGGAGAGAGTAAGAGTGATTCAACCAAGGACACAGGTTAAGTGAATTGTGAAAGAGACAGAGATAAAAAACAGAATTGCCTATTCAAGGTGTACTGTTTTTATTATCAAGAAGAATTCTCCAAACAACAGAACTTGAAAATACCTCCATATAAAAACAAGGAATCTTTGAAAAGAACTTTCATCTCACCTAGGAAAGATAAATAGTACATCAATTTAGTAAAAAGTAAACATACCCTAAGTCCTGTCCCCCATAGTAAGCTAGGCATAGTTCATGTGCAGTTCACTTGGTAGGTGACTCAGGTAACAAGCTGTAATCTGTTGGCAGCCAAAATGTTTGTCAATATAAGAAAATGTGAAGGACCAACCCAAAACCTAATAATCTCCTACACAGTTCAGGCATCAGGATGTAATGTTATTGTCAGCTCTGCAAGAGGATAGAGATCACATACTGGCTTTGTTGTGTATAAAGGAATAAAGCACATATCAAGCATTTACTGTGTCCTAAGCTCTGTGGATACTAATGGAAGAGTAAGGCCAGTGGTGCTCTTAAAGAGCTCACATTTTATTATTTTTTCTTTTATTATTAATTTAGTTTAAACTTAAACACTAAAACTTAAATATATAATAAGAAAAGAAAAAACATTATAAACTTAAATACAAAATAAGAAAAGGAAAAGGCATTGCCAAGTGCACAGTGGAACATGAGAGGATTCAAAATATACAGCAATAAATGTCCATTTCAAGAAAGCCTATATAATAAATATTATGTATTATGTTCAAAGCTGTCCATCTATTCTTTGCTTCCTTGTAAGTGTTCTTTTCTCTGTTCTGCACTTTTTACTTTGTTCTTTTTTTTCCTCCTTCCTCCCCATCTCCCCCAAGAAGGCTACAATTAAGCACATATATATGTATATGTATGTGTGTGTACATATATACACACATATATACATGTACACCTATATGATACACACATATGTGTATGCACATGCAAACATACATATATACACACAAAGATAGATACATACATATACCTATATATACTTACATATATATACATATACTTAGATAACTATAATTATACTTATATATAAACATAGATACTCATATGCATCTATTAAGACCATATTATACTTAGGGATAAAAATTATTAAGACTGTACATTACTTGTTTCTCTGAGGGTGGATAACCTCTTCCTTCATTGGTCCAAGTCTTTCCATATTTCTCTAAGTCCACCAACTCATCATTTCCTACTCCACAGCAATATTCCAACCTTATGCTGTCTAGTTATTCTAAATAGTCTGGGAGCTCACATTTTAATGAGAGAGAAAATGCACACGGAAGGTTTCAGTTGTATGTCAGATGGGAAAGTGCCATGGTCCTTGGGGGACACAGATGGTAATGACTCTTCTTTAAAGTCATTTCTACTGATAAAATGCTATCAATTTCTGATGTATCCCTCACTACATTCAGTACAATGCCCTGCATGTAGTAGATGCTCAATAAATGTTGAATGGGGGGCAGCTAGGTGGCTCAGTGGGTAGAGCTCTGCCCTTGGAGTCAGGAGGACCTGAGTTCAAATCCGACCTCAGATACTGGATACTTACTAGCTGTGTGACCCTGGGCAAGTCACTTAATCCCCATTGCCTCACCAAAATAAATAAATAAATAAATGTTTAATGAAATTTCTGAATGCTATTTCACCTGTACATTCTAATCCACAGCTTCCTTTCTTTCAATTATCAAGATTTAATTTGTGTAAATCCCAGCTAAAGTAACACTAAAGGTGTCCTCAGATTAATGCCTTACAAAACTAATGTTAAAATGCTACAAAAGCAAGTTCCTTCTTGCTTTGTAGCATAGAAAATAAAATGTAATAAAAGTGGTGATTTAAGAAAAAATAATTAGCAAATAACAAAGAGCCTTCAGTGCGTATTTTGCCATCCTCAAGGACTGAATTCTCCAAAGGACATTTTCTTTCTGATCAGCCAGGGAGAGATGTGTACTTCATACTTATTCCTGGGGCTGATTTTATAGAATCTAACTTTCTCCACTAGGAACTAACTGAAAAGCTAAAGATGAATTCCTTTTTTTGCTTTTAAGGTGGGCTTTACAGAATAATTAACATGGACATAGATTTGAACTTGGATTGCCTGTGGTTTTCATGGAGAAGAAGAACTTGTAGATTATATAAAGAATATAAAAGGAAAGGTAATATTAATGACAATACAGGAAGTTCCGAAAGCTTAAAATTGAACTAAGATATTTAACACCCCATATGTTGTTAATCTGATCCTGTTGTGGTTGGTAATTTGTTATTGGTAATTGTTGGTAATTTCATTGGTATAGGGAAATATGATCAGGAAATTCCCAATAATAATGCAAACAGACAACTATTAAGCAACTTAAAGACTCAGAGGGTTTCCTGGGGTTCTGAGAAGTTAAGTAACTTGCCCAAAGTCACACAGTCAACATGTATCAGAAGCAAGACTTGAACACAGGTCTTCCTAAGACCAAGTTCCAAAGCCAACTCTTTATCCATTCTGCCACCTTGTTTTTTGACAATATGCCATCATTATTACTTTTAATGATATCATTTTTAATGATAAATGATATTACTTTTAATGATAATGAATTTAACATATTACTTTTAAGGATAATGTTTTCTACTTATACATTACCTATTTTTACAGTTTTTTTTTGTTGTTTTAGGCAATTAGGGTTAAGTGACTTGCCCAGGGTCACACAGCTAGTAAGTGTCAAGTGTTTGGTCTGAGGCCAGATTTGAACTCAGGTCCTCCTGACTTCAAGGCCGGTGCTCTATTCATTGCGCCACTTAACTGCCCCTTATTTTTACAAATTTAAAACTGCTCACCTTAGATTTAAATTGATAAATTCCTACAACATTCCTGTAAGGCAACCATAATGCCTGAGAAACGGGTTCTTCTGTTTAATGAGTTTTAACACTCATGTACAGGTTAAATGAATGCCATTCTTTCTATTCTTGTTGGAAAACTTTCAAAAATAAATTAGGCTGACTTCCCATCGAGATATCAGAGTGAAAAGGAGAAGAGGAACCCAATTGCCAACACATGTTTTCCAGAAAAAACAGGAAAGCAAAATAGATCCAGACTAAATAATGATTAAGAAATAAAGAAACTATAGTAAGCATCTTCATCTAGCCTAGGTCAACAAAAAGGGACTCCCAGAAGCCTTCAAGTACTAAAGAGGGGGCCCAACCAGAGGATAAAAGTCAGATAAGCATAGCCCCCAGAGAATTTCCATGTCCAACAGCCTCGGAGTGCTCTAGCCAGGAAATCTCATGACAATCCCACTTAAACATGGAGACCAGAATAGTGGCTCAGTAAGGAGGCCTCCAAAGTGGTTCAGCTTCCCAGGAGGTCTGCACCTGGATGTGTAAAATGAGTGGCAAAGTTCCTAGTTGGAAGGAAGGAATCAGTCCATATGCCATAGAGACTCTGAAACTTTACAGCCATGGACCTGAACTGACCCTGATGGTCTTGAAGAACCTAACACTTTGGAACCAGAGGATATAAGCAAGCCCAGGACCTGCCAGAACTTTGTGCACAGCAAACACCAGCAGAAGAGGCTAATGGTAAGACACCAGACAATTCAGATAGGGACCAAATAGGAGCCCATCATCCCATTCAAGTATTTTTTTTCTTTTTTTTCTATTTTTTAATATAAATTTACTTATTTTTAGTTTTCAATATTCACTTCCACAAGTTTTTGAATTCCAAATTTCTCACCCCTCCCCCCACCCCAAGATGGCATGCATTCTGAATACCCCTTCCCCTGGTCTGCCTTCTCTTCTATCTCTCCCCCCTCCCTTCTCTTATCCCCTTCCCCTTCTATTTTCCTGTAGAGCAGGATAGACTTCTGTACCCCATTTCCTGTATTTCTTATTTCCCAGTTGTATGTGAAAACATTTTTTTTAAAACATGTTTTTAAAACTTTGAGTTCAAATTTTTCCCTTCCTCCCTCCCCACCCACCCTCATTGAAAAGGCAAGCAACTCAATATAGGTTGTACATGTGCAGTTATGCAAAACACTTCCATAGTAGACATGTTGTGAAAAACTAACTCTATTTCCCTTAATCCTATCCTGCCCTCCCATTTATTCTATTCTTTCTTTTGACCCTGTCCCTCCTCAGAAGTATTTGCTTCTGATTACCCTCTTTCCCAATCTGCCCTCCTCTCTATCCCCCCTGCTCTCTTGTCCCCTTCTCCCCCTATTTTCCTGTAGGGTAAGACAGATTTCCATACCCAATTGAATGTGTATGTTATTCTCTCCTTAAGCCAAATCCTATGAGAATAAGATTCCTCATTCCCTCTCACCTTCCCCTGTTTCCCCTCCACTGTGAGAGACTTTTCTGTTTTTTTTGTGAGATAATTTACCCCATTCTACCTCTCCCTTTCTTCTCCGAGTATCATCTCTCTCTCATCCCTTAATTTTATTCTCCAGATATGACCCCTTAATCTTCAACTCACCCTGTGCCCTCTATCTATCTATCTATCTATCTATATATACATACATACAATTTTTTTCCTTCAACTACCCTAATACTGACAAAGTTCTCATGAGTTACAAATATCATCTTTCCATGCAGGAATGTAAACAGTTCAATCTTAATAAGTCTCTTATGATTTCTCTTTCCTGTTTACCTCTTCATGTTCCACTGGAGTCCTGTATTTGAAAGTCAAATCTTCTGTTTAGCTCTGGTCTTTTCATCAGGAATGCTTGAAAGTCCTGAATGACCATTTCTTCCCCTTAAGGATTATACTCAGTTTTGCTAGGTAAGTGATTCTTGGTTGTAATCCTATCTCCTTTGCCCTCTGGAATATTATATTCCATGCCCTGCGTCCTTTAATGTAGAAGCTGCTAAATCTTGTGTATCCTGATTGTGTTTCCACAGTACTTGAATTGTTTCCTTCTGGCAGCTTGTAATATTTTCTCCTTGACCTGGGAACTCTGGAATTTGGCTACAATATTCCTAGGAGTTTTCCTTTGGGGATCTCTTTCAGGAGGAGATCTGTGGATTCTTTCAATTTCTATTTTGCCCTCTGGTTCTATATATCAGGGCAGTTTTCCTTGATAATTTCTTGAAAGATGATGTCTAGGCTCTTTTTTTGATCATGGCTTTCAGATAGTCCAATAATTTTTAAATTCTCTCTCCTGGATCTATTTTCCAGGTCAGTTGTTTTTCCAATGAGATATTTCACATTGTTTTCTAATTTTTCATTCTTTTGGATTTGTTTTACAGTGTCTTGATTTCTCATAAAGTCACTCTTCCAATTGCTCTATTCTAATTTTTAAGGAAGTATTTTCTTCAGTAATCTTTTGGACTTCCTTTTCCATTTGGCCAATTTTCTTTTTAGGGCATTTTTCTCCTCATTGGCTTTTTGGACCTCTTTTGCCATTTGGGTTAGGCTGTTTTTTAAGGTGTTATTTTCTTCAGTATTTTTTGGGTCTCCTTTAGCAAGCTGTTGACTTGTTTTTCATGATTTTCTTGCATCACTCTCATTTCTCTTCCCAGTTTTTCCTCTACTTCCCTTACTTGCTTCTCAAAATCCCTTTTGAGCTCTTCCAAGGCCTGGGACTGATTCATATTTTTCTTGGAGGCTTTGGATGTAGGAGCTTTGACTTTGTTGTCTTCTTCTGGTTGTATATTTTGATCTTCTTTTTCACCAAAGTAAGATAATATAGTCTGACTCTTTTTGCGCTTGCTCATGATCCCAGCCAATTACTTGAGTTTTAAACTCTTTGTTAAGGTAAGAGTCTGCTTCCAATGTGGAGAATGTACTGTCCCAAGCTTCAGGGGTTTTGTGCAGCTGTTTTCAGAGATACTTGTAGGGACCTGTAAATTTTCAGTTAGTTCTTCCAAGGTGGTATGATAAGGGGCGAGGTGTTTACTCCTTTCCTGGCCTGTGACCACAAGTACTCCTTTCTGTCCTGTAACTGTGAGGAGGGGTTCCTCTCACAGCCACTACAAGCTCCACCACGCCAGCGCTCCTCCTCACCCCAGCATGCCCCAGAACTGTGACCCAGATCCAAACAGGGGCAAAGCAAGAGATTCCTGCCTCAGCACTGGCAAAGAGATCCCTGCAATCCCTCTCTGATCAGCCACTGGATTCCCCCTCAGTCTGTGGGCCGGAAGCTGGGGAAGCAGCTGCCCCCTCCAGGGCCACGCTCTTGGGGAATAGAGCTGAAACCCCGCCTTCCTCTCTGACCACCGACAGAAACAGACTTTTCCCACTGACCTTCTAAGTTGTCTTTGGCATTGGTGGATTGAGGAGTCTGGAAATTGCCACAGCTGCCCACGATTCAGTCCTCTGAGGCCTGCTCCAGGTTCACTGCGGCCTGCCCGCCCATGCCGCAATTCGCTGAGCTCCCAGCTCGGCGCTATACACCTTTCTGATCAATCATCCAGGTTGTCTTGGGCTGGAAATTTGTTTCACTCTGTCTTTTTGTGGATTCTGCTGCTTCAGAATTTGTTTAGAGCCATTTTTATGAGTATTTGGAGGGATTTGAGGGAGAGCTCAAGCAAGTCACTGCTTTCACTCCGCCATCTTGGCTCCACCCCTCCATCCCATTCAAGTGTTCAGGAACAGTCAGGAGTCTGGACTTGACAAAAAGTTTTAACTCATTTAAGCTGGAAAAATGAGAAAACAGAAGACTTTGATGGTAAAGAAATTTTATTGATGCAGGGATGTTCAGAACACAAGCCCAGAAGAAAAGAGTAATTCCATGGTCACTATGGTCAGAGCCTCAGATAAAGGTATGGCTTTGCTACAAAGTCTATTAGAATTCCTTGAAAAGATGAAAAAAAGAGATTAATAATTATGCCATAAATAAAATAAGAAGGAAAAAGGAGAATAAGCAGGTTAGTACAGGAGGTTCAAAAGTTTAAGAATAACATCCAATAAATAAGCTTAAGAGTGACAGCTTATAACCTTGATTTCATATTGTAGAGACTCTGGGCTTCTTGAATCACTCAATTATAAGTGAGACAGTGCTCACTGGGGGCAGCTACTGTCTTTTTGCCTTTTATTGTATCCCCAGTGCTTAACACAGTACCTGGCACATAGTAGGTGCATGACAAATACTACTTGATCAACTGACAGGCTGACTAGCTGCTCCAATAACTGATGGAAAACTTGGGTTCAAGACCTCCCTGACACATATTAGTTATGTTGCTCTGGGCAAGTTACTTAAGCTCTCAGATCTACCTTGGTAGAAGGAGCTTTCACATCTGAGTTTTGCTTTCTATCTGAGATTTCCCTATAACAGTGAAATCACAGGTCAAGTCCTTATCCCTGTGTCCAAGGTCCTATTCTAAGTGTTAGAGATAAAAAGATAAAAACAGAAAATGGCTTCTGCCCTCAAACACTTCCTTTCTACTAGGGAATCCAACATATTTACAGATGAGTAATACAAGATAGTTTGAGGACGGAGAGAGCCCTACTAACTAGAGAAAACAGGATGAAGGAAATGACACATGAACTGCCTCTGGAGAGAAGTTACTAAGTGTTCCAAGGGGAAGAGAAGCCTGAGTATATTCTACTAGAGACTTGCCTATGCAAAGCTGAAATGCCCGGTGGGATAGTACGGAAACCACTTTGGCTGGAATGCAGAGTACTTACAAAACATTCTCTAAGTTGATTGATTGATCAGTTCTCCCGGTATAATATATACTGGTTATACAAAAGATGACAACACTTACTAGTGAACAACAAGCCACAAATATCTATGACAAATGTATATCCCACCCACAATTCCGTGTTCTATCAAAATGAAAAAATTAATTAGTCATCATCCCTTTGACCCACCATCTACCTACAGAAATCAATTCACTTAATGTATCTGGCTATGAAGTAGAAATACCATCTAGCCTCTTCAGAGACTTTAAATTGTTTCTGTTCCACTGTCTTTGGGGTCTTAGAAAAAGTACCCAGGAGAAATTCTCTGATTATAATTCCATAATCTTAAATGTCCCCTACCCCGTCCTTCCACCTCCCAGCCCAGATCTCCCAGTCGAGAGCCAGAACGCTTTCTCTCTAACCTTTCTGCCAATTCTTTCTTCCCTCTTCCTTCTCCCAGCTGGACAATGACCTCCCATTTTTATCAAAACAGGGGGGACTCAGAGTTCCTATTCCACTCTAATGCCTCTCCATCCCCCACTACAGGAGAGATATGGCTACTGATACCACTTAGTGGTAAAAATCCTTCTGTTAAGGTCTGTCCCCACACAATCCTCTCTTGTCCACTGGGACTTACCATCTATTCTGCTGCCTTGCCCTCTAGATCACTAGGCATTACCACTTAACCCTACAAGGTAAGCTAAGGGCTCCTGGATCTTGTCCTCTACCCTCCACTATGTATTATCTCCCTCAGTTTGAATTGGAGCTCCTGAGAGCTGGAATTCTATTTGTATGCCCAGAGCTTAGCATAGTGCTTACCACCTAGAAAGGACTTAATATTTGATTCTTCATTAATTCATTCATGTCTTCCAGGGTACAGCCAGAGGGAATAGCACATTGTCAGACTTCCAAGATAGTTCGTTAGGACAGTGCCAGTGGTGCTGAATATATCTGAGCCCCAAAAATTTGTAGTGGAGTCATTCAAAAGCCAGGTACATGCTTCCACTCTGGGCCATGGAGAAGTTACTAAATATTATAAAATTATTAACAGCTAATCAGCTGTCACAAAGAATCTTTGATAGATGTGATCTAGAAGACAAACACATTTTAATTTACATCACCAAATTTCTTCATAATCCTGGATTATACCTCTCAACATTTCCATGTAACATATACAAATCAAAATTAATACAAAATCAGCAAACTGATTTTCTACAAGCAGTTATATGTCACAAAATTTGATCTACTCAATTAACACAAATGGAAAATGGTAATAACATCATAAATATCTGCAATTTTGTGATGAATAACACAGATTCTTCCACAAAGAGATTACTATTTCCAAAGAGTTCAAGGAAAAAAATACCAAAATTTTGTCCTTTTAGCTGAATCAGGCAGTCACTGATATGATAAGTATCTGAATTTTAAACTCCTGTTTTCCTGACTCCATGTCCAATATTATATGCACTGCACCATGTAGCATAAGGTATCCTGTCAACCTGGATTAGAAATAGCCAAAATCTCCAACTTGTAAATATACACGAATCTAAACAATCTAAAGGAATTTCTCAGGATTCATCTCTTGCAGTGAGAAAAAAAGTATGTCTGACACATTGGGTAAACTGACCCTGGGCCTCTTATAGCATGCATTCAATTACAATGTGATAAGTACCATGGAGGGGATAGAAAGGTTTCTTCACGCAAGTTACATAGCAAATGAGTCTCAAAAAGTGGACTATTTGGAAACCAGATAAATGGAGTTTCAATGTAAACAAAAATACATTCCAAAACCAAAAAGAACGCTTTTGGGGTTACCTAGAGTTATGAATTAATCTACAACTTCCTCTTATCTCCCTTCATAGATACTTGGGAACTATATAATCTGAAAAAAGATCATCAAATATGTAATGATAACAATAACAATTTACATTTGCATTTTACAATTCACACATCACATTTTTCACAAAAATGCTGTGAGGTAGGTATTTTTATGTTCATTTTACAGATGAGGTTGTGGTTGTGTTTGTCCTTTGTTCTCAAAGAGGACCACGACATCAGGGAGATGATGGCATGACTTGCAAATGACTTCGATTTAAGTGAGGCAGGGCTGTGCAAGGTCACCAGCATCACTCTCTCCTCCAGAGCCATCTGAGTTCAGTGGCAAGATATAGATCAGGACAACTGGAGATGGCCCTGGATGCAGTGGGAGACCTTGGCCTTTTTCTGCTAAGATCTTCTCAAGTTCTCACTTTGAGTGAGGCAACACCTATTCAGTGAATAGGCCTCTTTTCAATCTTTTCAATAGGCCTCTTTTACAGATGAGGACACTGAAGCTCAAAGAGAAAAGAGATTTGCTAGCAAAGGTAGAAGCTGGAGCTCAAACCCAAGTCTTCTCATTCCAAATGAAGTTTTCTTTCCCTAATATCACAATACCTCTGTAAACTGCTGCTCTTTGTTGATACTAGTGAAATTAAAGTAAGGCTAGAAAAATGCTGAAATCTTAACAAAGAATTTGTGTGTGTGTGTGTGTGTGTGTGTGTGTGTGTGTGTGTGTGTGTGTGTGTTTAAGTATCAATGAAGGAGGACTTGGGAAATGATCTAGTGGGAAAATCTTAGTCTTGGCTTTGGAGTTATCCTATTGACTGTGATATCAATTTTCTTTGGTAGCTGTGCAGTCTAGCTCCATAAAACAGGCTGGAATTAAAGTGAAAACAGTGAAAACACTGAAGTCTGACATAATGTCAAAACATTTTAACTGCTCTGTATCTCAGTTTCCCCACATGTGGAAAAAGAGAAGAATTTCTTTCCTATTATGACTGTTAATAAAGGTAAACTGCAGGATGCCAACATCAATTGATTATTACTACCAACTACACCACCCCTCCATCTTCCTGTGAAACACATTAGTGTAATTTTTATTATTACAAAGAAAAGCACATAGTTCAGCACTTTTCCCAGAACAGACATGATTACAATACAGGATCCCTGAGCCCCTATGCCTGGTCCACAATGAGAAAACACTGCTTCATTGATGAATGAATGAATGCAGCAATGTAAATTAGCACAGGCTCAAGGCCTGAAAGAAATTAGGCCAAATATAGACGGTATCACGTTATAGTCCAGTAAAAATGTTAATGAGAATGGAAAGTGACCCCTGGGCTTTTTTCCAATTCTGATGCTCAGTTCCTTTAGCCACAACAGAGTAAAGAATAAAGGGTTGCCCTAGCTACTTGCATGAATTAAGTTTTAATTAAGTATTCTAATAATGTATGCAAGTCTCTGTCAGGAAAATGGATGGTAGATCCATCATGTCAGTCCTGTATTATTGCACATCAAACATAATATTTCACAGGATAACTTAAAATAGTGAGATGTTTTAAGTTTGGTTTTTTGGTTTTGGTTATTTAATTAGGGCTCATCTGGAAAATAATATACAATTTAGTTTTAGGAAAGGGGAGGAACTTACTGGTGTTACAAAGCAAAGCAAGGAATAAAATGTTCAGTGCAGAGCTCAATAAGCTGCAAATATGATTGTAAACTTTCCTAATCTTATGTTGGATAGCACATTCCCCACACAGACTTTCATTGCTATGCATCCCATGGATTTGAAAACCCAGACGTGGGTATTGCTGAGTCACTCTCCAAGTCTCAGCCCCACTCTTTGTTTCTTAGGCCTGCAAAGGATCCTTGCCGAACTCTGATCTCACTCTGTTGTAGTGCCACTCCTTGGCCCAAGATTTCAACTATATTCTCTGAATCTGATTTGCCCTGAGGCTAATCATAGTCAACGCCAATCCCTGGCCCACAAAGAAATTCTTTCAGTGAATCAATCAATCATTCCTGAACACATGTTACATACATACAAAGTTGGGTACTGTGGGGACTATGAAAATGGATAAAATACAGTCCCAGATCTAAATCGATGATCCTAAGGAAAATCCAAATTTAATGGTGGTGATGAACATAGAAAGGAAGGAATAGAAGGGAGAAATAATAAAATACTTGGAACGATGTGGTCAGTGTGGGGAGCTCCTAATGGAGAAATTTCCTTTCCTTAGTGGATAAATCTAGGGATTTGTCTGAGATGCATGGAGGTTAAATAGTAACCACGGTTACACAACTAGTACCTATAAGAGGAAAGATTAGAACTCAAATCTTTCTGACTCTAAACCCAGGCCTCTATCCTCTATATCAGTGGTTCTCAAAGTGTGGACTGAGGGAGGATGCCTGAGAATCCCTTTCAGAAGATCCTTGAAGTCAAAACTATTTTCTTAATAAAACTAAGACATTATTTGCCTACTAAAATACTATTTCCTTTATCAACTATAATATCTGCATGAGGCCAGATTTTCTTCTTATATTTCCACCAAAACAACATATCACAATGAATGCAGAAACAGATATTGGGAATCTAGCTATCTATCATTAAGCCAAATATTTAAAAGACTTGCAAAAAATAGGTAAAACAATGCCACTCTTCTTACTAATTTTTTTTGCTTTGGAAAATAGTTATTTTTCATTTAAAATGTTATATGTTAACAAGGGTTTATTAGAGTTATTTTAAATTAATTAAAATTATTTTTAAAATTTGTCAGCTTTAAATTCTAATACAGTAATTATCAATATAACCCACATAAACAAAAACTCTCTGGTGTGCTCAGTAATTTTTAAGAGTGTAAAGAGGTCCTGAGACCAAACAGTCTGAGAACTACACTACATTGTGCTACCTCTACTGAAAGATTATGAAGGAAGAGTAGACAAGACCTGTGTGTTGATTGAATAGGAAAGAGGGAGTATTCCATTTATATGTTGTTCTATCTCATTTTTATCTAAGGGTTCAAGGAAGACGCTTTGCCCTTAAGTGATAAAAGATTCTCTGCACAATTTACCTTTTATCTTAACTCCATTGAAGTCTATTATTTTTGAGGATATGTCTTCAGTCAACACACTCAAAAGTCATTAGCTGTGGGGGCGTTTGGTTAACTAAAATGGTTAAAATATTGTTAATATTTTACATCCCTTAAATATTAAGAGCCACTATATAACTTGATGGAGTGAAGTATGACTAAAGTGAATGATTGTACCATTGATCAATCTGTCACTGGCATTTCACGATTAATCAAAAAATAAATAGAGGATTTGTAAAATACTAGGCAAATATCCCACATGCTGGCTTAACAAGTTAATTGAAAAAGACCTGAACCTAGCAATGTAAATGGAAATATACTGACCTGCAGTCAGGAAGAGCCTAGTCCAAAGTCAGTCTTAGACATTTACTAGCTGTGTGATTCACGTTAAGTCACTTAACCTCTGTCTGCTTCAGTTTCCTTATCTGTAAAATGGGAATAATAATTGCATCTACCTCCCAGGTTTGTTGTGAGAATAAAAATGAGTCAGGAAACATTTGTAAAACATTTTGCAAGTCTTAAACCACTAAATAAAGGCTAGCTGTTGTTATTATTGTTGTTATTGGTTCTGTTTTTACAAACACATTAATATCAGATTGCATTCTAATATGCCTCCCATAGGTACATCATATATAAAGGTTAGAGCAAAATAATTTATTTGACCATATGAAGAATTTATTTAGCCATAGGAAACTCTTTGAGACCCTGAATTGCAGAGCAGGTGCCAATCTACAGTGATAGAAGGAGTTTCCCCACTGGGAGTTCCCTATACTAGTGAAATCACAGGGCTGATCACTTTGCCCACCCCATCTACCCACCCAAAATAGCAGTAAGTGCATCTCAGTGCAGGTTGTCCCAAACTTAAGGAAGGGTTTTACTTTTACTGAGTAGGTTCTCAGGTCAACCAACCAAAAAAAATTGACTCAAAGCACATCTAATAGTAGTAGAGAGTCTAACTGTCATCTATAACAATTTTTCTATAGGAAAATGTATTTATAGTTCCAGCTTCAGAAGCAAGAAATACATCTTCCCTGGCAACAAATGTGGCAGGCTTCCTTTTCCTCTTCCTCCTACACACGCACACACACACACACACACACACACACACACACACACACACACACATACACACACACAAACAGAGCTTCCAGGTACTCCCTCAGTTCTAAGCCTTCTGTGAGGGTTCCTGGCAAACCTCTTGTTGCAGACATGCTGACCCTGACACTAAGGGATGATGTTGTTTATCCTTCATTTTCAAAAGATTGATGACATCATGGGGCAATATCTTGACTTGGGCGTGAATTGGATTTAAGTGAGGCAGAGTTGCACAAAGTCATCAGCCTCATTCTCTTCCAGAATTATCACAGTCCAGTGGCAAGACAAAGTCAATATGACTGGCAATGGCCCAGGATGCAGCGGATGACCTTGGCATCTTTAATGTCTGACCAAGCTCTAAGCATACCACAGCATCTGCTTCAACTGCTTTCACAGCCATTGGAACAAACTGATCTCATTCACTCATTCTGCCAAGGGAAGTCTTCATATGGTTGGGCTAGACATCACCCTAACTCACCAATAGGTTGGAGGCCTGGTTTAGTCCCTTTAATGAGACAGTTTACTGGGGTGTGGTTGCTGTGCATGCTCCAGCTTCTTGAAGCCACAGGTCAGAGTTAGGAGGCAGGCAGATACCAAGTTGGATGAGCAGCCCTGAAAAGGTCATGACAGGCCCCTACACCAGAGGTGCTAGTCCTCCCTGAACACCTGGACACTAAGGCCCAAGGACTCAGTGTTCTGCCTCTACCCTTGGGAATCCCTCATCCACTTTGAGGACACTGCTTCTTCCAAACAAATATGGAGGATTCTTAAACCACTGCCTATGAGAATACAGATGTCCCTGAAAAAGTGACTTTTTAAAACTAAGACAATCTATCCTAGGAGGAGCTGCCGAGGAAACTACAGATTCTTTAGTTCTAAACTGTCTACTTGTTTTCACCTCAATGTTTAGATTCAATACTCGTGCACCCCTAGACCAGATAAGCTAAATATCTGACCCTGGCTAAGCTCATCAAACCTACCAGGCAATTATATACTGTTAGACCTAAAACCTTTATAGTAATTCAGTCCAGACTGGACCTCAGGTCTGTCATCTGAACAGCAACAACAGGGCACAGATTATAGATTGGGGAACATAACAGGAATATATCCTGACACTTTCCATTTGATTATTCCCACCAACTGCAAAGAGGAAATTCCTTAACAGATGTTATAAATTTCTATGCCTACAGTCCTAATGTTGTACATTTCTGTCACAAAAACGCTAAGCCATGTCAATACACTGCCTTCAGTAATGTGGAACTTTTAATGACCTTGTATCTAGGAAGACTTGCATATGGACCAGTATGCAGAGATAAATAAAGTATGGCCATGAGGAATCACCATGGTGAACTCAAAGACTATCATCTTGTCTGACCTGTACCTTCCTAAGAATTCCTGATAAAACATCACCAAGGGACCACAGAGCCTTTGGCCAAAGATCTCCAGTGATAAGGTATTCACTTCCTCCTGAAGCAGTCCATTCCATTCTTGAATAGTACTAATTATCAGTAGGTCTTTCCTTAAATCTTATTGTGTTGTTCAGTCATTTCAGTGGGGTTCAACTCTTCATGACCTTACTTGACACTTCATCCACTAAACCACTTAGCTGCCCTAGGAGGGCAACTTTACAACTCATTCTGCTTTTTCTTAGTCCAAAGAGAATAATTATAATCCCCTTTCCACATGACAATCCTTTAAATACTTGAAGACTATTATGAAGTTATCATGACCTACCCCTCCCCTCCAAGCCTTTTCTTCTCCAGGCTAACCAGCCCCATTTTCTTTAAACCTATTCCTATGACACAGTCTCCAGTATTCTCACTATCCTGATCACCTTTTTTTCAATATTCCCAAACTCATCAATATCGTTCCTAAAATATGGCATTTAACATTGAATAAAACATTCCAGATCAGGGAATTGATGCCTAGAAAGAGAAATGACTTGGAGTAATAATGGTGCTGAAAGAAATATTTCTCTCTTGTATTTAATAACTAATTATTATACTGGAACCAAGGTTTTTCCTCTTTTCTACTTCCTCATCTGGAAATCAACCAGTGTGGGAAATCTTTCTCAATTTACTCAGGCCAAGATCTAATCAGACAGTAAAAGAAATTCTAAGTTTATACTAATGTGTGAATTCGTGCTCATTGTGTTTGCTCAGACAGGTCTAGGAAAATGTGGATTCTTCCTTTCTGTCAGACAAATAATATGGTTTTGCTAAGTCTCTTTGACCAAGATTTGTGTTATCCAAGTTACATACCCTAAGACCTCTATTGTAATATAGCCCACCCTCTTGTAATATTCATTCTCTCATTAATTGTTAACTAATCAGAGTTGATTGCCATCCAGAGGAACACCTACTCTTCCAAGAGCATATAACTGTAAGCCCACCACCAAGAGTGGTCTTTGGTCTAAGAGAGAGACAGCCAAATTACCATCCTTTTATTAGTAAACATGCTGGTGTTGTTAATAAAATAATTAAATTACCCAGAAATTATGTCTCTTAAACTTTTTAAACATCACAGTGCAGTAGATAGAGTGCCAGGCCTGAAGTCAGGAAGACTCATCTTCCTGAGTTCAAGTCTGGCCTCCGACACTTAGTAGCTGTGTGACCTTACGAAAGTCACTTAACCCTGCTTGCCTTAGTTTCCACATCTGTAAAATGAGCTGGAGAAGGAAATGGCAAATCACTCCAGTATCTTTGCCAAGAAAACCTCAAATAGGGTCATGAAGAGTTGGACACAACTGAAAAACAACAACAACAAAACCACCAGGAACCCAACTAAACCTGTGTCCCAACAGCTTGGTCAGAGGATTTCTTAGGGGTGGGAATGGAACTGCCAGGATGTTGGGCAAATGCCCTGTCACTGCCAAATCAATGAAGGCCCAGGAACTCATGTCCATTTGGCCTCCCCCTATTCTAATAACAAAGCATTGCCTGCCTCCCCAGACTCAGAAGACTCCTGGGATGAAAGAGATGAAATGAGTCCCAACAAAATTCATAAACCCTGAATACACTGGTCCTATCTGACTGATGCAGATTATGTCGAAGCAGGCCTGCTTAAAAGAAGCTGCTTTGTTAAGGAGGTGGCACTTGGCAGAAAGCCTCTGTTGGCACAATAAGAATGGTGGGGAGCAATCCCAGATGCTGTTCTGGCCTCAGCCCAACTATTGCTTCACTTGGCACTTCAACTTTTCTGCTCCTGACCCCAGCTCTTCAACCAGACACCTGCCTGTCTGTCCAACTAAGTTTTCCTTATCTATAGCCTGCCTACCAGACTGCCTATGCAGTTCTGCCCTATATTCTGATTCTCTGGTTCCATCCTATTCCTTGCCCTCACCCGAAATATCACATAGATTGTCAGAGCTAAAAGGGACTTCAAAAAGTAAATAAATAATTAATTAATCGAAAACGGTTTTTGAAATAAATAAATAAAAATTTTAAAAAGGGACTTCATTTCACACTTCACAAATGAGGAAGCTGAGGACCAGAGAGGTGAAGAGATTTGCCCAAGTTCATACCAATTTATAGCCATAGAAACGAGAACAAGAATTCTAATGTCATAGCTCCCTCATTCCATTGTACCACACTGCTTATGATTTTCACCTTGAATATAGCCCAACTGACAAAGCCCCAGCCCAGTCTTCTCTAGAATCAGACAGCTTCACACATTCTGCCTTTATTTTAGAATCTAGAATGTCCTGGATTATTCAGAGACAGTGTCGATGCCCTATTTCAGAAGCCTGAATATCCAATTGCCCATGATTCTTGTCAGTCCTTCTGTAGACTCGACACTGATCCCTCTATTTCACATTCCACAGCCACCCAGTGTTACTTCCTGACAGATTTCTCTCTTTTCCAGGTTAACTATGGAAAAGAATGGTCTCAGCATCTCTCCATCCTCTTATCTCATAAGCAAGCATGCAGGTCTTTTAGGGTTGTCTAAAGATTTTCCTGCTAACCAACAAAAGTGAACAGAGAGTTTACAAGATTCCCTCCTATAGCCCTGCCCCCTCCTCACACAGACATATACATACTCTTTCTTCGTTCTTCTTAGTCCTAGGGAGGAGGAACAAAAGGGCATATAGATGATAATGTAAGGTAAGTATTTAGCTATTTTAGAGACTGACTATAAGAATCATCTATATTTTAGAAGAAAACCCAAACTTGATGGATACTCTAGGAACTTGGGAGTCTCTATAGTAAAGTCAGAGGACAACAGAGATAATGCCAATCAGAACAATAAAAAGTCTAAGGGAACAATGAGGTTTGAGAAGGTGCTGGGAAGGCTTTTGTTCTCTACCCTCATCTTTTCTCCCTTATCTAGATCAGTCTCAATACTGCAGGCCCCACCCCTAAGACCACGAAAGAGATTATTCATCCAGACCTCCCTCATTTGCTCTCCACAAGTCAACACTTTTCCATTCTTAAAGCACTTCTCTTTTTTCCTTCTCTGAAGATATAATAACTCTCCTTGCCAAGGCTAACCTCTCTCCTCTTTAAATCTTTATCTCACTCCTTCCCATTCCCTGCAGGAATACCCTGCCCTGGTTCATCTTTTCTCCATGCTCTCCAGCTTGTCAAAACCCATCTTAAAATGTGGCAACAAGAATGGAATATAATAGCCTAGACGTGATAATACCAGAGCAGAGAATAGTAGGTCTATCATTCTCCTCATTCTGCATATGAGGCCTCTCTTAATGTAGCCTAGGATATCATTAGCTTTTGGGGGAGTTACCATGTCAGACTATGAAATCGCTTCAAGAAGGATGTCCACTAAAGCCTCAACTTGCAAGCTTTTTCATATAGATTTTGTATAGTCATACCTCCTCTATCTTGTACCTTTGAAATTTATTACTGGAATATAAATGCAGAAACTAATCCTTATTGAGGATTTTCACTGGATTTGTTCCATTGTTCTAGCCTATTCAGATCTTTCTGGAGCCTGACTCTGCCTTCAACATATTAGCTATCCTTCCCATCTTTGTGTCATCTGCAAATTTGACAAGTGTGAAATCTATGTCTTTATCCAAGTCATCACAGTACAGTCCAAGGAACAAAAACAGATCCCTGGGCCTTCTACTAGATATGTCCTTCCAAGGTGACACCAACTCATTGGTGGTTATTGTTTGGGTTCAGGTATTCAACCAGTTCTCAGTCCACCTAGCTGTACTATCACCTAACCCATAGCTCTCTATCTTGGGTCCAAGGATCACATGAGAGACTTTTTAATGGTATTGCTGAAATCTAAGCAAAATATCTACATTATTCTCCAGATGTATGAATCTAACAACCCTCTCAAAAGACAAAATAAGGTTCCCAAAGTACATATCTGGCCATGGCACCCCCCCCTACTCAGGAAGTTTCAGTGGCTCCCTGCTACCTCAGGATTAAATACAAACTCTTCTGTCATTCACAATCTGGGCCTAATCAGCATTTCTAGACTGACTTCTCATTACTCTCCCTCATATATTCTACTTTCCAACCAAACAGTCCCATTTGATATTTTCTGTAGATGATATTTCACCTCTTGCCTCCATACATTGGCACAAACTGAATCCCATGCTTTGGATACCCACCCCTCTTGGAATGCTTAGCTACCTTCATTGCTCAATTCCAGTATTGATTCCTACATAAACCTTTCCTAACCAACAAAGTTATTCTTGCCCCCACAAATGAATTTTTAAAAATATTTGCATCGTATCTATTTTGTATTTGTACACCTATTTACATGCTGGAAACTACCAATAAAATTTCAGCTCCTTGAGGTCAAGGACTATTTTGTTTGTGTCTTAGTGCACAACTTAAAATAGTTCTTAGAATTTAGCACAGTGCCTAGGAACATAGAAGGTATATAATAAATGCTTATCCAATTGAAAATTCCACAATACCAGTGATAAAGATAAATGCCACCCAGTTCCTGACACAGAGGTGATTGGCTAAATATGCAGAACAAGACACACATTTTTAGTTACGGCCAATATGGGAATTGGTTCTGTTTAGCTACACGTATTTGTTGCATAGGTTTTGTTTTTATTTTATTTGCAGTTGATAGGAGAGATAGGGAGAGAAATACTTGTTAATTTTTTTTAAATAGTTTAAAAAAAGAAAAAAGAAATTCAGTTAGCCTAGTATGCCTCTTAGTGTTACTGTTTTCCACTTTAAATGCTTGCAAACAACTGCTTTAATAATTTGTTCTAGAATTTTATTAGGAATTAAAGTCAATATGTCTATAATCTACAGATTGCATCTTTTTACCTTTTATGAAAATCAAGGCAACATTTCTCCTTCAGTCCTGCAGTATCTTTTCTATTCTCCACTATCTTTCTAAAATCACAGACAGTGACTCAGCAATTATGTCAATTTTTTCTGTACTCTCAAGTAGAGACTTTCTGTTGAGATACAGTATTTTTATGAGATGACATCTTGGAGTCAATCAAACTGGTTTTCCTTGTTGCAGACCCATCTCTCTCTGTCCTCTGATCTCTTCTTTAAAAACTTCACATTCTGTGACAACCTGTCTAGCTTCTTTAAAGAGGCAACTGGCCACATAGGAGATTATCACTGTCACCACAATGGGTAAGTATGAGGCTGGGGATCGATCTCCTCTGCTTACAGCAAAATGGAAGGAGACAAGAAAGTTGAGTATTGGACAAGCTGATGCCCCATTCTGCACTTACTCTGCTTGCTCCGATCAATAGGACAGAAACAATCACTTATCCATCTGTGGGCCTTAAAAGACCTGGTTCAACTACTAGGAAAGGGGATCACACATGGATGCATGGATGTAGGTATAGCTGTACTACTGTGCCTCTTCCTAATCCTGCCAAATGTGGGTTTTTCCTTTTTTTTTTCTTTCAAACTCTATGTAGTCTCTACATCTTGCCTCATGTCTTCAGGTCAAAAAATACTGACCAATCACCAAGGAGTTCTTAAATACCCTACTATGTGCCAGGCACTGTGCTATAATCAAGAGATCCAAAGAGAAAAAAAAGAAACCATTCCCTGAACTTAAGGAGCTTATATTTTTTTGGAGGAAACAAAATGTACATTAAATTAGATCAAAATATACTCAAATACTCTGTGGTCTCAAATGTCTGTGATCTCAGATGTGATTTCATCAATTTAAAGGTTCTCTTCAGTGAGGCAGGTAACAATCCATCCCTATCTGCCCATCTTGTGTAACCCTTGTTTGTGTCTTCCCATAAATCAGCCCTTGAGGTCCACCCAGCCTGCTGGAGGCTTTCCTTGCTTTGTCCTGACATTGAAAGAATACCCATGGAACTCTCTGGAGGCTACTTATCATTCCTCACCCTTATCATCTCACCAGCTCATCTTCTTTTCCTACAGTACATTTCCCTGATGACATATTTCATTCCTATTCTTTTTCAAAATTCCTTGCAGACACGACTGCTTACACCCACCATACACCTCTTTGCTTCTCTCTGTCAAATATTCCTTTTCAATTCTTTGGAGACTATTGTGTTCCAGGCCATGTGTTCATACAACACTGAGAGAATATTGGTATTAAAAAGATGGGCCTTTATTTCCAAGAAAATCTTGGGCTCATTAAAGCAAGGCAACCAACACTGATTAAGCACTTACTATGTGCCAGGCACTGTACTAAGTGGCTGGACATTCAAATACAAGCAAAAAGAAAGACAGTCCCTGCCTTCAAAGAACTTACCATCTAAGGGAGGAAGACAATGCACAAAAGGAATTGGAAAGTGGGGGTGGAGGTGGGCAGGGTGAAGGTACCAAGCACTGGAGCATGATGTTGAAGTCCAGAAAGTCAGAGGCACATCTGGAAGGGGAATAAAGGCTGTGCACCTACACAAAATGGAAGCCCCAGGAGGAGCTTACTAATGGCAGAAGGGAACCAGCACAGCAGATGATGTTGCAAAGTGAGACTGCAAGTATGGTGTTGGAGTCCAGAAACTCAAACTCCTTTGCAATTTCCTGAATGCAATCTAGCTCATTTTCATCCTTCTGATTAATTCCAGACCCAACTTATTTTCACTATTTGTCCCATAGATGCACATCAATAGACAAACTGTAAAGGTTGTCCATCTAACTGTATGTCATAATCTTAGCAACCAACATTTATCATCCATTTGGCCTTTCCTATGTAGACAGTCAGGCCAATAACTTTTGGTGGGAGATCTCTTCTAGGAAGCTTTGCAATGTTCCAGGGCTTGATGCAACCAGAACAATGCCATCTGCAAGCAGAAGCTTCTGGAGGACCTCACCATCTATAAAGAATCCTTCTTCAACTTGGAGTCTATCCTGGATAACACATTAGTGAACACCTTTGCTGACCATAAATTTCCCTCTTTGATGATTAGAGATTGAACAAGGTTTCTATTGCTCTCTTTCAAATACTTATGAATAACTTTGATTTATGGGTGGAGGACCCCTTGTTGGAACATACACAGTAAATACAAGGGAATTGGAAGGCAATAATCATTGTGAGGCAGATCAGAAAATATCTCATGTAGGAGACAGGACTTCAGCTGAGCTTTGAAGGAAAGTGTCATTAAATCACTATAGAAATACTGTGACCCTGCATGCACTTCTTATGCACATATTGAAGCTGAGAATCCCAAAGGGAAGGTAGATCGTGGAGTGTAGGCAGCATGGGATGAGGTCAGCTATCAACAAGTGCTCTGTTGATCACTAGTTAGAAGGAGTACCATTCTGGTATACCAGAACTGCAGAAGGTATCTTCAAGGACTAGTCTATGTTGGGCAGATAGAAAGTAGACTCCAGCTGAGCCAAAAAAGTTGTCTCCTACTTCAAGTACAGCCAGAGAAAGAGAAGATATGAGCCTTGAGTCTTAGTGAAAATCTTAGTGTATTGATCTCAGCATTTAAGGGGACTGTGATGTTAAGCTGTCTTCTCTCAATGAAGGGCCTAATATCTTGAGAGCACTTCCATGAGCTATCCCCAGGGAAAATCTCAACCCAGAGGCAGACCAGAGGTATGTTGGTAGAAGTAATCAAGTTTCCAGGCATCAAACAAACAAATTTAATATCCACAGAGTTCATGCCTCAAGTTTGAATCCTGGGAGAATAAGAAACACAAAGTCTTCTTTTGCCCTCTTTAAAAACCTCATAAAGAATTATGATCTTTTGGGAAAGTATCTATTTGTACAAAAAATATTTATAGAAGCTCTTTTTGTGGAAATTGAGGGGATGCCCATCAATTGGGGAATGGCTAAACAAGCTGTGGTATATGATTGTAATGGAATATTATTGTGATATAAGAAATGACAAGCAGGACGATTTCAGAAAAACCTGGAAAGATTTACATGAACTGATGCAAAGTGAAGTGAACAGAACCAGGAGATCGTTATACACAGTAACAGCAATATTATTTGATAAAGAACTGTGAATGACTTAGCTATTCTCAGCAATACAATGATCCAAGACAATCTCAAAGGATTAATGATGAAGCATACCATCCATCTTCCGAAAAAGAACTGATATATTCTTTGAATACAGACTGAAGTATGCTATTTTTCACTTTCATTCTTTTTCTTTTATTTGAGTCCTCTTATACAAAATTACTAATATGGAAATGTTTTACATGACTGCACATGTATAACCTATATCTGATTGCTTGCCATCTCAGGAAAGGGGGAGGGGAGAGAAGGATAGAATTTAGAACTCAAAATTTTTTTTTAAAGTTTTAAAATTGTTTTATGTAATTGGAGTAGAAATAAAATGTATATTTAAAAAGATAAAAATAAAGTTAAAAAATAATTATGATCTTTTACAACCCTGGTAAATCAATTTATCTTTTACATTAACCCAGAGCAATTCCATTCCTACTTCTATATTTCATTGGTTCTAACAGAAAATCCAGGAGAAAAGAGCAGATATGTGCAGCTCAGAAGACTGCACAGAAAATGCTACATAAATGAGACTTGATCATTCATTGTTGTTTTTTTCTAACTGTAAGACTGGATGTGGCGCAGAAATAATAGTAATCTAAGTCAGCTAGCTCTATCTGTGTCCATTTCTATTATGTCACTTTGTCTCCTAATGAAAAAGCCTCCAAGTATAAACAATGAATTTGAGAGGTCAATTACAGCTGAGAAATAAGAGTAAAGAGGTTGTATTCATTTTATTTATTTGCAAACCTGGTTTATTGTCATTCTAAATTATATTATTTTAATCCTGAAAAATAAATGCAAATGGTAAATGTTACCAAAATTCCCCAAATCCACAGAATTCAACTTAATTTAATTAACATTAATTAAGTATCCACTGTGTGCAATTTACTATGTTGATCACTGGGCATAGCCTACTCCCTGCTAATTAACCAGGAAATATGGTCTCTGGCAATGCCACAAAAATAGCTACCTAGAGATTAGGAAATCTCCAACTCTGTCCAGCTGTCCTAAGAATAACACATAGAAATAGGGCTAAAGGCAATAACTTTGGACCAAGATAAATGAACTTCTGTGTCACAAAGGTGACTCAGAACTCAGCCAACAGGCAAATTTAGAGAGGAGTCTTGATGCTCAGGAAAATACTTTAAAAACCTCAAAGTTGTCCAAGCAATGGCCCAAATTTGATACCTTTCTGAATTTCCCAAAGTGGTTTGTTTTGGACATCATATCCCCCAGCTAAAGCAAAAGAAATCAGTTAGAAAATTTATGAATTTGCCCTGTATGTTCCACAGCACTAAATTCCATACAGTGAAAGTAACACAAGTTGAAGGAGTAATATATGCCCCAGGTAAGTTCACAATTTACTTCCATCTACCATCTCCACAGTTTTGCACAAGCTGTGCCTCCCTCACCCCACCCCCAGCCTGGAATACACTTCCTCTTAAACTAGCTTTGTGACATCCCATGCTTCTTTCAGGGCTCAGCTCAGTATCACCTACCACACAAGCACTGTCCTGATCTCCCCCAGTTGACAGCGCCCTCTACCCATGATTTGTATATATGTTGTATTTTCTTATCCGTTTCTTGGGGGCAGAAACTATTTCATTTTTGACCTTTGTACCTCTGGCATCTAGTACATAGTAGGCAATTTTAATAAACATTCATTGAAAGCATGGTCCCAAGAAAGAGATATAAGAAGATACCTGTCCCCACTCATTTGCAGTCGTGGGAAATGCATGGGTTTGGAACATCACATATATTTTCAATTTTTTTTTGATGCATTTATTGATCTTGCTGATGTTTTCTCTTCTTTTTCTTTAAAAAAAAGGTATCTGTTACATAAGATAGCTCTCTGGGAGGAATACAGGGGAAATTTTAGGTGACAGAAAAACAAAGATATCAATTAAAATTTATTTTTTAAAAAAATAGGCACAGCTAGGTGGGACAGTGGATAGAGCTCTGGCCTTGGGAGTGAGGAGGACCTGAGTTCAAATTCGGCCTCAGACACTTGACAATTACTAACTGTGTGACCTGGGCAAGTCACTTAACTCTGATCGCCTAAGCAAAAAATAAATAAGTAAATAAATGCTGATTGAAAGAGGTGTGGTAAAAAAAAAAAAGAATATTGGACCTTGGCTTCAGCTGGTACAATGAGGAAAGGCACAGATCTGGAACCAGAGGCCCTTGGTTCAAATCCCACTTCTAATGCTTACTACCTATTGACATTAGGCAAGTCTTTTAATCTCCCTAGGTCTCAGTCTCCCCATCTGTTAAATGAGTAGGTTGGCCTAGATGTCTCTAAGGTTCCCTTTGATCTCTAGATTTATGATCCTATGAAATTCTGGCTCCAATACTTTCTAGTGTGTGAGCAGTACAAGTCACTTCATATCTCTTTTCCTCAACTGAAAATGGGATAAGAACATTTACACCACTAATGTTCACAAGCTCCTATGAGTCTATTGTGTTTTGTGAATTTTTTGAAAAGGTGAAGTAAAGGTTGTCACAAACCTGATTCCTATATTGCACACTGAATGCCTATGCTAGAGTTAGGGACCGTGTTACTCACATCTGAGGAAACTCTGACACAAGGTATACCTAAACTTTATTTGGGAGATTTCCCTAGAGAGAAATTACAGGGTAGGGGCATAAATGAGCCAAGAGAAAAACTGATTTTGGTGGGGTAAGGTCTCCAGAACCGAACCCAGTCTATGTGAGGCCAGAATCCTTAAGTGGAGTCCTGGCCCAGGTTATACTTCAATAAATCATATGGATAATAACTGAATTTTCACTTTTCAAATAGGTATTTCAAAATACAGCATAGCCACAGTTCAACACACCCCTCCTTGTTGTTTCTGATATTTACAAAGGATGCAGGTTGAGCCATGTTCTACAGTGCTACCTAATAATTAAATTATTTTCTCAAGAACAAGATTAAAAGGAATCCTGGTTTTACTGAGATTAATGATATTCTGCACTAAGGACTACCTTCTTTCCACATTGCCACTTCCCGCCTCTTCTACCCTCTACAAATTCCATTTGTTCATTTATTTCCCAAAAGGGGTGGAGGTAAAGGAGAGGATTAATACCAAGACGTAATAGTAATAGCTAGCATTTATACAGCACTTCAAAGTTTGCAAAAGGCTTTACCAATATTACTTCATTTTATCCTCACAAAAACCCTAGGAGGCAGGTGCTATTATTATCCCTAATTTGTAGATAGGTTAAGTGACTCACCCAGCATTACACAGCTACTAAATGTTTGGGGCTGAATTTGAACTCAGGTCTCCTTACCTCCAAGTCCAGTACTCTATCTCTGTACCACCTAGCTGTCTATCTTCCAAAAGTATAATACAAAGGTAATATTTTCATGCCACGACTTATTCTACTAATATAAGCAAAGTGATGAGTACAGCACTCACTTTTTCTCTTCTACCCTATCCTTAAACAATCAAGACAAAAAAATTGCTCTATGCTGGAGAGAGTCCATCAAGATTCATCCAAGATCTAATAGAGAGATACATTATATTTGTGGTACTAAAACTCAATTACATAATAGCAGGCAGATGTTCCTTTGCATTATGGAATTTATGACATGGCTTTTGATGTGAAATTTATGAAATGCTAATGGATCTATCTGCAAGAAAATAATTTAAAATATCTGTTTTGCTATTAGAGTAGCAGTGTGGCATAGAATATAGAGAGGTTGGCTCAGAGTCAGGGAGATTTGGATTCAAGTTTCACTTCTGACACATACTGGGTATGTGACCCTAATTAAATCACCTAATCTCTCAGTGCCCCCATGCAAATCTGCAAAACCATCAATTTCACAACAGTTGTAAATCAGTATTGGTAGAGGGCATTTCCTCACCTGAAATTCCCAATATCAATGAAATCACAGATCTGATTTTAAAAATCTATTTGGCTTATTTTATTTGCTCTTAAAATTTACCTCTTAATCTTCTGCAAAGTTAAAAAAAATCTTCTGATCAATGCACAATGTGGACAATATAAATTTGAGGCTCTATGTACAGTCTTCAATATATTATAGAAGCTCAAAATTCATTCAGTGTTCTCCATAGGTTGTAGGTGCTTCATATTAAATCAGTAACATATACACCAAAGGAAAATCTTCATTGAAGTAGAAAATCAAGGCAATCCTTTGAAGGTAATAGCAGCAGTTTATCCCAGTGGGATCAGCTCAGACTTTGTCAGGAAAAAAGATGGTGCATGTTTCAGGATCTCCTTCCAAGGACCCTTTGAAAAACTATTTTTAAAATTACTATTAACAGATATTATCAACTAAATTCAGTCAGCATCACAAAAACACCACATCCCAGAGAAATTCATAAACCTATATCTGTGGGCCAACTGCAGAGATCTGAGGTTGCTATTTAGGAACCTTACCCATTATCCAGCAGATAATTATTGCACTGCTGTATGTTCACTCTAAAAAAAAAAAAGATAAGGGAATTCTGTTGTATTGATCATGATCACTGACCTGAATAATCAAAATGTACAACTTCTATGCTTTGTATATTATTGCTATTAATAATGCTGACAGTGTTATCACCCTAGGCGGCACATGCTAACTCCTTATAATTCCATACAAGAACTTTTCAATGTGACCACCACAAAGAAACAACAGTTACATACTCAGCTCAGCTCTAGTCAGTCACCACCTACTCAACTGGAACACGGAATATAACAAGGTTCTAGTTCTTGACTATTTCACTGTTCTCAACTCCAACACTCACTGCATGACACTGACCTGAAAGACGACAAGTACTCATTTTGAAGAAAAGAATTCCTTCCAGATCCAGGGCTGATTGCCTCTGTGATAAAAATGCAACTCCTTCCTTTGGCTTGATCAGGGAGGGCTGTTGTTGTTCAGTTGTTTCAGTTGTGTCTGAGTCCTTGTGACCCCATTTGGGGTTTTCTTGGCAAGGATACTGGAGTGGTTTGTCATTTCCTTCTCTAGCTCATTTTACAGATGAGGAAACTGAGACAAACAGGGTTAAGTGATTTGCCCAAGGTCACACAGCTACTAAGTATCTGAGGCCAGATTTGAACTTAGTGCATGAGTCTTCTTGACTCCAAGCTCAGCACTCTATCAGCTGCACTACTTAGCTGCCTGGGGAGGGATGTTCGTTTCCTTAAAAATTTAACTGAGACCACACACTGCACATTTGAGAAGCTGGTAAGTTGCAAATACAAGTCACAGAGCAACAGCCGATTTTCTTATTAGTTCAATGATGTGCCCTAAAGATACCTTGTATTATTTATTTTGTTAAATATTTCTCAATTACATTTAAATTTCATTTGGGCTGCATTTGTACCAACATAGGGTGACATTCAGCAGCATTTGACATCTCTGCTCTAAGACTCATGATATTCAAAGACTGTAAAAGTCCTTCTAGTCTAGGTTATGTCGCAAGTTTGTTTCCAGACTTTTTAATTCTCAATTCCTTCACTAAGTTCAGTAGGCCATTGTATTAGCTGATTCCCAAGTACCAAAAATACTTTAAAATGACACATACCTAATACAGGATCAATAGAATTTAGTGTTAGAAGAACCCACAGAGTTCCAACTCCTTTATTTTATGGATTAAGACATTGAAGGCCAGAGGTACAAAGTCATACAGTCAATCATTCTCTGAGCTGAGAATTGAACCCAGATTGTCCCATAGATCCAAATCCATGGCTCTTTTCTTTGCATTACGCTATTTACTATAATCTTGAGCCATTTCTGAGCCTAATTTTCCACAGTTATAAAATGAGGGTTATAGACTACATTATGTCTAGGGTCTCTTCAAACTCAAAATTCTGTAAGACTGTGAAAATTATATGAAATTCAACTCCCACCCAGAATATTTCAATGATGGGATAATCTCAGCTCTTGAAACCTAAAGGTCACATCTGCATTTCTAATGACTGCCCTTCATATTCTGATAAAAGAGAGAACAGTAAAATCTGTCTCTACAAAATTTCGATTCATTTACAATGACTAATAAATGATAATTTTCAAAGTTTAATTCTGAAGCATCATGTCCTATGCCATGTGCTAGAGAATGTCTCCATGTTTTGTAAAAGTAAACAGTTAGGTGAAGTGTATCTAAAAGGCTATTGGGTTTAAAACTCCAAGCAAGACAGCACAATTATTTGTATTCACTGGCTTGGTTTAATGCCCTTTGTTCTTTAAGGGAAGTTCAGTAGCTTTTGAATTCTGTCAGATTTGAAGCTTTGGCTAGAAAATGGGACCTTAGCAAAAACTAAATAAAACCTTTGTTACACAGCATCAAATGAGTTATAATCACACCCATGGACACTGAAAAGTACTGTAATAATTATGACACAAATAAGTAAAAATGAAAACAGAAGCTTAAGTATTAAGGATTACTGCTACTTATTATCTCTCCTAAAATAATATACAAATATATCTCCTTAAACATAGCAAAACACAAAGGTTCACAAAACCTGGAGCTTATGTATGGGTCGATGAGGCTCATTATGCTTTGCTTACACCAGGGCTACCTATGCTCTGGACATTGATCATGGTCCCTTTTCTTGCTACAAACTAGCTGTTTTATATCTCTACAATGGGTACAGAGGGAACAAACTGTAATGAATGTGGATTGTGCATTAAAGGAAAATGCCATGACAATTAACATTGTTAAATATCAAAAGTTATATATTCAATTCCACAAATATTTTTTCAAGTGGCTACCATGTGTAAGCATTAAGGGGACACAAAAGTTGATTTAAAAAAATATAGCCCTTGCCTTCAAGAAACTCAGCCAGTGAGGTAGCTTTTATTGCAACAAAAGTAAAGGTATATCTCACCTAATATCATAATATATTCCTCCAGAACAGGACTTCAAATGAAATAAACTACCAGGTAGTTAGACAGGCTACCAGGTAGGTACAATGGATATAGTGTCCAGCCTGAAATCAGGAAAACTCTTCTTCCTGAGTTCAAATCTGGCCTGAGACACTTACTAGCTACGTGACCAGTGGGCAAGTCACTTTGCCTCAATTTCTTCATTTTTAAAATTAGCTGGAGAAGGCAATGGTAAAACACTTTAGTATCTTTGCCAAGAAATCACAAAGAGTCAGGCACAACTGAAGTAACTAAACACAAGTTACCTTTCATCTATTCTATATGTTTCTTGTGTGTACCTAGTTATTTATATGATGTCTCAACCATTGGAATGTGAGTTTCTTGAGCAAAAAGTATCTTGTCTTTCTTTCCATTGTCTTTCCCAGTATTTATCACAGAACTCAGCATATAATAAGCACTTAATAAATACTTGTTGATTGGCTCATTGACCACCTGTTTTACATCATGACTGAACAATGCTGCCTATTCAGTTAAAATTATAAACTAAATCTCCTTATAGTGGTATTTGGTTATAATGTATTAATAGCATTACTGCAAAACCACATTAGTGGGAACATTTTCACAACATAGAATATGAAAGATACTATGACAACAGTACAAACTGTTGCCACTATTCAGAGAAGAGTTAGATGGGGAAAACTTGATAATGAAGGTGACATTTGAACATGGGAAAGATGGGTAGGGTTTTATCTATCAATCAATGAACATTTACTAAGTGCCTACTATATGCCAGGTACTGTGCTAAGTGCTAAGGATGTGAAAAAGATGCAAAAGACACTGCCCTCAAGGAGTTCACAATCTACTGCAGGAGACAAGAAGCAAACAAATGCGTACAAACATGCTATATACAGGATAAATAGGAAATAATTAAGATAGGGAAAGGCATTAGAATTAAGAGGAGTTGGGAAAGACTTCCTATAGAAGATGGGATTTTAGCTGGGACTTAAAAGAAAGCCAGGGATGTCAGTAGGCAGAGCAGAGGTGAGGGAGCATTTCAGGGATGGAGTACAGCCATAGAAAATGCTTACAATAGAGAGATGGAATGTTTTATCCATGGAATGGTAAGGGAGCCAGTGTTGCTGGATTGAAGAGTATATATGGTGAGGAGAATGGCATAAGAAGCCTGGAAAGGTGGGAAGGGGTTAGGTTATGAAGGGCTTTGAATGTCAAACAGAGTATTTTGTATTTGATCCCATAGATAATAAGGCTGGAGGTAATAAATTGGAGTTTATTGAGTAGGAGTGTGTGTGACATGGTCAGACTTGTGTTTTGGGAAAACCATTTTAGTAGCTAAATGGAGAATGGATTGGAGTGAGGAGAAATCTGAGCAGGCAGATCTACCAGGAGGCTATTGCAATAGTCCAAGTATAAGGTGATAAGGGTTTGCATGATAATGGTAGCAATAGTTATAATCTAAGACTTTAAAAATAAAAGTTTCTTATTTAACTTCACTCATTGATGCACTCCATGCACTTCTCTGCTTAAATAAATTCTACCACATTCCTCAGGGTCCCTTCAAGACCCACATCCTCCATGAAGTTTTTCTTAATCACTTAAGCCTACAAATGTTCTTTCCTTCCTCCCAACTCCTATAACAATTAATGGATATACCATTCGTTTGATATTTATCTATATTTCTTTTCCATATTAGGTATTTATCAAACTTTCTGTACATATAGACATAGATATTTGTTGCTCAGTCATTCAGTAGTGCATGACTTTTCCTGACCTTTTTTTCCTGGCAAAGATACTAGAGTGGTTTGCCATTTCCTTCTCCAATGGATTAAGGCAAAGACAGGTTAAGTGACTTGTCCAGGGTCACACAGCTAGTGAGTGTCTGAGATTGGATTTTAACTTAGGTCTTTCTGACTCCTGCTCCAGTACTCTATCCACTGAGCCACCTAATTGCTTCAGACATAGATATACATATCTATAACTATATACTTAGATATAGATGATCTCTAGAAAGACAAATAGATGACAGAAAGAAAAAGAAAGAGAAGAAGGAAGGAAGGAAGGAAGGAAGGAAGGAAGGAAGGAAGGAAGGAAGGAAGGAAGGAAGGAAGGAAGAAAATTACCCCCAACTAGTATCTCACCAGTTTTAATGCGTCCTGAACTTTGTCATTATTCAATAAATACTTGCTGGTTCATTAGTATGTCTAGTTTAGTTTAACTATATTCTTAAAGGTAAGGAAATGAATTGTACTATGTCCAAGGTCCTATGCATTTTATATGTAAGGTACTATGAGCTATGCTTTGAAGATTCAAAGACAGATATGGCTCTCAATATGGCTCTTCCTTCAAAATCCAAAGAAAGGACACATACACAAGTGATTATGATACAGGGAGAGTAAAACTGGTACAAAGGAGAGGTCCAGACAAAGACTATGATAAACTTGAGGAAGGAAAGAAAAATTTCTCCTACAGGATGAGAAGACTTCTTGCAGAATGTGGCATCAGAGTTAGGAAGGCAAGATTTTGTTATTTACTCTAATTCTTTATATTTATCTTTTCATTCTGCCCTGGTGTTACTTCCTTTTTCCTTCAACTAAAATAATTTTCATCTCTGTACTATTCTCAAATATTAGAATAGCATCCCAATCTCTCATCATTTTTAGTCACTTACTACCCTTCTGTGGAACCTCCTCAAAAGATAGCATCCTGGAAACTTTTCCATAATAGTTTCCTTTTAAAGAGTTCTCTCCTCCTTTCCAAAAAAAGAAAGAAAATCAGAAGATGGAGGAGTAAGAAAGGGATTTTTTAAAAATTCAGCCCCTCTGAGTTTTTAAGTTTTCTCTGGTTGTACTTTCTGATTAATTAGCTTTTTATAAAGCCATACAACTTAATAAGGTAGTAACCCTGCCCGCATTCAACAACTCTAATGGCACCTGATTATGTAAATCATATAATTCCCTAGTACTCTCAGAAGTTTGTGAACTAGGCCTACTTATTGTTGGAAAATATACTACTTTGATAAATCTACTGATACAGAGCTCTGGTCAAATATGATAAGAGAATCAAAGTTTTCTATGATATTGAATTATTATACCATATTTTCATATTTTACTTTATGATATTTGTTTGATTCCTGCTAAAAAGCACCCTATACCTCTAGTGTAGTTATTTTAGTCAATAATAGATTCCAATGGTTTAAAATAATTTCAAATACTACCTGAGTGTCATGCACAAAGAAATCACCCAATTCAATTTAATTAATGTTTACTAACCACCAGATACTTTCAAAGTACTATAGTAGTCTAAGAACCAGTAGCTGCCCCCAAGGAATTTACATTCCGTAAATGATTGTTGACTAGCTGAATAAATGAATGAATGAATATCGACATAGAAAGTGATACTTCAGTTGACAGTTCCAAACATTATCAATCATTACCTAAAAATTCTATAAAGTGTAACTTTTTTTTATACAGTGAGTTCAGGTGACTTTATTCCATTAACTTAAGAGGAAACTATGTCACATCTATTGAGTCTTGCAAAAAAGTCAAGAACACCTACGTAAATCCATAAAGTCTTTGTAGAGATGATGAAAAGGCATATATTGCCAATTATTTGGACATGATCCTGTGTGTATGACAAAAATCTTCTCCTGAAATGAAATACACTAATTTTTCCCCAACATCCATATTCTCCAAAGATGATAAAGCTATACTATTTTGGAAAAGTTAAAAAAAAACTTTCAGATCACTAATACTCCCTTAAGTAATTCAAAGCTTGCACCTGTGAAGGTTCTTAGGCATACCCTCACTCATCTCCGAGACACATAAATGTGTGTATAGAGAGTTATGGAGATATGAAATAGCTAATATATCTGCAATAAGAGATCAAAGCCTGGAGTTTAGGTAGGTGGCCGGGGTGGGGGGAGGGGGCAGAGCTGTAGAACCCTAGAGTCGGCTGTCTTTCCCTGACGTCTCAGCTCCTGTACCCCTTCGTTCAGTCTGCCCTAGCAGGCCTCGTCCCAAGCGCTCAAATCCTGCTTGCTTGTTTGGATTTTAGGGGAAGCCATCCCCCAGCTCTACTGCCCTTCCTTACCCAACGAACCCAGCTACACCAACATCAAAGCCAAGGGCACAGACGACCGAGGGCGGCGCCCAGCAGAGGAACAGGCGGGATAGCCGTGGCCCTGGCATCTCCGAGCCCCGATCCAGAGAAAAAAAATAAAATCTCGGTGTGGCTTCCTTTCCCACTCCCCCACCCCCCGCATCCACTTCAGCCTCTCCCCGCGTGGAGGTGGAAGGGGGAGCTGCGCCCTGGGTGCATCCCTTCCCGCTCGTCCGTGATCAGAGGAAAGAAACTCGAAGCAATCTCACACCGTGTGCCTCCTCTCAAACAACAGCCTGGAGGGAAGAAGCCCCCACGTTTTCTGACCTCAACCGTGGGTCTCAAGAAGGGAATCTCAGACCTGAGATCAGAGCGAGAGG